>NC_091282.1:690594102-691251602 GCF_032444005.1 Ranitomeya imitator | reverse complement strand
ACCGGCCGACCTGAGCCATTCTCTTAAGTTCTTTCTACCCACCCTATTCTGGGACTGCTTTTGGACGCCCCACGGTTGTCTTTGTCCCCCAATGAAGCGATAAAGAAAGAGGGATTTTTTGGTACTTACCGTAAAATCTCTTTCTTGGAGCCTTCATTGGGGGACACAGCACCCTCCCTACTTGTTTGTTCTGGTACCGTGTTTGGGGGCTCTAGTTGAGTTGCTACTTTTACTTTATGAGTTCTGTCGCTTCTCCTACTGCTTTTTACACTAACTGAGGTGCTTGGTGCCTGTCGGTGGGTGTATACTGCCAGGAAGGAGCTACGCATTTTCCTTTTTTGCATAGTGTCAGCCTCCTAGCAGCAGCAGCATACACCCACGGTTGTCTGAGTCCCCCAATGAAGGCTCCAAGAAAGAGATTTTACGGTAAGTACCAAAAAATCCCTCTTTCATTCATATGAATCCAAATGGTTATAGTCAATGATTTTTCCCACATGGTCACTTTCCTTCAGAGGCTGCGCTGATGAAGTCAACAATACCTTCTGTATCTGTGCCTGCAGAGAAGTGCAAGGAGCCAGGAGATGGCTTGTGCCATCCTGATGGACGTTCTCATGTTCTATCCATTAGTAGAAGGGAGTCATAATAAGCTTTCTAGCACAAAATACAGTATAGGTATATTAACAAGCTTGACCAAAGTGTGATAACCCTTTTAAATTCTTAATTTCATGTCCTGTCCTGGAGAATGCACCAACTAGAGTAGTAGATGGCATTCGTTTGTGGTGCTGGATGAGAATGATTGCATTATCTTACTTTTTCCCATCAAATTCAGCAACTGTTATAACTATTGACAAGAGGCCAAACCAGTTAAACCTCTGACCAACACCTGCAAGTCCCCAAGGTCTTATTTCTGGGGTGACAATTAGGCCAACATCAAAAGATTACCAGTTGTATAGATGCAGGAGAGTTTAGTGCAATGTAGAAAGGACCCGCAGTTTACCAGTTGTTCATTTGACTGAACGTGACTGAGCGCCCCTCTCAGAGACCCATGTTGTGCCCAATGTGTTGGATAGACATGACAATTTCCTCAATAGAAAACTTCAACCAACCACTCTTGTGACTTAAAAGGGGTTGTCCAAGACTTTTACTCTGATGTCCTAACCTTAGGATACGTCATCAATATCTGATTGTGGGAGTTGAACACCCGGCACCCCTGTGGGTCAGCTGTTCCCTGTGCCAATGGCAGCCAGAAGTGCTCAGGTGCAAATCTGCACAGCTCTGTCATCTGTATAGTGGCTGCATCTGAGTACTCCATATGCACACCCTATTCGACTCCATATTGGGCGGATGTGCAGTACTCTGGCGCAGCCACTATCTAGTTGCTGTGCAGTTTCGCATCCAGCTGCAGCAAGATCGTAAACAACTGATCGGTGGGGGTGTCGGGTGTTTCAACCCCACCAATCAGATATTGATGTCTTATAATATTGATGTATTAGAAAGTATAGGCCATCCGTGTAAAACTCCTGAGCAACCGCTTTAACATATCCTTTTTGTGAATTTAGCTTTAATTTTTTTATTCTGCACTTCATTCATAATTGAATAACTAGAGATGTGCGAATTTGATCGGGTCCCTCCTTATTCCGCAAGCTATAGCACTTACCGAATGAGCTACAGCAGGAAAGAGGATACCTGGAGCACTCCTGCACACATTCTACTGCGGAGCCGAACAGCTGATTATCGGGGGTTCCTGCTGTAGCTTATTTGGTAAGTGCTATAGCTTGCTGAATAAGGAGGGACCCGATCAAATTCGCACATCTCTAGTGATAACTAACTTTCGATCTGTTGTGTGTGTGTGTTACATAAACTGCCAATTAGTGAGCTATTATCAACTTGATGCTGCTAAGAAAAGACACATTATAATGTATAAATTATTTTCCTATTTATTATGGTTAACTAGATGGTGGCCCTATTCTAACGCATCGGGTATTCTAGAATATGTATATGGCAGCCACATAGTATATAGCACAGGCCACGTAGTATATAGGAGTACTACGTTGCCTGTGGTATATACCATGTGGCTGCTATATACATACATACATACATATTGTAGAATACCCGATGCATTAATATAGGCCACGTAGTAAATAACACAGCCCACGTAGTATATAACACAGCCCACACAGTATATAGCAGCCACGCAGTATATAACACAGTCCAGGTATGTAACACTGGCCACGTAATATATAGCACAGCCCACATGGTATCTAACAGTGGCCACGTAGTATATAGCACGCAGTATAGAACACAGCCACGTAGTATATAACACTGCCCACGTAGTATATAGCAGCCATGTAGTATATAACACTGCCCACGTAGTATATAGCAGCCATGTAGTATATAACACTGCCCACGTAGTATATAGCAGCCATGTAGTATATAACGCAGCCCACGCAGTATATAACACTGGCCATGTAATATATAGCACAGCCCACGCAGTATAGAACACATCCCACATAGTATATAACACTGGCCAGGTAGTGTATAGCAGCCACGTGGTATCTAACACAGCCCAAGAAGTATTTAGCAGTGTAGGCACCATATCCCTGTTAAAAAAAAAAAAAAAATTAAAATAAAAAAGTTATATACTCACCCGGCGGGATCCAGCGTAGATCCAGCGAACCTGTGTCGATGCACGCGGTTGCCGCCATCTTGCGTTCCCAGGATGCATTGCGAAATTACCCAGATCACTTAGCGGTCTCGCATCTCTGGGACCGGAAGCTGGTGGGAGCGCATCGTTGGACTACGGAAGGTTAGAATAGCAGGTTTTTTGTTTTTTTTAATCATTTTTAACATTAGATCTTTTTACTATTGATGCTGCATAGGCAGAGATCTTCCGTTCTCCCCCGAATCATCAACAGGCGAGCACGCGGCTTATACCTCCCCGTACCCTCTCCTGCGACGTGGGAAGCCATGCCTGATCTCACTTCAGGGGCGATGGTTCCTTCGATTCCTGATCTCCCCACACCAGCAGTTGGCCCTGTCCACCCAGGGGCTGAACTTCGTGGATGTACAGAGGCCCCTCTCTATGGCGTCCGAGCAGCCCCCACTGTCCCACCACTGTGAAAGCAGATGGCACAAGGAGGCGGACGGTTCCTCTCCACCTCCCTAACAAAGGGATGATGGATTGAGGTTTACCCCTGCACCGTTCACACTGCACAGAACAGTACTGAAACCCACATCAGCGGTGGCTCCATGCCGGGACGCACACAGATGGTGAGTGGATCCATCTTCAGAGGGATATCCACATGCTGACAGGCAGCCTCAGCCACTTCCCTGTGGCCCACCTCCCTGAGGTAATGCTCCGGCCGGCTGCAAAAATTTAGCCCCCGGCTTCGGCCGATGTGTAGGCCGCATCCCGGCAGCCGCGCCCGCACTATGTTTCGCTACGGCGGCTCCGCCCGCTTTTCTGGCGCTTCTCGTCTGGCAACAACGCCCCTCACTTCTACCGCTGGTGTCGCCCGCTGGCTGCAGAAATGTAGGCCCTGTCTTGGGCGTATTCAACATCGTGTCTGTGGCTCCGCCCCCCGAATTGTCGCTTATCGCTCTCTGCGAGATTTTATCAACTCTGCAGCTCCCGGAGGCCATCTTGGTCCGCCTGGCCGGCTCACACAGGGGCGACGGTTTTTGCATTAAAGGGGCACATCGACTCTACATCAGTACCTGACCTAAAGCCACCTGACCAGCGCATGACCAGTATTCCCTGGTCTTAAAGGCACACGACCTGTATTCCCTGGTCTTAAAGGCGTATGACCAGTATTCCCTGCTCTTAAAGGCGCATGACCATTATTTCCTGGTCTTAAAGATGCATGACCAGTATTCTCTGTTCTTAAAGGCGCATGACCAGTATTCCCTGGTCTTAAGGGCACATGATCAATCCAAGGAGCCCTCCGCCGCCGACCCCAGCTTATCCCAGAGTACCTAGTTCCCCTCAGTGGACTTCGTCACTGACCGCAATCCATGGTTCTCTGACCAAGAGATTGAATCCCTCCGTGTACCCTCTGTGGCTCGGAGTGCGCGCAGGACCGATATACATGGTCCCTATCAGGGCCGCATTTAGAGTTTCTGCTGCCCTAGGCACTTTTCGTGCTGCCTCCCCCATTGGTATGACTAATGCAGACACTGTCAGCAGTGACTTAGGCTACTTTGACATCAGCAATTTTTGCCATTTGCGGCAGATCCAGCAGTTTTTCTGCATCTGACACGTAACGGATTACTTATGGCAACACTGTGTTCGGCCTCATTCGTTCAATATGGGACTTGTGGACATGTGCGGCACCTGCCACGATCCGGCTGGCAGTGTTTTTTTTGTCTCCCCACAAGTGCAAAATGGCAAGTGCCGCAAATGAGTGAGCAATCACTACCTGTCCCTACACCTTGCTAGCTCATCCCTAACATCCCACTCTGATCTAAAACTACACTATAAAGCTTTAAAAAAACAATTTATTAACTGACATATTCCTCTGATAATGAGGGCTCCAGGCTACGGCGTCTCCGGGTCTCCAATCTCTCCCCTTCGCTTCTCTTATCACGCCCCGCTGGGCGTCATCATTCCTTCTTTTCTCGCCCCCTATGTTAAAATTCCCGCCTCCTCCTCATAGTATGACGCGCAGCCGGACGTCCGTTCCGGTCCGGTGCATTGTGGGGGCTTATCAGGTGTACGGGCCAGCTTCAATATGAGCACTGCGCGTGTGCCTGGACCCAGACCGTATAGCCCATACACCTGCAGGGGTATGTTAGGGACAGCAGGAGAATCCTGCACCTTGGGGTTCGCAGACTCCAGAGACACCAGCAGCTTTAAAAATATTTAATCTTTCTAATGGTATTTTAACAGCAGCTCTCTTAATCTGATGAATTTGTATGGCATAACTGAGTATAGCTAGGAGATTCTCTCTCATTAAAACATAACTTTTAATACAACACTGAAATCATGGACAAAAAGACACAAAGAAAACCACGTGTATAAAGTGCTCGTGCATACCAGTGCTCAAGATAAAAAATGGTTTGGTCTCACCATTGTAGTAGACATATTTTCATAGAGGGTCCATTTTTTCATAAGAAGGGGAGGGATAGGACTGAAATAATTCTCTGACTCCCTGTCGTACCGCTGGCTCCTGACACTGTGGGAACCGCGGCTCTCTGACCGGCGGGGACGATTTCCCTGCCGATCAGAAGCGGTGTTTGCTGTGCTGTAATGCACATGACAGCGTGTCAAACACTGCAATGTCGGGCCCGCTCTGCTGGATGACAGGCTGCATGGATGCATCATGCAGCCTGCCATCTAGAGATGGCAGAGCCGAGTGTGAGGTCACATCCGACTGCCCTTGACTTTTCTGCAGCAAATACGCTGCAAGAAAAGTCAACCTGTGTATTTGCAGCGTTTTTTTCACCATCCATTCAGTCAGTGGGTGAAAAACGCTGAAAAAAGTGACATGCTCTATGCCAGAAAAGCACAAAATGCTGATCACACAAAAAACCAATGTGTGTGCATGAGATTTCTGAAATCTCATAGGCTTTGCTGGTACTGCAAAAAGCAGCTGAAAATTAGCATAAGGGTACTTTCACACTAGCGGTTTTTTAAATCCGTCACAATGCGTCGTTTTCCCCATAGACTTCTATTGACGACGCATTTGCGACGGATTGGCACACTTCGCATCCGTCTTGCGACGGATGCGTCGTGCTTTGGCGGACCGTCGGGAGAAAAAAACCCTACATGTAAGATTTTTTTCTCCCGACGGACCGCTTTTTCCGACCACGCATGCGCGGCCGGAACTCCGCCCCCGCCTCCCCGCACCTTACAATGGGGCAGCGGATGCGCCGGAAAAATGCATCCGCTGCACCCATTGTGCAATGCAGCAAACGCTAGCGTCGGAATCTCTCCCCGACGCATTGCGACGGGGAGATTCCGACGCTAGTGTGAAAGAAGCCTAAAAAAGCAGCAAAAAAAAAAAACGCAGCAAAAACACCAAGTGTGAACTTACCCTAAAACATTACAAATAAGACTGTGTTCAGACGTTGTGTTTTTGCAGGGTTTTTTGCGGCTTTTTTATGCAAGTTGTAAACTGCGTTTTACAGTATTAGAAAAGTGTATTCGATTTCAGAAATCTCATGCACACACTTTGGTTTTATTTCCCTGACTGATTTGGAAAGCTACTGTGTTTTTAAAAACTGCAACATGTCACTTTCAGCGGTTTTTATGCCTTTGTTTACAAAAAAAAACAAAAAAGACAAAAAACAAATGCTGAAAGTAACATGCTGCACTTTTTAAAAACGCAGCAGAAATCGCAAGTATCAGTTTTTTGTTCAAAAACCTGAGAGTTAAATCAGCAAATTGCCTCTTCTGAGAAAAAGAGGACTTAAACTCTATAGCGCCACCTGTTGGAAGTAGCGATCCTACAAGTCACAATCAACCCTTTAACGAGTGGTGCAATATGACTTAGGATTAAAGCCAAATCAGTATCTCAATTCGCAGACACGGTGTTTCAGGCTGTTGGCCCTCGTCAGTGCAAGCATGAGCACTGATTTGGCTAGGTGAGAGGCACTGGACTTTTTTGGGGAGGTGGAGGGGCACTAAACTTTATCAATATGCACGAGAGACAGCAAAACGCAGCAAAAACTGCTTTTTGTAAGCAGCTTAAATGCAGCTTTAAATTTGCATTAAAAAAATGCAACATGTGAACATAGACTAACAGTTCCATACCTCCCGTCCCCACTATGTACAGCGCTGCCTAAAAGAAAATAGTGGACAAGCTGCTAAGTATCAGAAATGTCACAATAACAATCAGTCATAAATGCTAACAACTCAACATGTAGGCGCAGACCGTATGCCAGGGTAGTGTCAGCGCCATTCTGGATGGCAGGGCTCATATTGGACCTGTCTATGACCTTCTAGGGCCACCTAGTATTATCTCCCATAGTGACCCCAACATGACAGGCGGCTGCAGACCATCTGCTGACGGTACAGTGACATGATGAAGGTGCCAGGACTTGCAGGCATTGCTGGGACCATGGCATCCCCTGGAGGTGCACAGAGCAGTATCAGCCCCCATTCCTCCCCAAGACGTTTCACACATCATTACCTTTCTCTCCAACACATAGACTTTTTTGATCAGTGCTACCCGGCTATACCGCCCCATCACAGAGCAGCACCAAGCTCCTGCCGTGCACTTATACTATCCACCCGGTCCCGGTAAAAGAGAAGGCTGGCAGCGTGATGGGCAGGATCACCCAGCCTGGATTCCTGGAGAGAGGCATGCTGGTGCTAGGTCTGAGCTGACGGCTGTCCTGGGCTTCAGCACTTCACAGTACATTGCCGGGATCCAGGTGGAGGCTTCTCCCAATAACTCCAGAAGTTTCAGCTGCTCTTCTCCCATATCCCAGGATGGCGCTCCCCACCACCAGCGCCCCCCACCGCCAGCCGCTCGCTGGTCCTGATGGGCAGAGGGCTTCAGCCTTTCCAATCCCCGGGTCAAGGCACCAGCAGTCCGGCCGGGGTACAGCAGAGGGACGTGATCCAGGAAGTGATCCAGGATGTGATCCCCAGCAGCCAGAACACTGAGGTGGGCGGGTGGACTGTCGGGCAGAAACTGAAGTTGGCGCCTCAGCGAGGAGCGGACGGGGCCTATGATGTGACGTGTTTCCGCTTCTGGCTCCCTGTGCAGTACATTTAACTGCGTGGGATCCAAGATCCGCAGCAGCCAGAAGACATAGGTGGGAGGAGGGAGCAGGGAGGAGGAGGAAGAAGGAGGAGGGAGATGGGCGCGCAAGCCCCGAACTATTGAAAAAAAAAAAAAAAAAAGAAAGCCCTCAAGTGCCTAGTGGTAAATACGGCCCTGGTCCCCTATCCTATATGGGAGCCGTCGGCTAGCAGGGGCCGCAAGTATTCTAGAAATGTACAGACGTCTAGAAACTACAGGCATCTAGTAAACTGAAGTTTTCGTTTCCTGCTCCCTCACCAATGATTTGATGACAACAAGGCTCTCCACGGACTGTCAGATAGCAAATCTGGTTTGTTCCGTCTTGCGGTTTCGGGTTCAGCGTTCTTATCCTCCCTAGCTGCCGCATGGATTGCTAGAGCAACGGTCTCCTGGCTGGAGACCTTAACTACCTTGATTCGCACCAGTAACCTTTTACCAAAGACAGTACAACTGGCCAATCAAATCTTTTGAGCGGAAAACTACAAAGGATTGTATAAGGGTTGTCCAGGACAGTCTAGATCTAAGGGATCTTGGTTCCAAAAAGGGGAATGAAAAGTAAGACTGATCCTGGTCCTCAAACTTCAACCTTTTACAAGGTCCTCCTTCTTCGGATGGAGTTCCTCCGCTCAGCCATTACTTCAACAGAAAAAGGTGCAGTTTCTGGCATCCATCGACATTCGGAATGCTTACCCTCTTCAAAAATTCCTTCGCTTTTCCATTCTTGAACAGCATTTTCAAGTCACGACCTTGTCCTTTGGCCTTGCTACCGCAGCCAGAGTGTTCGCAAGGGTCATGGCGGCTGTCATGTTTCTCGTACACCTTAGAGGCGTGCTCATCCTGCCCTGTTTGGTCGACTGTCTAGCCGCCCTTCCAGGACTACGCTGAGTCATCTATATCACTTGCGATACCCTCTCACCTGGGCTGGCAGCTAAACTTAGACAAGTTCTCCTCATTTCCAGCCCAGCAGATATACTTTTTGAGGATGATCCTGCACACTTCCAGAAGGATGGTAATTCTCCCTTGAGACCAGGTCATGGCCCTTCAACATGGAGCTTGCGCACTTGATTACTCATCCCCCTCATTTCATTCGATTTGCTAGGAAGGTTCTGAGGAAAAATGGTGACGACAATGGAAGTGGTTTCCTTCGCTCCGCTCGTTTTCAGCAAGTCAAACAGACTTTCAGACGATAGTCTCTGAGCTCCTTCTTCATCCAGGGCTTTTCTCCCGGTTCAATGGTTATTAGTAACTACCAATGCCAGTCTTCTCCCTATCATTGCTCTGGAGATCCGAACGGTAGTCCTACAGCAGGTCCACTGCCTTCTGGCGGGTCACCCCATCCGAATTCAATTGGATAATGCCACGGCGGTGCCATATGTCAGTCATCTAGCAGGTACCCACGGTCAGGCGCCATGACCGAGGTACCCCACATTCTCTGATGGGCCGAGATCTATCATTCGGTGATCTCGGCAGTATATATCCCAGGAGTAGAACTCTGGACGGCAAACAAATTCAGCCATCAGGGTTCTTCCTCGATCCGGTGGGAACGTCACCCCGATGTCTTCCATCAGATCTGCCTTCTCTGGAGCTCTCCAGTTGTAGATCGGATGGCGTCCAGACTGAATGCCAATGTACTCGAGTTTGTGGTTCGGCTTCGAGATCCAAGAGCCATCGCACTGCATGCTCTGGTTCTTCCGTGGTACCAGTTTCCATAACTCCCTTCCACTACTTCTGAAAGCCTTTCGGAAGCAGAAAGTGCCCCAGTGATCCTCCGAGATCCGCACTGACCAAGTCAGTTTTTGTTTGCGGAGCTAGTATCTTTCTGCCTTATTGCATCAAAACTGCAAGTAGGGACTTTCTCACAGGGAGTTTTCACACGTAGTTCTTCCCTATCGCATACCGTTAGATCATTGGGACCTTAATAGTCCTAAAGTCTTGTAGTAGACTCCTTTGCATCCGGGCAGACATTACTATCAGGGAAGGTCGCCCTATGTTTCTCTGTGATATCCTCACCCTGATTAGTCTTCGGAGCTAGCTGCTCTGTTCTTTCAGACCTTTTTCCCTTATTACCTTCAAGGCAAGGTTGTCCTCAGGACATCCCCATCCCTTGTTACCAAGGTGGTATTGTATTACCACTGTTATGAGGGCATAGTTCTTCCCTCATCTCTTTTGGCACCAGGTACGTCTCGAAGACGGCGTCCTTCCGAAGGTTGGACGCTTTATTTGGGCTTCTTGACAGTAAGAGGAAGGCTTCCTGACGTTTACTGGAAGGGTTTAGCCGTTTCATCGGCCATGTTAGCCTGGTGGATTCGTTTCACCATCCCGGAGTCCTTCTGTGCTAGATGTCAGCCTATCTCCCTGTCTATTGAGGGTTCTAGGCACCAGGCGTCGGCAAGGCACGCCTGCAAGCTTGAGGATTCGTCCAGTCCGCATGCATTCTTGAAGCACTATAATTCCCACACTTCCACAGATGTGAGTCTCGGCAGGTGGACTCTGCAGGCCGCGGTGGTGCACTTTGTAAGTAGCGGTTACACAGGGCCTGATCTATTGTTGTCCCCACCCAGGGACTGCTTTGGGACATCCCACGGTCTGTGTCCCCCAATGAGGCGAAGGAGAAATAGGGATTTTTGTGTACTCACCGTAAAATCCTTTTCTCCAAGCCATTCATTGGGGGACACAGCTCCCACCCTGTTACTAGCTTATGCTTGTTTTTATAATCTGACATGCTATACTCTCATATACAGGTCCTTCTCAAAAAATTAGCATATAGTGTTAAATTTCATTATTTACCATAATGTAATGATTACAATTAAACTTTCATATATTATAGATTCATTATCCACCAACTGAAATTTGTCAGGTCTTTTATTGTTTTAATACTGATGATTTTGGCATACAACTCCTGATAACCCAAAAAACCTGTCTCAATAAATTAGCATATTTCACCCATCCAATCAAATAAAAGTGTTTTTTAATAACAAACAAAAAAACCATCAAATAGTAATGTTCAGTTATGCACTCAATACTTGGTCGGGAATCCTTTGGCAGAAATGACTGCTTCAATGCGGCGTGGCATGGAGGCAATCAGCCTGTGACACTGCTGAGATGTTATGGAGGCCCAGGATGCTTCAATAGCGGCCTTAAGCTCATCCAGAGTGTTGGGTCTTGCGTCTCTCAACTTTCTCTTCACAATATCCCACAGATTCTCTATGGGGTTCAGGTCAGGAGAGTTGGCAGGCCAATTGAGCACAGTAATACCATGGTCAGTAAACCATTTACCAGTGGTTTTGGCACTGTGAGCAGGTGCCAGGTCGTGCTGAAAAATGAAATCTTCATCTCCATAAAGCATTTCAGCCGATGGAAGCATGAAGTGCTCCAAAATCTCCTGATAGCTAGCTGCATTGACCCTGCCCTTGATGAAACACAGTGGACCAACACCAGCAGCTGACATGGCACCCCACACCATCACTGACTGTGGGTACTTGACACTGGACTTCAGGCATTTTGGCATTTCCTTCTCTCCAGTCTTCCTCCAGACTCTGGCACCTTGATTTCCGAATGACATGCAAAATTTGCTTTCATCAGAAAAAAGTACTTGGGACCACTTAGCAACAGTCCAGTGCTGCTTCTCTGTAGCCCAGGTCAGGCGCCTCTGCCGCTGTTTATGGTTCAAAAGTGGCTTTACCTGGGGAATGCGGCACCTGTAGCCCATTTCCTGCACACGCCTGTGCACGGTGGCTCTGGATGTTTCCACACCAGACTCAGTCCACTGCTTCCTCAGGTTCCCCAAGGTCTGGAATCGGTCCTTCTCCACAATCTTCCTCAGGGTCCGGTCTCCTCTTCTCGTTGTACAGCGTTTTCTGCCACATTGTTTCCTTCCAACAGACTTACCATTGAGGTGCCTTGATACAGCACTCTGGGAACAGCCTATTTGTTGAGAAATTTCTTTCTGGGTCTTACCCTCTTGCTTGAGGGTGTCAATGATGGCCTTCTTGACATCTGTCAGGTCGCTAATCTTACCCATGATGGGGGTTTTGAGTAATGAACCAGGCAGGGAGTTTATAAAAGCCTCAGGTATCTTTTGCATGTGTTTAGAGTTAATTAGTTGATTCAGAAGATTAGGGTAATAGGTCGTTTAGAGAACCTTTTCTTGATATGCTAATTTATTGAGACAGGTTTTTTGGGTTATCAGGAGTTGTATGCCAAAATCATCAGTATTAAAACAATAAAAGACCTGACAAATTTCAGTTGGTGGATAATGAATATATAATATATGAAAGTTTAATTGTAATCATTACATTATGGTAAATAATGAAATGTAACACTATATGCTAATTTTTTGAGAAGGACCTGTATAATATGACATGCTATACGCTTATATGATGTTGTTGATCTCCTACTGCTTTTGCACCGAACTGGTTAGCTGAGAGCCAGCAGGAGGGGGTTTACTGCAGGGGAGGAGCTAACTTTATTTGTATCACTAAGTGTCAGCCTCTTAGTGGCAGCAGCATACACCCATGGTCTGTGTCCCCCAATGAATGGCTCGGAGAAAATGTTTTTTTTTGGTGAGTACGCAAAAATCCCTATTTTGTCAGGTGACCAGTTCCCTTTAATGAATCATTCATATGCCTGTGCAGAAAACGGGAAGCCCAAAATATGAATATGAAATAAGGATTGTTTCATATGTATACACGTCAGTGTTGTTTGTTTCTTGTCTCTAAAACCATTGGTTTTTTTTCTTTTTTTTTGTCCTTTTCTCCACGTAATGGTTCTACCCCCAAAATTCCTTTTTATTGCAGATAGAAATTTGTATGTAAATTATCCTTTGACTCAGTTGACTTCAGAGAGGAGAACTTGTATTCATCGCATAATATATGTTTTCAAATGTGGACAGCATATCCCTAAATATTACAGCCCTATAGTCTACTCTTAAGATTAGCATTAACTCTGCAGTCTGGTATAAACTAGTAACTTATTTTGAGGTCATCCATTTTTAATTAATGTTGTTTTAATTAAACTCCAAAAGGGATAGAAACTAGCTACTAATGTTTCCCATACACAATGCACAGAGAAAAGAGGACATTCTTCCTTTCTTTCATATATACAGAAGTAGGATCAGTGTAGATAAAGCATACTGAGCTATGTTGCTGTAATTCCAGCACTAAGGTGAATGTTCTAGAAGCAGCAGAGCCCGTTTCTTCTTGTCTTCTGTGCTTAGCAGCTTTAATGTGCTCCCTGATTTTTTTTTTTTATATCTGACAACTGCTTTAAAAAAAGCACTCCTGACAACAGTTGTATCCGCCTAAACCCTTTTAAACATGTCTCTAATGTGGTGTATGAAACAACACCGTGAGCACAGCTACTATGTGGTGCTATAGTTAGGCTCCCACGCCATATACTAAATCAACATAAAACTTAGCACTCAACTTGGGATGCTTGAACAGAAGAATTTTATTTTGCAGTATACTCAAAACGTTTCGGTTCAACATAAACCGTCTGAGACAAGCGGTTGACTCCGCGTCTGTTGGTATACATGCCTTTACCCGACTCTCCTACAGTACCTCTCTCCGCATATCACGACTGCATCTCCCCTTCATAGATTTACTCTGGCCCACTGACTTCCGGGCACATTCATCATATGTATTCCGTATACGTAACTGAAGAAGGTTCATGTTGAACCGAAATGTTTTGAGTATACTGCAAAATAAAATTCTTCTGTTCAAGCATCCCAAGTTGAGTGCTACTGTAAGTTCTATGTTGATCTAATGTGGTGTAGTCTAAAATACTTACTGATCAGTCTTCCCCTGTTTCCAGCGCCGCTCTGGTCCTCCTCCAGGTCACGTGATTTCATCTCAGATTCCCTGGAACACATGGGTTTGTGTGGCCTGGAAATTGTTTTCACAATGTAAGTTTATGGAATCTCGTTCTGAGTCTCATAAAATTATATGGAAGGATATAGCCCCTGCCCAGCATACCGGTACCATATCAGGTGCCAAATGAGAGGTGCGCTCATAAGACCCAAAATAAGACCAGAGCGTTGCTGGAAAACGACGAAGACTGCAATCGGTAAGTATGTTAATCCAACTACACTACATGAAATATCTGTTTAGAAAAGGTTTAGGAGATAACATTTTTGTTGAGCGAATCCTTAATTTTAGTTCTTGTGGCTCGTATCAGTTTCGTTCATTTTATTCTTAGACCGCACATGGATCCGTAGAGTTTCAATGTTCCATACGCACATCCGTTAGAAAAACTGATTTGTGTCTCCGGTCCGTGAGATGCCGACCACGTCCTATTATCTTCAGTTTTGTGGATCAGACTCTGCCATTGAAGTCTATGGGGATCCGTATACAACAATTGACATATCGGACGTGAAAGTACTTCAGTGTTCTAACCGGCTACCAGAGAGCTGACTCCCCTACAAGCCTAAGACTGATTTTTCATTTAGGACTGTTGACAGCCAATCTGAACTCATAATCTCAGGGTCAACATTTATAGATGAAGGGAATTAATTTTTTTTTTGCGATGGGATAGGTACATATACAGTGTGGATAAACACAAACTAACGATGAACTTGATAAGTAAAATTTTAATTTAAAAAATTTGAGCAGGTCGGAGTCATCACGAAACAGAAGTTTTAGATGTTATATGGTGTATAGAATGTGCAGACTGTCTGACAAAGAAGCAGAATGAGGACTAGACTCAATCGTCTGTCACTTTTTATCTCCTGCAGGAGGTCTTGCTGGATAATTCTATGTTGGTATGTCAACTCCTTCCCCAATTATTGTCCTGTGCCTTCTTCCTTTTTCCTTCTGCATACATACATACATACATGCATGCATAGTTTCAACCTCAAAACATTTTCTGCTCATTGCCCTCAAGAAATCAAATGTTGATACTTTATTATGACAGCAGAAATCGGATAACAGTCCAAGAAACACTGCTGTACTTTTTAAATCCATCTTAATGGTAACTAGTCAGGATGAAAAATTGTAGCATCTTAAACAAAGGGGTTGCAAAGATTTAACGTGAATCGTGGCCCTTCTGATTTACAACTAAATGGCAGTTTTGTCGGCCATTAAATGGGTGATCTTATGATATATCACGGTTCTTAAGAACTCATCCACTACTTAGACAGTTCCTTCTCAAGTGGAATAGTTACCTATTTAATATAATAATAAAAAAAAACTTATACTCTCCTCCGAGACTGGCTCCATTCTAGGAACAATGGTGTAAATAATGTCTTACCAGTTAAAAATTAAAATGGGATTAGGGAAAGCTGCTCACCTTTCCAGGTTGGGTACCACAACCATAGATGGCTCTTGCATCCGGCTGCGTCAGACCCACTAAGGGAAGCTCAGTGATTGCTGGAAGAATCGGTTAAGTTCTGCGCTGCCAGACTTAAGGATTGAAGATGAATGAAGCCAAGGATCTAGCAGATTAAAATTTCGATTTGTCTGTGCGTTTAGAAGTAGCAATACTTCTTTAGGACAAAACACAGATCACTGATGCTTTGTCCAGAAGAAATGTTGCTGCTTCAAAACGCGTAGACCAATAAATCAGAATTTTGATCTCCTGGATCTTTGAATTCATGTTCAGTCCTTCGGTCCGGCAGCGCAGAATTTAACCCATTCTTCCAACTATCATTGTTGTAGTGATAGAGGCACTGTTTTTGCTGGTTCTGAAATGTTATGTCATATCATTTAAGCGCTGCCGCCACTTAGCGGCCTTCAATGGGCTGCGGCCCTCACACATTGGTCGTCCAGGGCTCACGTGACCTAACAATGACATGTGAGCTCTAGTAAACACCGTGCAGACTTTGCTGGAACAGCGATAGTATGGGAAGAGAGTATAAAGTTCTTATTTTACATGGGGCACTGTTCCATCTAAGAAAAGGTTGGCTAAGTTGTGAACAACCCCTTTTACGGGAATCTGTTAGCGGGATCACCCCTCCCAATGTGGGCACATGGGGATGCAGGTCATAGGAAGCTACAGTTGAAACTAGAAGTTTTATATACACTTGACCTAAGCTGTCTATATGGGCATGTAGGTCGTGGAAAGTTGAATAAAATGATACCTTGATATCTGCGATCAGATATCTTATTGCACAGAAATCCGTGTTTTTTTTTAATATGTAAATGAGCTGTTAAGATCAATAGCCAAGACCTAGATTTCCTTGAGAATCTGCCTCAAGAGATTATTTTAAATGGATTTCTCTGGAGTAAGGGTACCGTCACACTATAACATTTCGATCGCTACGACGGTACGATTCGTGACGTTCCAGCGATATCGTTACGATATCGCTGTGTCTGACACGCAGCAGCGATCAGGGATCCTGCTGAGAATCGTACGTCGTAGCAGATCGTATGGAACTTTCTTTCATCGCTGGATCTCCCGCTGTCATCGCTAGATCGGTGTGTGTGACACCGATCTAGCGATGCGATCCAGCGATGCGTTCGCTTGTAACCAGGGTAAACATCGGGTAACTAAGCGCAGGACCGCGCTTAGTTACCCGATGTTTACCCTGGTTACAAGCGTTAAACTAAAAAAAAACAAACAGCACATACTTACATTCTGGTGTCCGTCAGGTCCCTTGCCGTCTCTGCTTCCCGCACTGTGACTGCCGGCCGTAAAGTGAAAGCAGAGCACAGCGGCTGTGCTTTCACTTTCACTTTACGGCCGGCAGTCACTGAGTGCGGGAAGCAGACTGCAAGGGACCTGACGGACACCAGAATGTAAGTATGTGCTGTTTGTTTTTTTTAGTTTAACGCTTGTAACCAGGGTAAACATCGGGTAACTAAGCGCGGTCCTGCGCTTAGTTACCCGATGTTTACCCTGGTTACCCAGGGACCTCGGCATCGTTGGTCGCTGGAGAGCTGTCTGTGTGACAGCTCCCCAGCGACCACACTACGATTTACCTACGATCACGGCCAGGTCATATCGCTGGTCGTGATCGTAGGTAAATCGTATAGTGTGACGGTACCCTAAGACATCAGATCATCAACATCAAGGTATCATTTGTTTACAGTTGAAAGTTAACCAGAAGTTTACATACACTATATGAAAAGACACATATGCATGTTTTTCTCAATATCTGACATGAAATCAGAATAAACCTTTCCCATTTTAGGTCAATTAGGATTACCATAATTATTAATATTTGCCAAATGCAAAAATAAGGAGAGAGCGAGAAAGAGAGAATGTTTTGAGCCATTTTTATTACTTACTGCAAAGTCAAAAGTTTACATAAATTTCATTAGTATTTGATACCATTGCCCTTAACCCCTTTACCCCCAAGGGTGGTTTGCACGTTAATGACCGGGCCAATTTTTACAATTCTGACCACTGTCCCTTTATGAGGTTATAACTCTGGAACGCTTCAATGGATCCTGGTGATTCTGACATTGTTTTCTCGTGACATATTGTACTTCATGACAATGGTAAAAATTATTTGATAGTACCTGCGTTTATTTGTGAAAAAAAACAGAAATTTGGCGAAAATTATGAAAATTTCGCAATTTTCCAACTTTGAATTTTTATGCAATTAAATCACAGAGATATGTCACACAAAATACTTAATAAGTAACATTTTCCACATGTCTACTTTACATCAGCACAATTTTGGAACCAAAGTTTTTTTTTGTTAGGGAGTTATAAGGGTTAAAAGTTGACCAGCAATTTCTCATTTCTACAACACCATTTTATTTTAGGGACCACATCTCATTTGAAGTCATTTTGAGGGGTCTATATGATAGAAAATACCCAAGTGTGACACCATTCTAAAAACTACACCCCTCAAGGTGCTCAAAACCATATTCAAGAAGTTTATTAACCCTTCTGGTGCTTCACAGGAATTTTTTGAATGTTTAAATAAAAATGAACATTTAACTTTTTTTCACAAAAAATTTACTTCAGCTCCAATTTGTTTTATTTTACCAAGGGTAACAGGAGAAAATGGACCCCAAACATTGTTGTACAATTTGTCCTGAGTATGCCAATACCCCACATGTGGGGGTAAACCACTGTTTGGGCGCATGGCAGAGCTCGGAAGCGAAGGAGTGCCATTTGACTTTTCAATGCAAAATTGACTGGAATTGAGATGGGACGCCATGTTTCGTTTGGAGAGCCCCTGATGTGGCTAAACATTGAAACCCCCCACAAGTGACACCATTTTGGAAAGTAGACCCCCTAAGGAACTTATCTAGAGGTGTGGTGAGCACTTTGACCCACCAAGTGCTTCACAGAAGTTTATAATGTAGAACCGTAGAAATAAAAAATCATATTTTTTCACAAAAATTATCTTTTCGCCCCCAATTTTTTATTTTCCCAAGGGTAAGAGAAGAAATTGGACCCCAAAAGTTGTTGTACAATTTGTCCTGAGTACGCTGATAGCCCATATGTGGGGGTAAACCACTGTTTGGGCGGATGGGAGAGCTCGGAAGGGAAGGAGCGCCGTTTGACTTTTCAATGCAAAATTGACAGGAATTGAGATGGGACGCCATGTTGCGTTTGAAGAGCCACTGATGTGCCTAAACATTGAAACCCCCCACAAGTGACACCATTTTGGAAAGTAGACCCCCTAAGGAACTTATCTAGAGGTGTGGTGAGCACTTTGACCCACCAAGTGCTTCACAGAAGTTTATAATGTAGAACCGTAAAAATAAAAAATCATATTTTTTTCACAAAAATTATCTTTTCGCCCCCAATTTTTTATTTTCCCAAGGGTAAGAGAAGAAATTGGACCCCAAAAGTTGTTGTACAATTTGTCCTGAGTACGCTGATACCCCATATGTGGGGGTAAACCACTGTTTGGGCGGATGGGAGAGCTCGGAAGGGAAGGAGCGCCGTTTGACTTTTCAAAGCAAAATTGACAGGAATTGAGAGAGAACGCCATGTTGCGTTTGAAGAGCCACTGATGTGCCTAAACATTGAAACCCCCCACAAATGACACCATTTTGGAAAGTAGACCCCCTAAGGAACTTATCTAGAGGTGTGGTGAGCACTTTGACCCACCAAGTGCTTCACAGAAGTTTATAATGCAGAGCCGTAAAAATAAAACAAAAATTTTTTCCCACAAAAATTATTTTTTAGCCCCCAGTTTTGTATTTTCCCAAGGGTAACAGGAGAAATTCGACCCCACAATTTGTTGTCCAATTTGTCCTGAGTGCGCTGATACCCCATATGTGGGGGGAAACCACTGTTTGGGCGCATGGGAGGGCTCGGAAGGGAAGGAGCTCCATTTGGAATGAGGACTTAGATGGAATGGTCTGCAAGTGTCACATTGCATTTGCAGAGCCCCTAATGTACCTAAACAGTAGAAACCTCCCACAAATGACACCATTTTGGAAACTAGACCCCCTAAGGAACTCATCTAGATGTGTTGTGATAGCTTTGAACCCCCAAGTGTTTCACTACAGTTTGTAACGCAGAGCCGTGAAAATTAAAAAAAAAAATCTTTCCCCCCAAAATTATTTTTTAGCCCCCAGTTTTGTATTTTCCCGAGGGTAAGAGGAGAAATTCGACCCCAAAAGTTGTTGTCCAATTTGTCTTGAGTACGCTGATACCCCATATGTTGGGGGAAACCACCGTTTGAGCGCATGGCAGAGCTCGGAAGGGAAGGAGCGCCATTTGGAATGCAGACTTAGATGGAATGGTCTGCAGACGTCACATTGCGTTTGCAGAACCCCTAATGTACCTAAACAGTAGAAACCCCCCACAAGTGACCCCATATTGGAAACTAGACCCCCCAGGGAACTAATCTAGATGTGTTGTGAGAACTTTGAACCCCCAAGTGTTTCACTACAGTTTATAACGCAGAGCTGTGAAAATAAAAAATCTTTTTTTCCCACAAAAAATATGTTTTAGCCCCGAGTTTTGTATTTTCCCAAGGGTAACAAGAGAAATTGGACACCAAAAGTTGTTGTCCTATTTGTCCTGAGTACGCTGATACCCCATATGTTGGGGTAAACCCCTGTTTGGGCACACGGGAGAGCTCGGAAGGGAAGAAGCACTGTTTTACTTTTTCAACGCAGAATTGGCTGGAATTGAGATCGGACGCCATGTCGCGTTTGGAGAGCCCCTGATGTGCCTTAACAGTGGAAACCCCACAATTTTAACGGAAACCCTAATCCAAACACATCCCTAACCCTAATCCCAACAGTAACCCTAACCACTCCTCTAACCCAGACACACCCCTAACCCTAATCCCAACCCTATTCCCAACCGTAAATGTAATCTAAACCCTAACTGTAACTTTAGCCCCAACCCAAACTGTAGCCCTAGCCCTAATCCTAACCCTAGCCCTAGCCCTAACCCTAGCCCTAACCCTGGCCCTAGCCCTAACCCTAGCCCTAACCCTAGCCCTAACCCTAACCCTAGCCTTAGCCCTAACCCTAGCCCTAACCCTAGCCCTAACCCTAGCCCTAACCCTAGCCCTAACCCTAGCCCTAGCCCTAGCCCTAACCCTAGCCCTAACCCTAGCCCTAACTCTAACCCTAGCCCTAATGGGAAAATGGAAATAAATACATTTTTTTAATTTTTCCCTAACTAAGGGGGTGATGAAGGGGGGTTTGATTTACTTTTATAGCGGTTTTTTTAGCGGATTTTTATGATTGGCAGCCGTCACACACTGAAAGACGCTTTTTATTGCAAAAAATATTTTTTGCGTTACCACATTTTGAGAGCTATAATTTTTCTATATTTTGGTCCACAGAGTCATGTGAGGTCTTGTTTTTTGCGGGACGAGTTGACGTTTTTATTGGTAACATTTTCGGGCACGTGACATTTTTTGATCGCTTTTTATTCCGATTTTTGTGAGGCAGAATGACCAAAAACCAGCTATTCATGAATTTCTTTTGGGGGAGGCGTTTATACCGTTCCGCGTTTGGTAAAATTGATAAAGCAGTTTTATTCTTCGGGTCAGTATGATTACAGCGACCCCTCATTTATATCATTTTTTTATGTTTTGGCGCTTTTATACGATAAAAACTATTTTATAGAAAAAATAATTATTTTGGCATCGCTTTATTCTCAGGACTATAACTTTTTTATTTTTTTGCTGATGATGCTGTATGGCGGCTCGTTTTTTGCGGGACAAGATGACGTTTTCAGCAGTACCATGGTTATTTATATCTGTCTTTTTCATCGCGTGTTATTCCACTTTTTGTACGGCGGTATGATAATAAAGCGTTGTTTTTTGCCTCGTTTTTTTCTTTTTTTTTCTTACGGTGTTTACTGAAGTGGTTAACTAGTGGGCCAGTTTTATAGGTCGGGCCGTTACGGACGCGGCGATACTAAATATGTGTACTTTTAATGTTTTTGTTTTTTTTATTTAGATAAAGAAATGTATTTATAGGAATAAATCGCGTTGCTGCGGGGGGCTCAGGGAAGCCCGTAGGGAGCCCCCTCCCTGCGCGGTGCTTCCCTGCACCGCCGGCACATCGCGATCATCTTTGATCGCGGTGTGCCAGGGGTTAATGTGCCAGGGGCGGTCCGTGACCGCTCCTGGCACATAGTGCCGGATGTCAGCTGCGATAGGCAGCTGACACCCGGCCGCGATCGGCGGCGCTCCCCCCGTGAGCGCCGCCGATCGCGCTGGACGTACTATCCCGTCCATGGTCATAGGGGCCCACCCCACATGGACGGGATAGTACGTCCGATGTCAGAAAGGGGTTAACTGAAAGACTTGGGTCAAATATTTGGGATATCGTTTCACAAGCTTCTCACAATAGTTGGTTGGAATTTGCTCCCATTCCTCCTGACAAAACTAGTGTAACTGATCCAGGTTTGTAGGTCGCCTTGCATGCACCGTTTTTTTCAGCTTTGCCCATACATTTTCAATTGGATTGAGAATCAGGGCTTTGTCATGGCCACTCCAAAACATTGACTTTGTAATCCTTAACCCCTTAACGACCGCCGATACACCTTTTAACGGCGGCAATTAAAGGTACTTAAACCACAGCGCCGCTTTTTAACGCCGCTGAGGTTTAAGTGTATAGCGCTCCCCAGCGTTGGAATTTCTCCGGGGTCTCGGCTACTGGGGGTAGCTGAGACCGCAGAAAACATGATTCGGGTCGGTTTTTACTGACCCTGGTGTTGCGTTCGCCGTTATTAACGGTATAACGGCGACCACAAAAAAAAGTCTGATTTTCCATTTAAAGGGAACCTGTCACCCCCAAAATTGAAGGCGAGCTAAGCCCACCGGCATCAGAGCCTTATCTACAGCATTCTGTAATGCTGTAGATAAGCCCCCGATGTATCCTGAAAGATGAGAAAAAGAGGTTATATTATACTCACCTGGGGGGGCGGTCCGATCCGATGGGCGTCTCGGTCCGGTCTGATGGGCGTCTCGGTCCGGTCCGGGGCCTCCCATTTTCATAGGATGACGTCCTCTTCTTGTCACGCTGCGGCTCCGGCATACTTTGTCTGCCCTGTTGAGGAACGATCACTCCCTCCTCCCCCTCCCCCAGTACCAGTCCAGGCATCCCCCCATGAAGTCTCCCTGGCCGCCGGCATTTTCTTCTGGGAGAAAATGGCGGGCACATTCGCAGTGCGTCCGCTGAGATCTGCCGGACGGCACCCGGCAACAATAGGAAATTTTTCCTATTGGTTCATTTTGATCACTCCGATAGACAGTGATGAAAATAAAAAAAAAGTAAATAAAACCCCCCTTTATCACCCTCTTAGTTAGGGAAAAAAATTATATAAAATCTATTCCATTTTTACTTTAGAGTTAGGGTTGGGGCTAAAGTGGGTTGGGGCTAGGTTTGGGATTACTGTTAGGGGTGTGTTAGGGTTGGGGTTAGGTTTAGGTTTGTGGTTGGGGTTAGGGGTATGTTGGGGTTAGGGGAGTGGTTAGGATTAGGGGTGGGGTGTGTTGGGGTTAGGGTTGGGATTAGGGTTAGGGGCGTTTTGGGGTTAGGGGTGGAGTTAGAATTAGGCGTTTCCACTGTTTAGGTACATCAAGGGGTCTCCATACGCCACATGGCACCACCATTCATTCCAGCCAATTTTGCGTTCAAAGTCAAATGGTGTTTCCTCCCTTCTGAGCGCTGCCATGCACCCAAACAGTGGTTTACCCCCACATATGGGGTATCCGCATACTCAGGACAAATTGCACAACAACTTTGGGGGTCTTATTTCTCCTTTTACCCTTGGGAAAATAAAAATTTGGGGGCAAAAAGATATTTTTGTGGAAAAAAATATTTTTTATTTTCACTGCTCTACCCTATAAACTTCTGAGAAGCTCTTGAGGATTCAAAGTGCTCACCACACATCTAGATAAGTTCCTTGGGGGGGGGGGGGTTTAGTTTACAAAATTGTGTCACTTGTGGGGGTGTTCACTGTTTAGGCACATCAGGGGATCTCGAAACGCGACATGGTGTCCGATCTCAATTCCAGCCAATTCTGCTTTGAAAAAGTCAAACGGCACTCCTTCCGTTCCCGAGCTCTGCCGTGCATCCAAACAGTGGTTTATCCCGACATTTGGGATATCAACGTATTCAGGAGAAATTGCACAACAACTTTTGTGGTTCATTTTCTCTTTTACCCTTGTGAAAATAAAAAAATGGTACTGAAGTTAAATGTTTGTGAAAAAAAGTTAAATGTTCATTTTTTTTTTTTAAACATTCCAAAAATTCCTGTGAAACACCTGAAGGGTTAATAAACTTCTTGAATGTGGTTTTGAGCACCTCGAGATGTGCAGTTTTTAGAATGGTGTCACACTTGGGTATTTTCTATCATATAGACCCCTCAAAGTTACTTCAAATGTGATGTGGTCCCTAAAGAAATGGTTTTGTAAATTTTGTTGTAAAAATGAGAAATCGCTGTTTAATTTTTAACCCTTATAACTTCCTAACAAAAAAAAAAATTAATGATGTAAAGTAGACATGTGGGAAATGTAATTAATTATTTTGGGTGACATATCTCTCTGATTTTAAGGGCATAAAAATTCAAATTTTGAAATTTCCCAAATTTTTGCCATATTTCCATTTTTTTTCATAAATAAACTCAAGTCATATAGAAGAAGTGTTAAAGCTAATATGAAGTTCAATATGTCACGAAAAAAACCTCAGTCAGTGGGATCTGTTGAAGCTTTCCAGAGTTATAACCACATAAAGTGACAGCGGTCAGAATTGTAAAAATTGGTTTGCCATTAAAGGGAACCTGTCACCCCGTTTTTTCAGTAGGAGATAAAAATACCGTTAAATAGGGCCTGAGCTGTGCTTTACAATAGGGTATTTTTTGTCCCCTGATTCCCTACCTATGCTGCCGAAATACCTTACAAAAGTGGCCTTTTTCGCCTGTCAATCAGGCTGGTCAGGTCAGATGGGCGTGGTCACAGCGCTGTTTCTCCCCCACATCTTGCTTATGTTCCCGTTGGTGGCGTAGTGCTTCTCGCATGCGCAAGTGCCGAATGCACTGCGCAGCTGTAGAAAAAGAGCGCGCTCGCCGCTATTCAGCGGTTTCTCGGTGGGCGCGGCCATCTTCCTGAGGCCGCGCGTGCGCAGATGGAGTCTCCTGCTTCCCGGGGCTTCAGGAAAATACCCTATTGTAAAGCACAGCTCAGGCCCTATTTAACGGTATTTTTATCTCCTACTGAAAAAACGGGGGGACAGGTTCCCTTTTAGCAGCAAATTGGCTCTGTCACTAAGGGGTTAAGCCACTTTGTTACCATTTTGGCAGTATGCTTTGGGTCATTGTGCATTTGGAAGACCCATTTCAGCTCAAGCTTTAACTTCCTGGCTGATGTCTTGAGATGTAAATTCAGTATTGCCACATAATCTTCTTTTGTCCTGATGACATCTATTTTGTGAAGTGCACCAGTCCCTCCTGCAGCAAAACAACCCCACTACATGAGCCTGCCACCCCTGTGTTTCACAGTTAAGATGGTGTTCTAAGGCTTCCAAGCTTCTCTCCAAACTTAACGATGGTCGTTATGCCCCAAATTTTCAGTTTTAGTTTCATCAGTCCACAAGACATTTCTCCAAAAATTAAGATCTTTTTTCCAATTAACGTCTTTTTTCCTACGTGCATTTGCTTTTGTCCTTGAGTTAATATTCACATGTCGGACCAAAGCACGTTCATCTCTGGGACACAGAACCCATCTCCTTCCTGAGCGGTATGATTTCTGGACACTCCAATCTTGTTTGTACTTGCATATATTTGTTTGCACAGATGAACGAGGCACCTTCAGGTATCTTGAAATTGGACCCAAGGATGAGCCAAGACGTGTGCAAGTTCACAATTCTCTTCTCGTTATCTTGGCTGATTTCTTTACGCTTTCCCATGATGCTACACAAAGAAGCAGTGTGTTTCTGGTGTGCATTAAAATACATCCACAGATGTGTCTCTAATTAACTCAGATGTTGCCAAAAACTTATCAGAAGCTTCCAAACACATGACATCATCACATGGGCAGTCCAGAATTGTTTAAAGGCATAGTAATCTTAGTGTATGTTTTGACTTTGCAGTAAGTAATAAAAATGCCTTAAAACATTCCCTCTCTTTCTCATTATTCTGGCATTTGGCAAATAATAATTATTGTAATCCTAATTGACCTAAAACGGGAAAGATTTATTCTGATTTCATGTCAGATATTGACAAAAATATGCATATGTGTCTTTTTATATTTTTATATAGGGTATGTAAATTTCTAGTTTCAGCTGTTTATAGAATGATACCTTGATATTGGTGATCTGATGTCTTATTCCAGAGAAATCCATTTAAAATAATCTCTGGAGGCAGATTCTCAGGGAGATCTACGTCCGGACCCTAGATCTTAACAGCTCATTTACATATTAAGAAAAACATGGATTTATCTGCAATAACACATCGGATCGCAGATGTCAATGTATCATGTTGTTCACCTTTCCACGAGCTGTGTGCCCATATAGAGGGCTTAGGAGGGTGGATCTTACTGACAGATTCTTTTTAAGGTAGATTTCCCCTTTGAGGTATAACAAAGCTGAATGTTCAATAATATATGATTCATTCCTAATTAATACAATATATCTTCCCTAAGGATTTTCTAAAATATAGTTTCATGGACTGTTAGCTGTCCGGAACTGGCTGTGTAATATTGTCTTTAACATATACTGGCTTATTCAGCCCAAATGCAGCTGAGCAGAGACTTCCCAACAAATCACCTGCACTCTGCCCACCCTGCCAGCTTCCTTTATCATGCTTCATTGAACCAAGACCAGAGTCCTCTTCAAATCTAGAAAGTTGGTGGTTCTGGAAGCAACTTTCTTTCTCTTGCATTTGTGCATGTGATATAACATTTCTGGTTTGCTCACAGCGCCTGTTGCTTGACTTTTGTTGTTGCTGTGTGTTCTTTCATTTGTCTTCCTGTGTGTATTGTCGTACTTTAAATTGTGAATTCTGCATTTTACTAAACGTCTGGAAACAATTTTGGAACCCTTGATGCATAGGTCTACAGAAGGTCTGACTTGCTATTGAAATGTACCCTTTCCACATGATGCTGTGGTGATGTCCAGAAATGGCGCTGCCAGGACTGAGCCTGAAACGGGGACACCAGTGAAGCATAACGCCGCTACTTGTGCATTAGTAACCTAGGACCTATCACTTACTAAAAAAAAATAAAGTAAAATCCCATACAAAAATCCCTAAACTCCCCTGTTTTGTGCTGCATCGCTCCATTGCAGAGATATGCACATCTGTTGCTCTTGCAACAAATGTTGCAGCATGTGAAATTTCTTCTTGCAGACCAACTGTGTTTCTTCAGAATCTTCTTTGGGCCATGCACTTTCACCCCTCCTAGACGCTACCAATCATAGCTCGGCGAAAGCGTCTCAGACTGCTAGAGCAATAGCCTATCTGCGATCACCAGTGTCTTTGATGGAGGGGTGAAAGCTCACTCCCGCAGAAAACACTCAAGCGCCCGGTTAGGATTTCACACACTGAGCTCCAAAAGCAACAAATGTGAATATCTTCGCAATGCAGTGACACAGCACAAAACGGAAAAGAGCTGCAGGATTAGGGGATCTCTGGGCACGCTTTAAACATCTATTTTTTTTTTCTTTTTAAAGTGGACAACCCCTGAAATACATTCAATTCAAATAAATCCTAGTGCACAATAAGCTCCCTTTGGTAGTGAAAGAAGCTTTGTGTTACACTAAAACTTAAACGGAATCTGTCACCAGGTTTTGCCCCCTAATCTGCCAGCAGTATAATAGTATAATGTAGAGACAGAGACCCTGATTCCAGCGATATGTCATTCACTAGGCTGCTTGCTGTAGTTTTGATAAAATCCCTGTTTTATCAGCACATTTTCACTAGAGGACTAGTAAAGCTAATGCCATATAGTCCTCCCTATCCATGAGCTCTGTAGAAACCAACCAGCCTCCAGTACAGTTTGGCCGCTTTCTGCCTATGCACAGTGTATACAGAAAACGGCCAATTAATGGTGTGGGCGGGGTTATACAGAGCTCCTCATTCAGAGAACTGCTAGATTTTATCACAACTGCAGCAAACAACCCAGTAAATGTTACATCGCTGGAATTGGATCTAAAACTCTTTATCTGGTGATAAAGGGTGAATATTCACTTGATGCCATTCAGTAATAGTATTTAGATCTCACCGGATGTTGTTCACATGAGGCTATGACCGCTTTGACTGATTGCAGTTAACAAATCCCTCAAATCCCTTTAAGATCAAGATAGATATGCAATGTACAATATACATTGACTATTATGTTAAAAAAAAAAAAAAAAAACAATCAATCACCAATGTTTTCTTAATAAATGCATCAGAATGTGGAGATATTTTAGAACGTACAAGGGCAGTTATGATATACAGTAATGACCTATTAGGGGGCAATATAGGCTGCTAATCCTTCTGCCATTGCAAATTGCTCTTGCATGAAACCCACTCTACTTGTCGTGTGCAGACTTATAGCACATTACGTCATACTACTTAAGATGCAGTATGATTTGTTATAAAAATAGACTTTCACTGCTAGGAATGACGTGCAGTGCCAATGTTTGCTTCCTAACATACGTTTGCGGTTGAAACCGTGCTTCTTAGCCCCTGTTTTCTATGCTACTTGTCACTTTTGCTTATATTATACATAGGTTCACCTGTGTAGTCCTCATTTGATCTTACGCCGGGCAGTGTTGGCGTGTCTGAGACAACTCGCTCAACGAGAGGCAGCAGAGGTATCTGAACATGCTATGTCTATGGTCAAAGACGGGCAAGAAGATTTGAAAATGGGTGAGTGCTGCTTTCTTACAACACATTTGCATCATAGTTGGGCCCTAAAGAGGGTAATACATACCTAAGCTGATATAAAACCAAAAACACATGGGCCACCTGCATAGCGAACAAGTCTGTAGGAACTTGTTCACACCACCAAAGAACTTGAAAACACTAAAGCGCACAGAGACGTAAAAACATACTCTGTTGTAAAAAAGTCACAGTAAATAAGCAAGTGCTAGTCAAAAAATGAAAAAATACAGGGTATTTAGTTAATACGTTTTTTTGCAAAAAAAAAAGTATGTTAAGCTGTTCCACCAATCGCCAAGGTATACCCATAATAGAGCAGTCCTGTCTAATGTATATAATCCCTATCTGATGTATTTAAAAACCTGATCATCTGTATAGCACCTGTATGAACAGGGCTCAGAGAGAAAAAATATCCACGTTGAACATGCGAGATGGAACAGCCACAATGCATATGACCCACAAAGGAGTGGTGAACTCCCCAGTCTAGTAGAAACAAGAGAACAATTATAAAACCAAAAACACATGGGCCACCTGCATAGCAAACAAGTCTGTAGGAACCTGTTCACACCACCAAAGAACTTGAAAACACAAAAGCGCACAGAGAGGTAAAAAAATACTCTGTTGTAAAAAAGTCAAAGTAAATAAGGAAGTGCTAGTCAAAAAATGAAAAAATACAGGGTATTTAGTTAATACTTTTTTTGCCAAAAAAAATGTATGTTAAGCTGCTCCACCAATCGCCAAGGTATACCCATAATAGAGCAGTCCTGTCTAATGTATATGATCCCTATCTGATGTATTTAAAAACCTGATCATCTGTATAGTATCTGTATGAACAGGGCTCAGAGAGAAAAAATATCCTGTTCCATCTCGCATGTTCAACGTGGATATTTTTTCTCTCTGAGCCCTGTTCATACAGGTACTATACAGATGATCAGGTTTTTAAATACATCAGATAGGGATTATATACATTAGACAGGACTGCTCTATTATGGGTATACCTTGGCGATTGGTGGAGCAGCTTAACATACATTTTTTTTTTTTTGCAAAAAAACGTATTAACTAAATACCCTGTATTTTTTTCATTTTTTGACTAGCACTTGCTTATTTACTGTGACTTTTTTACAACAGAGTATTTTTTTTACCTCTCTGTGCGCTTTTGTGTTTTCAAATACCTAAGCTGATGTTCTGCTACTTGGATATCTGAAAAAAAAAAGAGTTTTATTCCCTATCGTGCTGTAATCGCAAGCGTCCTGTGGGCAGTCCCTTCATGTGAAGTGTCCTGAGCTCTTTGATCTTCTGTGAAAGCTGCAGGCTGGTGATTATAACTGCATCTCTTCAGAAGATGAGCATGAAGAAAAGGGCTTTGAACTCAGTAAATTGAGAGCTGTTAAGAGAACTGCTCTGGAAAGTGCCATAGCTGGGATCTGGAGGGGAATGTGATTCTACAGGACTGATAAAAGATCCCTGTCAGGAGCTGAGAATAAGGGTATGTGCACACGTCAGGATTTCTTGCAGAAATTTTCCTGACAAAAACCAGACATTTCTGCCAGAAATCCGCATGCGTTTTTTTCGCATTTTTTCATGCGTTTTTGACACGTTTTTGGTGCGTTTTTTTTCCAAATGCATAGAATAGCGGGAAAAACACAGAAAGTCGGCAAAATTAATGAACATGCTGCTTTTTTTTACCGCGATGTGTTTTTTTCGCGGAAAAAAACGCATCATGTGCACAAAACATGCAGAATGCATTCTAAATGATAGGATGCATAATGTATGCGTTTTTAATGAGTTTTTATAGTGTTTTTATCGTGAAAAAATGCGAAAAAACCTGAACGTGTGCACATACCCTTAGGGGGAGGCAAGTATTTAACTACTGCATATAAATAAGTGGGCTGGAGAGAGCTGACTGGGATGTTCAGAGTTAACCCCTTTCCTAGCATGTAGCTGCTGTGCATTGTCAGCCAGGGTTTAGGTTGAGCCCCATGGAAAACGGCTGTCCACTATAACAGTTCTCATTGTAGGAAACTGACAGCAGATAGAAAAGCAAGCCCTTTGCAAACATTTTTATTCTAACTAATTAAAGAATGGGAGAAATCCCCTTTTTAAATGTATTTTTTTATATAAAAGTTTTGACTTTTTTTTTCACAATCTATGATAAAAAAAAAAAAAAAGTAAAACTTCCATTTTGCATTTTAAATAAATAAAAATCACCTAAAAAATGTGCCAACTAGTCAGTTTTCAGGTAACAGGAAATATATTTTTTTTCACAATGTATAATAAAAGCATAAGTGAAGACAGTCAAAAGGGCAGTCAAAATATTTACTGTAAATCCTACAATCTAAAAAATAAATAGACACGGTTTGTAGTCCGTAAAGTCATCTTTGTGTCTATTTGGGTGGTTGCAGAAACATTATCAATAAACTGTAATTGGTGCACGTGCCTCTGCTTGTGATGACATTCTCTGATCAAGTATTTTTACATGCTGTTGCAACGTGTTGAAAGAGCTACAAAGTGGTCAGATTTAAAGCCGTGTACATTTTTTTTTTTTTAAATTTGAGCAGATTTGAATATGCGAGAACTTGGTCTGGAAGGAGTTCTGCTGAGTCTTTTGGACAGAGAGAGTGACCCGCAACTGCGTCAAGATGTGAAAGAGACCCTCCTTCACATGCAGAGCTGTACAGGACTTGCCCGTCTTTCTTTCTGGCTGCGACTGCACAAAGACATCCTCTCAGCATCTGCAGGTGACTGTCAATGATTGTCTGTATTTAGAGGATAATATCTGTAATAATTCCTTACACTGCTCCTTGTCCTAATAGATTTTGCAGCAGTGGCTTCCCTGGATACTACTCAAGAAGAAGAATGTGAGCAGTCCTGCTCTGACTCTGTGCTAACATCCAGGAAAGAGGAGTCCTCTACCCTGTCAGTTAGTCCACGGTGGCACACAAGAGTGTTTTCAATGGAGTGTGTTAATATGCTGGTGTCACAGTGTGTCGGGGCAGGGGGAGCCCACTTTAATATGGCTGAAGCCCAAGAGATGAAGCACAAAGAACCGGACAGTAAGAGGCAGAAATCGTTATTTACCCTGATTTATTGCTTTGTCATAATTTTTTGGCTTTTGCAAAGTATTCTTATATCGTAACCCATTTGATCTTGATATACTGGAGACATTGATTCTCTTGATCATTTGCATTGCTGGACGTGAAGTTGCACATAATATAGATAATAGTAGGTAAATGATATAGAAGTCATACGTTAATATAGTCCCAATGAAAAGTTAGGACACCCCTCTTCATGCAGTGGTTTTCCTTGTTCTAATTGGAATGTGCACATTTTTGATACAGACTGATGGCAGCAAAAAAAGAAAATGATATAAGTGATAAACACACTTTGCACTTTTTTTTTATTTTTGTAGGCGATTTCTTGGTTCTACATCTGCAAGATCTGGTTCGCATGTCCTTCATGGCTGCCACAGATCATAGTGAGCATCTTCGTCTAGTTGGACTGCAGTCGCTCCTCCTGGTCATACAACGATTTTCCTCCGTGCCTGAGCCTGAATTTCCTGGGCATCTTATACTAGAGCAATACCAAGCCAATGTGAGTTCCCCCTTTGGACTGCTAATATATAAACAATATATTAATATAAAATATTTTATATCATAATTTATTTTTTATTGTTGATAGGTAGTAGCTGCAGTAAGACCGGCCTTCAACTCGGATACCCATCCTGATGTGACTGCTAGGGCTTGCCAGGTAACTGAAGATAGAAAATAAGACAGCCCTTTTATTGCCTTAAAAAAATGCTTTTCGTACTACCAGCACCAGTTGGATCATGATGGTTTATCAAGGGAACGAAATATGTCTATATAAGTATCAGAAAATATATGGGACCTTCTTCTTCTCCCCCTACAGGTTTGCAGTGCATGGTTAGCCAGTGGCGTTGTAAAGGACCTATCAGACTTGCACGGAGTTCAGCAGCTGCTCCTATCTTCTCTGAGTAGAGTGCAAACGATGAAAGAAACCACAAGTGTATATAGTGAAAGCACCACTACCATGGAGTCATTGGCTGTTCTGAAGGCCTGGGCAGAAGTAAGTGATATGCAAGTTCCCTTAATGCTTCTAAATAATCATGAGGATGAATAGAGTCAACGAATGGCATCTGTCTCTGCCCTTCTCTGTCTCTATAAAGCCAGAGCTGTCAATCAAGGTTGAGGTTGGTGGAGATGGAGAGATAACAAGTAGATGGGAAGGTGCACTTAAATGTTTGGCCATGACATAGGTGCCCCATGGGCCTGTACTTGATGTGAACAGTCATTCTGTGCGGACTCAGTCCCTGTAAACCAAATCCCGACAGGTCCTGTTGACTGATTCCATTGTTCCTGCATATGAATCAATCAGAAATTATCCTTCATGGTTTCAACCTTACCAATTCCAAATGTTCTTAATAATAGGTTTATATCGCAGCAGTGGAAAGAACGGGCTGTGAAGAAGGGACTGGATCTGATCCTGAGGATAGTCTCCTTTCCTTGGTACAAGCTGATATTGCCACTCTGAGCAAGTTGTGGTTGTCCGCTTTGCAAGATCATGCACTACTCACCCTTCCTGCTGAGTGTGGCCATCAGCTTCCTTCAGCTGGTAAATGTTGCCTGCAATATACTTTTTATGTCAATGTGACCCTTTAATTGTCATAGCATTTACTTGTTAGGCCTAACTTTACTTGTCCTTTCTAAAATTAAGTTAAAATGGTTGTTCTGTACTGGATAACCCCCTTCTTAACTATCACTGCATACTGGTGCCGTCCCCCCAATCTCCAGCAGTCCTGTGACATACACACTCTCCTACTGCAACCAACCCATATTTGAGAAAAAAATGAAGGCTGCAGCTGATCAGCAGCTGCTGATTGGCTGCAGCGGTCACATAACATTGCCGTGCAGAGATCAGGGGAATGGCAGTGCTCGAGAGGTAATTACACAATTTGTTTTTTTCATATCTTATACTGCACAGCTGAGCTCTTAAGAATGGGTGGTCCAGTAGTGGATAATCTCTATTACTGCTCATTTACTAGCTATTAAAAAGAGTACCGTATATACTGGAGTATAAGCCGACCCCCCTAATTTTGCCACAAAAAACTGGGAAAACTTAATGACTCGAGTATAACCCTAGGGTGGGAAATGCAGCAGCTACCAGTAAATGTCAAAAGTAAAAATAGATACCAATAAAAGTAAAATTAATTGAGACATCAGTAGGTTAAGTGTTTTTGAATATCCAGGAGCCCCATATAGTGCTTCATAAAGTTTATGATATACTCATAAGATGCTCCATATTAAAATATGCCCCATATAATCCTGTATAAAGGTTAATAATGGCCCCACAAGATGCTCCATACAGACACTTGCCCCATATAGTGCTGCACAAACGTTATGGCCCCATACAGACACTTGTCCCATATAGTGCTTCACAAACGTTATGGCCCCATAGATGCTCCATACAAAACACTTGCCCCATATAGTGCTGCACAAACGTTATGGCCCCATAGATGCTCCATACAGACACTTGCCCCATATAGTGCTGCACAAACGTTATGGCCCCATAGATGCTCCATACAAAACACTTGCCCCATATAGTGCTGCACAAACGTTATGGCCCCATATGATGCTCCATACAGACACTTGCCCCATTTGCTACGATAAAAAAAAAAAATCACATACTCACCGTCGCTCAGGCCCCTGGCACTTTCAATATTCACCTGACTTCGTTCCGGCGCTGCACCTTCTTCAGCGTCTTCTGCACTGACGTTCATGCAGAGGGCGCGCACTAACCACGTCACCGCTGAAGAAGGTGCGGCGCCCGGAACGGAGAGCAGGTGAATATCGCGCAGCGCTGCGCTCCCCATTATACTAGCCTGCTCCTGGAGCGGTCCCTGCAGGTCCCTGGCTTCCTCGGCGCCAGCAGCTTCTTCCTGTACTGAGCGGTCACCGTTACTGCTCATTACAGTAATGAATATGCAGCTCCACCCCTATGGGAGGTGGAGCAGCATATTCATTACTGTAATGAGCGGTACCATGTGACCACTCAGTACAGTTAGAAGCTGCCGGCGCCGGGGAAGCCAGGGACTGCACCAGGAGCAGGTGAGTATTATTAGACAGCCCCCGCTCCCCCTCCCCTGCCGACCCCTGGGTATGACTCGAGTATAAGTCGAGAGGGGGACTTTCAGCCCCAGAAAATGGGCTGAAAATCTCAGCTTATACTCGAGTATATACTGTAACTAAAACCTAACCCTAGCCGTGTGATATTAGGTAAGTTTATTAGCTGCTTCTTAGTGTCCAGTTCAGGAAGCTGACATATTGGATTTTTCCTATATAGAACTGACCCCATTTCTGTCTCAGACTTGGAAGCCATACTGGTCTTAAATTTGGAAAGAAAGTCCCTGATGTCAGGAGTGATCCAATATGACAGGAAGACGCAAGGACGACTAAAGCAGCTCTTCACAGTGAACCAAACTGCTCCCAAAATTTCAACTTCTTGGATTCCTCTGATTTTAAATAGTTGGACTGGGACAATGTGGTTAATTCCAATTTTTAGGATTTCAATGGAGTTCAGTCCTGATTCCCTTTACCATGACTGTTCGTTTCCTAGCTGTAACATCATTATGTACTGGTTAAAATAGTTTCCACCAGAGTAAAACAATCCAGCATATATGGACACATCTCCACCCATCCTTTTACTCTTTCCTTTTTTTATTTTATCACTTTTCTGTTGATTCTTTTTCAGGCGGGGTATTCTACACTTCTGAAACCAGTGATGCGGCCAGGCTACACTACTTTACCTCCTGGGCTACCATTCTTCATGCTACCTCTCTGTGGCTTAGCACCACTGGTTTCCTACCTGCAGACCCAGATGATGCTGGCAGCCGACTTTCCCGTCCTGTCACTCCGACTACTATGGGACAGGAGCGCAGCAACAAGACTCCGGCCAAGTCTCCAGAAAATCTAAACTCGGAGAGATTTCACTTAATTCTTGGTATATGGTTAATGTACTAATTAGCTGTAGGAATTATATGGCTACACACTATTTACTTTCTTACATTTGGACAGTTTTGAGCCCTACTTAGGTCACCCATTAAATGGAAATTGTACTTTCAAGAAATTTAGCATAAATCAATTTTACAAGAAATATAAGAAACTTTGTAATATATCTTATCAGAGATATCTGCTTACATATCCAATTTTTCCCCTACCCGTTAACTTCTCTCCTACTCTGATGAAAAACAGTTAAAATCCATCCTGCTTATACAAGATTGATTGCTAGCTCACTGTGGTGTTGTGCCACAGCCCATTATCCTCTGTGGGGAAGGGATGGCGTGAGGAGGAGAGGGAGATACTGAAAGGTTTGTGCTGAGCTTTCTAACAAGTCTTTGACCTCCAGTGCTGGATTCACATCTACACTGGTGACTACTGCTGTATAATATCCTCCATGCTGCTTGCCTTTGTTTGCTTAAAAAAAGAAAGAAAAATAAATGAAGAGTAGGAATCCTTCTCTGCATTGTGAATGGGTAGATATGACTACTACTAGTCGCCTCCCAAAAGCTCAGGGTGGATTGCAAATTAGAGATAGTCTGCAGAGAGGGAAACTGTTAAAAATGCAGGATAGAAGTCATAGAATTCTCAAATACAGTGTTATTCTTCATGCTCACACAGGACAGTTTATTCTGAAAACATACACAAAGGTACAGTTTCTCTTTTAAAGCTTCGATTAGATCGATTTTTCGTTCATGCGCCTAAACAGAAGTTGCCGAACCCTCCAGATAACTATTAACTGTATTAATACTGCACACGCTGGACAAAGCTTGGATCAAAAGCTAAAATCAAGCCAATACAACATAAGAGACTTGCATTGCTGTATAATGATGTAATATGATTACATTGTTCTAGGGCGTGTGTAACTCATGAACCCTCCTATAGTAGAGACATCCCTGAACCGATAATCTTGTAAATGTGCCCCTGCTGTGTACTGTGTAATGGCTGTGTCTAACCGTACAGGAACATGGTCTGTTCATACCACAGCTCCTGGGCAGGGGAGGAAGCAAAAAGTGTGGTCGTGAAGTTTTATGGAGAACTATGACTGTTATTTCAGGAGAACTTGCAGCAGAATGTCTGTCGGCCCCTAGCTCCTCCCGCCTGTCACCATATAATCTTATATGCACCAACTGTCCTCTCCTATCTCAGTAATGGGGAAATCTGTCTATACTGAATACAATTCATGAATTGAGAATAAATGATCAGTGAAGGAGGAGAAAAAAGCAGATTTGTGTGATAAGATCTCTCACAAAGTTGCTTATTTTCCTGTGTATTAACGATTTATGAAATAAAAATGAAAACAGTTTCTTGTATTTTCAATTAAAAAAAAAAAGGTAATGCGATTTGAGCATGGGGATGGATTAACTCTTTCATTATTCAGTATGCCTTAGTAATGCTAAAAGTCATGATATTCTAATTATAAGGACCTATTTGGGTCCTTGCTGGTGTCTTTGCCACCCTGACTTTCCTGCGTACAGCGGTGTCTCCCCTCGCGGATGTGAAGCAACAATAGATGGACAATATAATAACCCTCTTACCACCATTCGCACGTAAATTTTAGTTCTTCACTGTAGACAGATACAAATTACGGTAGGTGGTTGGTAATTTAAGGTTTATTAGTCAAATATAAATTATCTCCATCCGAAAGATAGGAGGTAACTTGCTGATCAGTGAGGGTCCGACTAAATGGACCCCGACATTCCTGATATCTGAGCCCTGGAACCTCCCAGAAAAGAGGTGCACAAGCTCTGCCTCCACTTTATTCATTGCTAATGGGACTGCTGGAAATGGCTTTCACTGGCTATTAGTGATGAGCGAATATACTCGTTACTCTAGATTTCTCGAGCACGCTCGGGGGTCCTATGAGTATTTTTTTAGTGCTCAGAAATTCAATTTTCTTGCCGCAGCTGAATGTTTTACATCTGTTATCCAGCATAAGTACATGTGGGGATTCCCTAGCAACCAGGCAACCCCCACAGGTAATCATCCTGGCTAACAGATGTAAATCATTCAGCTGCGGCAAGAAAACTGAATTTCTGAGCACTAAAAAATACTCAGGACCCCCAAGCGTGCTCGAGAAATCTCGAGTAACAAGTATATTGGCTCATCACTACTGGCTATCCCACTCACAATGAATAGGGCAGAGGTCGACCATGTGCGTCCCCCCATTCAAGACAGTGCGGCGGAGTCCCGATCTCGTGGTTCTAGAGCCTGATCTCTGGGAGTCCCAGCACTCAGCACGATATCCCCGATCCTATGGATAGGGAACACTTATCCATAGGGTATACTCTTTTTTTTTTTTTTTTGGTGTTTTTTTTTTAGAATAACCCTTACAGAAGACGAATAAATTATTCACACTGATCTGAGATGATTACAAACATTTATTGATTTTTTTTTTTTTAATTTAACTTTTTTTTCCAGGAATTTGTGTTGAATTTCTCTGTTGCCTCCCCGTGGACGCCCCTATGGAGAGAATCGCTGCTTGTCTGCGGGCTATGAAGGCGTTACTTGGAGGTGTCTGGCCTAGGGCCCATGTAGGGGCTGATCAGGTAAATGTTGACCCCATGTTAGCGGAGACGGAGGGTGCAGAAATGCATCAGTAAGGGAGGAGCCTCTCGTATAGAGTCTGGTGGAAGCATTCTTACTCTTGTAGCTGCCCGCACGGATGCGCAGCAGCCTGTGTTTACCGCAATGTGTAATCTAAACATTTTAGTGCAATAATAAATTGCGTTGTGTGAGCACTAATTAAGTTTTTAGACACTTTTTAAAGTAAATTTGGGCACAGTTTTTTTACACAAATGCTGAAGTTAATAAGCCTGTATTGATGGATGAGACCAAAACACAACTTCAAAGTTTTGAAAACTTATGCACGTTCCGACCATCCGCTGGGTGCAGCGCTCCTGCACACTGAATGGTAACCTCACCACGTCTGGAGAGTCCGGCGCGTGGATTGGCTGTAATTACCTACACCACTCATTGTGCAGGAGCAACTGCACCCTGCCATGTGACCCAATGGAGATTTCTCATAATATGGAGCTATATTTGTGCGTTTGCCTTTTCATGGATTTTCATTGGGCTCTCCTGTACTTGTATTTCTCAGGCACTTGCTATTGAGTTGATTTCCGTATTGCACCGATTACTACTAATGCGAGAATCTTCAGAAATACAGTTGCTGGCTTTGGAAGTTGGGAAACAAATCTTGAGTGCAGCTAAGGAACATGTACAAGAGAGGAGGAGGAGCGCAGAAGGTAAGTATTTAAAGGGGTTGTCTCCACTTCTTAAATAGGGAAAATTGTAAAGTGCTTGTAATAAAATAAACTAGCAACTTTGCAAATTACCTTCTATTGAAAGTCATCTCCATGCTCAAGAAAAGAGGAATTTTTAATGTTCTAGTGTACAGCTCGTTCCATAGGTTACCGTCCACCTTTCAGTCTGAGTGGCCAGCTACCTAGGGAAGGAGCATGAGCTGCTCTGAAGCTGGCCAGATCGCAGGATCTGAAGAACTTCGATCCAGCTGTGCTTCTCCCATGCTGCAGAGGCCTATCCTAGCAACCTGGGAGACAGCACAGTTTGGACCAACGGTGAAACCATGCCGCTGGTCCGAAATGTCAAACTTTAAGAGCTCACCAGCCCAGGCAAAGCAGGAAGCCGGGGCCCGGGAGCGATGTGCTCCTGAAGATAGAACAACAATCATCTGTGCCAGGTTAGGCCACTGTAGAGAGGGTGATCATTAACTCAAAGAAAAAAGATAATCTCCTGTGTAACACTTGATCTTCGATTTCCTCCATTTTTCCTTAGTTGACGATGGAGCAGAGGAGAAGGAAACCTTACCAGAGTTTGGAGAGGGTCACGATACCGGAGGCTTCGTGACTGGCCACTCTCTGGTACTTGCTGCACTGGAGCTGTGCCTTTGTATCCTCATCAGACAGCTACCCGAGCTCAGTCCTCGCCTTTCAGGGAGCATTACCGGGAGACATGCCTCAAGACCGCCTCTGTCTCATGATTCCAGTTTGCTGATTTCTGCCTCTCTGACTATTCTAGCTGAGCTGCCGTCCCTCTGTTCTCCAGAAGGTGAGTGAAAATAATTGCTGATCTCTGATGCCTATCTAAGCCATCCGCCCCTGGGGAAGCACATAATTATGGGCTCTACCCCTGGAGCATGTTACACGGCTATAGTAGACTAACATCCATGATGCCCTTAGGCTGACGATCGCGGCAAATATTCTGCAGCCTTTAGAGCAGCTGAAGGAAAGCTGCAGGGGATATGATTTACTTGCAGATTTTTTGCTATAATTGAAAATTTCTCTTGACTAAGCAACATAGTAACATAGTAAGGCCGAAAAAAAGACATTTGTCCATCCAGTTCAGCCTATATTCCATCATAATAAATCCCCAGATCTACGTCCTTCTACAGAACCTAATTGTATGATACAATATTGTTCTGCTCCAGGAAGACATCCAGGCCTCTCTTGAACCCCTCGACTGAGTTCGCCATCACCACCTCCTCAGGCAAGCAATTCCAGATTCTCACTGCCCTAACAGTAAAGAATCCTCTTCTATGTTGGTGGAAAAACCTTCTCTCCTCCAGACGCAAAGAATGCCCCCTTGTGCCCGTCACCTTCCTTGGTATAAACAGATCCTCAGCGAGATATTTGTATTGTCCCCTTATATACTTATACATGGTTATTAGATCGCCTCTCAGTCGTGTTTTTTCTAGACTAAATAATCCTAATTTCGCTAATCTATCTGGGTATTGTAGTTCTCCCATCCCCTTTATTAATTTTGTTGCCCTCCTTTGTACTCTCTCTAGTTCCATTATATCCTTCCTGAGCACCGGTGCCCAAAACTGGACACAGTACTCCATGTGCGGTCTAACTAGGGATTTGTACAGAGGCAGTATAATGCTCTCATCATGTGTATCCAGACCTCTTTTAACCCCTTCATGACCCAGCCTATTTTGACCTTAAAGACCTTGCCGTTTTTTGCAATTCTGACCAGTGTCCCTTTATGAGGTAATAACTCAGGAACGCTTCAACGGATCCTAGCTGAGATTGTTTTTTCGTGACATATTTGGCTTCATGTTAGTTGTAAATTTAGGTCAATAAATTCTGTGTTTATTTGTGATAAAAACGGAAATTAGGCGAAAATTTTGAAAATTTCACAATTTTCACATTTTGAATTTTTATTCTGTTAAACCAGAGAGATATGTGACACAAAATAGTTAATAAATAACATTTCCCACATGTTTACTTTACATCAGCACAATTTTGGAAACAAAATATTTTTTTGTTAGGAAGTTATAAGGGTTAAAATTTGACCAGCGATTTGTCATTTTTACAACGAAATTTACAAAATCATTTTTTTTAGGGACCACCTCACATTTGAAGTCAGTTTGAGGGGTCTATATGGCTGAAAATACCCAAAAGTGACAACATTCTAAAAACTGCACCCCTCAAGGTACTCAAAATCACATTCAACAAGTTTATTTAACCCTTCAGGTGCTTCACAGCAGCAGAAGCAACATGGAAGGAAAAAATGAACATTTAACTTTTTAGTCACAAAAATTATATTTTAGCAACAATTTTTTTATTTTCCCAATGGTAAAAGGAGAAACTGAACCACGAAAGTTGTTGTCCAATTTGTCCTGAGTACGCTGATACCTCATATGTGGGGGTAAACCACTGTTTGGGCGCACGGCAGGGCTTGGAAGGGAAGGAGCGCCATTTGACTTTTTGAATCAAAAATTGGCTCCACTCTTTAGCGGACACCATGTCACGTTTGGAGAGCACCCGTGTGCCTAAAAATTGGAGCTCCCCCACAAGTGACCCCATTTTGGAAACTAGACGCCCCAAGGAACTTATCTAGATGCATAGTGAGCACTTTGAACCCCCAGGTGCTTCACAAATTGATCCGTAAAAATGAAAAAGTACTTTTTTTTCACAAATAAATTCTTTTAGCCTCAATTTTTTCATTTTCACATGGGCAACAGGATAAAATGGATCCTAAAATGTGTTGGGCAATTTCTCCTGAGTACACCAATACCTCACATGTGGGGGTAAACCACTGTTTGGGCACATGGTAAGGCTCGGAAGGGAAGGAGCGCCATTTGACTTTTTGAATGAAAAATTATTTCCATCGTTAGCGGACACCATGTCGCGTTTGGATAGCTCCTGTGTGCCTAAACATTGGCGCTCCCCCACAAGTGACCCCATTTTGGAAACTAGACCCCCCAAGGAACTTATTTAGATGCCTAGTGAGCACTTTAAACCCTCAGGTGCTTCACAAATTGATCTGTAAAAATGAAAAAGTACTTTTTTTTTCACAAAAAAATTCTTTTCGCCTCAATTTTTTAATTTTCACATGGGCAGTAGGATAAAATGGATCATAAAATTTGTTGGGCAATTTCTTCCGAGTACGCCGATACCTCATATGTGGGGGTAAACCACTGTTTGGGCACTCGGCAGGGCTCGGAAGGGAAGGCGCACCATTTGACTTATTGAATAGAAAATTAGCTCCAATTGTTAGCGGACACCATGTCGCGTTTGGAGAGCCCCTGTGTGCCTAAACATTGGAGCTCCCCCACAAGTGACCCCATTTTGGAAAGTAGACCCCCCAAGGAACTTATCTAGATGCATATTGAGCACTTTAAACCCCCAGGTGCTTCACAGAAGTTTATAACGCAGAGCCATGAAAATAAAAAATAATTTTTCTTTCCTCAAAAATGATTTTTTAGCCTGTAATTTCCTATTTTGCCAAGGATAATAGGAGAATTTGGACCCCAAATATTGTTGTCCAGTTTGTCCTTAGTACGCTGATACCCCATATGTGGGGGTAAACCACTGTTTGGGCGCACGGCAGGGCTCGGAAGGGAAGGCACGCCATTTGGCTTTTTAAATGGAAAATTAGCTCCAATCATTAGCGGACACCATGTCACGTTTGGAGAGCCCCTGTATGCCTAAACATTGGAGATCCCCCAGAAATGACCCCATTTTGGAAACTAGACCCCCAAAGGAACTAATCTAGATGTGTGGTGAGGACTTTGAACCCCCAAGTGCTTCACAGAAGTTTATAACGCAGAGCCATGAAAAAAAAAAAAAAAAAATTATTTTCTCAAAAATGATCTTTTAGCCTGCAATTTTTTATTTTCCCAAGGGTAACAGGAGAAATTTGACCCCAAAAGTTGTTGTCCAGTTTCTCCTGAGTACGCTGATACCCCATATGTGGTGGTAAATCACTGTTTGGGCACATGCCGGGGCTCGGAAGTGAAGTAGTGACGTTTTGAAATGCAGACTTTGATGGAATGCTCTGCGGGCGTCACGTTGCGTTTGCAGAGCCCCTGATGTGCCTAAACAGTAGAAACCCCCCACAAGTGACCCCATTTTGGAAACTAGACCCCGAAAGGAACTTATCTAGATGTGTGGTGAGCACTTTGAACCCCCAAGTGCTTCATAGAAGTTTATAATGCAGAGCCGTGAAAATAATAAATACGTTTTCTTTCCTCAAAAATAATTATTTAACCCAGAATTTTTTATTTTCCCAAGGGTTACAGGAGAAATTGGACCCCAAAAGTTGTTGTCCAGTTTCTCCTGAGTACGCTGATACCCCATGTGTGGGGGTAAACCACTGTTTGGGCACACGTCGGGGCTCAGAAAGGAAGTAGTGACTTTTGAAATGTAGACTTTGATGGAATGGTCTGCGGGCATCACGTTGCGTTTGCAGAGCCCCTGGTGTGCCTAAACAGTAGAAACCCCCCACAAGTGACCCCATTTTAGAAACTAGACCCCCCAAGGAACTTATCTAGATATGTGGTGAGCACTTTGATCCCCCAAGTGCTTCACAGACGTTTACAACGCAGAGCCGTGAAAATAAAAAATTATTTTTCTTTCCTCAAAAATGATGTTTTAGCAAGCATTTTTTTATTTTCACAAGGGTAACAGGAGAAACTGGACCCCAGTAATTGTTGCGCAGTTTATCCTGAGTACACTGATACCCCATATGTGGGGGTAAACCACTGTTTGGGCACACGTCAGGGCTCGGAAGTGAGGGAGCACCATTTGACTTTTTGAATACGAGATTGGCTGGAATCAATGGTGGCGCCATGTTGCGTTTGGAGACCCCTGATGTGCCTAAACAGTGGTAACCCCTCAATTCTACCTCCAACACTAACCCCAACACACCCCTAACCCTAATCCCAACTGTAGCCATAACCCTGATCACAACCCTAACCACAACCCTAATTCCAACCCTAACCCTAAGGCTATGTGCCCACGTTGCGGATTCGTGTGAGATATTTCCGCACCATTTTTGAAAAATCCTCGGGTAAAAGGCACTGCGTTTTACCTGCGGATTTTCCGCGGATTTCCAGTGTTTTTTGTGCGGATTTCACCTGCGGATTCCTATTGAGGAACAGGTGTAAAACGCCGCGGAATCCGCACAAAGAATTGACATGCTGCGGAAAATACAACGCAGCGTTTCCGCACGGTATTTTCTGCACCATGGGCACAGCGGATTTGGTTTTTCATATGTTTACATGGTACTGTAAACCTGATGGAACACTGCTGCGGATCCGCAGCCAAATCCGCACCGTGTGCACATAGCCTAATTCTAAAGGTATGTGCACACTGCGGAAAACGCTGCAGATCCGCAGCAGTTTCCCATGAGTTTACAGTTCAATGTAGACCTATGGGAAACAAAAATCGCTGTACACATGCTGCGGAAAAACTGCACGGAAACACAGCGGTTTACATTCCGCAACATGTCACTTCTTTGTGCGGATTCCACAGCGGTTTTACAACTGCTCAAATAGAAAATCGCAATTGTAAAACCGCAGTGAAATGCGCAGAAAAAAACGCGGTAAATCCGCCATAAATCCACAGCGGTTTAGCACTGCAGATTTATCAAATCCGCAGAGGACCAGAATACGTGTGCACATACCGAAACCCTAACCCTAGCCCTAACCCTACCCCTAACCCTACCCCTAACCCTAGCCCTACCCCTAACCCTACCCCTAGCCCTACCCCTACCCCGAACCCTAGCCCTAACCCTAACCCTACCCCTAACCCTAGCCCTAACCCTAGCCCTAACCCTACCCCTACCCCTAACCCTAGCTCTAACCCTACCCCTACCCCTAACCCTACCCCTAACCCTAGCCCTAACCCTATTCTAACATTAGTGGGGAAAAAAAATTTCTTTATTTTTTTATTGTCCCTACCTATGGGGGTGACAAAGGGGGGGGGGGGTCATTTATTATTTGTTTTATTTTGATCACTGAGATATAATCTATCTCAGTGATCAAAATGCACTTTGGAACGAATCTGCCGGCCGGCAGATTCGGCGGGCACACTGCGCATGCGCCCGCCATTTTGGAAGATGGCGGCGCCCAGGGAGAAGACGGACGGGACCCCGGCAGGATCGGTAAGTATGATGGGGTGGAGGGGGACCACGGGGGGGGGGGGGGGGATCGGAGCACGGGGGGAGGAATCGGAGCGCGGCAGGCATGGAACGGAGCACGGGGGGCGTGGAACGGAGCACAGGGGGGCTGGAACGGAGCACGGGGGGGTGGAACGGAGCACGGGGAGGGTGGATCGGAATGCAGGGGGGGTGATTGGAGCACGGGGGGGTGATTGGAGCACGGGGGGGAGCGGAGCACTGGATGGAGGGGAGCCGGAGCAGTGTACCGGCCAGATCGGGGGGCTGGGGGGGCGATCGGTGGGGTGGGGTGGGTGCACATTAGTGTTTCCAGCCATGGCCGATGATATTGCAGCATCGGCCATGGCTGGATTGTAATATTTCACCCGTTATAATAGGTGAAATATTACAAATCGCTCTGATTGGCAGTTTCACTTTCAACAGCCAATCAGAGCGATCGTAGCCACGAGGGGGTGAAGCCACCCCCCCTGGGCTAAACTACCACTCCCCCTGTCCCTGCAGATCGGGTGAAATGGGAGTTAACCCTTTCACCGGATCTGCAGGGACGCGATCTTTCCATGACGCCACATAGGCGTCATGGGTCGGATTGGCACCGACTTTCATGACGCCTACGTGGCGTCAAAGGTCGGGAAGGGGTTAATGCACCCCATGATCCTGTTTGCCTTGGCAGCTGCCAATGTAGGACAATGTTCAGGCTCTGCTGCAATCCTTTAAAGGGTTGACCACTTTTAAGAAATCCTTATTTTCGGGCACAGGTTGATCTATTAAAAAACAAACAAACTTTGCTTAACTTAGCAGTCACTGGTCCACTGGCAAGTCCCTGCTGCTGCACATAGTGTCTGGCACTGACTGCAGTGCTGACATCACATCAGCAGCCAATCCTTTAGCTCTGCCAGTGTATGTGGAGCGCCCAGCTCACTGATTGGCTGTCAATGGGACTTCAGTGCCAGATACCAGGAGCAGAGGTGGAGACTATCTGGTGAACCGGGGGACGGTGAGTACAGCTCCATTTTTTTTATTCCAAGCTGCCAAAAATTTCATGAAGGGTGACAACCCCTTGATGGTCTAAAGACAGATACTATGGGATGTGATAATTGTGTATTATCTTTCCTTCTACAGGCAGTGTGTCAGTCCTCCCCACTCTGCTATACCTCGTGGTGGGTGTTTTGCAGCACACAGCTGAAAAAAACCCTGATGGGCGACTATCCCTGGCTTTAACCTCTGCTCTGCAAGCCCTAAAAGCTATTGTGTCATCCCCAATGTCTCGTGTAGAGAAGAGCAGAGCCTCCTGGACCAGTCTTTTACACAGTTCTGCATCCTCCATGCTTCAGTCCTGGGATTCGGGTATGCTTTTTTTATAGGGACTAACCAAATCCTCCTATTAATGACCCTTCCTGTAATGACAATTGTTTGTCATCTTACCCTAGATGGTAAAAAAGACAGGATTGCCCTGCTGACGGCTATAACAATATTCCTCCTGTCTGCTAATCCCGAGGTCATGTCTGAACCAGGACTACAGAATGCCTGCCTGCAGAGATTCCATTACAGCGTGGACAGCAAGGACCCTAATGTGAGCTTTGGCAGGTGGACATGGGACCTTCCTAGAAGACCGAGCTAGGGAGGAATGGTCTGATTTAAAAAAAAAAAGTCCTAATAGTGCCATAGTTAGAAAGTAACAATGTCATGTCAGGCACCATTTTTATTATTATTTGTTTTCATTTTAGGAGCAGTTAAAATGCTGCAGGCTGATTTTGTCCATTTTCCAACATCCTGCTCACTATGTTGTTGCCCCGTACATTTGTGACTTGGCACCTCGAGTTGTTCGTCACCTAAGTCATGCCGATAGCAGAAAACCTCAAAGCCACGCTGAGCTTTCAGTCCTGCAGGAAGGTGTGCGGCTTCTTCAGGCTCTTATCGCTGCCAGCGAGGAACAGAATCGTAAGTCTCACATCTGTGTTGGAGAGAATTTTAGAGATTTGTTATTTATTTATTTTTTTAGAAGTTATACTAAGTAAGTAGAACTTTTTTTATTAGTAGAACAGACCACATAAACATTGAACGTGCAGGAAAAGAGTCTACAAAGGCTGATCAAGTAAAAATGAAACCCAGTTGAAAAAGTTTTGTAATGAAACCATATCGCAAAATGATTTTTAGCCCAAAATACATTCATTTAAGTAGAAAAAAAATTACCCCAAAAGTGGACAGCTTCTTTTAATACTTTTGGACCTCCCAAAAGGAGTATATACTTCTTGGTGGTCTAAAATGTAAATGCAGTGAAATCCTCCGGGAGATCATGCAGCTGTGAAGGCAGGGAGCGGACTATCAGACACAGCCGGACTCCTCACAGAGCAGGTAAACCTAATTTATTATCATGTGTACCTTCTCCATGGCTGTATACACAGCGCTTAACCAGCACTCACTTGTGATTACAGGTTAGTTAGCACTGACAGTGCTTCCTTCTCTGGACCCAATGATCACTGGGTGATGGAACAGAACTACTGGGTCCTAGGAGCTGCAGTCAGCTTGGCTATGCTGGCAGGAGGATCAAATTTCCCTATAACTTGGGCAATCTTTAATGAAAATAACATATTAATATATTAGCCCCTAAGATAGATAAAGATCTTATTGGGGCACCGTGTGTGAAATAAATAAAATAAGAATTACGGTAATAAGCAAAAATGAATGTAACCATAAATCAATTTAAAAAGCAAGAAAAACTAAAAAGAAACACATCCTTGTTTCTACATCATTCCCCCAATGAAAAAAAATAAAAATAAATGTCTAATATATAAAATAGGGATTTTTGTGTACTCACCGTAAAATCCTTTTCTCCGAGCCACTCATTGGGGGACACAGGACCATGGGTGTTATGCTGCTGTCACTAGGAGGCTAACACTAAGTTGAGACAAAAAGAGTTAGCTCCTCCCCTGCAGTATACACCCTCATGCTGGCTTCCAGAGACCCAGTTCAGTGCAAAAGCAGTAGGAGATTACTAACAATATATTACATAATATTAGAGTATAACATGTCAGAGAAAGTCAAGAACCGAAAAAGGTAACGAGCCGTAAGGCTAACAGGGTGGGTGCTGTGTCCCCCAATGAGTGGCTCGGAGAAAAGGATTTTTCGGTGAGTACACAAAAATCCCTATTTCTCCTTCACCACATTGGGGGACACAGCACCATGGGACGTCCCAAAGCAGTCCCTGGGTGGGAAAACAATACAACCAAATAACTGCCTGTACCATCTGACTATAAATGCGCGACGGCCGCCTGCAGAATACGTCTGCCAAGGGCCGCATCCGCAGAAGATTGAATGTGGACATTGTAGTGCTTTGTGAAAGTATGCAGGCTGGACCATGTTGCGGCCTTGCAAACCTGCTACGCCGTTGCCTGGAGCTGGATGGAGCAGGAAGCACCCATCGACCGAGTAGTGTGTGCTCTAATCCCCGCCGGGATAGGACTGGCCCTGACTCGATAGGATTCTTGAATAGCTGAACGGATCCATCTGGCTATCGTGGCCTTAGACGCGGCTAAACCCTTTCTGTGACCCTCCGGAGCACAAAGAGGCAGTCCGATTTGCGGAAAGGAGCAGTTCTAGAAACGTACCTCATAAGGGCCCGTACCACGTCCAAGGTGTGAAGGGCCTTTTCGACCCTATGTTTTGGCTGTTGGCAGAAGGAGGGAAGAATGATATATTCATTAAGGTGGAAAGATGAAACCACCTTAGGGAGAAAAGCCAGAGATGGGCGTAGGACTACTTTGTCCTGGTGGAAGGAAAGGAAAGGTGCCCGGCACCATAGTGTGGCCAACTCTGAGACCCGCCTGATAGATGTTACTGCCACAAGGAAGGCCACCTTCCAGGAGAGGACAGTTAGCGGGACATCCTGCAGAGGTTCAAACGGAGATTCCTGAAGAACACTCAGAACCAAATTGAGATCCCAGGTCTCTAACGGCATTCTGTAGGGGGGTACCCACGTGGGAGACCCCTTGAATCAAGGTCCTGACTTGCAAGTTGGCAGCGATCTTACGTTGGAACAATACAGATAACGCTGAGATCTGACCCTTGAGGGAACTGAGCGCCAGGCCGGAATCCAAGCCGGACTGGAGAAAATCCAAAATGGAAGGAATCGAGAAAACAAGCGGAAGGCGACCGCGGAGCCTGCACCATGAGAAGGTTTTCCAGGTGCGGTGATAAATGCAAGCGGAAGACGCTTTTCGAGCGCTTATCATGGTGGGAATGACCTGCTGGGAGAAACCAGCTTGAGTTAGAATCCGGGTTTCAACAGCCACGCCGTTAAACGTAGGGCCCCGGAGCTCTGGTGGTAGATCGGCCCTTGGTGAAGCAGATCTGGTTGGTCTGGTAACCGCCAGGGAACGTCGGATATGAGCGTACCATGCGCGACGTGGCCAATCCGGGGCGACAAGGATGACTCCCTCCGTCTTGATTTTTCGGATCACTTTCGGCAGTAAGGGAAGTGGAGGAAACACGTATGGGAGTTGGAAACTGTGCCTTGGGGATATCAGTGCGTCCACCCCGATGGCCTGGGGATCCCGAGAACAAGCTATGAAGTTGGGAACTTTGGCGTTCAGTCTGGACGCCATGAGATCCACGTCTGGAGTTCCCCAGAGAAGGCAGATTTGCCGGAAAACCTTTGGATGGAGTTCCCACTCCCCTGAGGCGAGACCCTGATGGCTGGGGAAATCCGCCGCCCAGTTATCGACGCCTGGAATGTGCACTGTGGAAATGGTGGAGTGGTTGGTCTCGGCCCAATGGAGAATGTGGGAGACCTCCTGCAACGCCGCCCTGCTGCGGATACCCCCCTGATGGTTTATGTACGCCACCGCTGTGACGTCCGATTGAATTCGAATTGGGTGACCCGCGAGCAGGAAGTGTAAACGTCTCAGGGCAAGTCTGATCACTCGAATCTCCAAGGTGTTTATAGGAAGTCTCGACTCCCTAATTGTCCAACGCCCCTGGGCAGTGTGGTGTCGAAACACCGCTCCCCAACCGAGGAGACTGGCGTCGGTAGTTACCACCAGCCAGCGAATCGGGAGAAAAGACCTCTCCTGGAAGAGAGATGATCTGAGTCCACCATTTGAGGGCTTGCCTGATCCATGGAGACAGAGGACATGGCCGATCGAGGGATAAGGGACTCCTGTCCCAATTGTCCAGCAGAGCCTGTTGTAAGGGGCGGAGATGGTGTTGAGCGAAGGGAACCGCTTCTATTGGGCCACTATTTTTTTCAGGATCTTCATGGCAAACATAATGGACTGCGGACGAGGACAACAGAGCGTCCGAGCTCCCTGCTGAAGCTCTTGGGCCTTGGACCGAGGGAGCAAGACCAGCCCCTTTAACGTGTCCAGGATCATGCCTAGGAAAGTGATCCGTCGGGCAGGAATGGGGGAGGACTTGTCCAAGTTGATTAACCAGCCCAGGCGCGAAAGAGAATCCAAGGTAATGCGGACGCTTGTCTCGCAGGCCTGATAAGATGGACCTTTTATCAGGAGGTCGTCTAAGTATGGCAACACGACCACTCCACGGGAGTGAAGAATGGCCATGACAGCCGCCATGACCTTTGTGAATACCCTGGGCACAGTGGCAAGGCCGAAGGGTAAGGCCGTGAATTGAAAATGACCTCTTGGATGGCGAAACGGAGGAACCTTTGATGTGGCGGGAAGATTGGGATATGAAGATAAGCATCTTTGATGTCTATTGTTGCTAGGAACTCCCCTGTCTCCATTGAGGAAATGACTGACTGGAGGGACTCCATCCTGAAGTGCCGAACTTTTACGTACTTGTTTAGGAGCTTCAGGTCCAAAATAGGACGCACCGTTCTGTCCTTTTATGGAACAACGAAGAGGTTTGAGTAAAAACCTCTAAATTTCTGGTGTTCTGGGACCGGAACAATGACTCCATTTTGGCGGAGGGATTCGAGGCGCGGTAAAGTGCGCGAGATTGGGCCCCCGAACTTGGGAGACGAGAGGGGAAAAACCGTGCTGGAGCTGAGGTGGAGAATTCTATTTTGTAACCAGAAGACACCAGATCTCAGACCCATTCGTCAAGGATGACGGAAAGCCAGACTTGTTGGAAAAGAAGCAGGCTTCCGCCTACTTTGGAGGTGTCGACTGGAACACTCCCCGAGTCATTGTGAAGGAAATCTGGCTCTGGCAGGCTTGGACCCTCTGGTTCTGGGTTGTCTAGGCTTTCCTCGCCAGGACTGATTCGGCCTGTATGAAGGTCGAGTGTCTCTGTCTGTGCGTGGAGATCGTTCTGATCTGGATGAGGCTGTGGAGTTGGACCAGAATGGGCTCCTGCGAAAGGGCTGAAAATGAAAATATTGTTGGCGCTGAAAAGCAGCTTTAGGTCTGTGTTGCGGGAGGAACTTGCTCTTCCTGTAGCATTGGATATAAGCTGGTCTAATTTTTCTCCAAAGAGACGTCCGCTCTGAAAGGGAAGGGAAATCGGAGACTTTTTTGAGGAGGAATTTTCGCGCCACTCTCTAAGCCAAATAGCTCTCCTAATGGTGATGGCGTTTGAAGCCACAGTTGCCGCACAGTCCGCTGCGTCTAAAGACGCATACATCCCATAATCTCCAGCCATGGCAATTTGTTTGGCCAGATCTGCCGCCTCAGACGGAAGATCCTGTTCCTGAACAGATTTTGCAAGGGCATCTGCCCAGAAAACCATTGCTTTGGCGACCCAAGCCGCAGCGAAGGAAGGAGATAGAGAGGAACCTGAGGCTTCTACACTGAGCAAGCCAGGGAATCTAACTGGCGTTCTGTGGAATTTTTAATTGAAGCCCCGTCAGGTACGGATAAGAGCGTTTTGATAGCCAAATGCGATACCGGAGGATCTACTAGTGTAGGTTCCGTCCAATCTTTAACAAGATCTGCGGAAAAGGGATACTTTGATTCCAGGGCCTTTTTGCCCGTAAGGCGCTTATCCGGTCACTCCCTGTGTCGCCGGACTATATCCAGGAAATCTGGATGAGAGGCGAACACCTTATGGGAACGTTTGGTTCTCTTAAAGGAAACCGAATGATCCGGAGCCGAATTAGGGTCATCGTCCACTTTTAGCGCATGATTGACAGCCTCAATGAGGGAGTCAACAGTAAATCTAAACTCTGGAGAATCTGGATCTAAGGATGCATCAGACTCAGAGTCGTGATAGCTACGAGCCCCAGGAGAGGGTGTGCGAGAAGTGGAGCTACCAGAGGCTGAATGGCGTGGTAAATGCTCAGGAGAGGTAGTTCGGATCCGTTTTTTGGATGACCGTACCTCCTTCCGGTGAGAGCGGCCCCTGCTAGCCGACGACTCCCCTGTTATGGAGAGATCTCTTAACCCAGGAAAAAGAGGGCCCCACTCCCCAGAGGGGTCATGAAGGGATTTAATCTCTTAGGCTAAAGAATCCATGGACTGTGACAGTGACGCGGCCCACTCAGGGGGGCTAGATCCACTGGGGTCGGTGGCGGCGGAGGGCTCATGGGTACATTGGGCATCGCAGGCTGAGCAGAGAGGGGAACTTTGAGGCTGAGGCAGTGGAGCCTGGCAGGTGGTACACGCAGTAAAAAAGGTAGTATGCACCTTGGTGGTCTTTTTGGCCCATGACTGCGACATGATGTACCCCAATATAAGTAACAGGAAACACTGCTAGATGGAAGTGAGGGTAATGCTGCAGGGAAGCACCTAATGCGGTCTCCTTACCCGAGTCCTGTGTCCCGCAAAGAGATGAGGTGGCGCTAATAGAAGAGAAGATCGGCGTCCAGAAGAAAAAATTGCTGGCACGTGCAGAGTTGATGGAGCTGCGGCATGCAGAGGAAAAAAGATGGCCGCCGGGGGTTGAGAGGGTAATCTCGCTGAGAGCGAGAAGCGCCAGGTCCGGGGGAGGAGCCGCAAGATGATGCGAGCGATGGGCGGGGCCTATCGGGATGCGGCCCACACTAGGCCGAAGCCGGGGACTAAATTTATGGCTTCGGCTCGGCACTCGGCCGCGGTCCGCTGGAAAAGGCGCCTAGCAGCCCTGCGGGGACCCTGACAGATGAGCCCTCCAGAACCGCTGGAAAGACTGACCCCCCCCCAGGTGGCACTTACCCCATATGGAGGGGAATTGCGGAGCAGCTTGCAGCAGGTTAGCTGTGCCCGGGGTGGTTAGGACGGTGCAGGGTTGGGGAAGCCTCTATCCACCATCCCCATAAGAGGGGGGTGTAGAGGAACGTCCGCCTGCTTCCATCATCCGCTTTCTCAGTGGTGATGCAGTGGGGGCTGCACGGACGCCACAATGCAGAGGGCCTCTGAACAGCCGAGGGTAAAACCTGGTGGGCAGGGCAGAGTGTCCAGCAATAGGCCTGGCTGCAGAAGAGGATACATGGAGGATACTCCATGTGCTCGTCTGTAAGGAGGGGGGAGATCGGTGCCCTTGAAGGAGCCCGTCGCCCCAAAAAAATCAGCTTAGGCAGTGGCATCCTACGTTGCAGGAGAGGATACGGAGAGGTAAAACTCCCATGCTCGCCTGTTGTTGGTTCGGGGAGATCTGAGCCTTGAAAGGTTCCGTCATCCCCTTCGTCCGGTAAAAAAGGTTAAATCCAGTGTGCCTCCTACGGACACTAAGCTTGAACTGGGTCTCTGGAAGCCAGCATGAGGGGGTATACTGCAGGGGAGGAGCTAACTTTTTTTTGTCTCAACTTAGTGTCAGCCTACTAGTGACAGAGGCATAACACCCATGGTTCTGTGTCCCCCAATGTGGCGAAGGAGAAAAGTATGTGTATAATAAAGCCTGAAAGTGTGCAAGGTCAGGAATGGGGAAAAAATGTCCCGCTCCTGAACGGGACCAATTTTGGCAGGACCTGGAGCCCTGTATATTTATTATTTAAAACTTTTATCAAGTTATATATTTTTTTAATATATTTGCTAGTTGAAAGGTTGGGAAAATCACTTTGTCATTTTGTTCCGCAGGACCTCCCATTGTTTCCATGGTTTTGCATCTACTCATCTCCTTTCTTTTGGATGAGAATACTCTCAGTTCTGCCTCTCAGTACTCCAGAGCTCTCCATGACTTTGGCTTGCAAAGCCTCACGCAGTTCGGGGCCAGCCACCCTGACCAGTTTCGTCATCTAATGAGTTCTTCCACAACACTACGTTCTCGCCTAGAAGCTGCTCTGCGGGGCAATCAGGAAAGCCTCAAACCCAAACCTCGTACTGTCAGGGGAGGAGGACAAGGGTCCCCAAGCATCCAGCTCAAGACAAACTTTCTGTGAAACCTTTTGTGAAGTTGCACCACTGCACTCCTTGCAGCCTTAATACTTGGCCACAGCTTTTACAGTTACTATCAGAAGTGCCTGGTATATCGAGAAGTTGCGCAGGCCTTTCTATTAATGAAAGTTTTCCTGTATGTTATTGTGTCTCCATAATCTAATGCCTTAACAGACTGGTTCTTAGTTAGTTGGAACCGCCACCGACACAGTGGTTTGACATTGATTTATAAAATAGGAGCTTCATCTAAAAAAAAAAAAAAAAACGCAGAAACATTTAGTACTAACATAAAGGGAATGTAGAAGAGTCATAAATGTGCATATGAAGTAGGGGCCGGGTGTAAGGGAGAAGTACAAGGCGTCGTTTCACAAACTGGTGCAAGGTAATGAAAGGAAGAACAGGCGACAATGTTTGGGTTCATTCTCCCCAGAATTCGGAGCTGTGCCTCTGCTTTGAACTTGGTAGCACTTTTCCAGTGTCCTATATACATGTAATAAGCTTCTGTATAAGGGGCACATACACAAATCCTCACAGTCCAGGCAGCTACATGTTGATGGATTAATACAAGGTTTCTGTTTTGCACTGCCATGCCGAATACTGTGTTGGTTTTAGTTGCATCACTACTACTTTTACAATTTTTTTACTGCACTACTTTCCCAACTACATTTTATGGTTTCTTATACTTTAATTTGTAAGTTACCGTACCTAGAACCTTAACACTTTAGCTACCTAAAATGCCTTGATAAAGTTAAGTTGTGTCTGTAATAGTCCTATTGACTTAAAGGGTATTACCATCTCCAAGATCCTATCCTAATGTGTAGTAGGTGTAATAAAAATAATATAGGAAAATACCTCCACTAAAAAAGGTGGCACAATTCTTCTGATTAGCTATGTTGCATACTTCATGTATAGGGCATTGCAGTTGCTTAGAGATTCATGGTTATGGGCACTGATATTGTGACAGTTGTTAGTGGCCGTAACCATGGATTCCTGCCTACCTCAATGCCAGCACATGGGGTAAGTGACATAGCCAATCAGAAGAGCTATACTACATTTCTAATTGGAGGTATTTGCTAATATTATTATTATACCTTCCACATATTGGGATAAGATCTTGGAGATGGGAAAACTCTAACGTTAAAGTTTAATTTACAGTTCAATAGGAGTTCTACCTTTATGCAATGTTAGACTTGGCCACATTTCACATTGTGCAGCTTATATGAAGTGTGACCATCTGAGCTAGACTTTGGGGCTGTGGCCATAAAAGCATTTGCAGCTCTGGTTATGAGTTGTGGGCACTGTACAAGGAGCTGTGCCCCTTTTACTTCTGCAGTCTGTGAGCGCACGGTCCTCATCTGATGTCATCCACTGACCTGGCAGTAAGTTTGTTTACTGTATCTGTGAAATATACCTTCATTACCTTTTTAACTAGTTTTATGTTTTTTGTCAAGTTAATCACAGTGATATAGTACAAACCACATGAAGATGTTGAATATGAGTGCTCCATGTGGGTTCAAAATATATCTCTAGCAAAGAGAGAAACAGCTGTTTACAGATCTTATTTCGGATGTCGCTGGCACGGTTTTGCATAATGAATACTCAGGATTGTACTTTTATGAATAATAGGTTATGAGACTAATTGGCTTTAGATACAACATAAGGGCTAATTTACACAATCGTATAGTGGATATATTCTCTTGTCCTATTATTGCTTCAAGTCCAGGCCCAACTAAAGAGCTCTTGATCATAAAAGCTTTAAAGGCACATTTGAGGCTCTTGGTTAAGGTCACAAAACTTGTTGTTGGGCCTCGACTTGGAGTCCATTTCAGAAAAGAAAGTTGGGCCACTTTAGAGTCCTGTGAATTAGTCTTATAGCGGTGTTCTCATGTTGTTGAATTGATTGAATTAGCATGAAAATAAGCAATTTTGCAATTGACTTGCTTTATCTATCAGCTTTCATTATCTTAAAATGAGAGCTTTTATCTTACATGAGGTACTTCTGGTTTCCAAAGAGCTCGGCCACCAAGGAGAAGTAGATAATTCTAGGAGAGGAATGACCTCCTAACATCTCAGTTAGCTCTCTCCAGGCCAATGAGTTGTGTCCCCGTCGGTCCACACATCCGAAATCCCCTGCAAAATAGGGTCCGGATACATGTGTTGATGGGGCCATAGACTGTAATGGTGACAGCAAAGTGAATTTGCCCTCTGCCATACATTTTTTTTTTTTTTAGGCGTGTACGCCTACAAGGAGGTGTACACTCTTGGGAAAAAAAAGTGCACAGCATAGCGCATGTTCGCTCTGCCATCACTAGTAGCGTGTATGGTTTTGTCGACGCATGCCCCGACGGGGACACAGAACGCAAAGAGAATGCACCCTTAGCTAATCACCGTCCTCAAACTTCTGCTTGGCTCCTGACAGGGCCCTTTATCAGTCTTGTAGAATAAGTCACTCAGACCCCAGCATTGGCACTTTCACAGCAGTACTTTTAATAACAGCTCTCACTTTCTTGAGCCAGGTTCTGGTTCAAACATGTTATATCTTTACGTAGTTATAGTGATAATGATGTAGACTCAGAACAAGAACTGACAGATATTAATGTGTAGTAACAGAAAATAGCTTCTCATTAGCACTGTCACTAAAGGAACCAGGAAGGAAGGAGACTACAAGGCTAAGTGTTGCTCAAGAGACACCTTTAGAATACCCCTATAATACCTCTGAAGCTCTGCATGTTCACCTTGTGCTTAGTGCCACTTTGGTACAGAAAATGCAAACAATTTAGCAAAAAAACAAACAAAACAGGAGTGGATTCTAAGATGACATATTGTAAACTAGAACCGATTGACACCCATACAAAGTACAATAATGCAGCAGAGAATGAACACAGCACTACATTGCTTGGCTGACGAGAATATTGAACATGTGCATCTAAGCTTATAATATAATCTGTGAAAAGCTGTAGGTGGGATGCGGCTTGGTGGTCTCAATGTAGCTACAGAGGACAAGTAACAGAACAAAAAGGTAATGAAGATATTTCACAAAGATTTATGTGGACTCCATAGTCAATCTTAATGGAGTTCCCCCCTTGTTTTTCCTAAAATGAAGATGAATGTTAAATTGTCTCATGTTTTTAATCTGTTTTATGCAAATATAAGATTGTAACGCGCAAAACAATAATGTTTCTAATTCTACTGTGAATTTTACTGTGTGATCTGTGCTTATTTTCTTACAATTTGAATCCTATGCTTCAATTGCACATTTTTACAACGATTTTTTCAGAATTAGCAACACCAGATGTAATGCCCGTCCTTTGTGTTTGTGTGTCACCTATCCTATCGTTTCTACAATTGTATGTGGTGTGAATATAATGCAGTATTAAATGTGAACGCGCTGCGGTGTCTGGGCGCTGCGGTGTCTGGGCGCTGCCGCTATGAAGTTGTGCACTGTATTTTTCGTATTGATTAGTTTGTATTTCTATTCTTTTCGTACTGTAACACTGCCAGAATGATTGTTAAACAGACTCCTGATGTAGTTGGAAGATTCACATTTAAATAAAGTTGCATTAACATACGCAATTTGCACTGTTTCTTTCTACAAGTCTGACTTCTGGCAAATCTAGAGGACATCTGTGTGCAGTTGGACAGCCACAACACATGCAGGAATTGCCTATCTGTTAGGCAATCCCTGCATGTGTTGCAGCTTTCGAACAGTGGCAAGACATGCAGCTGTGGGGACTCGAATATAGAACCTGAGCATGATCAGATAACACCTTATCCCAGTACGTTCCCTTATCACTAATTGCTGATTTTCTATAGAGACTATTCTATGCTTTAATGCAAAATAGTGGCACTATGCACAGGGAAAAACACAAAAATCATAGGGCGGTAATGTGCTGTGTCCAATATGCAAGCATATACTGTACATGCTCTATGCATCGGCACATTGCGATTAATGAATACGTGAACTCCGCTATTGCGTAACATATATAAAACGAAAGTTACTTAGTAAACTATGTTTGATTAAAAAAAATTGTTAAAAAAAAAACCATCCAACCAAGCTTAGTGCGTAATGAAACATTTTTGGGAATGAAAGATGGATTTGGGTGCACAGTCCAGGAGGGAGCCAGCCCACCCTCCCCAACTTATACTATGGAAAAAGGGCTTGTAAACCAACACTAATACACTGTGATCAATGTACAAACAAACATAACAATATTCAACAACATGCATTGTTTAATGCTTTTTAATAAAAACATTTTTTAACCAAGTATCTCATGTTCTTTATGTATATAACAATAGCAGAGTTTGTATATCTATTAATTGTGATGTACTGATGCACAGTGCCTGTATGTGTTTGCATATTGGCCACAGCGCATTTGTGTACCTTCATGGTAATATAATACTGTTAGTGTGTGTCAAAGCCAGGGGGTCACACTGAACCTGCAATGCTGTTACCTTTTTGTTAGGAACAATCCTCTGCTGTCCCCTCTGGTCAGGACAATTGACTAATTAACGGAGGAGCGCGCAGGCTGTTCCCACTAATAGGCCGTTTATTGGGAAAGTATGGTATATACACCTCCGATTCCAACACATGTAATATATATAGAGAGAGAGAGAGAGAGAGATATACACACATATGCACACACACCCACCCACCCTGGTACGATCATTGCTGACTCCACAATAAGATTATTAGCTGCCAGCACTAGTCATTTCTAAGTCGATTGGGTGCATAAGAAGGTTTAGCTTGGAAGTTCTTTCTTCTAGAGATTCTGTGTGAGACAGGAGAGGTCTCATGGATGTTAATTTTTTCTATGACAATGTGTGACCTTAACTTTTTATTCTGCTTTGAAGGTTCTGGCCTTCTCACGGGCTGTGGATCCTCATCCAGCTATCTTTCTCAAAAAAGTTTTAATTGCAACCTTAGCGTGGTTCCTATCTTTCTCATTTCAGTTGAGGCCTGGTTGGGCACATCTGGAGAGTCGAGTCACTGGAATTAGGAACTGCCTATATTAAATAAAATGGTCCAGTCACATAATTCAATTGGCAGCCCATCCTAGTCATGTATCCAGATGGGTTGCAGTGTAAAGAAACACAGTTCCCGAGACCTGTGTCTCAACTGACAGGAGTTGTATCATAAGCATGTTTTCCAGTGAGCTGCCATATAAGTGTGTGGCAGAAGAAGAAATAAATCTTCTGAGCCCACTGCACATCTACCGTATGTCTGAAGCTGACACATGATAGCAGTTTGAATTCTGTGACTGGGGCCATTTTGTTATATTCTTTGGAGTTGTGGCTAAATTTTGTGAGTTTTGGTGTATTGCATGTCAGTTTCTCCCAGCTCCGCTGAAATGGACAAGGTGGTGGCGTGATGCTGCGGCTCGTCTAATTTGTGGCGAACTGTAGTGTTGCATAAGCCAGAAATCGCTGCAACTGGAGTAAGATTACTGGCGTAATGCATGGAGGCTCACGCGAGACCGCTAAGTCATCTGGGTAATTTCGCAATGCATCCTGGGAACGGAAGATAGCGGCAGCCATGCGAGCATCGGCACTGCTTCGCTGGACGTCGGAGGGTGAGTATATAACTATTTTTTATTTTAATTATTTTTTTTAACAGGGATATGGTGCCCACACTGCTATATACTATGTGGGCTGTGTTATATACTGCGTGGCTGCTATATACTACGTGGCCAGTGTTATATACTATATGGGCTGTGTTATATACTATATGGGCTGTGTTATATACTGCGTGGGCTGTGCTGTATATTGCGTGGCCAGTGTTATATACTGCGTGGCCTGTGTTATATACTATGTCGCCTGTGTTATATACTATGTCGCCTGTGTTATATACTACGTGGCTGCTATATACTGCATGGGCTGTGTTATATACTGCGTGGCCTGTTATATACTATGTGGGCTGTGTTCTATACTGTGTTGGCTGTGCTATATATTACGTGGCCTGTGTTATATACTGTGTGGCAGCTATATACTGTGTGGGCTGTGTTATATACTATGTGGGCTGTGTTATATACTGTTTGGGCTATGTTATAGGCTGCCGTCACACTAGCAGTATTTGGTCAGTATTTTACATCAGTATTTGTAAGCCAAAACCAGGAGTGGGTGATAAATTCAGAAGTGGTGCATATGTTTCTATTATACTTTTCCTCTAATTGTTTCACTCCTGGTTTTGGCTTACAAATACTGATGTAAAATACTGACCAAATACTGATAGTGTGACGGCAGCCTTATACTGCGTGGCCACTGTTATATACTGTGTGGCCTGTATCAATGCATCGGGTATTCTACAATATGTATGTATTGAAAACACAAAAAAGCACAGTAAAACCAAAAACACTCTGTTGCAAAAAAAAATCACAGTGGACAGCAAGTGCTAGTAAAAAGATGGAAAAAACAGGGTATTTGGTTGATACGTTTTTTGCAAAAAATGTATATTAAGCAGCTCTACCAAATATCAAGGTATACCCATATCAGAGCAGTCCTAACTAATATATGTAATCCCTATCTGATGTATTTAAAACCTGGTCATATGTACAATACCTGTATGAGCAGGATTCAGAAAAGGAATGTCCATGTGGACACGCTGGACAGAACGGCTCCTGTGCGCACAGCTCAAAAAAAGAGGGGTGGAGGCCTCCCCAGTCTTGTGGACACAAGAAAACAATTATGTGAAACCAGAACATAATTCTGGTTTCACAATATGTATGTATGTATATAGCAGCCACATAGTATATAGCACAGGCCACGTAGTATTTGTCTGCTATATACTACATGGCTCCTATATACTACGTGGCCTGTGCTATATACTATGTGGCTGCTATATACATACTTACATATTCTAGAATACCCGATGCGTTAGAATCAGGCCACCATCTAGTGATGAATAATTATGGAGAACCTTTTCCTATAACTATGCCCTTTACCACTACTCTGATCTGCCTAGAAATAAGGCTGGTTTCACACGTCAGTGGCTCCGGTACGTGAGGTGACAGTTTCCTCACGTACCGGAGCCACTAACACACGTAGACACATTAAAATCAATTCATCTGTGCAGATGTCATTGATTTTTTGCGGACCGTGTCTCCGTGTGCCAAACACGGAGACATGTCAGTGTTCGTGGGAATGCACGGATTACACGGACCCATTAAAGTCAATGGGTCCGTGTAAAACACGTACCGCACACGGACGTTGTCCGTGTGCAGTCCGTGTGCCGTGCAGGAGACAGCGCTACAGTAAGCACTGTCCCCCCCCACTGGTGCTGAAGCCGCGATTCATATCTTCCCTGCAGCAGCGTTTGCTGTAGAGAAGATATGAATAATCGTGTTTAAAATAAATATCCATGTGCCCACCCCCACCCCCCACCCTCTGTGCGCCCCCCCTGATGTTGTTAATATACTCACCTGGCTCCCTCGCTGGCGCTGCTTCCTGTCCTGGCCGCATCTTCTACTGTATGAGCGGTCACGTGGGGCCGCCCATTACAATCATGAATATGCGGCTCCACCTCCCATAGGGGTGGAGCCGCATATTCATTACTGTAAATGAGCGGCCCCACGTGACCGCTCATACAGTAGAAGATGCGGCCAGGACAGGAAGCAACGCCAGCGAGGGAGCCAGGTGAGTATTTTAACAACAGCAGGGGGGGTGGGCACATGGATATTTTATTTTAAACACGATTATTCATATCTTCTCTACAGCAAACGCTGCTGTAGGGAAGATATGAATCGCGGCTTCAGCACCAGATGCTGGTGTGTGTGGTACCCAGCACGGTGCGTGTGGTACCCAGTGGGCACACGGGCGGCACATGTGTGCCGCTCGTGTGCCACACTGATGTGACACAGAAACGCACCAGCACACGGATAATTCCGGTACCGATTTTTCCAGTACCGGAATTATCTGGACGTGTGGGACTGCCCTAACGGTAGTTCTCCCAGCTAATTGTTTTTGACTAATTCCTTCTGAATATGCCTGTGGTGTATTATGTGTTAGATGACTTACTGACTGCTGCCTCCTCCAGTTCCCAGCGCCGCTCCACTGCTCCTCTGATCCGCATGACCACTATTCAGCTTAGCCAGATTACACCGCATCGGACGCCGGTCCTGCTGAGCCATTATTTACATTGACGTCACTTTGACACATGGTGGGATGGCTTTTACGCTTTTTAATGAAAAACTGTGTGTTGAGCGAATATGTTTGGAATCATCGCCAAATCTGAATTTGCCATATTCGTGTCCTATTTGTGCCGAATTTATGTTTGATCATTGATTCTGAACATACTCGGTCATTTCTTCTCCCATTGACTCCAATGACATTCGGAGAATATTGCAAAAACAATATTCAGCACTGATTGTAATTGGGACCGAATTTTGAAAAATTTGCTCAACTCTCACTACCCCTTCTTGGGTTTTGGCTTTGTAATTGCTGTTTTCCTATCGCCACGACAGCACCCACGGAGAGAGGGGATCCGTCCACCATGAGGACAGGAACCTACAGAATAAAAAGGGGGGCGGTCCTCCTCACCTCCTCAGTTGGGTTCCTGTCCTGAGTGGGAACCTGCAGCAGTCTTACCCGGGTCCTGTAGCCTATGTGAATCATCCGTAGAGAGCGGCAGTTTCGGGTAGCACCTGAACCAGTGTCGGGGGGGTGTTCTCTCGTAGAACCCCCTCTTCGGGCCAGGGTGTCGCGATCCCCAGGGTCCAGGTGAGGCAGTGTGGGGAGGAAGAAGCGCATGTGACCCGCAAGTGATGATAACAACTTCCGGGAAGGGCTGGGGAAGCATGTTACAGGAGCCAGGGCCCGGCCTCCTTATGTCGGCATTGTGCAGCAGGAAGTGTGCTGCAAAAATGTCATCTGTGGACACCATGGAGGAGCAGTTGCCACTGCTGGTGGTAGCGGCGCCGGAGCAACTTAAAAGCAAGGGTGGCAGTGGTCACTCCGGAGGGAGCAGAATCACTGACAGGGGCAGTGGACGGGGGCATCAGCCATCAAGTACCCCTACGTCGCACGCTGGATCACCGCCTACAGAGCCGGTACCCTGCTAGGACAACTACATTGGTGATTGCTGATATGGTCACTTAGATGGCTGAATCCCCCCTTCTTTTTTGCTCTGTTGCCAGGTTAAGAGGTTAGCAAAAGCTAAGCACAGGCAGTGTGCCTTATGTGCAGTATCCCTCCCTGACAATTTCGCTAAGAGGCTATGTCAGTCATGACCCTGGAAGAAGAGGCCCCTGTATGTACTGCGGATCTGAGGTCTTTGATCAGGGAAGGAGTTAAGAACTCCCTTAGAGGGAAGACCCGGAAAATGAAAGCTAATATTATTGAATCTACCTCAGACTCTAGTCCGTTGGCAAGAAGGATGAGGTTTGAATCCTCAGAATCCCCATCATCATCATCATGCAAGCAGCCTTGCAGCACTGGGGTCCTGGGTTCTAATCCCACCCAGGACAACATCTGCAAAGAGTTTGTATGTTCTCTCCGTGTTTGCGTGGGTTTCCTCCGGGTACTCTGGTTTCCTCCCACACTCCAAAGACATACTGATAGGGAATCTAGATTGTGAGCCCCATCGGGGACAGTGATGATAATGTGTGCAAACTGTAAAGCGCTGCGGAATATGTTAGCGCTATATAAAAATAAAGATTATTATCATCTCTGGATGAGGAAGGAAGGCCTTGCTTCCCAATTGAGAATGTGGACTCCTTAGTAAGGTCAGTACGAGCCCCTATGGGGGTCGCAGGCAGCAGGGAGTCCAGGTCCACTCAGGACCTAATGTTTACAGGCTTGTGCCACAAGAGTCGTAAGTCCTTTCCAGTGAATGACTCTTTGAAAGACTTGGTTAAAAGGGAATGGCATAGACAGGATAACCGAACATTTCTACCCTCCACATCAAAACGGAGATACCCATTTGATGATGAGGTACTGCACTTATGGAATGGGTTAAAATCCCTAAGGTAGATGCAGCCATAGCCTCTTCATCTTATATGTCGGCACTACCATTAGAGGATGGAGGTCATCTCAAGGACCCGTTGGATATAAAGGCGGACATGCTCCTAAAGAGAGTTTGAGAATCGTCGGTAGGGGTGTTTAAGCCAGCGATTGCGGGAAATGTACTGCCTGGTCTATGTTAGTCTGGCTGGACCAGCTGGAAGATCAAATAAGAACGCGATTACCTAGAGACAAGTTGCTGGACTCCTCCCAGATCCGTGAAGGGGCGGCTTACCTAGCAGACTCGTCCGTGGATTCCTTACGGTTAGCCGTTAGATCTGCTGACCTGTGGAATGCTGCCCGCCGAGCACTCTGGTTAAAGGGCTGGAGGGGAGATGCCCAGACTAAAGCGAAATTATGTTCTATACCATGCCGGGGTGAATACTTGTTTGGCCCCGTGCTGGATGAAATCCTAACGAAGGCAGGCGACAGAAAGAAGGGGTTCCCTAAAATATTTACCTCTACTTTTAGCAGCATCTTTAGGAAGCAGTCGTCATTCCACAGAAGGTACAAGCACTGGGATTGGGAGCCGGGGGATCCAAAGCAGAAAGGTGCCTACTTCGGAGCAGCCTCGATGGGGCCCAACTATCGCTAGTCCAGATCTCCCAGTGGGCGGTAGATTGTTATATTTCTGTAATAAATGGTCCCGCATAACATCCAGCTCCTGGGTTCTCAGTATAGCGTCATCAGGGCTGAGATTGGAATTCCGCAGTATGCCCCCAGACTTCTTCCAATTAAGGACTTTAAGAAGCTCCCCTGACCAGCAGCGGGCCCTGGAAATAGAAATTGGATAGTTAAGGGAAAAAGGGGTCCTGGTAGAGGCCCCAGAAACCTGGAGGGGTTTTTATTCTCTTTTCCTGATTTCCATACCAGATGGGTCCTTCAGAACCATCATCAATTTGCGGAGACTAAATACATTCCTGCAGTGTCATAAGTTTAAAATGGAGTCCATCAAATCTGCAACCAAGCTTCTATTTCCCAGGTGTTTCATGATGGTCCTGGACCTGAAGGACGCCTATTATCATACACCAATACCTCAAGAAATACTTCAGAGTGGCGGTATGACTAGGCAATCATGTTAGACATTTTCAGTTTACCGCTATGCCGTTTGGTCTCTCATTGGCACCACTGGTCACGGGTATTTACCAAGGTGATCGCAGAAGTGATGGCCCATTTAAGAGAACGAGATACCTTGGTTATACCATACCTAGATGATTTTCTGATAGTGGGAGGGTTGGCTGCCCAATGTAGTACCAGGCTGAACCATATAATATCATCCCTGCAGGATCTGGGTTGGCTGGTGAATCTGAAGATGTCAAAACTAGTCCCCTCGACCTGCCAGAAGTTCCTGGGCATCCTCTTAGACTAAGTAAATCAACATTGTTTTCTCCCAGAAGACAAAAATTGGCTATCATCCACAAAGTCAGAAGGGTAATGGGCAGTCCAGACCTATCCTTAAGAGATGCTATGTCCCTGCTGGGTTCTTTGACAGCTTGCATGCCAGTGGGCTCAGTTCCACACCAGATTGCTGCAGATCGAAGTGCTCGAGGCAGAGAGAAGGTTGCAGGGCCACCTTGGCGAAGGATTGAGGTTGTCGGTCGCCACGGTCAGCAGCCTAACCTGGTGGCTGGACCCAGCGCATCTGTCCAAGGGGGTTCCATGAGGGGTGGTACCCGACAGTGTGATTACAACCGACGCCAGCCCCTTGGGGTGGGAAGCTCACATAGATTAGCCCAAGGGAGGTGGACGGCCACAGAGGAAGAGTGTTCCTCAAACCTAAAGGAGCTCACGGCGGTAAAGTACGCTCTCCTGCAATTTCTACCTACACTGTGGAATTTACATGTGCGGATGCACACCGACAACACCACCATCAAGGGGGGACCAGATCACAGTCGCTGATGTCCACGGCAGGCGACATTATGACGTTGGCCGAGAATCACCTCCTCTCAATGTGGGTACTTCACATCAGCGGGGTACCCAACGTTCAGGTGGACTATCTCAATCGACATGCCTTGCGGCAGCGGGAATGGTCCCTGGACCGGCAGGTTCTCAGGCACATCGTACGATTATGGGGCCTCACGCAGATAGACCTCTTTGCCACAAGAGACAACAGACAGGTCAGGAGGTTTGCATCGCTACGGGCATCAGACCAGCCAGAAATATTAGATTTTCTCCGGGTCCGGTGGGATTATGCTCTGGCTGCCCCACTGATGAGGAGACAGTCAGGTACCTGTGGCCTTTTTATTTAATTATTCCCTTTAATAAGAAGAAGGTTGGAAAAAACACACAAACCTTAGTAAATTCCCCCCATAACTTTTGGCCCTTCCCAGCCAGTAACCCCCTGCTTGTACTGCTGTGGGGCTGTTCTGTGCCCACTCATGAGTCACATGTCGCAGGCCTCCTGTTCTGCACGGGGCAATGACTCCTGAAAAAGTCGCACAGAGGGATCATGGCACATCAGGAACTCGAGGAATCCATTGATCTTGTGGTTAGCAGTCTGCGCCGTGGGCGGGATGAAATGTTGCTTAGCTCTGCAGCCTGTAAAAAAGTCATTTGGTTTTAAAATGAGTCGGGCAGGAACTTGAAACCTAAAGTGTTCTGCCGAGTGTGTGGTCCGCCCGCAGCAGCCTGGTGTGTGCTCCGGAGCGCCCTCTACCGACAGTCGGGAGGCAGGCGGAGCGGGCGGAGTCTCGGCCTGAGCCCGTGACACGCTCCGTGTGACTCCGGGGATAGTCCGGAGCAGTGAGGCCCAGACCGGCTCCGTACGGACACGGTAAGCTGCTGAGTGTGTGTCTGTGTGCGCTCCACGCCCCGTCACTGCGCTCCCGCACTGTCATGGTGGTCTCCAGCGACTTGTACAGGAACAGGCCTAAAACTCTAGGCTGTGGACCGGGCCTAACCCTGGGAAAGGGCACACACCGGGGCTGCTGGTCAGTCTCCGGCCATAACCGGATCGATCAGACCGGGCCTCCGACCCCGATGGCAGATCCAGATCTCACGATGTGGCTTGTGCTGCTCGGGTCGCGTCTGTGCTGCCTGCCCTGTCCTGTGGTGGCCAACATGTCTGCCGATCCAGGGCAGAGGTGGCCACAGGCTGTGCTCGCCACCCCCGCAGAGCTGTCCTGTGCCCGGTATAACATGGGGTATATACAGAGCTGTCCTGTGCCCGGTATAACATGGGGTATATACAGAGCTGTCCTGTGCCCGGTATAACATGGGTTATATACAGAGCTGTCCTGTGCCCGGTATAACATGGGATATATACAGAGCTGTCCTGTGCCCGGTATAACATGGGATATATACAGAGCTGTCCTGTGCCCGGTATAACATGGGGTATATACAGAGCTGTCCTGTGCCCGGTATAACATGGGGTATATACAGAGCTGTCCTGTGCCCGGTATAACATGGGGTATATACAGAGCTGTCCTGTGCCCGGTATAACATGGGATATATACAGAGCTGTCCTGTGCCCGGTATAACATGGGGTATATACAGAGCTGTCCTGTGCCCGGTATAACATGGGATATATACAGAGCTGTCCTGTGCCCGGTATAACATGGGGTATATACAGAGCTGTCCTGTGCCCGGTATAACATGGGGTATATACAGAGCTGTCCTGTGCCCGGTATAACATGGGGTATATACAGAGCTGTCCTGTGCCCGGTATAACATGGGGTATATACAGAGCTGTCCTGTGCCCGGTATAACATGGGATATATACAGAGCTGTCCTGTGCCCGGTATAACATGGGGTATATACAGAGCTGTCCTGTGCCCGGTATAACATGGGGTATATACAGAGCTGTCCTGTGCCCGGTATAACATGGGGTATATACAGAGCTGTCCTGTGCCCGGTATAACATGGGGTATATACAGAGCTGTCCTGTGCCCGGTATAACATGGGGTATATACAGAGCTGTCCTGTGCCCGGTATAACATGGGGTATATACAGAGCTGTCCTGTGCCCGGTATAACATGGGGTATATACAGAGCTGTCCTGTGCCTGGAATAACATGGGGTATATACAGAGCTGTCCTGTGCCCGGTATAACATGGGGTATATACAGAGCTGTCCTGTGCCCGGTATAACATGGGGTATATACAGAGCTGTCCTGTGCCCGGTATAACATGGGATATATACAGAGCTGTCATGTGCCCGGTATAACATGGGATATATACAGAGCTGTCCTGTGCCCGGTATAACATGGGGTATATACAGAGCTGTCCTGTGCCCGGTATAACATGGGGTATATACAGAGCTGTCCTGTGCCCGGTATAACATGGGATATATACAGAGCTGTCATGTGCCCGGTATAACATGGGATATATACAGAGCTGTCCTGTGCCCGGTATAACATGGGGTATATACAGAGCTGTCCTGTGCCCGGTATAACATGGGGTATATACAGAGCTGTCCTGTGCCCGGTATAACATGGGATATATACAGAGCTGTCCTGTGCCCGGTATAACATGGGATATATACAGAGCTGTCATGTGCCCGGTATAACATGGGGTATATACAGAGCTGTCCTGTGCCCGGTATAACATGGGGTATATACAGAGCTGTCCTGTGCCCGGTATAACATGGGGTATATACAGAGCTGTCCTGTGCCCGGTATAACATGGGGTATATACAGAGCTGTCCTGTGCCCGGTATAACATGGGGTATATACAGAGCTGTCCTGTGCCCGGTATAACATGGGGTATATACAGAGCTGTCCTGTGCCCGGTATAACATGGGGTATATACAGAGCTGTCCTGTGCCCGGTATAACATGGGATATATACAGAGCTGTCCTGTGCCCGGTATAACATGGGGTATATACAGAGCTGTCCTGTGCCCGGTATAACATGGGGTATATACAGAGCTGTCCTGTGCCCGGTATAACATGGGGTATATACAGAGCTGTCCTGTGCCCGGTATAACATGGGGTATATACAGAGCTGTCCTGTGCCCGGTATAACATGGGGTATATACAGAGCTGTCCTGTGCCCGGTATAACATGGGGTATATACAGAGCTGTCCTGTGCCTGGAATAACATGGGGTATATACAGAGCTGTCCTGTGCCCGGTATAACATGGGGTATATACAGAGCTGTCCTGTGCCCGGTATAACATGGGGTATATACAGAGCTGTCCTGTGCCCGGTATAACATGGGATATATACAGAGCTGTCATGTGCCCGGTATAACATGGGATATATACAGAGCTGTCCTGTGCCCGGTATAACATGGGGTATATACAGAGCTGTCCTGTGCCCGGTATAACATGGGGTATATACAGAGCTGTCCTGTGCCCGGTATAACATGGGATATATACAGAGCTGTCATGTGCCCGGTATAACATGGGATATATACAGAGCTGTCCTGTGCCCGGTATAACATGGGGTATATACAGAGCTGTCCTGTGCCCGGTATAACATGGGGTATATACAGAGCTGTCCTGTGCCCGGTATAACATGGGGTATATACAGAGCTGTCCTGTGCCCGGTATAACATGGGATATATACAGAGCTGTCCTGTGCCCGGTATAACATGGGATATATACAGAGCTGTCATGTGCCCGGTATAACATGGGATATATACAGAGCTGTCCTGTGCCCGGTATAACATGGGGTATATACAGAGCTGTCCTGTGCCCGGTATAACATGGGGTATATACAGAGCTGTCCTGTGCCTGGAATAACATGGGGTATATACAGAGCTGTCCTGTGCCTGGAATAACATGGGGTATATACAGAGCTGTCCTGTGCCTGGAATAACATGGGGTATATACAGAGCTGTCCTGTGCCCGGTATAACATGGGGTATATACAGAGCTGTCCTGTGCCCGGTATAACATGGGATATATACAGAGCTGTCCTGTGCCCGGTATAACATGGGATATATACAGAGCTGTCCTGTGCCCGGTATAACATGGGGTATATACAGAGCTGTCCTGTGCCCGGTATAACATGGGGTATATACAGAGCTGTCCTGTGCCTGGAATAACATGGGGTATATACAGAGCTGTCCTGTGCCTGGTATAACATGGGGTATATACAGAGCTGTCCTGTGCCTGGAATAACATGGGGTATATACAGAGCTGTCCTGTGCCCGGTATAACATGGGGTATATACAGAGCTGTCCTGGGCCCGGTATAACATGGGGTATATACAGAGCTGTCCTGGGCCTGGAATAACATGGGGTATATACAGAGCTGTCCTGTGCCTGGAATAACATGGGGTATATACAGAGCTGTCCTGGGCCTGGTATAACATGGGGTATATACAGAGCTGTCCTGTGCCTGGTATAACATGGGATATATACAGAGCTGTCCTGTGCCCGGTATAACATGGGATATATAAAGAGCTGTCCTGTGCCCGGTATAACATGGGGTATATACAGAGCTGTCCTGTGCCCGGTATAACATGGGATATATACAGAGCTGTCCTGTGTCCGGTATAACATGGGGTATATACAGAGCTGTCCTGTGCCCGGTATAACATGGGGTATATACAGAGCTGTCCTGTGCCCGGTATAACATGGGGTATATACAGAGCTGTCCTGTGCCTGGAATAACATGGGGTATATACAGAGCTGTCCTGTGCCTGGTATAACATGGGGTATATACAGAGCTGTCCTGTGCCTGGAATAACATGGGGTATATACAGAGCTGTCCTGTGCCCGGTATAACATGGGGTATATACAGAGCTGTCCTGGGCCCGGTATAACATGGGGTATATACAGAGCTGTCCTGGGCCTGGAATAACATGGGGTATATACAGAGCTGTCCTGGGCCTGGTATAACATGGGGTATATACAGAGCTGTCCTGGGCCTGGTATAACATGGGATATATACAGAGCTGTCCTGTGCCTGGTATAACATGGGATATATAAAGAGCTGTCCTGTGCCCGGTATAACATGGGGTATATACAGAGCTGTCCTGTGCCCGGTATAACATGGGGTATATACAGAGCTGTCCTGTGCCCTGTATAACATGGGGTATATACAGAGCTGTCCATACCATGCAGAAGAAAAAGAAAAAGAAGCGCACTTACCCCGGTACGGTGGTCACAGCTTTATTCGGACATGTATTAAAACAATAGCAGGGAGGAATGTGAAAAACAAACGGACAACGGCCGTTTCGTGCTGGATAGCACTTCAACGGGTCCTTGATGGCCGTTGTCCGTTTGTTTTTCACATTCCTCCCTGCTATTGTTTTAATACATGTTACACATCTTACACAGATACATTATTGGGGTTGAATATTTTTAGGGTCAGGCATACAGCAGCAGTGCGGTGGGACTCTGTCCTTCTTGGCTGGACTGTTTGATATACAGAACTGTCCTCTGCCCGGTATAACATGGGGTATATACATATATTCAGAGCTATCCTGTGCCCCATATAACATGGGGTACATACAGAGCTGTCCTTTGCACGGTATAACATGGGATATATACATACTGTATATTCAGAGCTGTCCTGTGCCCCGTATAACATGGGGTATATACATATACCAGATGGCCCGATTCTAACGCATCGGGTATCCTAGAATATGTATCTAGTTTATTTATGAAGTAAACGTGACTGAACTATAATAATAATAGTCTTTATTTATATAGCGCCAAGATATTCCGCAGCACTTTACAGTTTAACAGTATCAAACACAACAGTCATAGGTAGCAATGTTAACAATACAATAATTAAAGTGAAATAAGCCGACCCTGCTCGTGAGAGCTTACAATCTACAATGAGGTGGGGGAGATAGGTACAAAGCACAGGTGTGTATTTACAATGATGTATTTACAATGATGGTCCAGCCATCTTCAGGGGTTGGGGAATAGATGGGGGTCGTGAATGGGCTACACATGCGCCCTTACACATAAAATGAGTTTGATTAGTGAACGTGATAGGCCGCTCTGGACAAATGTGTTTTGAGCACCTAAAACTATGCAAATTGTGGATGGTCCTAATATCTTGGGGTAGAGCATTCCAGAGGATTGGTGCAGCACGGGAGAAGTCTTGGAGTCGGCAGTGGGAGGTACGGATTAGTGCAGAGGTTAGTCGAAAGTCGTTTGCAGAGCGCAGCGGTCGGTTAGGCCAATAGACAGACATGAGGGAGAAGATGTAACGGGGTGCCGCACTGTGGAGAGCTTTGAACTATGTGGCACTAGCAGAACTTGTTCAGTAAACGTGACTGAACTACGTTGCACTGTGACTGACAGAACTTGTCCACTAAACGTGACTGAACTACATCACACTGTGACTGACAGAACTTGTTCAGTAAACGTGAGTGAACTACGTCGCGCTGTGAGTGGTGGTTAAATTCCGCACCAATATCGCTGTTTGGTCGCGGCTGGCTGGCGCGACCCATCAGTGACGCGGGATTTCCGTTACAGACAAACAGACAGAATTAGACGATTATATAGTAGACTAGATGGTAGCCCGATTCTAATGCATCGGGTATTCTAGAATATGTATGTAGTTTATTTATGAAGATTTAAGAATAATGCTATGAATACACAGGATTTTCCGGGTAAAATATATACATTATCAGTGAAGCGGTGTTTAAATCCCGCGCCAATATCGCTGATTGGTCGTGCCCGGCCGGCCGTGACCAATCAGCGAAGCGCGGTTCAAATCCTGTGCCAATTCGTGGCCGGACTGTGCCAATATCGCTGATTGGTCGCGGGCAGCTGGCGAGACCAATCAGCGACGCGGGATTTCCGTTGCAAACAGACAGAATTAGACATAGTAACATAGTAAGGCCGAAAAAAGACATTTGTCCATCCAGTTCAGCCTATATTCCATCATAATAAATCCCCAGATCTACGTCCTTCTACAGAACCTAATAATTGTATGATACAATACGATTATATAGTAGATACCCGATGCGTTAGAATCAGGCCACCATCTAGTATTCATATAAACATTGGTGCTTACTTTTGTTTTTAACCCATTGGACACACTGCCATTGTTTTTCTCCTGTCTTTATTTTAAGAGTCAAAACTTTATTAGTCATCTATTGCTGTATGACAGCTTGTTTTTTACAGGATGACTTATAGTTTTCAAAGACACCATTTATTTTACCATGTGATAAACTTAAAAATGGGGAAAATTTTTATTCTCTCCCTCACACACTGTCCTCCATGTTATTCTCTCCCTCACAGACTGTCCTCCATGTTATTCTCGTTCTAGTATTATTATTATTTATTTATATAGCACCATTGATTGCATGGTGCTGTACATGAGAAGGGGTTACATACAAGTTACAGATATCACTTAGAGTAAACAAAACTAACAATTACAGACTGATACAGAGGGGCGAGGACTCTGCCCTTGCGGGCTTACATTCTACAGGATGGTGGGGAAGGAGACAGTAGGTCGAGGGTTGCAGGAGTTCCGTGTTGGTGAGGCGGTAGCTTCGGTAGTGATGAGGAGGCATCGGGGTCAGTGCAGGCTGTAGGCTTTCCTGAAGAGATGGGTTTTCAGGTTCCGTCTGAAGGATCCGAATGTGGTTGATAACTGGACGTGTTGGGGCAAAGAATTCCAGAGGATGGGGGATATTCGGGAGAAGTCTTGGAGGCGATTGGGTGAGGAGCGAATAAGTGCGGAGAAGAGAAGGAGGTCTAGGGAGGAGCGGAGATTACGTGAGGGAAGATATCGGGAGATTAGTTCAGAGATATATGGAGGAGACAGGTTGTGGTTGGCTTTGTAGGTCAGTGTTATGCAAATTGTCTCTTCAGAGAGGAAGAGGATTAGAACTCTAGTACCACCTATTGGAAGGTAGCAATCCTACAAGTCAATGTCGACCCTTTACCGAGCCTTGTCACATGACTTAGGATAATAGCCAAACCAGAATCTCAATTTGCAGACACTGTTTTTCGGGGTACTGCCCCTCGTCAGTGCAAAGTGGAGATCTGGTTTCGCTGTGTGAGAGGCGTCTGACCGGGATCCAAGAAGTATCATTTCTCCTTGTGGAGAGTGACATGTTAAGCATGTCGAAGTGAGGAGACTTAAAGGGACACTATCACCTGAATTTGGAGGGAACAATCTTCAGCCATGGAGGCGGGGTTTTGGGGTTTTTGATTCACCCTTTCCTTACCCGCTGGCTGCATGCTGGCTGCAATATTGGATTGAAGTTCATTCTCTGTCCTCCATAGTACACACCTGCGCAAGGCAAGATTGCCCTGTGCAGGCATGTACTACGGAGGACAGAGAATGAACTTCAATCCAATATTGCAGCCAGCGGGTAAGGAAAGGGTGAATCAAACACCCAAAAACCCCGCCTCCATGGCTGAAGATTGTTCCCTCCAAATTCAGGTGACAGTGTCCCTTTAAAGCCGCAATGCTCCTCTGGGAAATATGCAAATTGTCTCTTCAGAGAGGAAGAGGACTAGAACTCTAGTGCCACCTAGAGGTAGCAATCCTAGCAGTCAGTCGACCCTTTAACGAGCCTTGTCACATGACTTAGGATAATAGCCAAACCTAGCATCACACACATATACCACGGCCTGTGCGTGCGCTACAGATGGGGCCGCCATATTGTTGTGTACATGGTCCAGTAGCCTGGACTATGTCGCTTATTAAAGGGGACCTCATCTCTAGTGTTTTGTGGGGGGATACTGTGCCTACTGTACAAGGTATTAGTGGGGGCACTTGTGGGGGTGCAGAGCATTTATCAAGCGCCTCTTCCATTGTTTCCCCATTTTGATTGGTCAGGGGGTAGGGACATGACTTTGGCTTGCATGACAAGGGGCCCGGAGGTTAGCGCTCTGCGGGGGGTCCTACACACGAGGCTTTGACATTGCCAGTTCTGTTTTTAGGAACAGATGAATGGAATTAATGTGTTGCATAGCTGATGCAAACCAAAGCAGAGGGGCGCCACTGATTGTTGTGAGGTCCGTCTGACTTCTGAGACGTGTCTGTTGTTAGAACAGGAGAAAAACAAACAGAGTCCCCCACTTATAACTGCAACACACACACACTACTGAGCCTGCTGCCCGTCCACTTCTGTTGGCATCAGTTATGCCACGGATCTGCCTTTATTCCATGCGTCTGTTTCTAAGATCCGGTAATCACAATGTGAAAAGTGAATGTAGCCCAGTGTGACTTGTTACATTGTTACAGTATCTAAGGCCATTGTATACAGGTTGCGACTTCATCCCCAGCAGGGCAGCACCACACCGGATTGTGATAGTTGGCAGACCTAAGAGTATACTCGTGGCGATTTTAATGCCACCACGGTAGGTGCCCAGCTGGCAGCCCTTTTTGTGCTGTGCCCAGGACTTTGCTGCATGGGGAAGTTACAGAATGGTCCATATTAGAATAACAGTAAATACATAGGAAAACCTATCCCCGTGTTACTTATTGGAGAGGTGGAGTGTAACTCAAGGGTCCTGTCACACTTCAACCAATGCAGCCTTGCACTAGTTAGAACTTTGGGGGAGATCTATGTAATAAATGTGCTCAAAAACTTTTTTCCATTTGTGTTATAGACACTTTCTGCTCCTTGTCCGATAAAGGGACATGACTTATCTAAAACTGATGGAGTTTAGTAATCAACATTTAGTTGCACGTTTCTAGACCCATGGGCTTCACTAGAGCCAATATGCTGCCTGTGCTGAACAGCCGTCCTCCTGGAGCTGTGCTCACACTTCTGCACTTGGAGGAGCCCCCCTTGTAAAATGATAGCACCTTATACTCCCTTCCCACGTTGACGCCGTCCCACCATTGTCCACACTAGGTCTCCTGTGACATTGTTATGCCATGTGAGCCCTGCAGACAGTAGGCGCTGACTATTGGGCTGCCTAGCTCTCACCTCCCTCAGATGAATGTCAGACAGCTGAAGAGTTGGGCGCAGCATCCGCTGATCGTCTGGTGACATGTTTCCGGCACAAGTGTGAACAGCACCGTACGCTTTACACATATTGTCGGGACGATTTGGCCGGCATTCACAGGCTTCCTGACTAACTAGTAATGTGCACTTTGCGAGCAGTCACAGCTGGCACACACTGACTGTCCGCACTAAGCTTTCATGTTTAGCATGACTCACAATGACACATGAGACTGATGGGACAAATAATAACACATTAAAGGGGTTGTCCGAGCCTATGATGGTGATGACCACTCCTTTGGATCAGTCATCGGTATAACAAGCCCAGACAACCCCTTTATCTCTATATACCAAACCTCTTCCAGAGCAGTTATTACATGATGAAGAGGACGCGTTATTCCGGCTGAACGTGGCCTGATGAGTGTCTTTAGAGCGGTCTTCGTTATTCAGATATATTGTGGCTGATGGACTGCAATCATCGTCCTACAGTATATAAACTAACGGCACTGAGCCGCAGGATGCCTAATCTGATGGCCTCTGGTGCATGGCAATGTGCTGGTGTAAATATACCCCCCTAGACCGTGCCAGGAGCCCCCTGTGTGTCAGGAGAGGGCCTGAGATGACCTATCCGGTACTCGGGGACATCAGCTCGGCCTCCGTGACTCCTCATCTGCATAGCTCCACCTCCATGACTCCTACAAAGTAACTTGGAAACAGCCTGTATGGGGATTGACATTTTTATTTTATTTTTTATTTACATGTTGAGAATACTAATATTTCTTAGAACAATTGTAGAATGCTAAAGGCTCCATACACATTAGGCTAATGTTGGCTGAACCCGCCATGTCTATGGGGACCCCGGACAGTTGATTGTTGGGGAGTTAAGCATTCAGCAAGGCCGATTTCATACTGCTGATCCTTATGTTCACCCAGAGATCAGCAGAGTTCTCATGGTGGAGACGGACAAGGTAGGCTGAAGCATCATTCTCCCGATAGCCACCCAATGTATAGAGGTGCCCTCAAGTTACTTATGTTATCCAAAGAAAAGGGGATACCTTTACAATCTCTGAAGGAGCAGAGGTTGATCATGGGCACCCTCTGTCCAGTCATTCTAATAAGAGTGCCCAAGACCAGCCAAGCGCTCTGATTAATAATGACCGGAGTTCTAGTGCACATGATCGGCCTCTGCTCCATTCAGCCAGGGCTCTTGAGGGATCGGTTCGCACTCCCAGTGATCAAATATATTTCTTTCTTTCTGAGTCGCTGCATTGTTTCAGAGAAAATATACTTTGAAAATCCTTCTGGGGACCACAGCTGGACACTAGAAGATTTGGGCTCTGCCCCTGGCCAGCTATTCCCAGCACTAATGCAGGAGATCATCCATAGCAGTGCTGGTAAGAGTAGGCAGAGGGTCGGGAGCCGGACTAGTCAGTCTTGTCCCCAGCAATAGTCACTGGCCGAATCTTCAAGGTATGGTAAGAAAAACATACCTGACTGTAATCATGCAGTAAGCCTTCATGAAACCTCATGCGCAGTGACCCTACAGTAATCTATGTGTGCCCCGTGGGTACTGAGCCTTGTAAACAAGTGGTAGAGGCGTAAAAGCACACGACCGCTCCCTTGAAATATTCGTGCTGATTACAGCTGTAAATGTATACATACTAAGAATTTTAAAAAAATTTTTGGGGACGAAGTGTTTTTGTGGTGGATCTACCTGGTGACTCGGGTCCAGCCCTTTCATCACCTGTAGAAAATCCAGAGGTGTCGGGCTCCCGGCGAGGTGCAGTGTACTATGTGGCGGTAAGGAGTAGATCATCAGGACATGATCCTCTGCTGACTGCACTGGTAGTTATGCGGCTGTGTACGCAGAACATGCCATACTTGTAATTACAACCTTTAGGTTATTGCATTCTTAACCCTTTGCTGTAAGTGTGAACTTCTGTTTAATATTGTTTACAGTAAATAGTTTCATGAAGCCCAGGGATAATGGAGACGGCGAATTTGCTGCTTGTACACAAGAGTGGCCATTAGCTTCACATGAGTGATTAAAAGGCCCTATAACGTCCTTAATGCTGGGGGCCCGACCCATCCCAAGAACCGCCTGGAGGAATGGAGCGGATGTCGATCATGCCCACTGTCCAGTTCATTAGTTTTGAAGTCCAGTTGAGCGCTTTGCTCTTGATCACTTCTCCATTCACACAGATTGGTGGGGGTCCCAGCGATCAGAAAGTGAATCTAGTCTCCTAGAGAGCAATAGAATCGGCTGTGTAAAATCCAATAGACGAGCCTTCATTGGGAACTCCCATTAGATATTCAGCTGTCAGCACCAATATGGGTGGGTTTGGCCGACCATAGTCCTATTTGTTGTACTCTACCCAAACAAATAAAAGAGAAAATAGTGATCTGTTTTTTGTCAGCGTGGCGCTGTGGATCCTCAAAGCCCTTTGTATGGAGGCTGGAGACTCGACTTAGGAAGACCCATGGAGACAGGACAACATTGTAGCAGAGTACTCTTGTTGATGTAGCGGAGCTGAGTTGGCTGTGAGACTCTCAGTAGATGGAGCAAAGTTGAGTGTTGTAGCAGAGCCAAGAGATGTAGGAGTGCCTGGTATACCCATTGGTGGAGGTACACTAATGTCAATATAGCAGAGCTGGGTTGTCAGGAAACATTTTGATGTAGCAGAGCTGAACGGAATATATCCAACGTAGTGACTTGTATGCTAGCTACCTGAATACTCAGGCGGCATCAGCCTATAGAGCCTGAAGGCATGGTATGAGTGGTGCACAGTGGGTTGCTAAGGCAACCTGAGATGCTGGGATATAGAGGGAAAATAAACTATAGATGACCTAGTAATGGATCACAGTTCTTCTCATATCTAGTGCCTGGAATAATAGAACAGCTTAACGAGGCCGAGGAATGCACGGTAATGAATAATTAGTACTCAGTGCATGTAGTGCACAGCAACCACAAACCCCTCTCTGGTGGACAGGGAGATAGTCAGGGGTTCCCACACACAGTTCTGCCGGTGATTGTGCCAGGGGGCAAACTGCTATGTGGGCTGTCGTGTAAGGAGTTGGTCACATTGGCATTTGTCTGTTATGTTTAAAGGAACAAGTTTAGACAATTTGGGATTCATGTGCAAAACAGATCCATCGTATTACTGATGGAAGCAGAAGGACCCATGAATGTTATGGGGTCTGAGTTCTCTTTTGTGTTAGTTTTTAGAATGGAAAAAAGAGCACCATGCATAATTTTTCTTCTGTTCTTAAAGCTGATACTAGACAGACCCCATAATAATGGGGCCCCTCTTTTCCATCTACATCACTGATACAAAGGATCTGAGTTGGCATAAGACCATAAGGGAAAGGACAAACTGAGTGTGCAAAAAGAAATATAAACTGGGCCTCCAAAGGCTTCTTGGCCTTCATGAAACTTAAAATGTATTCTCGGCAGCACATCACCCTGTGTAGCCCTGACGTGCTGCCGAGAACACTGCCTTGTGCACAGAATGATCGTATTAAGGAGCACGTAGAATTGTGGTCGGCACAGTTCGGTACATGGCCAGGGATTGTGCTGGGTGAGCCCGGCATAGCGTGCTAGTTCCTGAAAGTAGCGGAAGCCTCTGACTCACGCACTCCGCCATGTGAGCGAAGTCCAGTAATTCCTGGCGGGGCAGCTCTCCTGTTATGATTTCGGAAACAATGGAGACACCTCTGCGTTTATTAATAGCTCCTGTTAAAGGGAAGTTAATTATATGTTCACAACACAAGGCGGAAACTCATCCTGGTGTCTCCACGTGACCAGGTTCTGCCAGACTCCTCCATGTCCTGGAATGTGTCTTCTGCTTTGTGTAACTCGCAGCGTAGGACTGTAGCATAGGTCTCTTCTGTCTATACTCCAAGGGCTTAACATTTCACATTCTTGTTTTATGTGACATGCGAGTCTTTTTTTTTTTCTTTTTTTTCTCTCTACACCTCTGATCAGAAAAATCAGACCATTTTTGTCAGATGGAGAGAAAACTAATTTGATAGTTTGATAGAACGTCAGATGCTTGAAATTCAGGATTTCTAGACTAATATCCGGATTGAATTGGAATTCCATCCAAATGGGATGAGCTAGAATTCAATCTGGTGGCTGCGACACTCGCTAGGAATCGGGGCCGTTGGAATTCTCCATCACCATTGAAAACACGTGCATGCTTGGCCGCACTGAGGGTTCACGTGGCTGGAGTATGAACATCTTTGGTTACAAAATCCATCTGCAAGTTTTGAAGATATCCTTCTTTGGTTTCATCTGTTTGCACGACCGCCATCTCATGAATTTGCCAGTTTGTGCACTAATGAACTTCATTTTATAGTCGATATAGCAGTAATGCAGTCTAGATTTCATATATTCACTGTTGTATACATGTAGGTGCTTAGAGTGCTGCTATATGCTTCAACTGTAGGTTAGGTCATCAATATTAGATCGGTGGTGGTCTGACACCTGGTGCCCCCACTGATCAGCTACTTGGGGACTTCCAGATGTGTCAATATACAGGGCTCCATACACTGTGTATTAACTTTTCTGGTACTGCAGCCCAACTCCCATTCACTGCGATAGGAGGCGAGTTGCAGCACCTCAAACTACCAATACACTTCTGGCTGCTGCTGGAGCTGCATGCAGCTGATCATTGGGATGACTGGCTTTTGACCTCCATCTTACAACGCCTGGCAAAAATTATGGAATCACCGGTCTTGGAGGATATTCATTCAGTTGTTTAATTTTGTAAAAAAAAAAAGCAGATCACAGACATGGCACAAAACTAAAGTCATTTCAAATGGCAACTTTCTGGCTTTAAGAAACACAAAAAGAAATCAAGAACAAAAAATGTGGTAGTCAGTAATGGTTACTTTTTTTTTTAACCAAGCATAGGGAAAAAAAATATGGAATCATTCAATCCTGAGGTAAAAATTTTGTAATCATCCTGTAAATTTTCATACCCAAAAATAACACTTGCATCAAATTAGGTCTACTCATTAGTCTACAACTAAAAAGGAGTGATCACATCTTGGAGAGCTGTTGCACCAAGTGGACTGACCTGAATCATGGCTCCAACACGAGAAATGTCAATTGAAACAAAGGAGAGGATTATTAAACTCTTAAGAGGGTAAATCATCACACAATGTTGCAAAAACTGTTGGTTTCACAGTCGGCTGTGTCTAAAATTTGGACCCAATACAAACATGGGAAGGTTGTTAAAGGCAAACATACTGGTAGACCAAGGAAGACCTCAAAGTGTCAAGACCTTAAACTTAAAGAAATATGTCTCCAAAACATGAAATGCACAACAAAACAAATGAGGAACGAATGGGTGGAAACTGGAGTCAACGTCTGTGACCGAACTGTAGGAAACCGCCTAAAGGAAATGGGATTTACCGTATATACTCGAGTATAAGCCGACCCCCCCCCCTAATTTTGCTACAAAAAATTGGGAAAACTTAATGACTCGAGTATAAGCCTAGGGTGGGAAATGCAGCAGCTACTGGTAAATGTCAAAAATAAAAATAGGTACCAATAAAAGTAAAATTAATTGAGATATCAGTAGGTTAAGTGTTTTTGAATATCCATATTGAATCAGGAGCCCCATATAATGCTCCATACAGTTTTCAGGAGCCCCATATAATGCTCCATACAGTTTATGATGAGCCCCAAATATGCCCCATATAATCCTGCATAAAGGTTAATAATGGCCCCATAAGATGCTCCATAGACACATTTGCCCAATATAATGCTGCACAAATGCTGATTATGGCCCCATAAGATGCTCCATAAAGATATTTGCCCCATAAAATGCTGCACAAAGGCTGATTATGGCCATATAAGATGCTCCATACAGACACTTGCCCCATATAATGCTGCACAAACCTTATGGCCCCATATAGTGCTGCACAAATGTTATGGCCCCATATAGTGCTGCACAAATGTTATGGCCCCATATAGTGCTGCACAAATGTTATGGCCCCATATAGTGCTGCACAAATGTTATGGCCCCATATAGTGCTGCACAAATGTTATGGCCCCATATAGTGCTGCACAAACGTTATGGCCCCATATAGTGCTGCACAAACGTTATGGCCCCATATAGTGCTGCACAAATGTTATGGCCCCATATAGTGCTGCACAAATGTTATGGCCCCATATAGTGCTGCACAAATGTTATGGCCCCATATAGTGCTGCACAAATGTTATGGCCCCATATAGTGCTGCACAAATGTTATGGCCCCATATAGTGCTGCACAAATGTTATGGCCCCATATAGTGCTGCACTAACCTTATGGCCCCATAGATGCTCCATACAGACACTTGCCCCATTTGCTGTTGCTGCGATAAAAAAAAAAATCACATACTCATCTCTCCGTCGCTCAGGCCCCTGGCACTTTCAGTAGTTACCTGCTCCTTGTTCCGGTGCGGCTCCGTCTTCTGCACTGACGTTCAGGCAGAGGGCGCGCACTAACCACGTCACCGCGCCCTCTGACCTGAGCGTCACAGCTGAAGACAGAGCGATGCCCGTAACGAGGAAAGGTGACTATCGCGCTGCGCTCCCTGTATACTTGCCTGGTCCTGGCGCGGTGCATTCCCTGCTTCCTCGACGCCGCAGATTCATCCTGCACTGAGCGGTCACCGTTACCGCTCATTACATTAATGAATATGCGGCTCCACCTCTATGGGAGGTGGAGCCGTATATTTATTACTGTAATGAGCGGTACCATGTGACCGCTCAGTACAGGAATAATCTGCTGCTGCCGGCGCCAGGGACCTGTTGGGACCGCGCCAGGAGTAGGTAAGTATAATTTCACAGCCCCCGCTCCCCCTTCCCTGCCGACCCCTGCGTATGACTCGAGTATAAGCCGAGAGGGGGACTTTCAGCCCAAAAAAGTGGGCTGAAAATCTCGGCTTATACTCGAGTATATACGGTACATACAGAAAAGTTAAACGAAAGCCATCATTAACAGCTAAACAGAAAAAAACAAGGTTACAATGGGCTAAGGAAAAGCAATAGTGGACTGTGAATGACTGGATGAAAATCATATTCAGTGATGAATCGCAAATCTGCTTTGGTCAAGGTGATGATGCTGGAACTTTTGTTTGGTGCCGTTCCAATGAGATTTATAAAGATGACTGCCTGAAGAGAACATGCAAATTTCCACAGTCATTGATGATATGGGGCTGCATGTCAGGTAAAGGCACTGGGGAGATGGCTGTCATTACATCTTCAGTAAATGCACAAGTTTATGTTGATATTTCGATGGACTTTCCTTACACCATCAATTGAAAGGATGTTTGGGATGATGAAATCATTTTTTAAGATGATAATGCATCCTGCCATACAGCAAAAACTGTGAAAACATTCCTTGAAAAAAGACATAAGGTCAATGTCATGGCCTGCAAATAGTCCGGATCTCTATCCAATTGAATATCTTTGGTGGAAGTTGAAGAAAATGGTCCATGACAAGGCTCCAACCTGCAAATCTGATCTGGCTACAGCAATCAGAGAAAGATGGAGTCAGATTGATGAAGAATACTGTGTGACACTCAAGTCCATGCCTCAGAGACTGCAAGCTGTTATAAAAGCCAGAGGTGGTGCAACAAAATACTAGTAATGTTTTGGAGTTTTTTTTTTTTTTTTTTTCCCATGATTCCATAATTTTTCCCCTATGCTTGGTTAAAGAAAGTAACCATTACTGACTACCACATATTTTTGTTCTTGATTTCTTTTAGTGTTTCTTAAAGCCATAAAGTTGCCATTTGAAATGACTTTAGTTTTGTGCCATGTCTGTTATCTGCTTTTTTTTTTCTACAAAATTAAACATCTGAATGAAGATCCTCCAAGGTTGGTGATTCCATAATTTTTGCCAGGGGTTGTATATTGATGATCTATCCTAAGTAATGGAAAACCCCTGTAGGAAGCATAGAGTAAGTAGGCCCATATCACTAAGGAGCCCGAGCAGGTTTATTTGGGTCTAGCTCCATTTCTTGACCTGGTAAACACTTTCTTCAGCCAGCTCTTTACAGATGATGGCCATCTTTCTGGGAGATAGGATGTGACCAAGGAGCCCTGCAGTCCCCATTGAAATAAACAGTGTGGTTGGCATTTGTGGATTTAAAATAAAATTGGAATAAATCCTAAAATCCACCCAGATTTTATTTTCCATTGCATATTAATAGTATTTTTTTTTTACATGTTTTTGTGAATAAAATCTGCAGCTCACTCCTCGGCATTATTGGTAAGAGCAGACATTGCAGGTGTACTGTGTTTCTGTAGAGACTGAGCGGTATGCTGACTGTCTCCGTCCTCTTCTGGTCTCCAACCAAGCCGCAGTATGGAGTTGCTAATCTGCTTATAGCAGAGGCTCACACTTCACAAGCGCTTGTGTTCCTCTGGCCAGGCTGGGATTAACCTGCTTTATCTGTGACATTAATAACCCATAGCCTCTCTCTGCTCCGTCTGTCTGCAGGTGAGGGCCCCTGTTAGGAGGAAGAGGCTGAATAGAAGACCTGCCACGACGGTCCGTGTGGAAGCTGCTGTCCAGGCAGGGCCATCATGGCGGATGTAGACCCGGACACGCTGCTGGAATGGCTGCAGATGGGGCAGGGGGATGAACGGGATATGCAGCTCATTGCCTTAGAACAACTGTGCATGCTGCTGCTCATGTCTGATAACGTAGACCGCTGCTTTGAAACGTAAGTTTTTACAATTTCTCCTTACTTTCCCTTTTTCTTTATATTACATGTTGACAGTTGAAATTCCCAAAAGTGTGTTTCTTTTTTCTTTTATGACCTAGTGATGAGCGAACATGCTAGGATAACGTCTTATCCGAGCATGCTCGGGTGCTCTCTGAGATTCTGAGAGTGCTTGCATGTTATGTTCCTGTGGTTGCATGATTTGCGGCTTTTAGGAAGCCTCAACACCTGCGGGGACTGACAGCCTAAATCATGTGGGGTTTGCCTGTTTGTTAGACATTCTCAACACAAGGGGATTCCCTAACAAACAGTCTATCTCCACATGTGTTCAGGCTGTCAGTCCCCGCAGGTGTTGAGGTTTCCTAACAGCTGCAAATCATGCAACCATAGGGACTGGAACATAACATGCAAGCACTCTCAGAATCTCAGAGAGCACCCAAGCATGCTCGGATAAGACGTTATCCTAGCATGTTCGCTCATCATTAGTGACAACTAAAGTAAAAAAAATAAATAAATAGCGCCTACTCGTCCATATAGACTGGTGCTTGAAAGTTTGTGAACCCTTCAGAATTTGCTGCGTAAATTTGACCTAACACTACTTTAGAACCTAACCTTAGATAAAAGGAACCAAATGAAATCAATAAGTGAAAAATATTAGACTTTGTCATTTTTTTTTTTTTATTGAGGAAAATTATCTAATATCACATGTCTGTGAGGGGCAAAAGTATGTGAACCTGTCGCATTAGTAGATAATCTGAAGATAAAAAATTAGTCTGTTTTCTCTTTTAGTTATTTTATGTTTTCTTAAGTTTGGATTGCGGAACGTAGCTTTGGTAATATGACCAATACTATCAAGACAATACTAAGAAAACAATAAGAAATATAAAAATTAAGGGGCATTTAAAGGGTTGAAATGAGGGGAGAGCACATGGAAAGTGAAGAAGAAGTAAGAAGACCCAGAGATTGATAGAGCTATGATGTATATTGCGCAGATAGCCAAGGGACAGGTCGACACTTGACCATTGCGGATGAGCGTGTGTTATCCATGAGTCCCGGACTGTTCTAGACACTTGTTAGTTGCTCATTGGTCATAAAGTTATCTACACAGGCTAAAAATTCTCAAAATGGGATGTTATTTTTTTCCAGGTATAGGCTGTCATTTGTACCATTTGTGTTGCCACAAAGCTTTCCAGGAATCTCAAGGAGAGAGTATGGAAAATAGAACGGGCTAAGTGGGTGCTAGCCATGCAGGGACCAGCGCGTGAGGACCATCCTCTACCAGCGCGTGAGGACCATCCTCTACCAGCGCTTGAGGACCATCAGTGCAGATTCCATTGTATTAAAGTTTATTGAACAGGCAGAAACAGCATCCCATGCATAATTCTTTGAAGCTCTGTCACATGTGTCCGTCCCCATCTACATACATACCTGGTAGATGGTTTACACAGTAAAATAATGATATTTGCAGATGATACTAAACTACGTAAATCAGTCAATACAAGAGAAGATAGTATTCTGCTACAGATGGATCTGGTTAAGTTGGAAACTTTGGCCGAAAGGTGGCAGATGTGGTTTAACATGATAAATGTAAGGTTATACACATGGGAAGAAGTAATCACTGTCACCAGTACACACTGAACTTGAACCACTGGGTAAATCTGACAGGGAGAAGGACTTGGGGATCCTAGTTAATGATAAATTTACCTGGAGCAGCCAGTGCCAGGCAGCGGCTGCCAAGGCAAACAGGATCATGAGGTTCATTAAAAGAAATCTGGATACACATGATGAGAACATTATACTGCCTCTGTACAAATCCCTGGTTAGACCGCACGTGGAGTAAGTGTACAGTTATGGGCACCGGTGCTCAGGAAGGATATAACGGAACTAGATACAGTACAAAGGAGGGCTACAAAAATTAATAAAGGGGGGATGGGGGAACTACAATACCCAGAGAGATAAGCAAAATTAAGATTATTTAGTCTAGAAAAAAGACTGAGGGGCGATCTAGTAACCAATGTATAAGTATATGAGGGGACAATACTAATATCTCTCCGAGGATCTATTTATACCAAGGAAGGTGACGGGCACAAGGGGGCATTCTCTGCGTCTGGAGGAGAGAAGGTTTTTCCACTAACATAGAAGAGGATTCTTTACTGTTAGGGAAGTGAGAATCTGGTATTCCTTGCCTGAGGAGGTGGTGATGGCGAACTCAGTCAAGGGATTCAAGAGAGGCCTGGATGTCTTCCTGGAGCTTAACAATATTGTATCCTACAATTTTTAGGATCTTTAGAAGGACGTAGATCTGGGGATAAATGCTGATGGATTATAGGCTGAACTGGATGGACAAATGTCTTTTTCTCGGCCGTGCTAACTGTTACTATGTTTCTATTCTAATTTACTGAGATAATGTCTTTTGGGTTTTTATTGGCTGTAAGCCATAATCCTCAACATTAACAGAAATAAACACTTGGAAACTGAACTTGGAAATTATAGGCCAGTAAGCGTAACCTCTACTGTGAGTAAAATCCTGGAGGGTTTTCTAAGAGATGCTATACTGAAGTATCTGAAGAAGAATAACCTCATGACCCAATATCAGCATGGGGTTACTAGGGACCGTTCCTGTCAGACTAATCTGATCAGTTTCTATGAATAGGTATCGTATATACTCGAGTATAAGCCGACCCCCCCCCCTAATTTTGCCACAAAAAACCTGGGAAAACTTAATGACTCGAGTATAAGCCTAGGGTGGGAAATGCAGCAGCTACCGGTAAATGTCAAAAGTAAAAATAGATACCAATAAAAGTAAAATTACTTGAGACATCAGTAGGTTAAGTGTTTTTGAATATCCATATTGAATCAGGAGCCCCATATAATGCTCCATAAAGATTATGATGGCCCCATAAGATGCTCCATATTAAAAAATGCCCCATATAATCCCGCATAAAGGTTAATAATGGCCCTATAAGATGCTCCATAGACACAAATGCCCAATATAATGCTGCACAATTGTTGATTATGGCCCCATAAGATGTTCCATAAAGATATTTGCCCCATATAGTGCTGCACAAACCTTGATTATGTCTCCATACAGACACTTGCCCCATTTAGTGCTGCACTAACGTTATGGCCCCATACAGACACTTGCCCCATATAGTGCTGCACAAACGTTATGGCCCCATAAGGTGCTCCATACAGACACTTGCCCCATTTGCTGTTGCTGCATAAAAAAATGTAATCACATAACTCACCTCTGTCGCTCAGGCCCCCGGCACTTTCAATATTCACCTGCTCCTCGTTCCGGCGCCGCTTCGTCTTCAGCGTCTTCTGCACTGACGTTCAGGCAGAGGGCACGCACTAACCACGTCACCGCGCCCTCTGACCTGAGCGTCACTGCAGAAAACGCAGCGGCGCCCGGAACGAGGAGCAGGTGAATATCGCGCAGCGCTGCTCTCCCCCTCCCAGTTATACTCACCTGCTCCTGGCGCGGTCCCTGGCTTCCCGGCGCCGCACTTCTTCCTGTACTGAGCGGTCACCGTTACCGCTCATTACAGTAATGAATATGCGGCTCCACCCCTATTGGAGGTTGAGCCGCATATTCATTACTGTAATGAGCTGTACCATGTGACCGCTCAGTACAGGAAGAAGCTGGGGTGCCGGGAAGCAGGGACCACGCCAGGAGCAGGTGAGTATAATTAGTCAGCCCCCTCTCCCCCTCCCCTGCCGACCACTGGGTATGACTCGAGTATAAGCCGAGAGGGGGACTTTCAGCCCCCAAAAATGGGTTGAAAATCTCGGCTTATACTTGAGTATATATAGTAAGTTCCAGACTGGACCAAGGGCACGCAGTGGACATGGTGTATATGGACTTTTCAAAAGCTTTTGATACGGTGCCACACAAAAGGTTGATACATAAAATGAGAGCATTGGGGATAGGGGAAAATATGTGTAAGTGGGTTAAGAGCTGGCTCAGGATAGGAAATAAAGGGTGGTTATTAATGGAGCACACTCGGACAGGGTCATAGTTAGCAGTGGGGTACCACAGGGGTCAGTATTGGGCCCCCTTTTTACCATATTAATGACATTGTAGGGGGCATACAGACAGGGCCGGCTCCAGGTTTTTGAGGGCCCCGGGCGAAAGAGTCTCAGTGGGCCCCCCCTTTAACACATACCCCGATTCATGATCGCATATAAACACAGCCATGTAGTATATAACACTGCCCACGTAGTATATAGCAGCCCATGTAGTATATAGCAGCCCACGTAGCATATAGCAGCCCACGTAGTATATAGCAGCGCCACTCACTCATGCACTGGTAGGACTAGGAGCTCCTCCTGAATCTGCCTCATAACTTCAGCAGCACGGCAGCCAGCCAGGGGCGGAGAGCAGAGCAGAGAACGTGCTCTCTCCGCCCACAAACAATGTCACACTGGCTGCCTTCTCTTAACCCCTATGTGTGCCTGCCTGGCTGCACTCTCTGAGTGATAACATGCTTGTGTCAGAGCTGGCACATAGGGGTTAAGAGAACGCAGCCAGCAGTGACTTTGTAGGCGGAGAGAGCATGTTATCTCCTGCTCTGCTCTCCCAGCTGTATCTATGACAGCATGAGTGGGCCCTCCTCTCTCCCCAGGGCCCCGGCATTTGCCCGCTGTGCCGGGTGCTGACGCCGGCCCTGCATACAGAGTAGAATTTAAATACCGTATTTGCAGATGACACTAAACTCTGCAGGGTAATCAAAATACAGAGGAGGACAATTTTATATTACAGGAGGATTTATGTAAACTAGAAGCTTGGGCTGATAAATGGCAAATGAGCTTTAATGGGGATAAATGTAAGGTCATGCACTTGGGTAGAAGTAATAAGATGTATAACTATGCGCTTAATTGTAAAACACTGGGCAAAACTGTCACTGAAAAAGACCTGGGTGTATGCGTGGACGACAAACTCACATTTAGTGGCCAGTGTCAGGCAGCTGCTACAAAGGCAAATAAATTAATGGGGTGCATTAAAGAGGCATAGATGCTCATGAGAACATAGTTTTACCTCTACAAGTCACTAGTGCGACCACACTTAGAATACTGTGCACAGTTCTGGTCTCCGGTGTATAAGAAAGACATAGCTGAACTAGAGCGGGTGCAGAGAAGAGCGACCAAGGTTATTGGAGGACTGCGGGGTCTGCAATACCAAGATAGGTTATTACACTAGGGCTATGTGCACACGTTCAGGAATTCATGCAGAAAATTTCTGTGAAAATCCGGACATTTCTGGCAGTTTTCCGCATGAAATCCGCATGCGTTTTTTTGCGCGGTTTTGATGCGTTTTTTGCGCGTTTTTTTCTGGACATTTCCCAATGCATTAGACAGTGGGAAAACCGCAAAAAAAACGCAAAATTAATGAGCAGGTTCATTATTTTTCCGCAATGCGTTTTTCATGCGGAAAAACGCACATCATGTGCACAGAAATTGCGTATTTCATTAAAAATGATAGGATGCTTAATGTATGCAGATTATTTGTGGTTTTATAGCATTTTTACAGCGCAAAAACGCTAGAAAACCGCAAATAATCTGCAACGTGTGCACATAGACACTAGAAGTTATTTAGTTTGGAAAAATGAAGGCTAAGGGGTGATCTTATTACAATGTATAAATACATGAAGGGACAGCACAAAGACCTTTCTAATGATCTTTTTACTGGTAGACCTGAGACGGGGACAAGGGGGCATCCTCTACGTCTGGAGGAAAGCAGGTTTAAGCATAATAACAGATGCGGGTTCTTTACTGTAAGAGCAGTGAGACTATGGAACAATCTGCCGTATGATGTTGTAATGAGTGATTCATTACTAAAATTTAAGAGGGGATTGGATACCTTTCTTGAAAAGTATAATGTTATAGGTTATATATACTAGATTCCTTGATAGGGTGTTTATCCAGAGAACAATTACCCTGGTTACCATTGTAAAAGTAAAAAAAAAAACCCCCCCAAAAAAAACCACACATTCTGATGTCCCCCGCCGTCAGCTTCCCTGCACTGACTGTCAGCGGCGCCGGCCGTAAAGCAGAGCACAGCGGTGATGTCATTTTTTAACTTTTATAATGGTAACCAGGGTAAATATCGGGTTACTAAGCGCGGCCCTGCACTTAGTAACCCGATGGTTACCCGGGTGCTGCAAGGGGACTTCGGCATCGTTGAAGACAGTTTCAACGATGCCGAAGTATTTCCCCTGATCGTTGGTCGCTGGAGAGGGCTGTCTGTGTGACAGCTCCCCAGCGACCACACAATGACTTGCCAACGATCACGGCCAGGTCGTATCGCTGGTCGTGATCGTTGGTAAGTCGTTTAGTGTAACGGTACCTTAAAGCATATGAAAGTATGCAATGTCACAAAGGAACCCAAGGCAACATCTCAGCAACTAAAGGCCTTTCTCACATTAGCAAATCAGGACAACACTGAACAACAGTGATGAACATGCCAGGATTGCAAAGAGAAAGCCACCGCTCTCCAAAAATCACATTGCTGCTCTTCTGCAGTTTGCTAAAGATCACCTGGTCAACCCAGAAGCCTATTGGAACAATGTTCTGTTGTTGGGGGAGACTAAAATAGAGATTTTAGGTTTAGTTGAGAAGCGTTTTATTTGGTGAAAGAAAACGCTGCATCATATCATGCGAACACAACGCCATCCGTGAAACATGGTGGTGGTATGGTTAGGGCCTGTTTGGCATTTCTGAAAGGGTGGCTTGACATCATTGATGGAACAATAAATTCAGAATTCTACCAGCAAATCCTAAAGGAAAATATCAGGATATCTGTCCATGAGTTGAATCCCAAGGGAACGTGTGTCCTGTAGCAAGTAATCGACACACAGCACACAAGTCGTTCTACAAAAGAGTGATTAAAGAAGAAGAAACTTAGTTTTGTTATGGCCAAGTCACGTGCTGACAGTAACCCTATTGAACTAGAAAAAAAAACACCAATATAACAGAGTTGATGATTTTTTTTATAGGATAGAATAGGCTAAGGTTCCTCCAAAGCGACGACTGAGCACTTTCCAGACATGGCTATTTTTCCATTTATTGCGTTTTTATTTTTTCCTCTCCTTATTTCGAGAGCCCTAACCATTTTTTTTTTTAAATGGCGAGTTGTGCTTTTGACTTGCAACATCCAATTTATCATGTGATGTACTGAAATTGAGAGAGAGGCAAAAGCGTAGTTCCAAAATTTTAGTTTTTTTTATTTTGTTTTAACAACATTCATTATGTTGTAAAAATGTCTTGGTGGTATGAATCTCCAGATCAGTATGATTTAGGGAGATGCCAAACATACATCTTATTATTTTTTTATTTAGGTTCTGAAAAAAAATTTTGTTAGAGACTTACAACGTTTTCAATTGTTGAGGCTGCGTGAGATCTACTTTTTGCACTCTGCGTGCCTGTTAGATGCAGATGATTGCTGAATAACACTGCCATCACCTTCCGGCAAAGATAGGGGCTCAGCTAGTGAGCCTGCATACAATCAAGGGAGCGGATATATGATGTCGGTAAGTGATTAATTAAATGTAATGGGGGGAAAATAAGCCTATAAAAGCTAAATAGTGCAAACACTTCTAGTGAAGCCCGATTGTAAAATATATTTTAAGCACCAAATACGTGTATTTAAGTAAAAAAATAAGACAACCCCCTTAATTGTTTCAGGTAGTTCGTGTTGCTGTACTTAGGTTTCTTGTGTCCATCGTTTAGGCTTGGTTCATATTGCGTTAATGTGACCGCGCTAACACAGCGTTGCACGGCGAAATTAACGCCGTACAACGCGTCCGTTAGCGCGCCCATTAACAGCAATGGGGACGCGCATCACTAGCGCGTGCCATTTTCGGCACGCGCTGGCGATGTGCCTGTATTTTGTGGCGCGCCGCGGATGCTGCTTGCAGCGTCCGCGGCGCGCCCGAGGTTCGTTCCCCGCTCTCGCAGACCCCATAAAACAACATTGCGTTAGCGCAATCTGCTAGCGCTAGGCACTAAACGGATTGCACTAACGCAATATGAACCTAGCCTTACAGATCTATGAAGCAATAACCTGATAATTGCTATTATGTTCCATGATTTTTTATTTTTAAAATTGGCGTTTTGTGCATTCTGTACACAAGTGTTCAGTATGCTTTACTTTTTTCCCGTTTTTGTTTGTCGCTATTATCATTTACAAAGGAGGTCATGTTAGAAACCAGATTATTGTTCTTAAAGGGGTTGTCTTAAAATATGAGCAGTGACGGAGGACCTCAGTCATCAGTCCAGATGGAGGTCATCAGTCTCCGTCCTGAATCTTCAGAAGGGTCAGCTGCTACATCGACTATTGTGATCAGGGTGATCAGTGACCTGTAAAGGTGTCACCTGTCATCATGACCATGGTGATAATGAGTCTTCTGCAACGTCTGATGTAAAGAACAGGAAATATAAGTCTAAAATGGTCCATTGCCAGTGTGAAAATGGAATTCTAAAGGGTTTTTTTTTTAATACAAAAACACATATTTTTTTGTATTCCTTTAACATAAAACCCTGTTTAAACAGTATGTCTTTTTTGATGGCACTTTGCCTTTAATACGAGGTTGAAAACTGTGAGTTTGCCATTTCTTCTAAATTGTTTTAGGTTTTACATGTTTCCTAATGACTTCATTGAGGAAATGAGATGTTCTTTTTCTTGCTGTCCTGTAAGAAGTTCTAGGATTAGTTTTTCTATGACTGAATCTTTTCATAGACCCATTATTAAAGGGCTTCTCCTGTGTTATTGCACTAGTAGAGTGGTCATCCTGTAAGCTGTGTGAACATGGCTTTATGTACTTGTTGGGGTATAGTGACAGAGGTTATATTCACATTTGTGTTACTAAGACATATCTAATATGTATATATCATGTGCAAATATGGAACAGTCCTGACTCATCTGAAGTTATGAGTCTGCAGACTTACTTCCAACCAGAGCTGATGTAACAAATACTTCATTTTCCCCCTCTATATGATAAGGAAGGTATAAAGCGGCGATTCGCATTACTCAAGTTTAGTTAACCCAATATTATTCAGCATGAGTTTTTATTTCTACTCACAAGATCGCTATTTCAAAACAACCTTACATAAAACCTCTGCGGCCCGACTCAAGTTTCCAGCTTCTTCCGGATTTTATTTCATTGCCCTATGTTGCAAGTGTCAGCAAAGGGTCCATGTCAGGGTAAACTTTCCCTGGGACAAAGCGTACACCAGGAGTCCCAGTTCAGTAATGCCGAAAAATCATGGATTTCAGGCTCTATCGATCACTTTGGTGGCCAAAGACGTAGCGTACATCACGGTGTGCTTTGAGGAGTACTTCATTTATTTTCCTGCCTGGTATGGCCACCCATACATCTTTCCTAAACATCTGATAACCTGCTTTTCAGAGGTACTGCACCATTTATAGCCTCCAGGTATGTAGCACGTTGCCAGAGGCAGGTTCCCCTTGAAAGTAAGAAGATGGATAGCCATACATTGAGTAGGCAGATGAGAAAACATATGTTTTCCACTTGAAGACCTAGTTAACCCCTTTTAGGACCAGGGATATTTCATTTTTTTTTTGCGTGCAAGTTTCTAGCAAGTGTGACCCAGGCCTAACGCAGATTTTGTGTGATGTAATTTTACTAAACATCGGGCTTGGTATTATTTATTCATCTAGCTCTAGATCTATCTATCTATTATCTATATTATCTATCTGTTAGCCATCTATTCTCTATCTATTTATCATCTATTTATCTGTCTGTCTTTATCTGTCTGTGTGCGTGTGTGTAAACATTATTCTTCAATGGAGTTTGTAAAATAAAGAAATTACATCGCAATTCTTTTTTATTTTGTTAAATAGACCTTTATTAAGGTTACAAAAACGCAGAGAAATCCGCATGAAAATCCGCAGCAAAAACACAAAAACATTTGTTACCAGCGTTTTCTGCCAAGAGATGCAGATTCTGTGCAGAAAATTCTGCAGACAAATCTGCATCATGCAACCACAAGCTTATGCTATCGTTTGGATGTGTGTAGGGCACCAAATGGAGCCCACATCGAATTGCACTGAATAGGTACGAAACTGGGAGTTTATCTTTTATTTGGAGCAGATTTCACATTCCTATCATTTTTATATTTTTTTGTTTCTTGCCAGTAACTGGTCAAAAGTGCACCGTGACTTTACGGATACACTGTATTTAAATTTCAAATCTAATCTTTATTCTAACCAGTGCTGTGGAGTCGGTAAGCCAAACCACTGACTCCAACACAGACTTCAACTCCTCAGCACCGTCTCACTACTGAGCATGCACATAAAGTGCAGCACAGATTCATCTCATCTACGACTCCACAGCACTGGTCACTACTGAGCATGTACATAAAGTGCAGCACAGATTCATCTCATCTACGACTCCACAGCACTGGTCACTACTGAGCATGTACATAAAGTGTAGCACAGATTCATCTCATCTACGACTCCACAGCACTGGTCACTACTGAGCCTGTACATAAAGTGTAGCACAGATTCATCTCATCTACGACTCCACAGCACTGGTCACTACTGAGAATGTACATAAAGCGCAGCACAGATTCATCTCATCTACGACTCCACAGCACTGGTCACTACTGAGCATGTACATAAAGTGCAGCACAGATTCATCTCATCTACGACTCCAGAGCACTGGTCACTACTGAGCATGTACATAAAGCGCAGCACAGATTCATCTCATCTACGACTCCACAGCACTGGTCACTACTGAGCATGTACATAAAGCGCAGCACAGATTCATCTCATCTACGACTCCACAGCACTGGTCACTACTGAGCATGTACATAAAGTGCAGCACAGATTCATCTCATCTACGACTCCAGAGCACTGGTCACTACTGAGCATGTACATAAAGCGCAGCACAGATTCATCTCATCTACGACTCCACAGCACTGGTCACTACTGAGCATGTACATAAAGCGCAGCACAGATTCATCTCCACTAAAAGCCCAGATCCTTAGATCAGGAACAAAATAGACATTTATAGGTCATTTCATAACTCTCCCGAATTATGAAGTACCCAATGTATTTATTTTAGGAGTTGGTCCATTTTATACCGAATCTGACACCACAGCCCTGATTTTAATCCTTGTCTAACCACTGTTTTTGTTTTTCTACTTCCTCTTTAATGACTCATTGTTTGAGAATCCCAGGGATACCCAAAGAAGCATCATCCATCCCTGAAATTTGTCATCATTAAGGTCAATGATTTCAGGGGCTGGGTTGGCCCGTGCTCTATTGAGCATGCATCGGTTTTAAATTCTGATGGGTGCTCCGTAAATTCTTGTCTGTGTGCTGTTCTTCAGAAGTGATGAACTGGCAGCAGAGCTCACTGTCATTGGACAGTGTAAGTAAAGAACGAGCAATGTCACTTGCGGGGGTGGCGCTGGTCTCTTCTTTTCCTGCATACTATGTAATTTTCTTGTAATATGCACTGACAATGCGCTCTGTTTCCAGCTCCACTTCCCATCAGAGCTGGCGAGGGAGCGCACTGTTACTGCGCACTGAGATTCTTCTGCACAGTGACAAGATCCTACTGAGCATACATTGACATTGACAATTGACACATGCTTTGTGGAACCAGGAGTAGCCGAGTGCCTGAAATCCACAACGCTAATGATGCTTCTTTTCAGGTGGAGACAGAGGCTGTGACTGTGATAACCTCTGCCTTCGTTAACGCTTTGTTTGAGTGTCCCAGCGTGCACTAGGGATTCTCAAACAAAGCGTTATCACAGGAAATGGGTAAAAAAAATAAAGCACTTGGAGTAGTGAGAGAACGACAGTGAATTTTTAATTAAAGTATATTAGAACAGAGACTCGCTTAAAACATTAAATAAACAGACATCTAGAATTAAAATGAATGTTAGTTTTGGATTTAAGGGAAATGTTAACACTATTTGAAGCAGTCTCTATAGTTGGGGGGACACCTTGGTTTGTTCTTTAGAGACTCTTGTCACCAGGTTTTTGCCACTTTATTTGAAAGTGGCATGATGTGGAAGTAGAGGCCCTGATTCCAGATATGTCACCTACTGGGCTGCTTGCTGTAGTTTTGATTTAAATCACTGGTTTATCAGCAGGGAATTATCACTAGAGGACTAGTAAACCTGCTGCTATGTAGTCCATCCCCGCCTCTACCACTGATTGGCAGCTTTCTGCCTTTGCACAGTATACACAGAAAGCTGCAAATCAGTGGTGTGGGCGGGGTTATATAGAGCTCAGCATTCAGAGAACTGCTAGATCTGCAACAGAGAAAACTGATATTTATCAAAACTGCAACAAGCCGCCCAGTAAGTGACACATCGCTGGAATTGTGGTATCTACCCTTACATCGTTTTGCTGTCAGGTGGGGTAGCAAAAATCCAGTGACAGATTCCTTTTTAAAATGGGGCTTCACTTTTCTCGAGATGCAGAATTCTTCTTCATGAAAGGGGATCCAGAAGGTGGCCTTGTTGCACGGCTCTGGTTGTGTAAGCTGCAGATGGAAAATCAAGGATAATCTTTTAGGAATGAAGCCTGGATTACTATGACCTGGAATGTATGGCAAGACATATGTTGGCTGAAAACTGAATGAGCCCCTTTAAAATGAATATTTTGTTTATTTATTTATTTTTTAATTGGTGGGCAGCACAAGGTTTTTTTTTTGTCTTTAGGGTATTGAAGTGATATTAATGTTTTATACCCTGCACCAACGGGGTGTAGTTAAGTTGTTCTAGAACATGAGGGGTGGCTCCTGCTATGGTGACATTATTACCATCATTGAAGGGGATTGTCCACTACTGGACAACCTGTTCTTAAAGGGAACCTGTCACCCCGAAAATCGCGGGTGAGCTAAGCCCACCGGCATCAGGGGCTTATCTACAGCATTCTGTAATGCTGTAGATAAGCCCCCGATGTTACCTGAAAGAGGAGAAAAAGACGTTAGATTATACTCACCCAGGGGCGGTCCCGCTGCTGGTCAGGTCGGATGGGCGTCTCTGGACGTCCTCTTCTGATCTTCAGCCACGGCTCTGGCGCAGGCGTACTTTGCTCTGCCCTCTTGAGGGCAGAGGATAGTACTGCAGCTCGCAGGCGCCGGAAAGGTCAGAGGCCCGGCGCCTGCGCACTGCAGTACTTTGTCGGCCCTCAACAGGGCAGAGCAAAGTACGCCTGCGCCGGAGCCGTGGCTGAAGATCAGAAGAGGACGTCTTGTAATGAAGATGGGAGGTGCCGCAGCGGACCAGAGACGCCCATCCGACCTGACCAGCAGAGGGACTGCCCCTGGGGAAGTATAATCTAACGTCTTTTTCTCCTTTTTCAGGTAACATCGGGGGCTTATCTACAGCATTACAGAATGCTGCAGATAAGCCCCTGATGCCGGTGGGCTTACCTCACCCGCGATTTTTGGGGTGACAGGTGCCCTTTAACTACTCCACATAAAAAAGCAGCACCCCTGATGTGACGTTTAATTTCCGGCAGTCACTTGACATTGTGACCGCTGCAGCTAATCGGCAGCTCCTGATTGAGTGCGGTGCTCTCGGTTCCGTCTGATGTAACAGTCCTATCAGACTGACAGAAGTAGGAAGGCTGCACTGATTAGTGGCCACTGTTAACCGCTGGGAATGTCAGCGCCAACATGGCAGGATCATGGGGTAAGTATATGGTGTAGTATGTTCTGTAATGATACATTGCAGCAGCTCTGTACTCTTTATTTCCCTGTTCCACACACACTCATGCTCCAAGTAAGCTCAGTAATGTCACATGCAATGATGCCCCAGGGGGTCATCACTGTATGAGAAAATATGGCATTCACCGATTTACCGTAGATTGAATTTGAATGTCTTGTCTCGTTCAGAAAACCCTTTTCTTTATGTTCAATATCAGGGTATAGATGTGATAAAGAGGCGTCCCGCTCTGAAGCCTCCTGTGATACAAGATCAGGGAGACTCAATGGCCTTTATATATTACTAGTCATTTCTGGCCAGACAGGGCACTAACGACCGATAGATAGGGTCTCTCAAAGACTGCTGACACCTTTTTGATATGTAAAAAGACATTTTTCCATGTTTCTGTTTGCCTTTTGTGAATAACATTGGAAGTTTCAGCCTGCAGTCTCCATGCCTTCATTAATATTTATAAACATAAGGATGAATGACCTCGGGGAGATCAAAACATCCAACACCGCGGAGACACCATCACGTGTTTCTCAGCACAAGCAATAAATAGCCAGGTCTTTCACCGGGATTAATATTTAGACCCCCTTGAGACTATGAATAGTTTCCTCCTCTCCACTTATTAGATGGGAGTTAAACCTCTCCTTCTCCATACGGGTGTCGTTAAGGCTTTGTGCACACATTGCAGATTTCCTGCGGATCCGCAGCGTTTTTTTTTCCGCTCAGAAACGCTGCAGATCCGCAAAGTGATTTACAGTACAATGTAAATCAATAGGAGAAAAAAATGCTGTGCTAATGGTGCGGAAAATTCCGCACAGAAAACGCAGCAGATTGAAAGAAGGAAAATGCCACTACTTTTGTGCAGATCTGCAGCGTTTCTGCACCCTTCCATTATAGAAATCCACAGGGGTTACAAAAACGCATGAAATCCGCAACAAAAACGCATGAAATCCGCAACAAAAACGCATCAAATCTGCACCTGCATTTTCTGCCAGGAGATGCAGATTTTGTGCAGAAAATTCTGCAGCCAAATCTGCAACGTGTGCACATAGCCTTAAAGGGAACCTGTCACCTCGTTTTTTCAGTAGGAGATAAAAATACCGTTAAATAGGGCCTGAGCTGTGCGTTACAATAGGGTATTTTTTGTCCCCTGATTCCCTACCCATGCTGCCGAAATACCTTACAAAAGTGGCCTTTTCACCTGTCAATCAGGCTGGTCAGGTCGGATGGGCGTGGTCACAGCGCTGTTTCTCCCCCACATCTTGCTTATGTTCCCGTTGGTGGCGTAGTGCTTCTCGCATGCGCAAGTGCCGAATGCACTGCGCAGCTGTAGAAAAAGAGCGCGCTCGCCACCATGCAGCGGTTTCTCGGTGGGCGCGGGCATCTTCCTGAGGCCGCGCGTGCGCAGATGGAGTCTCCTGCTTCCCGGGCTTCAGGAAAATGGCCACGGGATGCCGCGCGTGCGCAGATGGACATCGCGGCGGCCATTTTCCTGAAGCTGAGTTCGAATCTCGGCTTCAGGAAAATGGCCGTCGCGATGTCCATCTGCGCACGCGCGGCATCCCGCTGCCATTTTCCTGAAGCCCCGGGAAGCAGGAGACTCCATCTGCGCACGCGCGGCCTCAGGAAGATGGCCGCGCCCACCGAGAAACCGCTGAATAGCGGCGAGCGCGCTCTTTTTCTACAGCTGTGCAGTGCATTCGGCACTTGCGCATGCGAGAAGCACTACGCCACCAACGGGAACATAAGCAAGATGTGGGGGAGAAACAGCGCTGTGACCACGCCCATCCGACCTGACCAGCCTGATTGACAGGTGAAAAAGGCCACTTTTGTAAGGTATTTTGGCAGCATAGGTAGGGAATCAGGGGACAAAAAATACCCTATTGTAAAGCACAGCTCAGGCCCTATTTAACGGTATTTTTATCTCCTACTGAAAAAACGGGGTGACAGGTTTCCTTTAAGCCTCATTCAGACTTCAGTATTTCTCACGTATGAGAAGGATGAACCAATTATTCTTTTCAGAGTGGTCCAAAAACTTTCTTTTTTTCCCTCTTGCCTGTAGAAAAAAAACAATTCTCCACTGTTTCCTTTCTAACAATCTATGAAATTTTTGTCATTCGTGTGCTGTCCAATTTTTTTTTTTTTTTCTTTTTTTTTTGTTACCGGTATATTTTTTACATTATTTTTATGGGCCCATTTGTTCTGCATTTTCGGAAGGTCGGACCAAAATCTGGTATGTCTCTTTGCAAATGGCGGACATGCGAATGTACCATACCTGTGATAGTCTTTTGGGATAAACACATGAAAAACACGGATAGCACTAAGACGTGAAAATCGGACATGTGAATAAGCCCTAACACTAAGAGAAGGGAAGCAGACAGTCATCAAAACCAGGAGCTCTGATGGGTTTGTAACCTGTATTTTTGCAGAGCACTTGTCTGAGCACTAACAATCTCTGCAGACTCAAAATGGTAATTTTTAATGGATATTTTTTAGAAAGTTGAGTGTTTCTGGACTGAAAAGAAAAGCCTGTAGTCATTCTTTAACTGCAGATTGCCATAAGCTTTGAGACTGACTCAAATTTATTTATTTTTTTTACTAAGTTTGCCAGTGTTAAAAGAAGAAAGAACTTGGCACTGCCATGCTTCCCATTGAGTTCTGTTATCCAATGACGATGCGTTTTCTGTAGCCTGGTGGTGCTACTTTTTTACACGAGGAGGTGTTCAGCCATGGAAGAAGTGTTCAAATAGTTCATTTTTGGAGAAAAGGTTTCATCAGTACTTCCCAAATATGATTTTTTTCATCATTATAAAAGAAAAATACCGGAAAAAACTGGAAAAGTGAATATCAGCAATACATGTTCAGGTGATGGGCTCTCAGAAGCACCAAAAGGTGCGAAACGGCCATTGCCTGAATATGCCGGATACCTCGCTTTTAGAATTCAGAATTAAAGAAGCTTTTAATCACATTTGGGGAGCACCACAGAAAACTTGTCTGCTGAAATGAACGTACACAAAGTCTGTGGCTTCAGCTTTTTTGGTTGCACTTTGCATTGTCTTTTAGATTATCATGCTGAATGATAAGGTGAATTGCAAAATATTAGTCATTCCTTGCCAAGAAAATTAAACCAAAACACAAAAATAAAACACATTTCTAATTAATTTCAGCCTTGCCACAAATTGACTTTCTTAAATCATTTCAATGATTTTTCTAATTTGCTCAGGAGAAAGTGGAAATGAAGACAAGGCAGCTGATATCATTGTCATGCTGTTTGAATTATATGAGCAGACTTCTTGCTTTAAAGGGAAGGTGCCACCAGTTTTCTTGTAGTTTTCTTTTGTGAAATTAAGCTTAAAATAGTAATTAAAATGTATTCAATGTTTGCACTGTTTGCAAACATTTCTTTAACCGTTTAAGCCCCGAGGGTGGTTTGCACGTTAATGACCGGGCCAATTTTTACAATTCTGACCACTGTCCCTTTATGAGGTTATAACTCTGGAACGCTTTGACGGATCTTGGCGATTCTGACATTGTTTTCTCGTGACATATTGTACTTCATGGTAGTGGTAAAATTTAGTCGATATAACTTGCGTTAATTTGTGAATAAAATGGAAATTTGGCGAAAATTTTGAAAATTTCGCAATTTTCCAACTTTAAATTTTTATGCCCTTAAATCACAGAGATATGTCACGCAAAATGCTTAATAAGTAACATTTCCCACATGTCTACTTTACATCAGCACAATTTTGGAACTAAAATTTTTTTTTGTTGGGGAGTTATAAGGGTTAAAAGTTGACCAGCAATTTCTCATTTTTACAACACCATTTTTTTTTTAGGGACCACATCTCATTTGAAGTCATTTTGAGGGGTCTATATGATAGAAAATACCCAAGTGTGACACCATTCTAAAAACTGCACCCCTCAAGGTGCTCAAAACCACATTCAAGAAGTTTATTAACCCCTTAGGGGTTTCACAGGAATTTTTGGAATGTTTAAATAAAAATGAATATTTAACTTTTTTTTCACACAAAATTTATTTCAGCTCCAATTTGTTTTATTTTACCAAGGGTAACGGGATAAAATGGATGCCAAAAGTTGTTGTACAATCTGTCCTGAGTACGCTGATACCCCATATGTGGGGGTAAACCACTGTTTGGGCGCATGGCAGAGCTCGGAAGGAAAGGAGCGCCATTTGACTTTTCAATGCAAAATTGACAGGAATTGAGATGGGACGCCATGTTGCGTTTGGAGAGCCCCTCATGTGCCTAAACATTGAAACCCCCCACAAGTGACACCATTTTGGAAAGTAGACCCCCTAAGGAACTTATCTAGATGTGTGGTGACCACTTTGACCTACCAAGTGCTTCACAGAAGTTTATAATGCAGAGCCGTAAAAATAAAAAAATCATATTTTTTCACAAAAATGATCTTTTTACCCCCAATTTATTTTTCCAAGGGTAAGAGAAGAAATTGGACCACAAAAGTTGTTGTGCAATTTGTCCTGAGTGCGACGATACCCCATATGTGGGGGTAAACCACTTTTTGGGCGCATAGCAGAGCTCGGAAGGGAAGGAGCGCCATTTGACTTTTCAATGCAAAATTGACTGGAATTAAGATGGGACGCCATGTTGGTTTGGAGAGCCCCTGATGTGCCTAAACATTAAAACCCCCCACAAGTGACACCATTTTGGAAACTAGACCCCCCTAAGGAACTTATCTAGATGTGTTTTGAGAGCTTTTAACCCCCAAGTGTTTCACTACAGTTTATAACGCAGAGCCGTGAAAATAATTTTTTTTTCGCAAAAATTATTTTTTAGCCCCCTGTTTTGTATTTTCACAAGGGTAACAGGATAAATTGGACCCCAAAAGTTGTTGTCCAATTTGTCCTAAGTACGCTGATACCCCATATGTGGGGGGGAGCCACTGTTTGGGCGCATGGCAGAGCTCGGAAGGGAAGGAGCGCCATTTGGAATGCAGACTTAGATGGATTGGTCTGCAAGCGTCACGTTGCATTTGCAGAGCCCCTGATGTACCCAAACAGTACAAACCCCCCACAAGTGACCTAATATTGGAAACTAGACCTCCCAAGGAACTTATCTAGATGTGTTGTGAAAACTTTGAACCCCCAAGTGTTTCACTACAGTTTACAACGCAGAGCCGTAAAAATAAAAAATCCTTTTTTTTTTTCCCACAAAAATGATTTTTAGCCCCCCAAATTTTTATTTTCCCAAGGATAACAAGAGAACTTGGACCCAAAAAGTTGTTGTCCAATTTGTCTCGAGTACGCTGATACCCCATATGTTGGGGTAAACGCCTGTTTGGGCGCACGGGAGAGCTCGGAAGTGAAGGAGCACTGTTTTACCTTTTCAATGCAGAATTGGCTGGAATTGAGATCGGACGCCATGTCGCCTTTGGAGAGCCCCTGATGTGCCTAAACAGTGGAAACCCCCAATTATAACTGAAACCCTAATCCAAACACACCCCTAACCCTAATCCCAACTGTAACCCTAACCACACACCTAACCCTGACACACCCCTAATTCTAATCCCAACCGTAAATGTAATCCTAACCCCAGCCCTAACCCTAACCCTCGCCCTAACCCTAATGGGAAAATGGAAATAAATACATTTTTTTAAAATTTTATTATTTTTCCCTAAGGCTAGGTTCACATTGCGTTAGGGCAATCCGTCTAGCGCTAGCGGATTGCGCTAACGCAATGTCTTTCTAGGTGTCGCGTTTAGTGGTCGCGTTAACGTCCCCGCTCTGGAAGATTGGGGATCGGACCTCGGGCGCGCCGCGGATGCTGCAAGCAGCGTCCGAGGCGCGCCACAAAAGAACGGCACCTTGCTAGCGCGAGCCGAAAATGGCACGCTGTAGCGATGCGCTACACCCGAAAATCACATTGCTGTCATTGGGTGCGCTAACGGACCCGTTGCACGGCGATAATTGCGACATTTTTGCCGTGCAATGCTGTCCGTTAGCGTTAACCCATTAACGCAATGTGAACCTAGCCTAACTAAGGGGGTGATGAAGGGGGGTTTGATTTACTTTTATAGCGTTTTTTATATCAGATTTTTATGATTGGCAGCCGTCACACACTAAAAGACGCTTTTTATAGCAAAAAAGTTTTTGCGTCTCCACATTTTGAGACCTATAATTTTTCCATATTTTGGTCCACAGAGTCATGTGAGGTCTTGTTTTTTGCGGGACGAGTTGACATTTTTATTGATAACATTTTTGGACACGTGACAGTTTTTGATCGCTTTTTATTCCGATTTTTTGTGAGGCAGAATGACCAAAAACCAGCTATTCATGAATTTCTTTTGGGGGAGGCGTTTATACCGTTCTACGTTTGGTAAAATTGATAAAGCAGTTTTATTCTTCGGGTCAGTACGATTACAGCGATATCTCATTTATATCATTTTTTTGTGTTTTGGCGCTTTTATACGATAAAAGCTATTTTATAGAAAAAATAATTATTTTGGCATTGCTTTATTCTGAGGACTATAACTTTTTTATTTATTTATTTATTTTTTTTTTAGATAAAGAAATGTATTTATGGGCATAATATTTTTTTTTTTTCTTCTTTATTTAGGAATTTTTTTTTTTTTTTTTTTACACGTGTGGAATTTTTTTTTTTTTACTCTTTAACTTTGTTCCAGGGGGGGACATCACAGATCACTGATCTGACAGTGTGCACAGCACTCTGTCAGATCGGTGATCTGACAAACAGCCGGGCAGGATTAGAGCTGCAGCTGCAGCCTGCTCCTGACCCGGAAGTGCTCCCTGCAGGACCCGGATGCAGCCCCGCGGCCATTTTGGATCCGGGGACTGCAGGAAGAAGACGCTCGGTACACGGTGAGTACATCACCATGTACCGATCGTCTCAGGGAAGCCCGCAGGGAGCCCCCTCCCTGCGCGATGCTTCCCTGCACCGCCGGCACACCGCGATCATCTTTGATTGCGGTGTGCCGGGGGTTAATGTGCCGGGAGCGGTCCGTGACCGCTCCTGGCACATAGTGCCGGATGTCAGCTGCGATAGGCAGCTGACACTCGGCCGCGCTCCCCCCGTGAGTGCGGCCGATCGCTTTGACGTACTATCCCGTCGGTGGGAATTAAGGCCCACCCCACCTCGACGGGATAGTACGTCACGTCCTAGTGTATCCTCACCCACCCCCTGCAGACTGTGAGCCCTCGCGGGCAGGGTCCTCCCTCCTTATGTACTCGTGTGCCTTGTTATCTGCTCATGTTTAATGTATTTGTCTTTATTTGCCCCGTATTCACATGTAAAGCGCCATGGAATAAATGGCGCTATAAAAATGTATAATAATAATAATAATAATAATATGGGATTAAGGGGTTAAGAAAAATATTATATATTTTCTTACAAATATAGTTACCCCAAGGGGAGCATTTTCCATTTTAGACCTCAAGCAGCTATAGTAAGACTTACCAGCTTTACTGTTAGCAGCAAAATTGGGACAGTAACTGCTAACATCACCATTTCCCTTCCCTTTTGGGTGGTCTAGTATCCCTGGGGCAGAGTGAAGCGCCATTTTGTGGGTGACTGCCCTGTGATCTGCTATCACTAGCAGTTACTGTCTCTCGCTCTCTCTCCCATCAGTCTCTCTCACCCAGATTACATGTATCTCTCACCCCTTCCACAATGTCAAGCCATTCACTGCAGACCCCCTCCAGTAATGCTAACGGTACACTGTTCCTCCTTGTTGTCTTTGCAGTCTCTGATACTCTGCTTTTCTCCTGCATTTTACTCCTGTCAATGCAGGATCTGTTCTGCTGGAAGCGGTACTGCTTATGTTAGCAGATCCAAGGGCTCCATGAAAATGGCAGCAGAACACTCCCACTACCATGAATTGTGCAGCTCACAGAGGTGTGCCCAGTTCACAGCAGTGACATCTCCATTATAATAGATAGGGTCACCTTCTGTCTGTTATCTCCTATGACCATGGGGTGCCGTATTATGACACTGAAAGTGTCCTGCAGCTACTGAGAAAGAAAGATGTCCGCGCCCAGTGCCTTCTTTAAACTCCTATAACACACAAAATATATTTCAAATGCAATCAAAACTTGGTTATAACAGCATGTTATGCTACATTACATTTATTTTATTAATGATCTATAAACGCGGTACCTTCCCTTTAAAGGAGAGCTGTTAGTGATATACATGGCTAAACAAAGAATGATTTCAATTGAGTAAACGTGTATCGAGATGAGCAAATATTTCAATATTTGGTTCGGCTCCCGATCGCCTAATTTGCAATATTTGCCGATTTAATTGCCGAATGTAGCCGAACATACACAGCACAAAAGCTGGTGTTTGAGTGTGGGAAACATCGGCGCCGCGCTTCTGATCGGCGGTGAAATCATCCCCAACGGTCAGAGAGCTGCGGTTCTGATGCTGTCAAGACAACGTGAGCGCACAGCTGTGATCGGAGGTATAAAGTTTACTTCCGGTCACTGGTGTCAGCTGATGGGAATACAACTCACGTCAGCTGACACATGCTGCCGATAATAACAGTGAGAGCAGGAGCAGCGGATGGGAGTATTCATCAGCCGCTTCTGCGCTGTAAATAAATTAAAGAAAAAAAAACCCTGCGTGGGTTCCCCTGTATTTTTGATAACCAGCCAGACAAAACTCACAGCTAGGGGCTGCATCCCTCAGCTGTCAGCTTCAGCAAGTCTGGTTATTAATAATAGAGGCACTCCATGCATTATTTGTTAATTATTTAAATAAATAATTAAAAAAAGACGACGTGGGGACCCCATTTTTGACAACCACCCTTGCTAAAGCAGACAGCTGGGGGCTGTATTCTCAGGCTGTTGAGAGGCCATGGATATTCTTCCCTCAGCCTAAAAATAGCAGCCCGCAGCCACCTAGAAAAGGCACATCTATTAGATGCGCCATTTCTGGCGCTTTGCCCGGCTCTTCACACTTGGACTATAGCGGTGGCAAGTGGGGGTTCATATTTGTGGGGTTGATGTCACCTTTGTATTGTCAGGTGACATCAAGCCCACGAATTACTAGTGGAGAGGCGTCAATAAGACACCTATGTATTACTAATCCTAAAGTTATACGGTAAATAAAGAGACAGCCAGAATAAAGTCCTTTATTAGAAATATGACTAAACAGTTTTCCATTTTATTTAAAAATAACAGTTATACTCGCCTAATGCCACCAAAGCTCTCGTTCTCCTGTAATAAAACTAAAATAAAAAAACAATATCCCTCACCTGTCGGCCGTTCTGTCCCACGCCGTAGATCACCGCAGTTCAAGCTTAGTGACTTCACAGCAGATCACCGTGAGAATTTTCCAAACATATTCACTCATCTCTAAACATATAGTCATCATTGCTTTACATACAAGGTCATTGCTGCTTTTTGCATTGACCCTTAGGCTACTTTCACACTAGCATTGTACGACGCACGTCGCAATGCGTAGTTTTGCAAAAAAACGCATCCTGCAAAGTTGTTTGCAGGATGCGTTTTTTTCTCCATAGGCTTGTATTAGCGACGCACTGCCACACATTGCAACCGTCGTGCGACGGTTGCGGCGGACCGTCGGCACCAAAAAACGTTGCTTGTAACGTTTTTTGGTGCGTTGTGTCCGCCATTTCCGACCGCGCATGCGCAGCCGGAACTCCGCCCCCTCCTCCCCGCAACTCAGAATGGGGCAGCAGATGCGTTGTAATAATGCATCCGCTGCCCCCGTTGTGCTGCGTTGTCACAGGATGCGTCGGTACGTCGGGCCGACGCTAGTGTGAAAGTAGCCTTAGTCAACAATTTATCACATCATCAAGAACTTCAAAGTGGAAAGTTCCGCTGCTGTAAAGAATTTCAAGGTGCCCAAGAAAGACTTCTCTTTTTCCTGCACTTACATTTGGGACAAAAAACAATATATATTTTTTTTTATGCCTTTAGGCCTGTGACAGTTGATAGTCAGCTGCCTGCGTGCTGGTTTCAAGATACACAAAGGTTGTCATGCTGATCGAAATATTCAACACTGGTGTCACACAGTGTCTGCAATTGTGTTTTGTAGTTCTGTATTGCATGCATGCAAATGTTAGATCTTATATGGTCTACTGCTGAAAATGTAAAGAAATAATCATAAATTCTTAAACATGACCCTTTTGTTTGAAGCCATTGCCTATTTCAGGTTGGAGTTAAAAAAAAAAAAAAAAATATATATATATATATTTAAAGCTGATCAGACGATTTTGCTAACATATTTTATCATAAAATCTCCCACTATATCCCTTTACTGTAGTCATTAACTATTGTTTTATCTTTTGTGTTGTTTAGGTGTCCACCTCGTACTTTTCTGCCAGCTTTATGTAAGATCTTTCTGGATGAGAGCGCCCCTGATAATGTGCTTGAGGTCACCGCCCGTGCAATAACGTATTACCTAGACGTATCCGCTGAATGTACCAGACGCATTGTAGGTGTGGAAGGAGCCATAAAAGCCCTCTGCAATCGACTTGTGGTGGTAGAGCTTAACAATCGGACCAGTCGGGATTTAGCCGAGCAATGTGTAAAGGTGAGAAGTGTTGGGATTTCATGTCACAAAGTAATTATTTCTCATCATTTGTATAGCACCAACATATTCCAACATCACATTCTTCTCCTCTGATGGGTCTCAAAATATAAGATCATCCCAGGTTCCTCCACAGTGGCTTGTTTACTAGAAAGCTAATTTACCGATCATCATGGCTTATATGGTTTTGAAACAGTCAGCAAACTCCTGCAACACAGGGAGAAAATACAACCACCACACACTTTGCCGCTCTTTTCCATTTTATTCTGCGTTGCTCCATTGCAGACATATTAACAGTTGTTGTGCAGTATATGAAATCTCTGCTTGTGGTGCATCTGTGTATTTGGCAGCTGATCTAGTAGTCTATCAGTCTCAAATGCTGCTGAGCTGTGATGAACAGTGTCAGTTGGGACGGGGTGAAAGTGCACACCCCGAAGAAGACTGAAGAAATGTCCAGTTAACTACAAGCCGAGATTTCACATACTGCGCTCCAGAAGAAACAGATGTGAATATCTCTGTAATGGAACGATGCAGCACAAAACGGAGAAGAGCAGCAGAATCAGGGCAACTTGGCCTCTCCGTTTTAAAGGGAACCTGTCGACAGGTTTTTGCACCATATTCTAATGTCATTGCATTTAGGTTTTTACAAGAGTGTCAACTTGCGGCACTACACACGCTCACATTTGCCATATGTGGCTGTTGCACAGTGGGACCCTACCTTATAGGTAATATTTGCTTGAGCAGTTTTCATCTTCGCTTCCTCTCCAGGTGTTGGAACTCATCTGTACACGTGAATCGGGAGCAGTGTTTGAAGCAGGTGGCTTGAATTGTGTCCTAACTTTCATCAGGGACAGTGGCCATTTAGTTCACAAGGACACCCTGCATTCGGCTATGGCAGTGGTGTCCCGGCTGTGTGGTAAAATGGAGCCACAAGACGCCTCTTTAGAGACCTGCGTTGAATCTCTGTCAAGCCTTCTGAAGCATGAGGATCATCAGGTGAGTTTTGCGTTTTTCTGAAGTTGGGATGTGGGAAGCAAATGTTTATAGGTAAAATGCTATACATCGACATCTTATAAACCCCTCTAGGTGTCGGATGGTGCTCTGCGCTGTTTTGCTTCTCTGGCGGATCGGTTTACTCGCCGAGGTGTTGATCCAGCACCTTTGGCACAGCATGGACTTACTGAAGAATTGCTGTCTCGTATGGCAGCAGCCGGGGGAACTGTATCGGGACCCTCCTCCGCATGCAAACCTGGACGTGGTACTAGTGGTGGCCCTTCAACTTCTGGAGACTCTAAAATCAGCAACCAGGTGTCTACAATAGTCAGCCTGCTGTCAACACTATGCCGAGGTTCTCCCGTTGTGACACATGTAAGTTTTACTGATGAGAAATTTGTAGTATTTTTTTTTTTTTTTATATATAATTTTTTTTTTTTATGTAAAATATTGGGTTCATTCTGAATTCTTTCTTTTTCTCAGGATTTGCTCCGGGCGGAGTTGTTAGATTCAATGGAGAGTGCGTTACTGGGGGATGAAAGATGTGTCCTTGACACGATGCGACTCGTAGACCTGCTTCTGGTGCTGCTTTTTGAAGGCCGCAAGGCTTTGCCTAAATCTAGCGCTGGGTCCACTGGTCGCATCCCAGGTTTGAGACGACTGGACAGCTCTGGAGAACGCTCCCATCGTCAGCTTATCGATTGCATTCGTAGCAAGGATACAGATGCCCTTATAGATGCTATTGACACAGGAGGTAAGCACTGTTTTTTTCTCTATGTGCAGGCATCCTTTCGTAGATCATTTTGTTATAGTCCACACCAGCTCATATCTCTGGACAAGACGCAAGTCCATATTTAATTTGCTTTTTAGCCTTTCACTATAAAAGGCGAGTGACCAATGCATTGATTATCTGTCAATTTTTTTTTGTTCTTTTTTTCAATATTTTGCCGGCAAAGGATAGGGCAGAAGTGCACATCCTGCCGCACAGAGGCCACATGTCCTGCTATGGCTTTCATCTTTGGCACCCCCTAGTTTCTGTGTCCTTTTGTTGAGTACTCTGTAGAGCAGGGGTGTCAAACTGCATTCCTCGAGGGCCGCAAACCATGCGTGTTTTCAAGATTTCCTTAAGGTACCGTCACATTAAGCGACGCTGCAGCGATCCAGACAACGATCCCGATCGCTGCAGCAACGCTGTTTGGTCGCTGGAGAGCTGTCACACAGACAGCTTTCCAGCGACCAACGATGCCGGTCCCCTGGTAACCAGGGTAAGCATCGGGTTACTAAGCGCAGGGCCGCGCTTAGTAACCCGATGTTTACCCTGGTTACCAGCGTAAACGTAAAAAAACAAACACTACATACTTACATTACGGTGTCTGTCCCCCGGCGCTGTGCTTCTCTGCACTGTGAGAGCCGGCCAGCCGGAAAGCAGAGCACAGCGGTGATGTCACCGCTGTGCTTTCCGGCTGGCGCTCACAGTCGGTGCAGAGAAGCACAGCGCCTGGGGACAGACAGCGGAAGGTAAGTATGTAGTGTTTTTTTTTTTTTTTAACGTTTGCGCTGGTAACCAGGGTAAACATCTGGTTACTAAGCGCAGGTTACCAGTGAAGACATCGCTGAATCGGCGTCACACACACCGATTCAGCGATGTCTGCAGGGAGTCCAGCGACGAAATAAAGTTCTGGACTTTCTGCACCGACCAACAACATCACAGCAGGATCCTGATCGCTGCTGCCTGTCACACTCAACGATATCGCTAGCCCGGACGCTGCAACATCACGGATCGCTAGCGATATCGTTGAGTGTGAAGGTACCTTTAGCTTTGCACAAGGTGCTGTAATCATTATGTGTGTAGGTGATTAAATTACCACCTGTGCAGTACAAGGAAATCCTGAAAACATGACCTGTTTGCAGCCCTTGAGGAATGCAGTTTGACACCTCTGCTGTAGAGGAATTGATAGTTATGCATGAATGTGACGGGTTTCCATCATTGTTTTTAAGAGGGATATGAAAGACTTGGGTGTTGACCTATCTCCTAAACTATAGTGGAGGTGGCCATGCTGGGGGTGGTGGAGCAGGGAACTCCCGTTCTCTAGAATAGTGGAATCTGCAAAAGCACCCTCTCCATTTATCAGAAATGTATTGCTTATGCCGTCAATCTGTAACACATAAGAATGCCCCTTTGTGTCATTTTCAACAGCCACAATAAAACCAAATGTGAATTTCATCTTGCAATAGAACAATAGGCCTCTAGCTTCTCCTCTTCCATAGAATTATTGAGGCACCAACTGTCCTCTCCAATCTCAGTAATGTGATAATCTGCCCTCATTGAGAACAGATTATCATATTACTGAGATTGGAGATGACTGTAAGCTGAAAGTGAAGAATCAGTCCAGGAGGAAAAGAAGGCACATTTCTGTGATTTTTAGATATTAAAAAGTTTATTTCTCTATCGCCTCTCATTGGGGGACACAGGAACCATGGGTGTATGCTGCTGCCACTAGGAGGCTGACACTATGCACAAAAAAAGTTAGCTCCTCCTCTGCAGTGTACACCCCACCGACTGGCATTATGAACTTCAGTTTAGCTTAGTGTCAGTAGGAGGTGGACACGAGTCTTTCATCAGACCCTTATCTACCTCAATGTGCGTCGTTCCTTTTCAGATTTTCAGGAGGGATACAGGGTGAACAGTCACACCTGTAATCCCACATTATGGACTATGACTACTGCATGTACTGCCACCCCGTATCCTCATAGGTCCGACAGCAGGACCAAGATCTTAGCGCACAAGCGTGCTTAGAAGTCCGGTCCTAGCTCTGTCCCCCACCCACTTGCCCACCAGAGCCTGTCGGTTGGAGGAGACGAGGACGTCCATCAGCTCCCTGGACGTCTGATATTTTCTCCGGATTGATGTTGGTAAGGATGGCGTGGGATGTTTTAGGTGAGTATTCCTACATACCCTACCCTCAAAGTGCCTCTGGGTCCCTCCTCAGTTCCGGGGTGGTCGTTTGGGGGTCCCTTGGGATTTTTTTCCAGGCTGCCTTGGCCTGGTCGGCGTTTTCCCGCTCCTTCCATTGTGTATTGGCCGCCGGGGACACGTGGGGCTTCCACCTGTGGCCACACTGTTTGTCCCTTGCAGGTAGCCGCGCCACTTTCCTCTTGCGGCCGCACTATCCCTTTCTGACATGGCGCGGCTGCCTCGCAGGCAGCCGCGTTGCTTTCTCCTCCGGCCGCACTGTGCCTCTTTGGCTTCTTCCGGGGCCGACTTCCGGCGCTGCGACTCCTCCCACCTTCTTTCCCTCGGGCGGGCTTTTGTCCCGCCCGACAATCATCGGTGAGCTCCGCCCACCGGCGCCATCTTAGTGCTGGCCTGGCGGTTAGCCCCGCCCACCACTCCCCGTGCAGCCACAGTTACTTATTTCAGCGCCAGGAACGTTTTCTTCTCAGCTTATGACCGCGAATTTCCGGCGTCCTCGCTTCTCCCCACTGCTGTTCTTCAGGCCTGCAGCAAGTTTCGGACAAGAGGGTGCCCCAGATGTGACTGCCTGTTCTCCTAGGGGCTATCGTTCCTGAGGAGCATCTTCCAAGCCGTGCAGCCTTCCATCTGGAAACTGCAGCGCCTGCCGTGAGTAGCTTTGCACCGCAGACTGACACTCTCCCCTCTAACCTTCTGATATTTTCATCAGGGGCTCGTTCGGTCTAATTTTAAGGGAGGTCGCTCCCGTCCTACTTTTTCCCTACTTCCTGTGCCTTAATGAAACACTTTCCGTTTTCGTCTTGTATCCGCAAGCTTCCCTCAGGCAGGCCTGCAGCAACCCACATTATTCTCACCGCCCAGGACCCCCCCTGCTGCTCCGCCTCAGAGCGAAGTTCCCACCCCAGGCTGGGCCTCCTCTTTGTCTCTATCAGTAGCGGATCTCACACGGGTGTCCCAGATCCTTGTGTCCGTGCTCGATCGGTTGCCCCTGCAGACTTCCGTAGTAGCCAGCGGGTCACAAGAAGCTCTGTCCGAGACTTCCAATACAGGTCGCGAAAGATCCAGACAGGAACGCCGGTCTGAGTTCTCTTCTCGGTCCATCTCGCCCCACGGTCCTTCTCTGTGGTCGACTTCCCCCTGGTCCTCCCCCCCGGAGTCAGGCGAGGCTTTCTCTGATGCTCCTTCGGAGGATAATTTGGGGCTGGATTCGAACCAAATCGCTAGCATGAGGGATATGGTTCAAAGCCTCATTGAAGCAACCAATCAGACCTGTGGCATCAAAGATTCCTCTATGGAACCCGCAGATCAGGCGGTTTAGTTTAAGCGGCCTAAACTGCCTCCCAAGGTATACGCTCTTCATCCTGAATTCGAGGAGCTTCTGGCCAGAGAAAGAGAGAATTCGACCAGACGTTTTCAAAGAGGCAAGCGTCTTGGAGTCTCGTATCTCTTTCTCTGGGATCTCATCAAAAACTGGAATGAGAGGCCATAGAGAACGACCTCTCCTTCTGTGGATCCGACGACTGCTAGACTTGCCACCAACACAGTCCTCACGCTGTCCGGTGGGGCGGCTCTGAAAGATTCCATCGATGGGATCATGGAATCCCTTGCGAAGTTGGCTTTCGAAGCTGCCATATCATCCCTATGCCCGGCCTTTGCTTCCACTTGGGTTTCAAAGTCTGTATCCGAAGGGGCTAAACAGCTCCATTGGGGCATTCAAGCCAGAGCTGGCGGGAATTGCCACCCAGATTACTCACGCCGGGTAATAATTTGTTCCCTGGACGTGGCGTCTTCTGCCGCTCAGGTGCCCAGTAAGGTTGTTGCCAGCCGTCGCACCGGTTGGCTCAAGAGTCATCAAAGAAGTCCCTTACGAGCCTGCCTTTTCAAGGATCACGTCTTTTCGGTTCCAAGCTGGACCAAATTAAGGACGCCACTGGCGGCACCAGTTCCCTTCTCCAGACCTCGCCTCCCTCCCTTTAGGCGGCAACTTCGGTATTTTTGGCCTTTTTCGTCATTTCGCGGCATCAGATTCCTCTTCGCAACAGCAGAGGCCACAGGCACGTTAAGAGAAGAAGATATCCTTCAGACTCACTCCTTCCTGACGTTCCTGCTACTCCTAAGGTGGGTTCTCCAGGTCTAGGACTGGAATATCCACCTAGGCATGACTCATGACTAGACCCCAGCCCGTTTCCTAGGCTGGGCAGCCGTCTCTTCTTGCTTAGGGACGTCTGGTCTCCTCAGTAGAGGACGCATGGGTCAGGGAACTTGTATCCTCTGGATACAAAATTCATTTCACGGCCCTGGGATCGTTTTTTCGAATCCCGACCTCCAAGAGACCCCTCCTTAATTCCGGGGTAATCGTTCCCGTCCTAGAACAGGAATGGTTCACAGGCTTCTCTTCGAATCTCTTTGTACTGAAAAAGGACAACAAGGTTCGTCCCAGTCTGGATCTCAAATTGCTGAACGAGAAGTTTCGTCTGAGACACTTCAGGATGGAATCCCCTTGTTCATTAATCGCTTCCATGGAGGCTCAGGAATTTCGGTTTCAGGCTCCCGAAAGTCTATCCATCTTCCCCGACACTCTAGCCGTTGCAGGTGGCTCATCAACATGAAGATGTTCCGTCTTGTTCTTTCTCAGCGCCTCGTATTTCTGGGCATGTTCTTCGACACTTGTCGGACTAGAGTCTTCCTTCCCGAAGACAAGATATCACTCCTTCGTCGGGAAGTTCGCTTGCTCCAGGGTTCTCGGCTTACCTCCTTTCCGATGGGCCATGAAGGTCCTTGAGAGGTTGGTTGCAACATCGGAAGCGATTTCCCTTCGCCCATTTCATTCAAGACTTCTTCAGCAGGCTATTCTATCACAGGGGGACAGGTCTGTCTTCTCCCTGCATTGTCCAATCCGGCTTTCTTCCCGGGTCAAACGGTTCCTCGACTGGTGGCCGAGGTCACTTCTCATATCCCTGAGCAGATCCTTCAGAGCAGATCCTTCCTTCCAGTTCTCTGGCGGAAGGGGTGCCGGTCATTCTGATCGCCCCGGATTGGCCCAGTAGTTCTTGGTTTGCAGAGATCGTCAATCTTCTCGCGGACGCCACCTGGCGCCTCCCAGACAGACCCGATCTGCTGTCTCAGGGTCCGATCTGCCACCCGAATTATCGGTCGCTCAGTTTAACGGCGTGGCTGTGGACACCACAGTTCTAAGAGCGTCCGGCCTTTTGGCCCGGATGATTCACACTATAATCCAGGCTAGGAAGCCTTCGTCTTCCAGGATCTACTATCGTACCTGGAAGGTGTACTTTCGTTAGTGCGAGTCCAACCGCTTTTCACCTGTGTCCCTTTCCCTGCCTTCCCTTTTGGCTTTCCTTCAAGTAGGACTGGATTCGCGCTTCGCTCTTAGTTCCCTAAAGGGCCAGGTTTCTGCTCTCTTCTTCCTTTTCAGAAGACATTATCATCTCAGCCACCGGTTAAGACCTTCCTTCAAGGAGTAGCCCACGCTGTCCCTCCGTACAGGGCCTCTGTGGATTCATGGGATTTAAAGCTTGTGCTGGACGTTCTTAGGGGTTCCCCCCTTTGAACCTCTCAGGGAGTTTTCCCTGTCAGTTCTATCTCAGAAGGTGGCTTTTCTTGTGGCCATCACTTCGATCCACCGTGTTTCTGAGTTGGCGGCCATTTCTTGCCGACCTCCTTTCTTGATTTTTCCACCAGGACAAGGTGGTCCTCAGGCCTCCGCCTTCCTTCCCGAGGTGGTTTTCACCTTTCCACCTCAACGAGGTCATCGTTCTACCTTCCTTTTGTCCTGCTCCGACTCATCCTCTAGAGCGATCGTTGAACAGGCTGGACCTCGTCAGGGCAATGAGGATCTCCCTGGCTAGCACGTCCACTTTCCAAAAGATGGATTCTCTTTTCGCTATCCCTGATGGCACGCATAGAGGCCTGCTGGCTTCCAAGGCGACTATTGCTCGCTGGATCAGAACGGCAATTTTGGAGGCTTACCGGGTCAAGAACAGAGTGTCCCCCTCCTGGGATAAAGGCTCACTCTACCCGGGCAGTCGTTGCTTCCTGTGCGGTATGCCACAGGGCTTCCGCCCTACGGCTTTGCAAAACGGCAACCTGGTCTTCCATCCACACGTTCGCCGAATTTTACAAGGTCCATACCTATGCTTCGGCGGACGCCAGCCTGGGCAAAAGGATCTTGCAGGCGGCAGTGGTGAGTCCTCTGACCTGATGGAAGACTATTTTTCCCACCCCAGGGACTGCTTTGGGACGTCCCATGGTTCCTGTGTCCCCCAATGAGAAGCGATAGAGAAAACAGGATTTTTTGGTTGCTTACCGTAAAATCTGTTTCTCGGAGCCTTCATTGGGGGACACAGTACCCTCCCATGTTGTGCAGTTTTCTGTGGTTCTATGACTGTTCTCATGTTTACAGTTCTCATCTTTGTGGTTATGTTATTTCAACCTTATTGTTTTTTCTCCTACTGCTTTCTCACTAACTGAAGCTCATAATGCCAGTCAGTGGGGTGTACACTGCAGAAGAGGAGCTAACTTTTTTATTTGCATAGTGTCAGCCTCTTAAGGCCCCTTCACATTAAGCGACGCTGCAGCGATACCGACAATGATCCGGATCGCTGCAGCGTCGCTGTTTGGTCGCTGGAGAGCTGTCACACAGACCGCTCTCCAGCGACCAACGATGCTGGTAACCAGGGTAAACATCGGGTAACTAAGCGCAGGGCCGCGCTTAGTAACCCGATGTTTACCCTGGTTACCATGCTAAAAGTAAAAAAAAACAAACACTAGATACTTACCTACAGCCGTCTGTCCTCCAGCGCTGCGCTCTGCTTCTCTGCTCTCCTCCTGTACTGGCTGTGAGCCGGAAAGCAGAGCGGTGACGTCACCGCTCTGCTTTCCGGCTCACAGCCAGTACAGGAGGAGAGCAGAGCACAGCGCCGGGGACAGACAGCGGTAGGTAAGTATCTAGTGTTTGTTTTTTTTTACTTTTAGCATGGTAACCAGGGTAAACATCGGGTTACTAAGCGCGGCCCTGCGCTTAGTTACCCGATGTTTACCCTGGTTACCAGTGAAGACATCGCTGGATCGGTGTCACACACGCCGATCCAGCGATGTCAGCAGGAGTCCAGCGACGAAATAAAGTTCTGGACTTTATTCAGCGACCAACGATCTCCCAGCAGGGGCCTGATCGTTGGTCGCTGTCACACATAACGATTTCATTAACGATATCGTTGCTACGTCACAAATAGCAACGATATCGTTAACAATATCGTTATGTGTGAAGGTACCTTTAGTGGCAGCAGCATACATCCATGGTTCATGTGTCCCCCAATGAAGGCTCCGAGAAACAGATTTTACGGTGAGCAACCAAAAATCCTGTTTGTGTACTATTGATTTCTGAAATAAAAATTAAAATGTTGGTTACTCTTAACCCCTTCACAACATAACGTAACATATGATCTACAGTGACATTATGTTGTGTTCCTGCCTTTGATGCAAGCTCTGAAGCTGAGCCCACAACTTTCCCGGCTGATGATGGCTGAGTCAGCCATCAGCTGCCTCTAACAGACGTGGATGGAGTGGCTGTTAACATGTTAATTGCCGCTATCAATCTCTGACACAGGCATAACATGCTCCGGCAGGGGGATGCATCATTCCATTTGCTCATTGGCACACTGGTGACTTTATCACGGGTCGCTGATTGGTTGCCATGAGTCGGGGGTCTGCTGAAGACTCCTGTGCCTGTCATTACAATGCTCCTGTGAAAGCCAGCGTTTAGCTGTCGTTCATAGATTGTGATTTTCACTATAGATAACTGATGCTCTGCTATGTATAGCACAAGCGATCAGATTATCGCAGCTTCAAGTCCCCTAAAAAGTACAGTAAAAAGTGAAAAAAAAGTTTAAAAATATGGAAAAACAAATTTTAAATATCCCCTCTGCCCTTTAGCTCCATTAAAAATAAAACAAATTACACATTTATTATCACTGCATTCAGAAAAGGCCGATCAGCCAAACTACAAAATAAATTTTATCAGGAAACGGCGTAACAAAAAAAATAAATGAAACTCCAGAATTATGGTGTTTTTTTTTTATATTGGCCACTGCAACATTGCAATAAAATGCAAGAAGAGATCATCAGAACATCGCATATGCCCCAAAGTGATATCAATAAAAAAAAGTCAGCTCAGGAAGCAAGAAATAAGCCCTCACCCAACCTCCAGATCTAGAAAAATGAGTTAAGTCTCTGAAAATGGTGGCAAAACAATTTTTTTTTTCATACAAATTTACGTTTTTTTTCTTTTCTTTTTTTTTTTTCATCACTTAAAAAACTAGAAAATAATACACATTTGGTATCTGCGTACACGTACTGTCCTGGAGAATATTATTGCCAGCTCATTTTTACCATAGAGTGAACATGGTAAAAAAAGAAGAAAAAAAAAAAATGCCTTTTTTTTTTTTTTTTTCAATTTGCATGTGGAATTTTTTTTCTGTTTTTCAGTGCATCACATGATAAAATGAACTGTCTTGTCAAAAGTACAACTTATGCTGCCTAAAACAAGCCCTCACGTGGTTATGTAGATATAAAAATCAAAAAGTGATAGCTCTTGGAAGAAGAGGTGGAAAAAATTAAAAAATACCAGTCGTGAAAGGTTAAAGAAAAAAATGTATTTGTGTCCAGAGCATTTAGTTTCTTGCTGTGTAGGGATGTAAATTGTTAGGTAGATAACGGTGTAGGAAATCTGTTTTGTCTGATCAGGTGAATGAGTTGTTTTCCATTTTTCAGCTTTCGAGGTGAATTTTATGGATGACGTTGGACAGACTCTATTGAATTGGGCCTCTGCTTTTGGCACCCAGGAGATGGTAGGTTTGTCCTTCGGCCCATGATATCTGGTTTGGGTGACTGACAGCTTCTGACCACGTTGGCTTCATTCTAGGTGGAGTTCTTATGTGAACGAGGCGCTGATGTGAACCGGGGTCAGAGGTCCTCTTCTTTACATTATGCTGCTTGCTTTGGGCGACCTCAGGTGGCAAAGGTAGGATGTCATGAAAGTGAAACTCGTAGCTTCAGCTCTGATCCCATCACGGGGAATTGGGTCATTGGATTGACGCGGCTTTAGAAAAGCCGTCCAGGGTGCGTGGAGTTTTCAATGGGCAGATTACAGCTGCATAATACAAGTGACCTCTCTCCTGACATTGTGATCTCGCTTTACAATTGCCTCAATAGTGTCTGGACGGATCAGTGACTCCCAGATAAAGGACAAGCAAATTTATGTATCATGTCACATGTCTTTGTTATACGATTACCTTGTTTAATAGCTGTGAAGAGTCATTCGGGTCACATTGCTCTCTGACTTTCTCAGCTGCCCTTTTTGTACTAAATGGGTGCCCATATTTTAGAAATGCTTCTAGTACTTGGGTTGGGTAATAAGCGTGCGCCCTGACAAGTCTGGGAATGTATATAATCTTTTCCGTGTTTCTTCTTATTTTTCTAGACCCTGTTACGCCATGGAGCCAATCCAGATCTGCGTGATGAAGATGGAAAGACTCCCCTGGACAAAGCGCGAGAGCGCGGGCATAGCGAGGTGGTTGCCATCTTACAATCACCAGGTCTGTCATTCATTTCATTTTCACTCTACTTTTATAGTGCCAGCATATTCCATAGAATTGTACACCAAAACTGTGCAATAGTGTACAATGCAATATTTCTGAAAGGGATTTCCCTAATCACACATAGTGGATTTGATGGCTAGCTGCCACGCAAAGTGCAAAATGAGTATGCATATCGATGACTGCTGCTGAACAAGTGTCAATTCTGTGCAATATTGTATTCACTGGGCCAAAATTTGCATTATAACATTCTGCTTGTAATGAAAGACTTCTCACAAGCCTTGTATGTTTTAGGAGACTGGATGTGTCCTGTTAATAAAGGAGATGAAAAGAAGAAAAAAGACTCTAACCGAGAGGAAGAGGAGTGCAATGAGCCAAAGGGGGACCCAGAAATGGCACCAATTTACTTGAAGAGGCTGCTGCCTGTTTTTGCGCAAACTTTTCAGCAGACTATGCTCCCATCCATCAGGTACTTATGATGCTTTGACAAATCATTGTATCTATCTATCTATCTATCTATCTATCTATCTATCTATCTATCTATCTATCTATCTATCTATCTATCCACTTCTGGACTGCCAGTAGATTATAAACATCTGGGCAGTCTACATTTCTACTCTAAAGGTACCTTCACACTAAGCGACGCTGCAGCGATACCGACAACGATGTCGATCGCTGCAGCGTCGCTGGAGAGCTGTCACACAGACAGTTCTCCCGCGACCAACGATGCCGGTAACCAGGGTAAACATCGGGTTACTAAGCGCAGGGCCGCGCTTAGTAACCCGATGTTTACCCTGGTTACCATCGTAAAAGTAAAAAAAACAAACACTACATACTTACCTTCGCTGTCTGTCCCCAGCGCTCTGCTTTCCTGCACTGACTGAGCACAGCGGCTGGAAAGCAGAGCGGTGACGTCACCGCTGTGCTTTCTGGCTGGCCGGCGCTCACAGCCAGTGCAGAGAAGCAGAGCGCCGGGGACAGACAGCGGAAGGTAAGTATGTAGTGTTTGTTTTTTTAACTTTTACGCTGGTAACCAGGGTAAACATCGGGTTACTAAGCGCGGCCCTGCGCTTAGTAACCCGATATTTACCCTGGTTACCAGTGAAGACATCGCTGAATCGGCGTCACACACGCCGATTCAGCGATGTCTGCAGGGAGTCCAGCGACTAAATAAAGTTCTGGACTTTCTGCAGCGACCAACGACATCACAGCAGGATTCTGATCGCTGCTGCGTGTCAAACTGAACGATATCGCTAGCCAGGACGCTGCAACGTCACAGATCGCTAGCGATACCGTTCAGTGTGAAGGTACCTTAAATCATCATTGTAGAGGAAGCAACTTGCAGGATATTATGCAGCTGTGGGTCGGGAGATGGCTATCAGACACAGCCAGACTCCCCAAAGGGAAGTCAAACCTGATTCGTTATCATGTTTCACCTCCTGATCTCTGTGTACACAGTGCTGCACAAGATGTAGATAGATTAGGAAGCACTCACAGTGCTTCCTCTTATGGACACAGAGATTGTGATAATTGAGTGTAGGGAGGGATCCAAGGATACCCAAGTACCTTTTCAGCATGGAAGCAAATTTCTCCTGTAACTGTGGATAATCTATCAGCCTCAGTTGAAGTGGATATCAACATCAAAATGATATATGTTCAAATGCCCCATAAAGGCCTTACAAGACCTTATAGGGGGGCACAGTGTGTAAAACAATAATATAAAGCTAAAATAAAAAATCGCCACCAGTCCAAATTGCTGTTTCTAGCACCGCTCCCTTATGTTAAAAAATAATATCCAATGGAATGGGGGAAATGTTCCAGTTATGGACTGGTTACATATCAAGGTAGCCTTTTTTTGTTGGTTTTTGTTTTTTCTAGTAATTTCTTTCTATAGTAATAATTATCACTAGGTTTTATTTCACATGTCCCATTTTATTATCCATTTCCTAAACTCTAATTATGGGACTTCTCTCCAGTGCTGTTTTTTTCATTTTGGAAATACCTTTCATCTGTAAGAGACTTGTCTTTTTAGGATCCGATATTTTTCTTACAGGAAAGCCAGCCTTGCCCTTATCCGAAAGATGATCCATTTCTGCTCTGAGGCCCTGCTAAAAGAAGTCTGTGACTCGGATGCTGGGCACAATCTGCCCACTGTCCTTGTTGAAATTACTGCAACTGTTTTGGATCAGGAGGTGAGCTCTTACAAATGTCTTATTGCTTAGTTTTTTGTATAAAATGCCTTCATCTCCTAAACTCTTCATGTTCCCGTTTTGATATTCTCTATGCTTAGGATGATGACGATGGTCACCTTCTAGCACTACAGATTATCCGAGACCTAGTAGATAAAGGTGACGATCTCTTTCTAGACCAGCTAGCAAGACTTGGTGTTATAAGCAAAGTGTCAACTTTAGCTGGTCCTACCTCTGATGATGAGAATGAGGAAGACCCCAAACCTGAAAAGGTAAGCAAGATGGCAGTAGCCTGTCATAAATCGGGCAATATCTGAAGTTTAACTTCTGCTGTTCCTGGTAATAACTGCTGTCCACAGCTGGTCATGGTGGGAGGGCTATCTCATGGAATCGGTTCTCCAAAACAGATATCTTGAGAAATTTTTTTTTTTTTTTTTTTTAAATCATTTTTAAAATTTAATTTCACTATTTCCATCTCTAGGAGGATGAACCACAGGAAGATGCCAAAGAATTACAGCAGGGCAGGCCCTATCACTGGAGGGACTGGTCCGTCATTAGAGGACGGGACTGTTTATATATCTGGAGCGATGCCGCAGCGTTAGAATTATCCAATGGCAGCAATGGCTGGTTTCGCTTCATCTTGGATGGAAAACTTGCAACCATGTATTCAAGTGGAAGCCCAGAAGGGGGCTCTGACAGCTCAGGTCCGTGCCAAATCCCATCCTTATCGGCTACGTGTTGTTACACAGTGACGTAGCTTGTAACATCATTTTCTTTCTGAGTAGAAAGCAGAAGTGAGTTTTTGGAGAAACTACAGAGAGCTCGAGGCCAAGTGAAGCCCTCCACTTCCAGCCAGCCTATTTTATCTGTTCCTGGACCAGGTAAGCTCACTGTAGGCAACTGGTCCCTCACTTGCTTGAAAGATGGAGAAATTGCCATCCACAACTCTGACGGACAGCAGGCAACCATACTAAAAGAAGACCTACCGGGCTTTGTGTTTGAGTCAAACAGGGGAACTAAGCACTCATTCACTGCAGAGACCTCATTGGGTAAGTGCACAGTGTTTTTTTAAACTGTGAGAGCAGCTTTTACTTGTGTTAGCTATTATTGCTACTAATACAAAATGGTTTCCTTCTTATGTTATTACATACAGTGCCTTGAAAAAGTATTCACATCATGTGAACATTTCCACCTTTTTCACGTTACATCCACAAACTTAGTGAACCTGTCAGCAGTTTTGGCAGATATGAGATACGGCCATCACCTTTCAGGGCTGATATACAGCATTCTATAATGCTGTATATCAGCCCTGACCTGCAAGAGAAGAAATATATCTTTTATTATACTCCCCTGCGGGGCAGGGGGTGGTCCGTTCCAAGGGGTGTCACTCTTCTTGATTTGGTGCCTCCCATCTGCTTGCGATGCCGCCCTCCTGCTTGCTTCTTGTGGATGACGCGTTGCTGCATCATCCACACAGTCTCCTCGGCACCTTTTGAGGGCAGAGCAAAGTACTGTTGTGTGCAGGTGGCAGAAAAGGTCAAAGAGCCCCGGCACCTGCGCAATGCAGTACTTTGCTCTGCCCTCAACAAGGCAGAGAAGTACACCTGGGCAGGACGCGATGCCGAGCAGACTGTGTGGATGAGGCAGGGACGCGTCATCCACACGAATCAAGCAAGAGGGTGGCGATCATAAGAAGATGGGAGGCGCTGTACCAAGAAGAACACCACCCCTCGGACCGGACCGCCCCGCAGGTGAGTATAAGTTATTTTTATTCTCTTACAGGTTGGGCTGGGGGCAGATATACAGCATTATACAATGCTGTCTGTAGATCAGCCCTGAAAGGTGATGGCAGTATCTTATATCGGTTCCCTTTAATTTTATTGGGAAAATTGTGACAATTATTTGTATTCAGCACTCCTGAGTCAATACTTTGTAGGACCAACTTAGGTTTCAGTCACTGCTGCAAGTCTTTTGGGGTTGGTCTCTTAAAGCTGAAAGTTTTGCCCATTCCACTTTGCACTCTCACTCAGTGAGATTTGACTGAGATGTCTGAGAACAGCAATTTTTAGGTTTTGTAACATATTCTTTATGGCATTTAGGTCTTGTCTATGACTAGACTGGTCACACACATGAAAATGCTTTGATCTAAAACATCCATTGTAGTTTTGGCAGTATGATTAGGGTCGTTTTCCTGCTGGAAGGTGAACCTACGCCCCAGCCTCAACTCTTTTGCAGCCTCTAAAAGGGTTTTTCTCCAGTATTTGCCTATATTTAGCTCTATCCATCTTCCCTGTTCCTGCTGAACAAAAGCCCTCCCCATAGCATGATGCTGCCACCACCATGTTTGACGTTGGGGATAATGTTTTTTAGTGTGATGTGCAGTGTTTGTTTTCCGCGCCACACACAGCACTTTGCACTTAGCCCAAATAGTGATTCTTTGGCCTTCTTTCACCACAACCCCTTCTTCCGCATGCTTACTGTGACACCTATATAACTTTTTGCAAACTTATTATAACTTGATTTTGAAAATTGCTTTGTTGCCATCTTTGTGGAATGTACGTGTAATAGTTGTCCTGTGGATAGATTCTCCCCCCTCAGCTGTGGATCTCTGCAGCTCCTCCAAAGTGACTATGGGCCTCTTGGCTGCTTCTCTAATTAGTGCTCCCCTAGCTTGGGATATCCGTTTAGGTGGATGGACAGCCATGTCTTTGTAAGTTTTAAGTTGTGCCATACTCCTTCCATTTTTGGGTGATGAATTGAACAGTGTTCTGTGAAATGTTTCGAGCTTGGGCTATTTTTTTTATTTTTTATATAACCTAACCCTGCTTTACACTCCTCCAAAACGTTATCCGTGACCTGTCTCATGTGCTCCTTGATTTTCTTACTGGTGTTTGATGTTCTCTAATGTTCTCAAACAAACCCCTGAGGCCTTCACAGAACAGCTGTAGTAACACTGAGAATAAATTACACACAGGTGGTCTCTGTTTACTAATTATATGACTTCTGGAGGCACTATATATCACTCAGTTTTATTTAGGGGTATCGGACTACAGGGGGCTGAAAACAAATGCAGCTCACAGTTTTCAGATTTATATTTTTAAAATAATTTAAAAGTCATGTATCATTTCCTTCACAAATACTTCCTACTTTGTGTTGACATCCCATAAAATCCAGGCTGTGTTCTGTATATTCTGTCTAAAACGGACGCGACAGATTTCTGCATATATGCTCCTGAAACAGACGTGTGGACTTTGCCATAGGCACAAACGAGATGTAGCTTTTTTTTTTTTTAAATTCTTATAGCTGTTTCTATGTGTTACTGTCAATATGAAAAAAATGCCCTGCAGGGGTTAAATAACCTATAAATAAAATGACTAATCTTGGATAGATCATCTGGATATATGTTAAGCTAATGGGAAAAAAAATATCAAAACTCTTTTCTCCTTTGCCTCATTGGGGGACACAGGACCATGGGTGTGTGCTGCTGCCACTAGGAGGCTGACCCTAAGTAGACACAAAAAAGATTAACTCCTTCCCTGCAGTATACACCACCCACTGGCTCCAGCTGAACCAGTTCAAGCTTAGTGTCAGCAGGAGGCACATGTGCTCTGATTTTCAGACCACATCTATAGCTTTCTTATTTTATTTTGATTTTTATTCCCCACATACTTCAAAGGATTACAGGGGGTGACGGATTTGGGTGAGGTCTCCGCTCTCCTCCAAACCTACAACAGGCGGGAAAGTGGAGTGTCACCTCCATGTACCCCCTCCTGCATCATTTTCTACGGCATGTCTGAGACCTTTTTTAGGGGCGACTGGTCCCTTCAGGGCCCCGCTCTCCCCACACATACAACAGATGGGAACATGGAGTGTTGACCTCCATGTACCTCCCTTTGCGGTAAGGCTTTATTACAGCCGGACCACCAGCCCTGTCCCATCCTGGGGGAATTAACCATTTGGATGTCCAGAGGCTCTTACAGTGTCCGTGCGGCCCTCACTGCATCGCCACTAATGAACAGCAGTGATGGAAGGAATGCGGATGGTCCCTCTCCACCTCTCTGACAAAGGGATGGTGGATGGAGGGTTCCCTGCACCGTCCAAACCACAGCTGACCTGTAAGCAGTCTGGGTCCTGCGCTGTGGTGGTTCCATACTGGGTGCACACCACTGGTAAGTGTAGGCCCGGGACACGGTACAGCAGCCGACATAGTGCGACGACACCGTCGGAGAGATCCTGCAATAGTGCTTTAAGCGCTATCCCCCATAGCTTCCCCTCTTTCCCGGGCACGTTCCGGCCGTCGTCCAAAATTTAGGCCCCGGCTTGGGCCTATTCTCGGCCGCAACCCGGAGCTCCGCTCATTTTATGACTATACGGCGGTAGCACACGTTGAGACTTCCCTTGCAATTCTCGGCGGCCATCTTTACCTACCGTCCGCCTCTCCACGCGTGCAGTCTGGTCACACCACAGTGACACTTCGCTATATCTCACGGTCCCTCTGCAATTCCGGACATTCAGGGGTACAGCATTCATTTTGACCCACAGGCCGGCTCCGTACACATATAGCATGCCTGCACTTCAGAGGAACGCAGTGCATTGGGAAGACCACTCACACAGGGCCACATGACCGGGTTAAGATCTCTGTGCTGCACCAGATACCCTCATTATCCGTTCTCTGCAATAGTCACTGGGGCTCCCAAGTCACGATCCTCCCTATTGGAGCATATCAGCAGAATCGGGGACATTCTGGGGTACACCATGTCACTCTCTTAAGACATCCAAGAACGCTAACAAAACACAAGTGTTTTTCACCTCATGTACCACCTGCCAGACTGCTTTTCCACGGGGACATAGTTCGCCACTCTGCAAGACCTGTGATCCCGATTGCACTCAGGAGCCCTCCGCCACCACCGAACCCAGTGTACCTAGTCCCCCTGAATGGGCTTTGTCACTCTCGCAGTCCATGCCTTCTCTGACTAAAGCAATTGAGTCCCTCCAAGATCCCACCACGGGTCGGGGCATATGTCTGGCCTGTCTTAAAAAGTTCCTCTACCTCACGGGAATTCTCGGCCAGCAGAGGCCGTTCTCAGTAAAAAAAAAACTCCAGTCGTGGAAGAAACGTCCGGTCAACACCAGCAGAGTAGGCGGCCATCTACTATTTCGTCATACCTGGCTCTCCGTTGTTCACGATGAATGAGTCAGGGACCTGGTGTCCTCCAGATAGAACATAGAATTACCCTCCTGCCCTCTGGCACGGTTCTTCCCTTCTCGTCCCCCCAGAACAGAGGCTCAGGCATGGTCCCTGTAACGAGTCATCGATTCGCTATGCCAAAACGGAGTCATTATTCTGGTCCCAAAAAACAAGAGGTTTGAGGGGTTCTGCTTGAACTTATTCATGATTCCGAAGAAGGACGGGACTGTGTGGCCCATTCTGGACCTGAAGCTCCTAAACAAGTTTGTCGAGGTTCAGCTCTCCTGGTTGGAGTCTCTCCACTCTGTCATCACTTCAATGGAGAAGGGGGAGTTCCTAGCATCCATCAACATTCTGGATGCTTACCTTCATATCCCGATCTTTCCTCCTCACCAAAGGTTCCTGTGCTTCACCGTCCGCAAGGAATATTTCCAGTTTACAGCTTCGCCCTTTGGCCTCGCCACTGCCCCTAGAGTGTTAATGAAGGTCATGGCAGCCGTCATGTCCATTCTTCACTCTCAGGGTATGGTCGTTTTGCCATACTTAGACGACCTTCTAGTCAAGGGGCCATCTTTCCAAGTCTGCGTGGAGTGCGTCCGTATCACTTTGGATACACTTTCTCACCTGGGCTGGCTGATAAGCATGGACAAATCTTTCCCTGTTCCAGCCTAGCAGATTTCCTTTTTAGTATGATCCTGGACACCTCCCGAGGGTTGGTGAGTCTCCCTCTAGACAAAATCTTAGCCCAGTTACATCTTTGACCTCTACAGCATATGCTTCTAGCAGCCTGGGACAGGAAACCATTCTCTCTCGACCAGCTGTGCCGCTTGTCTCCGCGGATCAAGCAGGCGCTTAGGTGGTGGACGTTGCAGTCGTCCCTCACCCAGGGGAAGTCCTTCTTTCGGGTCCAATGGCTGGTTGTCACCACCATCACCAGTCATCTGGGCTGGGGATGTTGTCTATCGATATCACACTGCCCTGGGGCGCTGGTCACCTCGGGAGGCACTTCTTGCGATCAACATTCTGGAAATCCGGGCAATTTGGTTGAGCATGCGGCGGTTCCATCACCTCCTGGCGGGTTGCCCCATCCGAATACAATCGGACAACTCCACAGCTGTGGCATTTATCAACCATCAGGGCGGCACTTGCAGCAGGGGGGCAATGTGCGAGGTGAAGCACATTCTCCGTTAGGCCGAAAGGAACCACTCGGTCATCTCAGCAGTTCACATCCCGAGTGTAGAAAACTGGCGACAGACTTTGTCTGCCGCCAGCGTCTGGCTTCGGGGGAGTGGTCACTGCATCCCGATATCAACCAACAGGTTTGTTATCGCTGGAGGACTCCGGACGTGGATCTTATGGCATCAAGACTAAACACCAAGGTGTCAAAGTTCAGTTCCAGGATCCAGAGGCCATTGGTGCGGATGCACTGGTCCTTCTGTGGCGTCGGTTCCGTCTTCTGTACGTGTTTCCCCTGCTTCCGTTGCTCCCGAAGGTTATCAGAAAGATCAAGACGGAAGGAATTTCAGTGATCTTAGTCATTCCGGACTGCCCGCCCCGGCCGTGGTACGCCGAGTTGGTGCAGCTCGTCGTCGATGTTCCCTGGTGACCACCGGACTGACCAGATTTGCTCTCCCATGGCCCGATTTGCCACCAGAACTCGGGGGCTTGTGATTAACAGCCTGACCGTTGAAACTTGGGTCATAGCCCAAATAGGGTTCTCCCAAGAAGTGGTTTCCACCTTGATTAGCGTTCAGAAACCTACATGCGTGTGCATTCATCACTGTACCTGGAAATAATTTTATGCATGGTGAAGGGATCGCGGTCGTTCTCCTCTCGCTTTTCTCCATTCTGTCCATTCTGGAGTTCCTTCAGGCTGGCCTGGACTGAGGCCTAGTGCTTAGTTCCCTCAAAGGTCAGATTTCTGCCTTGTCTGTTTTCTTCCTGCGTAGGATTGCTTCTAAACTGCAGGTGAAGTCTCCCATTTGGTACCCCTCTATAGAATGGATGCCTGGGACCTTAACCTGGTCCTGTGTTCTACAGGGGACTCCCTTTGAACTGCTGAAGGACTTCTTTCTCACCCATCTCTCATGGAAGGTTGCCTCTCTTGTCGTGGTGACGTCAGTCAGTTGAGTATTGGAGTTAGCTGCCCTGTCCTGTCGAGCTCCTTTCCTAATTTTTCACCAGGACAAGGTGGTCCCCAGGCAGTCTCCATCTTTCTTGCCCAAAGTAGTCTCTTCCTTTCACCTTAAGGCTATGTTCACACTTTGCAGATTCCACTGCGGATTTTTCCGCAGCAGAATTCCAAAATCCGCAGTGAAAACCGCAGCGCGTTTTCACTGCGGATTTATCGCGGTTTTTACTGCGTTTTCTTCTGCGGATTTTCAACTGCAGTTTTCTATTGGAGCAGCTGAAAATCCGCAGAAAAGAAGTGACATGCTGCGGAATGTAATCCGCAGCGTTTCCGCGCGGATTTTTCTGCAGCATGTGCACAGCGTTTTTTGTTTCCCATAGGTTTACATTGAAATGTAAACTCATGGGAAACTGCTGCGGATCCGCAGCGGTCAAATCCGCTGCGGATCCGCAGCAAAATCCGCAAAGTGTGAATATAGCCTAACAAGGACATGTCCTGCCCTCGTTCTGTTCAACAGCAATACACCGTTTTGAGACGGCCCTTCACACTTAGGACCTGGTGAGGGCTCTCAGACGGTACGTCTCACAGACTGCGCCTTTTCGGGAGACATGCCCTATTTCTTGTTCCTGAGGGTCACAGGAAGGGACTCGCCGCCACAATAGCCAGATGGATTCGTTTGGCTATTCGAGCCTTGCCGTGTCAGAGGCAAGCCTACCCCAGCGGAGATTAAGGCGCACTCCACTCATTTGGTGGGTGCCTCCTAGGCCATTCAACACCAGGCATCGGTGGAACGGGTTTGCAAGGCTGTGACTTAGTCCAGTCTGCACACCTTCTCGAAACACTATCACATTCACACTCAGGCCTCAGCAGATGCGAGCCTGGGAAGACGAATCTTGCAGGCTTCAGTAACACATCTCTAGGGGGCTGGAGTGTGAGGTTTGGTCTGTCTTGTCGATTCCCCAGGCCATCCCATGGTCCTGCGTCTCCAAATGAGGCGAAGGAGAAACATGGATTTTTGTGTGCTCACCGTAAAATCCTTTTCTCCGAGCCACTCATTGGGGAAACACAGCACCCACCCCGTTGGCTTGACGGCTTGAGTATGTTCTTTGATTTGACGTTGGTATACTCTCATATATTGTTATTGTTTTCCTACTGCTTTGTCACGGAACTTGTTCGGCTGGAGCCAGTGTGTGTATGGAGTACACTGCGGAGAAGGAGCTAATGTTTTTGGATCTACTTAGTGTCGGCCTCCTAGTGGCAGCAGCATAACACCCATGGTCCTGTGTCCCCCAATGAGTGGCTCAGAGAAAAGGATTTTATGGTGAGTATTCAAAAATCCATGTTTTCTTTGTGTTTCAGGTTCAGAGTTTGTCACCGGCTGGACGGGTAAAAGAGGTAGAAAGCTGAAGTCTAAGTTAGAGAAGACGAAGCAGAAGGTACGTCAGCCATCGCTTGTAGGTACGTCTGAGTACAGCACGAACCATGACTGCTCATGACTCTGCTTTTCACCCCAGGTACGGACAATGGCCCGGGACTTGTATGATGATCACTTTAAAGCGGTGGAAAGTATGCCACGTGGTGTGGTGGTCACCCTGCGGAATATCGCCACACAGTTGGAGTCTTCATGGGAACTTCACACCAACAGACAGGTCTGTAAAAGCTCGCTGCAACGTTATTTAGGAAAAATAGTAGTTGTTGTCTTCCTTGCAGAATGTCTGTAGGGACATACGGCAATGTGAACATATATATCTGTACTGATCAGATGATTTCTTTTCTGTTTTAGTGTATTGAAGGTGAGAATACGTGGAGAGATTTAATGAAGACTGCCCTGGAAAACCTAATTGTGCTGCTAAAGGATGAAACTACCATCTCTCCTTATGAAATGTGCAGCAGTGGCTTGGTGCAGGCACTGCTCACTGTCCTCAATAATGTACGTATTCTTGGGATTATTATACTGACGCTTTGACAGCCTGACTTTTGCTATCGTGGGAGTTCATATATTTAGTTATTTTACCGAAGTATCTAAGAAAAAAACACCAAAACACTTGGAATATCCATTGACCACATAAATATGACCAAAAATGGGTCTTTAACCCCTTCACACCACAGCCCTTTTTCGTTTTTGCATTTGTTTTTTGCTCCCCTTCTTCCCAGAGCCATAACTTTTTTTTATTACTCTGTCGCCTCATTGGGGGACACAGGACCATGGGTGTTATGCTGCTGTCCACTAGGAGGCTACACTGTGCATAATCTGAAAAAGATTAACTGTGGCTCCTCCTCTGGATGGCGTCAGCCTTCTCCAGTTTTTGCTTAGTGTCGCATAGGAGGCACACCTAAAATTTTTTACTCCGTTTTTTTCTGACGGATTACAGATGAAGAAAAGTGGGTCTCCTGTGAGACTCCTGGCATGGCTCCTTCCTCGGCCCCCTATTACAGGGTGCCCGGTTGAAGTCGAGATGGCTTTTTCCCCATGTCGCTCCTTACCCAGTCCCTCGGGTGCTGGTTCGAAGTCGAGACTTCCCCCCCCTCCTTCCCCAATTCCTTTTGGTTTCTGGGTCGAGGCGAGGATAAAGCCCCTGAAGGTGTCAGCAGCACCTCCCTAATCCCCCTCCATTAGGCATTAGGTTGAGACGCCTCAGATAGGGCCTTTACAGGCAGCACTCTGCAGCTCCCAGCAAGGGGCTAGCACACAGCGCCTGCATCCAGGGACCCCAGCCCAGCTGCGGGCTCCTGTCGGGGCCGGGGGGAGTGCAGGCAGGCATGGCACAATAGAAACACAGGGCTGCCTGCGCCCCTGTCTCTGAGGTAGCACCAGCTCTATACTGCCTCAGGGGGGACCCCTCACAGGGCCCCCCTTCCGCTTATAGCCCCGCCGCTATCCTGCTTTTAAATCCGGGAAGGAGGGGGGGGGGGGTTCGGTTCAGATCCGACCTCCCGGACGTTCGCGCCGGCCTGGAGCCTTTCTGGGCATCAGGCATCTAATTTAGGCCGCGGCTTCGGCCTAGCTGAATTCGTCGCCTCCTCCCCAACCCCTGGCCCGCTCCCCGGATAACAAATATGACACTGTAGAGTGTCATATTGGGGGTGGATCGAGACAGAAAGGCGCGTTTTTACACAGCTTTGCCGCCTTTTTTCTCAGCTCTCCGCCCCTTCTCCCCCTTTCTCTTCTCCTCGGCGGCCATTTCTACTGCAGCAAGGATTAACCCTGCATCTCCCGGTCAGCAAGGCCAGGCCAGCCAGTCTCCGGGGGGCACAGGACTGTGGATCTTCGCCGCTGGACCTAGGGGCAAACTGGTGGGGTAAGATCACAGCTGGGTTGTTTTTACTTGGCTGTGAATCCATATTCCCTATAAGGCTCCCCTATAGGTTCCTCTGCATAGCTACCCCTGTAAGGTTCTCTGCATAGCCAGCCCTTCTGCACTTTGTGCACTATGTCGGGCTCAAGGTCCAAGAGAACCAGGCAGGACTGCTATTATACATTCTGCACAGCCTGCAGGACCACTCTCCCCAGTGGCAGCACGTACCCGCACTGCCAGGACTGCACTCAGACTACTGTGTCAGAGCCCCAAGAAGCCCCTGCCAATGCTTCGGTGTCCAATGCCACGCCAGAATGGGTCACTCAGATGTCGCAATCTGACGGTCTATAGATAACCTAACCTCCACATTGCTTCAGGCTCTGCAGAGTCATGCCTCGGCTATGACGGCTACCCAGCAAAGGGAGAGCTCCTCGACTCAGGGACACGACGACCCTGGCACATCCACGTCCAGGTCAGGACGCAAGCGGACCCATAGGTCAAGTCCATCTGCGTCATCCCATAGCACACGGTCATCCCCTTCTAGGGAGAGACACCGTAGTTCCAGGTCATCTAGACCGTCCGCTTCCAGGGGCAGACAATGCAGATCTCCGCAATCCCCGAGAAGACAAGGCCTCCGTCCCAGCTCACCCAGCAGGGGACGCCTCAGTGATACACAGGATTTGGAAGGCATCTGTGACACCGACTCAGACAAGGAAACAGAGGGGTCCCTGATCCCAATCCCCCCTAGCAATACAGCGCTAGTTGAGGACTTAATCTCTTCCATCCATCGGGTGCTGGACATTTCTGATCCGCCACCCCAGAAAACAAGATTTCCTTTGAAGGACCTCTAAAGCCGCCTAAGGTTTTCTCTAACCACCCAGAGTTTAAGGCGATCCTTAAAAAGCAGCTCTCACAGCCTGAGAAAAAATTTGCTTATCGGAGGCGAGGTACCCTTTCCCGCAGAAGGATACCAAGGAATGGACAGCCCCACCGAAGTAGGCCCCCCAGTCTCTAGACTAGCAGCACAGACCCTCCTTTCACTGCCAGATAGCTCAACCCTCAGGGACGCAGCAGACCGGCAGGTAGAACGCATGGGTCGTTCAATTTTCGAGGCTGCAGGGGCATCCCTGGCTCCCGCATTCGCTTCAGTTTGGGCTGCCAAGGCCATTCTGGCCTGGGCCAAAAATATACGAGCTGGCCTCCAAGCATCCGCTCCTGAGTTGTCGGACCAAGCGGTTCAAATAGCAGTTGTAGCAGATTGCATGCTTCATGCAGCTCTGGATTTAGCAAGGGGTGTAGCGGGGATAGCATCAAACGCCATCACAATTCGGCGTATCCTCTGGCTGCGGGAATGAAAAGCGGATGCAGCCTCAAAAAAGTCCCTCACGCACCTCCCCTTCCTCAGTGGGCGACTTTTCGGTGAACAGATGGACACGATGATATCCAACGCCAGCGGGGGTTAGAGTACCTCTCTTCCCCAACTGAAACCTAAACGCACTTACAAGAAGCGTAACCAAACTCGATTCCGATCCTTTCAGAACTACTCGGGCTGGTCGGTCTCGCGTCCAGCAAAAAATCGTAACCGTTCCCCACGCAGGGACAACCCACGATCGACGCAAAGGTCGGACAAGACCTGGCAGTCAAAAGCAGGCCAGTCTAAGCCCAGAGGAGGAAAATCTCAGACTTTCTCCTCATCATGACTCGCGGACTCCGGAAGACACCACACCCGTAGGCGGCCGACTTTTGCTCTTTCATCCAGTTTGGCTGCCTATTACAGAAGACAGGTGGGTCAGGGAACTAGTGTCTTCCGGATACAAGATAGAGTTCACCTCCAACCCACCGGACCGATTCTTCCTCTCTCTCCCCCCAAAACCACCAGCCAAGGCTCGTGCCTTCCGACAAGCTGTCTCTTCGCTTTTTCAAGCAGGAGTCATAGTACTGTGACGCCCAAGAGACCGGGGTACCCAGCACCGGACCAATGGGGTCTGTCTCTTGAGGGAGATGTCACGGGTGGCTTGACCCGGTGCTGTGGCCTCAGGCAATGCACAGTGTAAGGGGTATCATGAGGGAACAGGCACTTACTTGATCAGCAGCAGGTTCTCTCAGCGATGATGATCCTGATCCTGGATAGATAGCTATTGTCCAAATGAAAGTCTGAGGCACTGAAACGTTTAACCAGTTTACTTCAACATAAAGGGATTTACAACCAGTCCTGTCACCGGAGTCTGTATGGGAACTTTGAGTTACTGTGACCCTGCCGGGGTCTTCGCCTCTTAATGTTCGCAGTTTCTGTGTGGCCCTGCTGCTGTATGTGAACTGGCTGCCGGCCCAATCTGTCCCCTCCGGGTCCTGGTTCGACGGGCAACCCGAGTCCTTTTATCGGCTTACCCCCTCCAGGAGTATCGCTGAACTCTGTGTCTGTTGCTGCGTCTGGCCCTAGTGAAGCTGATAACACCTCACGTTTTTCCGGTTGCTGTATTATATATAATGAATACAGCCACGGATCCGGTATCTGTCTTTGCGCCTGTTCTGGGTAGTAATTAATGCTACCCGGTTCTCACAATGTCCGTTTTCTCTGTCCCTTTTCTCCTCAGGCCGGTGATTTGGGCCTGGAAACCGTCATAGGGCTGTTAGAAATTCAGCTGTATGACCTCTCACTTTCAGCTCCTTAGCCCAACTGCCAGTTCTTCTCTCAGACCAGAATGGATCAAGGGGAGTCTCTGGAGCTCCCCCTTCTGGCCGGAGGTGGTAGTGCAGTCTTGCTATTTTAGTATTTGTATTTAGTGTCAGTAACTGTTTTTGTGGCAAATACCCCTAGGGGTGCCACAGTACCGATCCCCACAGCCGAGCGCTTACGAGGGTTCTGCTCCAATCTATTCGTAGTCCCCAAGTGGACCTAAAACAACACAACAAATATGTACGGGTCCGTCACTTCCGCATGGAGTCCCTTCGATCCATCATTGCGTCCATGGAGAAGGGAGAATATCTCACCTCCATAGACCTACAAGATGCATACCTGCATATACCGATTGCACCTGCCCATCAGAGGTTTCTCGGGTTCGTAATTGACCAGGACCACTAAAAGTTCGTGGCTCTCCTGTTCGGACTCGCCACGGCTCCCAGGGTGTTTTCCAAAGTCATGGCAGCCACCATGGATGTCCTGCACTCCAGAGGCATAGTAGTCGTTCCATACTTGGACGATCTACTCATCAAGGCTCCCACCTTCAAGGACTGCGAGCTCAGCGTCTCAATCACAATCGACACTCTGAGTCGCATGGGCTGGTTAGTCAACCTACAAAAGTCATCACCAATCCCAAGTCAGTCTCTGACCTTCCTGGGAATTCTATTCAACACCTCCAGGGGTTTAGTGCTCCTTCCCAAGGAAAAGGCACTGGCTCTCCGCCTAGAACTGCACCCTCCTCCGCAGACCCCCTCGATCTGTCCGGTTTGCCATGAGAGTCCTCGGCAGGATGGGGGCAGCAATAGAAGCGGTCCCATTTGCCCAGCTTCACCTCAGGCCTCTCCAACTAGCCATCCTCAAGTCCTGGGACAAGAACCCTTTCTCTCTTGACAGAGAGTTCCAGCTAACGTCGTCAACTAGCAGGTCCCTGCACTGGTGACTCAAGCCATCCTCGCTAGCAAAGGGGAAATCTTTTCTCACAGGTCAATGGAAGTTTCTGACCACTAATGCGAGCCTAACGGGTTGGGGTGCAGTGCACCTACACCACAGGGCAAGTGGTCCCCAGTGGAAGCGACCATGCCCATCAACATCCTGGAAATTCATGCCATTCTCCTGGCATTGAGGGCCTTCCATCACTTACTGGCAGCCTCTCACATCAGAATACAGTCGGACAATACCACGGCTGTGGCATATGAAAATCACCAAGGGGGGACCCGCAGTACCCAGGCGATGCGAGAAGTGTCACACATCCTCCACTGGGCGGAGGACACAGGGTCGGTTCTCTCGGCGGTCCGCATTCCGGGTGTGGACAGCTGGGAAGCAGACTTCCTCAGCCGACAAGGAATAGACTCGGGAGAGTGGTCTCTCCATCCCGAAATTTTTTGCCAGATCTGCCATCGCTGGGGGACCCGGATGTGGACAGCAGCATAACATTCATGGTCTTGTGTCCCCCAATTTGGGGGTTAAGAGAAAGAGATTTTACGGTGAGTACACAAAAATCTCCTTTTTTCTGTCAATATGGCCACGTGAGGGCTTGTTTTTTGCAGAACGAATTGTACTTTTGAACAACATCTTTGGTTTTACCATATTGTGTACACAAAAATGGGAAATAACTTCCTAGTGTGGTGAAATTGAAAACAAATTGCAATTCCACAACTGTTTTTTGGATTTTTTTTTTGCTAGGTTCACCAAATGCGAAAACTTTCCTGCCATTATGATTCTCCAGCTCATTTCGAGTTCATAGATACCAAACATGTAAAGGTTGCTTTTTTATTTCAGTGGTGAAAAAAAAATCCAAAGTTTCTTAATAAATAAATGAAATAAAAAATTGTTATTTTCTGATAACCATACTGTCTCTGCTTTTCGTGATCTGGGGCTGGGTGAGGGCTTATTTTTTGCATGCCGAGCTGACGTTTTTATGTATACCATTTTGGTGTGGATATGATATTTTCATCGCCCGTTATTGCATTTTAATATAACGTTGCGACTAACAAACTTAATTCTGGCATTTACCAATCGGATTAATTCTTATTATAGCTTGATAGATCGTGCGATTCTGAACGCGATGATACTAAATTTGTATTTTTTTTTGTTTTGTTGTTTTATTTTGAATGGGGAGGGTGATTTGAACTTTTTTTTTAATATTTTTAAAAACTTTTTTTTTTATTATACCTGTTGCATGCTCATAGCAATCCGGCACTGACAACCACTGGGTTCTCCTGCAGACCCCGGGTTGTCATGCCAACCCATCGGCGACCTGCGGTCATGTTACAAGGCGCAGATGGGCGGGATTAGTGACGCGTTTCCAGTGCAATCACATTCAGTGTTGCTGTCAGAGATTGACAGTGGCATTTAACTGGTTTACAGCCGTGGGTGGATCGCGATTCCACCCACGGCTGTTGGGCACATGTTAGCTTATCAAAACAGCTGACATGTGCCTGGAAGGATGTGGGCTCCGAGCTGGAGCCCACATCAAAGGGAGGGACACGACATGCGCCGTACATGTACGGCGCATGTCGTGAGGGGGTTGAAAGGGTTGTCTGAGACTTTTACATTGATGGACTATCCTTGGGTTAGGTCATCAATGTCTGATCCGTGGAGGTTCGACACCTGGCACTCCTGCTGATTAGCTGTTCCTGGTGTCAGCCAAAACTGCTCAGTTGCGGAGCTCCACAGCTCAATCAGTGGATTAGTGGTTGCGCCTGGGTACTGCACATCTGCCCCTTATTGATTCAAATAGGAGTGGATATTCTGTACCCAGCTGTAAATTGCTATACAGTTGACACAGCTGTTCTGGCCGCCGTGGCATCGGGAATAGCCGATCGGCAGAAGTGTTGGGTGTCCACCCCCCACTGGTGAGACATTTATGAACTACCCTAAAGATAGGCCGTCAATGTTGATGTCCTGGAAAGCGCCTTTAATACTAAAATGCCATCAGATGAACATGTTTATTATATTGTTGCTTTATACATCTCTATAGAGTGAAGATTTTGATGTGAAGCAGGACTGTGGACAGCTGGTGGAACGACTGAATGTATTCAAAACTGCATTTAGTGAAAATGAAGATGACGAAAGGTATGTACATAATACAAACGTATTGAAAGATAGGAGACAAAAAAAGCGCAAATAGGGTCTTATCCCCAGGATTGTTCTTAATCAATTGTGAGAGAACTGCTCACCTGGTGGTACACAGTAAAGGCATGTAGTTGTCAGCTGCTGCAGATCCACAGGTCGGCGTTGCGACCTCTCAGAACCGTTATAATAAATGAAATGTGGATTACATCTGCGCTGCTGCGACAAATAATAGATCCAGATATATCTTTGTGTGGAAACTTCCTGAAGAAGAAGCCTTTGAGCTTCGAAACGCGTTGAATAAACCACCCGAACACCCTAACAGTATATCTGGATCTATTATTTGTCGCAGCAGCGCAGATGTAATCCATATTTCATTTAACATAATACAAACGTGTAACTAAACTAAATATACTTTCGTACAATTTGTAACTTTAGTCTCGAGAACTTTCAGAAGAAAGTTTCTTCCTCTAGCTCCTACCCTCTACATAGAATCTTATAGGCACGAAATGCCTTCTCCTGTTTCTATAATGGGGAAATGTGTCTTCTTTAAACACAGATTGTACACGTTTCACGCATGAACTGAGCATGAAATATCACCCCAGGAGGAGAAAGCAGCAGATCCCTCTGATGAGATATTTTTCAAAGTTTTAAAATTTCATTTGTTCTATTGATTTCTGAAAGAAAGATGAAAACGACGGTGACTTTGTTAAATTCTCTGCAGATCATTTGTGTGTGCGCTCAGAGCGGAGTGTGCGCTTCTGCTTCCTGAGCTGGTGAGGGCCTTTCTCAATCTGTAGGGAATCTAAGCCTGCAGTATTCGGCACACTTTCCTACTTGCATGTATTTGGTTGGAAGAATAGGCCAGAAGCAATTGTGGATCATTTTCTTTCCAGGTTAATGCGCTAGTCAGATGACTACTAATGCAGATATTCATTATGCTAAACATTATATTTTAGATTGTAAAAATCTGTGTAAGGTAAATTGCAAACTATTTATTCTACTTAGCTCTTTTTTATTTTAGGATATGTAAATTTGCATATTGTTTTCTTTGTTTCAATAGTCGTCCAGCAATTGCACTGGTCAGAAAACTGATTGCAGTGCTTGAATCTATAGAACGGCTGCCATTACATCTGTATGATACTCCCGGATCGAACTACAACCTACAGGTAGATGCCAATAATTGGAGTACAGGTGGAAAAACATGTTTTGTTTGTGGTTTTTAATGAAATTGATCATTAAGACATTTGATCAAATGGTTCTTGTTTTTCTTTCTCCTATTGGTGCTTTGTTCAGATCTTAACTCGGAGGCTTCGGTTTAGACTGGAGCGGGCGCCTGGAGAGACCTCCCTTATTGACCGCACTGGTCGCATGCTGAAGATGGAGCCTCTGGCGACTGTGGAGTCCCTGGAGCAGTACTTGCTTAAAATGGTGGGTTACACATAGTGTGGGAACATACTCTTGGCAAGCTTTAAATGCAAATATCATTATTTGTTGTTACATTTTGGGTTACTACAAAATGCCCAAAAACAACTGGGCTAGTGTGTAGGAGGCGGTACATTGCCTCCGATCACTTTCTGTAGGGTGTCAACAAGTTCTGGTCGTAAAGCTCTGAGCAATTTCATTCTTCGTCCATTAAATGAAAAAGAAATCCAAAAAAGTAATTCTTCAAATGAATTTAAAAATCTTGATGGTCTGTCCCTTAAAAAAAAACGCTAAAGTGCTGGCAACCAGGGGTTGTTTATTTTTCTTTAAAAAAGAAGGAAAAAAAGAGAGGCTAAGTACATGCCTAATAACAGAGGCGGACTGCAGGAAGTTGGGATCATGTCTGTAGTAAGTTGAAGCTTGTAAGCTCCTGTGTCAATGCCTGTATAATCCAGCCGGAGCATTGCTGCTTTGTGATCAGTGCTCATTGTGAGAAAACGATTTATTAAAACTGACTGCAGCTCCATCTCACTGATGACTTCCTGATTCAAGGTGGTAGAAGAAACAGGGTATAAATACTGCGCCAACATCCTCCTGATAATCTGATTCAGGGTCATAGAAGAGCACGGGGAGTGGCTGCAGCCCCCTGATGACCTCCCGATTTAAGGTGGTAGAAGAAGCAGGGGGAGTGACTGCAGTCTGCTGATGACCTCCTGATTTGGGGTGGTAGAGGAAGCTAGGGGTGACTGCAGCTCCAGCCCGCTGGTTACCTGATTCAGGGTGGTAGAAGAAGCAGGGGAGTGACTGCAGTCTGCTGATGACCTCCTGATTTGGGGTGGTAGAAGAAGCTGGGGGTGACTGCAGCTCCAGCCCGCTGGTTACCTGATTCAGGGTGGTAGAAGAAGCAGGGGAGTGACTGCAGTCTGCTGATGACCTCCTGATTTGGGGTGGTAGAAGAAGCTGGGGGTGACTGCAGCTCCAGCCCCCTGATGACCTGATTCAGGGTGGTAGAAGAAGCAGGGGGAGTGACTGCAGTCTGCTGATGACCTCCTGATTTGGGGTGGTAGAAGAAGCTGGGGGTGACTGCAGTCTGCTGATGACCTCCTGATTTGGGGTGGTAGAAGAAGCTGGGGGTGACTGCAGCTCCAGCCCCCTGATGACCTGATTCAGGGTGGTAGAAGAAGCAGGGGGAGTGACTGCAGTCTGCTGATGACCTCCTGATTTGGGGTGGTAGAAGAAGCTGGGGGTGACTGCAGCTCCAGCCCCCTGGTTACCTGATTCAGGGTGGTAGAAGAAGCAGGGGAGTGACTGCAGTCTGCTGATGACCTCCTGATTTGGGGTGGTAGAAGAAGCTGGGGGTGACTGCAGCTCCAGCCCCCTGATGACCTGATTCAGGGTGGTAGAAGAAGCAGGGGAGTGACTGCAGTCTGCTGATGACCTCCTGATTTGGGGTGGTAGAAGAAGCTGGGGGTGACTGCAGCTCCAGCCCCCTGGTTACCTGATTCAGGGTGGTAGAAGAAGCAGGGGAGTGACTGCAGTCTGCTGATGACCTCCTGATTTGGGGTGGTAGAAGAAGCTGGGGGTGACTGCAGCTCCAGCCCCCTGATGACCTGATTCAGGGTGGTAGAAGAAGCAGGGGGAGTTACTGCAGTCTGCTGATGACCTCCTGATTTGGGGTGGTAGAAGAAGCTGGGGGTGACTGCAGCTCCAGCCCCCTGATGACCTGATTCAGGGTGGTAGAAGAAGCAGGGGAGTGACTGCAGTCTGCTGATGACCTCCTGATTTGGGGTGGTAGAAGAAGCTGGGGGTGACTGCAGCTCCAGCCCCCTGATGACCTGATTCAGGGTGGTAGAAGAAGCAGGGGAGTGACTGCAGTCTGCTGATGACCTCCTGATTTGGGGTGGTAGAAGAAGCTGGGGGTGACTGCAGCTCCAGCCCCCGATGACCTGATTCAGGGTGGTAGAAGAAGCAGGGGAGTGACTGCAGTCTGCTGATGACCTCCTGATTTGGGGTGGTAGAAGAAGCTGGGTGTGGCTGCAGCTCCAGCCCCCTGGTTACCTGATTCAGGGTGGTAGAAGAAGCAGGGGAGTGACTGCAGTCTGCTGATGACCTCCTGATTTGGGGTGGTAGAAGAAGCTAGGGGTGACTGCAGCTCCAGCCCCCTGATGACCTGATTCAGGGTGGTAGAAGAAGCAGGGGGAGTGACTGCAGTCTGCTGATGACCTCCTGATTTGGGGTGGTAGAAGAAGCTGGGGGTGACTGCAGCTCCAGCCCCCTGATGACCTGATTCAGGGTGGTAGAAGAAGCAGGGGGAGTGACTGCAGTCTGCTGATGACCTCCTGATTTGGGGTGGTAGAAGAAGCTGGGGGTGACTGCAGCTCCAGCCCCCTGGTTACCTGATTCAGGGTGGTAGAAGAAGCAGGGGAGTGACTGCAGTCTGCTGATGACCTCCTGATTTGGGGTGGTAGAAGAAGCTGGGGGTGACCGCAGCTCCAGCCCCCTGGTTACCTGATTCAGGGTGGTAGAAGAAGCAGGGGAGTGACTGCAGTCTGCTGATGACCTCCTGATTTGGGGTGGTAGAAGAAGCTGGGGGTGACTGCAGCTCCAGCTCCCTGGTTACCTGATTCAGGGTGGTAGAAGAAGCAGGGGAGTGACTGCAGTCTGCTGATGACCTCCTGATTTGGGGTGGTAGAAGAAGCTGGGGGTGACTGCAGCTCCAGCCCCCGATGACCTGATTCAGGGTGGTAGAAGAAGCAGGGGAGTGACTGCAGTCTGCTGATGACCTCCTGATTTGGGGTGGTAGAAGAAGCTGGGGGTGACTGCAGCTCCAGCCCCCTGGTTACCTGATTCAGGGTGGTAGAAGAAGCAGGGGAGTGACTGCAGTCTGCTGATGACCTCCTGATTTGGGGTGGTAGAAGAAGCTGGGGGTGACTGCAGCTCCAGCCCCCTGATGACCTGATTCAGGGTGGTAGAAGAAGCAGGGGGAGTGACTGCAGTCTGCTGATGACCTCCTGATTTGGGGTGGTAGAAGAAGCTGGGGGTGACTGCAGCTCCAGCCCCCTGGTTACCTGATTCAGGGTGGTAGAAGAAGCAGGGGAGTGACTGCAGTCTGCTGATGACCTCCTGATTTGGGGTGGTAGAAGAAGCTGGGGGTGACTGCAGCTCCAGCCCCCTGATGACCTGATTCAGGGTGGTAGAAGAAGCAGGGGAGTGACTGCAGTCTGCTGATGACCTCCTGATTTGGGGTGGTAGAAGAAGCTGGGGGTGACTGCAGCTCCAGCCCCCGATGACCTGATTCAGGGTGGTAGAAGAAGCAGGGGGAGTGACTGCAGTCTGCTGATGACCTCCTGATTTGGGGTGGTAGAAGAAGCTGGGGGTGACTGCAGCTCCAGCCCCCTGGTTACCTGATTCAGGGTGGTAGAAGAAGCAGGGGAGTGACTGCAGTCTGCTGATGACCTCCTGATTTGGGGTGGTAGAAGAAGCTGGGGGTGACTGCAGCTCCAGCCCCCTGATGACCTGATTCAGGGTGGTAGAAGAAGCAGGGGGAGTTACTGCAGTCTGCTGATGACCTCCTGATTTGGGGTGGTAGAAGAAGCTGGGGGTGACTGCAGCTCCAGCCCCCTGATGACCTGATTCAGGGTGGTAGAAGAAGCAGGGGGAGTGACTGCAGTCTGCTGATGACCTCCTGATTTGGGGTGGTAGAAGAAGCTGGGTGTGGCTGCAGCTCCAGCCCCCTGGTTACCTGATTCAGGGTGGTAGAAGAAGCAGGGGAGTGACTGCAGTCTGCTGATGACCTCCTGATTTGGGGTGGTAGAAGAAGCTAGGGGTGACTGCAGCTCCAGCCCCCTGATGACCTGATTCAGGGTGGTAGAAGAAGCAGGGGAGTGACTGCAGTCTGCTGATGACCTCCTGATTTGGGGTGGTAGAAGAAGCTGGGGGTGACTGCAGCTCCAGCCCCCTGATGACCTGATTCAGGGTGGTAGAAGAAGCAGGGGAGTGACTGCAGTCTGCTGATGACCTCCTGATTTGGGGTGGTAGAAGAAGCTGGGGGTGACTGCAGCTCCAGCCCCCTGGTTACCTGATTCAGGGTGGTAGAAGAAGCAGGGGAGTGACTGCAGTCTGCTGATGACCTCCTGATTTGGGGTGGTAGAAGAAGCTGGGTGTGACTGCAGCTCCAGCCCCCTGGTTACCTGATTCAGGGTGGTAGAAGAAGCAGGGGAGTGACTGCAGTCTGCTGATGACCTCCTGATTTGGGGTGGTAGAAGAAGCTGGGGGTGACTGCAGCTCCAGCTCCCAGGTTACCTGATTCAGGGTGGTAGAAGAAGCAGGGGAGTGACTGCAGTCTGCTGATGACCTCCTGATTTGGGGTGGTAGAAGAAGCTGGGGGTGACCGCAGCTCCAGCCCCCTGGTTACCTGATTCAGGGTGGTAGAAGAAGCAGGGGAGTGACTGCAGTCTGCTGATGACCTCCTGATTTGGGGTGGTAGAAGAAGCTGGGGGTGACTGCAGCTCCAGCCCCCGATGACCTGATTCAGGGTGGTAGAAGAAGCAGGGGAGTGACTGCAGTCTGCTGATGACCTCCTGATTTGGGGTGGTAGAAGAAGCTGGGGGTGACTGCAGCTCCAGCCCCCTGGTTACCTGATTCAGGGTGGTAGAAGAAGCAGGGGAGTGACTGCAGTCTGCTGATGACCTCCTGATTTGGGGTGGTAGAAGAAGCTGGGGGTGACTGCAGCTCCAGCCCCCTGATGACCTGATTCAGGGTGGTAGAAGAAGCAGGGGAGTGACTGCAGTCTGCTGATGACCTCCTGATTTGGGGTGGTAGAAGAAGCTGGGGGTGACTGCAGCTCCAGCCCCCTGATGACCTGATTCAGGGTGGTAGAAGAAGCAGGGGAGTGACTGCAGTCTGCTGATGACCTCCTGATTTGGGGTGGTAGAAGAAGCTGGGGAGTGACTGCAGTCTGCTGATGACCTCCTGATTTGGGGTGGTAGAAGAAGCTGGGGGTGACTGCAGCTCCAGCCCCCTGGTTACCTGATTCAGGGTGGTAGAAGAAGCAGGGGAGTGACTGCAGTCTGCTGATGACCTCCTGATTTGGGGTGGTAGAAGAAGCTGGGGGTGACTGCAGCTCCAGCCCCCTGGTTACCTGATTCAGGGTGGTAGAAGAAGCAGGGGAGTGACTGCAGTCTGCTGATGACCTCCTGATTTGGGGTGGTAGAAGAAGCTGGGGGTGACTGCAGCTCCAGCCCCCTGGTTACCTGATTCAGGGTGGTAGAAGAAGCAGGGGAGTGACTGCAGTCTGCTGATGACCTCCTGATTTGGGGTGGTAGAAGAAGCTGGGGGTGACTGCAGCTCCAGCCCCCTGATGACCTGATTCAGGGTGGTAGAAGAAGCAGGGGAGTGACTGCAGTCTGCTGATGACCTCCTGATTTGGGGTGGTAGAAGAAGCTGGGGGTGACTGCAGCTCCAGCCCCCTGGTTACCTGATTCAGGGTGGTAGAAGAAGCAGGGGAGTGACTGCAGTCTGCTGATGACCTCCTGATTTGGGGTGGTAGAAGAAGCTGGGGGTGACTGCAGCTCCAGCCCCCTGGTTACCTGATTCAGGGTGGTAGAAGAAGCAGGGGAGTGACTGCAGTCTGCTGATGACCTCCTGATTTGGGGTGGTAGAAGAAGCTGGGGGTGACTGCAGCTCCAGCCCCCTGATGACCTGATTCAGGGTGGTAGAAGAAGCAGGGGGAGTGACTGCAGTCTGCTGATGACCTCCTGATTTGGGGTGGTAGAAGAAGCTGGGGGTGACTGCAGCTCCAGCCCCCTGGTTACCTGATTCAGGGTGGTAGAAGAAGCAGGGGAGTGACTGCAGTCTGCTGATGACCTCCTGATTTGGGGTGGTAGAAGAAGCTAGGGGTGACTGCAGCTCCAGCCCCCTGATGACCTGATTCAGGGTGGTAGAAGAAGCAGGGGAGTGACTGCAGTCTGCTGATGACCTCCTGATTTGGGGTGGTAGAAGAAGCTGGGGGTGACTGCAGCTCCAGCCCCCGATGACCTGATTCAGGGTGGTAGAAGAAGCAGGGGGAGTGACTGCAGTCTGCTGATGACCTCCTGATTTGGGGTGGTAGAAGAAGCTGGGTGTGACTGCAGCTCCAGCCCCCTGGTTACCTGATTCAGGGTGGTAGAAGAAGCAGGGGAGTGACTGCAGTCTGCTGATGACCTCCTGATTTGGGGTGGTAGAAGAAGCTGGGGGTGACTGCAGCTCCAGCCCCCGATGACCTGATTCAGGGTGGTAGAAGAAGCAGGGGGAGTGACTGCAGTCTGCTGATGACCTCCTGATTTGGGGTGGTAGAAGAAGCTGGGGGTGACTGCAGCTCCAGCTCCCAGGTTACCTGATTCAGGGTGGTAGAAGAAGCAGGGGAGTGACTGCAGTCTGCTGATGACCTCCTGATTTGGGGTGGTAGAAGAAGCTGGGGGTGACTGCAGCTCCAGCCCCCTGGTTACCTGATTCAGGGTGGTAGAAGAAGCAGGGGAGTGACTGCAGTCTGCTGATGACCTCCTGATTTGGGGTGGTAGAAGAAGCTGGGGGTGACTGCAGCTCCAGCCCCCGATGACCTGATTCAGGGTGGTAGAAGAAGCAGGGGAGTGACTGCAGTCTGCTGATGACCTCCTGATTTGGGGTGGTAGAAGAAGCTGGGGGTGACTGCAGCTCCAGCCCCCTGGTTACCTGATTCAGGGTGGTAGAAGAAGCAGGGGAGTGACTGCAGTCTGCTGATGACCTCCTGATTTGGGGTGGTAGAAGAAGCTGGGGGTGACTGCAGCTCCAGCTCCCCGATGACCTGATTCAGGGTGGTAGAAGAAGCAGGGGAGTGACTGCAGTCTGCTGATGACCTCCTGATTTGGGGTGGTAGAAGAAGCTGGGGGTGACTGCAGCTCCAGCCCCCTGATGACCTGATTCAGGGTGGTAGAAGAAGCAGGGGAGTGACTGCAGTCTGCTGATGACCTCCTGATTTGGGGTGGTAGAAGAAGCTGGGGGTGACTGCAGCTCCAGCCCCCTGGTTACCTGATTCAGGGTGGTAGAAGAAGCAGGGGAGTGACTGCAGTCTGCTGATGACCTCCTGATTTGGGGTGGTAGAAGAAGCTGGGGGTGACTGCAGCTCCAGCCCCCTGATGACCTGATTCAGGGTGGTAGAAGAAGCAGGGGGAGTTACTGCAGTCTGCTGATGACCTCCTGATTTGGGGTGGTAGAAGAAGCTGGGGGTGACTGCAGCTCCAGCCCCCTGATGACCTGATTCAGGGTGGTAGAAGAAGCAGGGGAGTGACTGCAGTCTGCTGATGACCTCCTGATTTGGGGTGGTAGAAGAAGCTGGGGGTGACTGCAGCTCCAGCCCCCGATGACCTGATTCAGGGTGGTAGAAGAAGCAGGGGGAGTGACTGCAGTCTGCTGATGACCTCCTGATTTGGGGTGGTAGAAGAAGCTGGGTGTGACTGCAGCTCCAGCCCCCTGGTTACCTGATTCAGGGTGGTAGAAGAAGCAGGGGAGTGACTGCAGTCTGCTGATGACCTCCTGATTTGGGGTGGTAGAAGAAGCTGGGGGTGACTGCAGCTCCAGCCCCCTGGTTACCTGATTCAGGGTGGTAGAAGAAGCAGGGGAGTGACTGCAGTCTGCTGATGACCTCCTGATTTGGGGTGGTAGAAGAAGCTGGGGGTGACTGCAGCTCCAGCCCCCGATGACCTGATTCAGGGTGGTAGAAGAAGCAGGGGGAGTGACTGCAGTCTGCTGATGACCTCCTGATTTGGGGTGGTAGAAGAAGCTGGGGGTGACTGCAGCTCCAGCTCCCAGGTTACCTGATTCAGGGTGGTAGAAGAAGCAGGGGAGTGACTGCAGTCTGCTGATGACCTCCTGATTTGGGGTGGTAGAAGAAGCTGGGGGTGACTGCAGCTCCAGCCCCCTGGTTACCTGATTCAGGGTGGTAGAAGAAGCAGGGGAGTGACTGCAGTCTGCTGATGACCTCCTGATTTGGGGTGGTAGAAGAAGCTGGGGGTGACTGCAGCTCCAGCTCCCTGGTTACCTGATTCAGGGTGGTAGAAGAAGCAGGGGAGTGACTGCAGTCTGCTGATGACCTCCTGATTTGGGGTGGTAGAAGAAGCTGGGTGTGACTGCAGCTCCAGCCCCCTGGTTACCTGATTCAGGGTGGTAGAAGAAGCAGGGGAGTGACTGCAGTCTGCTGATGACCTCCTGATTTGGGGTGGTAGAAGAAGCTGGGGGTGACTGCAGCTCCAGCCCCCTGGTTACCTGATTCAGGGTGGTAGAAGAAGCAGGGGAGTGACTGCAGTCTGCTGATGACCTCCTGATTTGGGGTGGTAGAAGAAGCTGGGGGTGACTGCAGCTCCAGCCCCCGATGACCTGATTCAGGGTGGTAGAAGAAGCAGGGGGAGTGACTGCAGTCTGCTGATGACCTCCTGATTTGGGGTGGTAGAAGAAGCTGGGGGTGACTGCAGCTCCAGCTCCCAGGTTACCTGATTCAGGGTGGTAGAAGAAGCAGGGGAGTGACTGCAGTCTGCTGATGACCTCCTGATTTGGGGTGGTAGAAGAAGCTGGGGGTGACTGCAGCTCCAGCCCCCTGGTTACCTGATTCAGGGTGGTAGAAGAAGCAGGGGAGTGACTGCAGTCTGCTGATGACCTCCTGATTTGGGGTGGTAGAAGAAGCTGGGGGTGACTGCAGCTCCAGCTCCCTGGTTACCTGATTCAGGGTGGTAGAAGAAGCAGGGGAGTGACTGCAGTCTGCTGATGACCTCCTGATTTGGGGTGGTAGAAGAAGCTGGGGGTGACTGCAGCTCCAGCCCCCGATGACCTGATTCAGGGTGGTAGAAGAAGCAGGGGAGTGACTGCAGTCTGCTGATGACCTCCTGATTTGGGGTGGTAGAAGAAGCTGGGGGTGACTGCAGCTCCAGCCCCCTGGTTACCTGATTCAGGGTGGTAGAAGAAGCAGGGGAGTGACTGCAGTCTGCTGATGACCTCCTGATTTGGGGTGGTAGAAGAAGCTGGGGGTGACTGCAGCTCCAGCTCCCCGGTTACCTGATTCAGGGTGGTAGAAGAAGCAGGGGAGTGACTGCAGTCTGCTGATGACCTCCTGATTTGGGGTGGTAGAAGAAGTGAGGGGGGGAGGGGGGGTGTGACTGCAGCTCTAGGCGGTAGAAGAAGCAGGGGGGAGTGACTGCAACTTGGACCCCTAATGACCTCCTGATTCCGGACGTATATGCAAATCATGTTCATCATGACCTGTTCCCTTTTAGCTTCTATACTGCTGTTCCCATCAGTCATTTTGCTTAGAATATTTTCAGACCTTCTGTAAGGGCATCTCGGAGCACTGATAAAGTTTCTATGAAGCCCTTTACTTCTCGAGAACAGGCTTCAAAAATGTTATGACATGAATTTACGGGGCTTTGGAAAATCTACCCAAGAAAGTTTGTTCAATGAATGTTTCACTATTGTTCCCTTATGCTGTATAAACTTCTTATCTTAGATCCAGGATCACGTCACTTAAGGCCCCTTCACATTAAGCGACGCTGCAGCGATACCGACAACTATCCGGATCGCTGCAGCGTCGCTGTTTGGTCGCTGGAGAGCTGTCACACAGACAGCTCTCCAGCGACCAACGGTGCCGGTAACCAGGGTAAACATCGGGTAACTAAGCGCAGGGCCGCGCTTAGTAACCCGATGTTTACCCTGGTTACCTTCCTAAAAGTAAAAAAAAACAAACACTACATACTTACCTACCGCTGTCTGTCCCCGGCGCTCAGCTTCTCTGCACTCCTCCTGTACTGGCTGTGAGCACAGCGGCCGGAAAGCAGAGCGGTGACGTCACCGCTCTGCTTTCCGGCTGACCGACGCTCACAGCCAGTACAGGAGGAGTGCAGAGCACAGCGCTGGAGGACAGACAGCGGTAGGTAAGTATGTAGTGTTTGTTTTTTTTTACTTTTAGGAAGGTAACCAGGGTAAACATCGGGTTACTAAGCGCGGCCCTGCGCTTAGTTACCCGATGTTTACCCTGGTTACCGGCATCGTTGGTCGCTGGAGAGCGGTCTGTGTGACAGCTCTCCAGCGACCAAACAGCGACGCTGCAGTGATCCGGATCGTTGTCGGTATCGTTGCAGCGTCGCTTAATGTGAAGGGGCCTTTAGCTGATTGGAGTTCTTTGTCACATTCATCCACACTAGTACCCAATTCTTTTTTTGAAAGTTTCCACTTCTTCCGAGGAAAGATCAGAAGTCAGTAGTTGCTGTAATGTAGATATTTTTCGTTCCAAAGAGGTAACTAGCATTTATGTGAAAATTTAGTAGAATATACTGTACAGGATTCTTCCCATTTTGTTTTAAATGCAATGTCATCAATAGCATATGCAGGAAAAACTTGTATATGGAGACCACGAGGAATCCTTTTGTTTCTGACATAATTTTCCAAAGATGCCTGGTTCCACCAAACATCTTTAAGGACTCCCTGTGAGCGACATCAGGTGCCTGTAAATTGAAATGACTAAAAACGTTATCCAGTTTAGATAAACAGGATTCATCTGTGGTTCGAAAATCCAAATTGGGGAATAGGATTACAAGAAATCTACACCCCCCTGAGGTGCAAGAACAACAGAACCCCCCATTTTACAAACTACACTTCTCAATTAATTTATCTAGGGGTGCAGTGATCATTTTGACACTACAGGTGTGTCACAGAATTTTATACCATTGGGCAGTGAAGAAAACATAATTACATTTTTATCACCAAACTTTAGTTTTAGCTCCAGATTTTACATTTTCACAAGGGAAATGAGTAAAAATGGCACCATAATTTGTCGAAAAAAAAACAGAATATAGTAAGCCGGAATCCTAGAAATTATGTAAACCAAAAGAAAACAAGGATCCCTAAAATAAATTATTTTAGGGATCCTTGTTTTCTTTTGGTTTACACCATAATTTGTCCCACTATTTCTATTGAACGTGGCAATACCCCATATGTGGTTGTAGAGTACTACTTAGCCATATGGAGAGACTTGGGAGGAATGGAGCGCTCTTTGCTTCCTGGAATACAGATTTTCCTAGAATACTTTGCATATTCCATATGCAGAACTCCTAAGAATTAAAAAAGCAGAATCCCCCTTCAAGTGACCCCATTTTGGAAATTACGTAATAATAATAATAATAATTTTTATTTATATAGCGCCAACATATTCCGCAGCGCTTTACAAATTATAGAGGGGACTTGATACCCCTTTGGGAATTTATCTACAGATGTAGTAATAATTTTGACTACATGGGTGTTTTCCAGAAACAAGCAGTGGATGTTGCAGAGTGAAAATTGCAAATCTGCCTCTGTAGTGACCAGTACGCTGTAGTGACCAGTACATTGTGCCCAGTTCGTGCTTCTGGAGATACAGACCTGTAAATTAGGTGGGCACTCATCGCTATAGAAATGCCAAACGTGTAGACACTAAATGTGGTTTAGGCACACTGTGGGGCTCAGAATGCAGAGGGGCATTTAGATTTGGGAGTGCAGAATTGACTGGATTTCTCTTGCGGGGGAGGAGCCATTTTTCATTTCCAGAGATTTTTTACTACCAGTTATATTGAAGCCCCCCATATTTCCAGTGACAGATGATGGACCACAGTGAGTGGGGTACTTGCTTTTTTTTGTGGATTGATTTGAAGATTTTATTATGAATGTTTTACATAACATTTGAGATCACATTTGTCCTGTGCTGTACGCTGAACACCGAAAGTATTCAGACCCCTTTACATTTTTCACTCTTTGTTTCAATGCAGCCATTTGGTAAATTCAAAAAAGTTATTTTTTTCACATTAATGTACACTCTGCACCCTATCTTGACAAAAAAACAGAAATGTCGAAATTTTTGCAAATGCAAGAAGAATCAAAAACTGAAATATCACATGGTCATAAGTATTCAGACCCTTTTCTTAGACACTCATATTTAAGTCACATGCTGTCCATTTCCTTGTGATCCTCCTTGAGATGGTTCTTCTCCTTCATTGGAGTCCAGCTGTGCTTAATTAAACTGATAGGACTTGATTTGGAAAGGCACACACCTGTCTATATAAGACCTCACAGCTCACAGTACATGTCAGACCAAATGAGAATCATGAGGTCAAAGGAACTGGCCAAGGAGCTCAGAGACAGAATTGTGGCAAGGCACAGATTTGGCCAAGGTTACAACAGAATTTCTGCAGTACTCAAGGTTCCTAAGAGCACAGTGGCCTACATAATCCTTAAATGGAAGAAGTTTGGGACCACCAGAAGTCTTCCTAGACCGGGCTGTGCAGCCAAACTGAGCAATCGTGGGAGAAGAGCCTTGGTGAGAGAGGTAAAGAAGAACCCCAAGATCAATGTGGCTGAGCTCCAGAGATGCAGTAGGGAGATGGGAGAAAGTTCCACAAAGTCAACTATGACTGCAGCCCTCCACCAGTCTGGCCTTTATCACAGAGTGGCCCGACGGAAGCCTCTCCTCAGTGCAAGACATATGAAAGCGCCCACATAGATTATACATATCACTCATGGGACTGCTGGTTTTTGTTTTTTTTCCTTCTCCTGAAGATTTGGACTTGCCATTGTGTAATCCCAGCAATCCTATATTAGATTCACTCCTAATTGTTACTTTGTGACCTTTTACAGGTGGCTAAACAATGGTATGACTTTGATCGCTCGTCCTTTGTGTTCGTGCGCAAGCTGCGGGAAGGGCAGAGCTGCATATTCCGACACCAGCACAACTTCGACGACAATGGGATCATGTATTGGATTGGAACAAATGCAAAGTAAGTAATTCATTTTACAGATTTCTATCTGCACAAGTTTGTTTGGATGAGTTCGCATAACCTATTCAGTTCTCAATGACGTTTGTATTTGTAACACTCTTCTACTTAAATATAGAAGAATGATGATCCTAAAGACTTAAAAAAACAAAGCCACAATTTTTTTTTAGAAACCAAGTCTTTAAAGTAATTTGTCATTTTATATTTTTCATCTGCGTATATATGTGTGTGTGTGTGTGTGTGTGTGTGTGTGTGTGTATGTGTGTGTGTGTGTGTGTGTGTGTGTGTATGTATGTATATATATATAATCTTCGTAGCCATTTATGAACTGTTGGCTAGTGAAAAAAAAGTCTAATTGTGCAATAGACTTAAAGGCCCCTTCACATTTAGCGACGCTGCAGCGATACCGACAACGATCCGGATCGCTGCAGCGTCACTGTTTGGTCGCTGGAGAGCTGTCACACAGACCGCTCTCCAGCGACCAACGATGCCGGTAACCAGGGTAAACATCGGGTAACTAAGCGCAGGGCCGCACTTAGTAACCCGATGTTTACCCTGGTTACCATCCTAAAAGTAAAAAAAAAACAAACACTACATACTTACCTACCGTCACCGCTCTGCTTTCCGGCTGACCGACGCTCACAGCCAGTACAGGAGGAGAGCAGAGCACAGCGCTGGAGGACAGACAGCGGTAGGTAAGTATGTAGTGTTTGTTTTTTTTTTACTTTTAGGATGGTAACCAGGGTAAACATCGGGTTACTAAGCGCGGCCCTGCGCTTAGTTACCCGATGTTTACCCTGGTTACCAGTGAAGACATCGCTGGATCGGTGTCACACACACCGATCCAGCGATGTCAGCAGGGAGTCCAGCGACGAAATAAAGTTCTGGACTTTCTTCAGCGACCAACGATCTCCCAGCAGGGGCCTGATCGTTGGTCGCTGTCACACATAACGATTTCATTAACGATATCGTTGCTACGTCACAAAAAGCAACGATATCGTTAACAATATCGTTATGTGTGAAGGTACCTTTAGGCACACAAACTGTTTTCTTGTACTTCTGGATGTCGCATGTTAATTAAATCTTTAACTTTTGATTGTTTGTGATGTCTGTTACAGGACAGCGTATGAGTGGGTGAATCCAGCTGCCTATGGCTTGGTGGTAGTAACCTCATCTGAAGGACGTAACCTGCCATATGGACGACTTGAAGACATCTTGAGTCGTGATGGTTCTGCCCTAAATTGCCATACTAATGATGACAAGAGCGCGTGGTTTGCCATCGATCTTGGATTATGGATTGTCCCATCTGCCTATACTCTGCGCCATGCCCGCGGTTATGGCCGTTCTGCTCTTCGGAATTGGGTCTTCCAAGTGTCCAAGGATGGACAGAACTGGACAACTTTATATACCCATGTAGATGACTGCAGCCTTAATGAACCAGGGTAGTTATGGATTTTCACAAGTGATAGTTTTATAGATTTTTTTTTTATTTTAACAATTAACTGTATAGCTGCATACATAAGATGGCTTTGCTGAAAACTAGGCTTAGAGGGGAACATATCACATTGAAATAATTCTTTATACCTGTAGCTACAGGGTTCATCTGCAGGTTAAAGGGAACCGGACAGCTCATACATGCTGCCCGTGGATCCGGCAGCATTTATCAGACAACATACTGGTTTAGCTGTGAAACACTGCATTCTTTCTTAGAAAAACAATGTAATATCTGCCGGGGTCCGAGCCACATGGGAGTGTAGTCGGTAGGACAGTTCCCTGGTGGCTTCTCTCCACCCGCTGTTAATGACTGACAGGCCTGCCCCTATACACGCATGCGGAGAGACATCTGTCATTCAAAGGGAATGGATGGGCAGAAGCCGCCGGGGACCCTCCAGTCTGATTAGACTCCCATGCGGCTCGGTCTCCAGCAGCTTTTAAGCATGATTATCTGAAGTACTGTGTTGTTTCCGAGTTAAACCTACATGGCTGGAATCATACAGCCAGTGTCTGATTTCATTCTGCCTGCGGATCAGGATGACTGAAATCTGGCGTCTCCTTTTGTTCTCTGGTATGTGCCGCACTTTCAGTTCAGCATCCAGGCTCCTTTCTTAAGCTATTAACTTGCAGCCTAACTTTATATCTACAGGATCATGGTGTTATCAGGATCCCTTTTAAATGGGGTTTTCCTCTACTTTACAACTAATAGATTATGGGTACAAGGTTGGGGAATAAAGAATTTAAAAAAAACCTGTCCTCCCCTCCCCGACTGATGCTTTGCCTCCAAACTGGGTTCTGTGTCTCCTACGGGTCTCTTCGCATAAACAATGTCACCTAATGGCTGCAGCCAATCAGCGGCCGCAGCGGAGCCCCTGCAGAGGAGCAGCCTTGAACCAGAGTCCATATAGCCTCTCTGTATACAGTACACGCGAACGTTCCCCGTGATCGCTATGTTATAACACCTCAATGACTTACTACTTGTTTCCTTTAAGTTCCACTGCCACATGGCCACTGGACCCACCAAGAGAGGAGAAGCAGGGTTGGCGGCACGTGCGAATCAAACAGGCTGGGAAAAATGCCAGCGGGCAGACCCATTACCTTTCCCTCTCCGGCTTTGAATTGTATGGCACTGTTACTGGAGTGTGTGAAGACCAGCTGGGTATGTTGGCAAATGTCTAGTTAATGAGAACTGCATGCAATGCTTTTACATACACACATACATGTAAATGACACCTTACGTAAAGTGGTCCAGTGTAAACCAGCGCCATTCATGTACTTCTTACGTCAATCTGACTAGTTCAGTGACTATTTTGAACTACAGGCTGCTGTCAGAATAATTAGACATTTTAAGGATTATCCACCGCTTGGCATTGCCTGTGATACAAATATCAAAAGACTGACCATCACGTCCAAACAGAAAAACAAGTGTTAACAGGTGTAAGCCAAGAGAGTCACTGTATATATCTAGCAAATTAAAGTAGCACTCAGTAACGCTATAGTATGTTATCCTGGAATATATGACAGTGGAATTGCACTACTGCTCTAGATAAGTTAAAATGAAGATACTTACATAGGCTCTCTGCTTACATTGTGCATAGGCAGAAAGCTACCTATCAGGGGCGTGGGCGGGGTTATACACAGCTCAGCATTGCAAGCCCTACTAGATCTGCAGCAGATAGTGATTTTATCCAAACTGCAGCAGGCAGCCCAGTAAGTGACACATCACGGGAATCTGGGTCTCTCTCTCAGATTTGTGGCAAAAACCTAGTGATGGATTCCTTTTTAAGCATCAACAAGAGAGTTATTGATGCAATAAAAGGATACAATAAATCCCTATTTCCCTACAGTGATACATTTCTTATCAGTAACTGCTTGTGGACCGGGGTAAGGGAACCGCTTGTACCCTGCTAGTGCCACACCACATAAGCAGACTTATGGATGTGCTGGGTCTTGTAAAGCTATGTGAGGATAGGTGTCAGAACAGAAGTGTCCTAGAACATCTGTCAGGTTGACATTTCTTTCTTCACCCATTTGCCACTTGTCCCTATAATTAGAGCATTAATGGTTTTTTTTGGTTTTTTTCAAAGTCGTTAAAAGAACTTCTTAATTATTACTCTAATTTTTTTCCATCTGCCCAGGCAAAGCAGCCAAAGAAGCAGAAGCTAACCTGAGACGCCAGAGACGTCTTGTGCGCTCCCAGGTTCTGAAATACATGGTGCCCGGAGCAAGAGTTATTCGTGGCATAGATTGGAAATGGAGAGACCAGGACGGCAGTGCTCAGGGAGAGGGCACGGTCACTGGAGATTTGCATAATGGTATGTATCCCACTTACTGTATCTAAGCTCCGCACGCCAAGTGCTTGCTTTTTCTGTTGGTTTGAAACAAGAGTGATGCACTACTGACTTACCAAACTTTAAAGTGGCTCTGTCACCAGATTTTACAATACAAACAGAATTCAGTACTAAATAGACCTGTTGGACCCAATGAGGCTGGTGTGCTTACTTTGAAAATCCATGTCTGAATGGCCACATGGCTCTCAAATTTAAAGTGAGTGTATTAAACCGCTGGACTCCTAAAATGATCATTTATTTATTCGTAAGAGAAAAGTTCCCAATGGATTATGCCTGTGTTGTTTGTATGGTGACAGATCCGAGTTGTTACTTACCTGTATGGTGTGGACTGGCCGAACATCTTAAAGCATCCATCTTCCCGTCTTTCTTCAGTTTCTTGATTCTTTTTGCTGCTTTGTTTTTAATAAAAATTAAATTTAAAACACATTTTTTTTTCTGTAGTAAAATCCATCTTACGTGAAATTAGAGCTTTGTTTGATCCATTTTCTTCCACCAGTTCACAAAATCTGACACTTCCCACTGATAATATAACGAATATGCGGCTTTTGTGCATGTGTTGTCTAGTGGGTGTGTGATCCCGTGGGCTAGTTTGGAAGGGTTTGTGGCTTGCTACGGCTTTTTCTCTGCCTGATTCCAATCAGATCTTTTTTGCTGTCTGCTCTTCCGTCTTACACGCTACTATCCCTTTCCAGGCTGGATTGATGTCATATGGGATGCCGGTGGCTCTAATTCTTACCGCATGGGCGCGGAAGGAAAATTTGACCTGAAGCTGGCCCCAGGTTATGACCCAGAATCTGCGGCGTCATCCAAACCTGTTTCATCCACTGTTGCAGGCACACCACCTTCCTGGAGCAGCTTGGTGAAAAACAACTGTCCTGACAAAGCGCCTCCCCATTCCTCTTCAACTTGCACAGTTGCTGGAGGTGTGACTGGTTCCTGCAGTCGCAAAGGGAGCAGCAGCTCTGTCTGCAGTGTGGCAAGTAGCAGCGATGCCAGTGTGACCTGTGCCAAGACAGAGAGAAGGGTAGAGGAACCAGGCTCTGACCTGCACCATGATGCAATCCTTGTGCTGTCTTCTAACCCGGCAGCTTCTGGCTCTTCCGCATGCCCACCGGGAGGAGATCAGGTGGGTGAAGGCGATCAGGTGGGTGAAGGCGAGAGGAAGACCGGTGACGCACCTGCTATATCGATGGGCATGGTGAGCATCAGCTCTCCCGATGTCAGCTCTGTGTCAGAGCTCAGCAATAAAGAGGCGGCCGTTCCAAGACCGCTGGGGTCCTCCGCTAGCAACCGGCTGTCGGTCAGTTCTCTGCTCGCTGCTGGCGCTCCAATGAGTTCTAGTGCCAGCGTTCCCAACCTGTCCTCACGGGAGACGTCCAGCCTGGAATCCTTTGTAAGGAGGGTTGCAAACATTGCAAGGACAAACGCCACCAATAACATGAACCTCAGTCGAAGCAGCAGTGATAACAACACCAACACTCTGGGACGCAACGCGGTGAGCTCTGCCAGTGAGTATCAGATTACCTATTCACTTGCTGATTGCTAGGACCCTCACTGATAGGAGGATAGGGGTCTAGAGTCTCCGGTGTGAATGGAACACATGCGCTCTATTCAAAGTGTATGGGACGAGCAGAGCGCTGTAGTCAGCCATAGTCCTTCTCGCCTGACCCACCATTCAGACAGAAGACCCTTAACCTGCTGATTGCTGGGGGTCATCACCTCTGGATAGGTACCGTCCCCTTAATGGAATACTCTGATCTGTAAACATGTTTTGTTTTCTCCTTCAGCCTCTCCGCTTATGGGCGCACAGAGTTTCCCAAATTTGACCACAACTGGAACCACATCCACTGTTACAATGTCGACTTCCAGTGTTACCAGCAGCAATGTGGCCACAGCCACCACTGGCCTTTCTGTTGGTCAGTCCCTCAGCAATACCCTAACAACTAGCCTAACATCCACATCCAGCGAGAGTGACACCGGCCAGGAGGCTGAATATTCACTTTATGGTAAGATGTTGATCACAATGGAGAACTAAGTAATACATGTTTTATTGAAGGGGTCTCAATTTTCATGTGGTTAATGGGGTTTCCTACTTCTTCCTGATCTTGTGCTCTGCAGATTTCCTGGACAGCTGTCGGGCCAGCACTCTTCTGGCTGAGCTGGATGATGATGAGGACCTACCAGAGCCTGATGAAGAAGATGATGAAAATGAAGATGACAACCAGGAAGAACAGGAGTATGAAGAAGTCATGGTTAGCTGTCCTCTGTAGCTGATGGTTTAGTTATGGTAGTATTCAGTGTTTGGATCTGACATTCTTCTTTGTGGTCAGGAGGAAGAAGAATATGAAACTAAAGGTGGCCGCCGTAGAACATGGGATGATGACTATGTACTGAAAAGGCAGTTCTCTGCTCTGGTACCAGCCTTTGATCCTCGTCCTGGAAGAACGAATGTTCAGCAGACCACAGACCTGGAGATACCGGCTCCAGGTGGGTACCAGATTGGGAATACAGTTTTTTGTTGCCTAGATAATGCTGTGACATTGATGTGGACAAGAACGCTGGACAGATATTCCGAACATGGGTGACGTTTTGGTTGATTTGCCTCTTTATATTTATATAACTGCGTCCAGCTTCCACTGTGGCCATAATGGCTATTGTTTTAGGACCTCAATCGTTTGTGTTGTATGACCCCCTACAGAGAAAGCATTTGCCCCACTATTTTTCGTATAGTATGAAAAAACACGTGAGTGAATACGATACCCCTTTCTGACGTAAGGAGTAATAGTACGTCCTATGTCGGGTCACCATATGTCGAGCGGGCTCAGGGTCTGAGAGATGCCGGCTGGGTTACACAGCCAACCTCTGCCTAGAACAGCAGTGACTAGAGCATTCTGCTGTTTAACCATTTAAATGCCAGTGTCTATCATTGACCGCCACACTTAAATGCAGCGTTTGCAGAGTGCATATACGCCTATTCCTATTGGCCCCTAATGACGCTGTGCTGATGGGATGTCATAGCAGGCAGGGTCCTGTTGAGGGCTCCCATGGCTACCCTTCAAAAATTTTGTTATGCCCAACTATATACTTCAATACAGTAGTACCATAGTATATAGCGCAAGAGATAAAACAATCACAGGTTCCAAGTCCCTTATGGGGGTCTGAAAAATAAAATAAATGACACTCCTACCTTTTCATTGTCAGAAATTAAAATAAGCTTATTTAGTATTGTCGCATCTGTAAAGGCTGCACCTATCAAAAAAATGTAACATGCACGAAATAGAATATTGCTGTGAATGCAGATTGTTCTTCAGAATGAGAAGCTTCATTATAACCATATGGTGTATATATATATATATTTGTAATATTATTGTGCAGGTACTCCCCACTCACAGATTTTATATATATATATATATATATATATATATATATATATATATATATATATATATATATATATATATATATATATATATCTCTATCCCTAATAGAAATATGTATATCTCTATTTTCTCCTTCGCCTCATTGGGGGACACAGACCGTGGGTGTATGCTGCTGCCACCAGGAGGCTGACACTAAGTGATACAAAGAAAGTTAGCTCCTCCCCTGCAGTATACACCCTCCTGCTGGCTCTCCGCTCCTCCCCTGCAGTATACACCCTCCTGCTGGCCCCCAGCTAACCAGTTCTTGCTTAGTGTCCCTAGGAGGCACAAGGACGGGTCTGCTATTCAGACCCAAAGAACTCTTTTCACTTTAACCTTTTACAACGGACGAAGGGGGCGACGGATTCTTTCATGTTCCGATCTCCCCCAAACCAACAACAGGCGAGCACGGGAGTTTCACCTCTCCGTATCCTCTCCTGCGACGTGGGAAGCCACTGCCTGAGCTGATTTTAGGGGCGACGGGCCCCTTCTAGGGCACCGATCTCCCCCCTCCCTTATCAGACGAGCACTAGAGTTTCACCTTCAGTATCCTCTTCTGCAGCCAGGCCTATTGCCGGACATGCAGCCCTGCCCACCAGGTTTTACCCTCGGCTGTACAGAGACACTTTTCAGCGTGGCGTCCGAGCAGCCCCCACTGCACCCCCACTATTAAGAGCGGATGGTACACGGAGGCGGACGGTTCCTCTCCACCTCCCTGCTAAAGGAACGATGGATTGAGGACTTTTCTTATCCCTGCACCGTCCAAACAGCAGCAACAGCACAGGATCTTTTCTCAACCTCTGACCTGCTGAACAAAGCTGCATACTGGGGTAAGTGCTGGGACTCGAGCGGTTGGAGGGCTCTGCGCATCTGGCGGTTTATTCCCTTGTTCGGCGCCGGCTGGCTTCAAAAATTTAGCCCCCGGCTTCGGGTTTGTGTAGGCCGCAACCCGGAACTCTTTAGGCTCCGCCCCCCCCCCCCCTATTCAGGCGCCTCTCATTCAGGACGAGAGCTCTATTCTCGGCGGCCATCTTCATCCTCCTGCCATTTCCGGACACGAGCTCATCCGGAAGTGGCTGCTGCATCGCACCGGCGGTACTCAGCTCTGAACACAGCGCTATTCCAGACGGGGGACTCAGAATCTCGCTGAGGAGAATCCTCCCTCCGCACCCCTCCCCCGCACGCACCCCGGCAGCATAAAGGGACTAGCGTTCCCTCTTTTTTAATACTTAACACCTGCAATCTCTCCAGCAGCCTCTGGTCTTAAAGGCACAGGTCTTAAGGGTACATGACCGCATTCCCTGGCCTTGAAGACACATGCCCCTTATAGGTACATGTCCAGCTTTCCCTGGCTTTAACACATGACCAGCATCCCCTGGCCTTAAAGGTTCCCTAGTTTTTAAAAAGGGGCACATTACCAGCATTCTCTGCTCTTTAAGTCATGACCAGCCAGGAGCCGGTCACCTTCCACAGAGTACTTAGTTCAAATGAGCTCAGGAGCCCTCCGCCGCCGCCGATCCCGGCTCTCCCCAGAGTACCTGGTTCCCCTCAAGGGGCTTCACCTCTGGCATAATCTTTGAAAAATGCCCCGGTCTTAAAGGCACATGACCAGTATTCCTGGTCTTAAAGGCACATGACCAGTATTCCTGGTCTTAAAGGCACGTGACCAGTATTCCCTGGTCTTAAAGGCGCATGAACAGTATTCCTTGGTCTTAAGGGCACATGTCCAGTATTACCTGGTCTCAAAGGCATGTGACCAGTAGGCCCTGGTCTTAAAGGCACATGACCAGTATGCCCTGGTTTTAAAGGAACATGACCAGTATGCCCTGGTCTTAAGGGCACGTGACCAATATCCCCTGGTCTTAAGGGCACGTGACCAGTAGGCCCTGGTCTTAAAGGCACATGACCAGTATGCCCTGGTTTTAAAGGAACATGACCAGTATGCCCTGGTTTTAAAGGAACATGACCAGTATGCCCTGGTCTTAAAGGCACGTGACCAATATCACCTGGTCTTAAGGGCACATGACCAGTATGCCCTGGTCGTAAAAGCACATGACCAGTATGCCCTGGTCTTAAAGGCATATGACCAGTATGCCCCACACTTAAAGGCACATGACCAGTATGCCCTGGTTTTAAAGGCACATGACCAGTATGTCCTCGATTTAAAGGTACATGACAAGTATGTCTTGGTTCTTAAAGGCACATCACCAGTAGGCCCTGGTTCTTAAAGGCACATGACCAGTATTCCCTGGTCTTAAAGGCGCATGACCAGTATTTACTGGTCTCAAGAGCACATCATCAATCCGTGGCTGGTCACCCTAACTGAGCTCTGGAGCCTTCCGCCGCTCATCCCCTAACCGCAACCCATGGTTTCTCTGACAAGAGATGGAATCCATCTGTGAATCCTCTGTGGCTCGGAGTGCTCGCAGGACCGATATACATGGTCCCTCTCCTACATGGGAGCCGTCGGCTAGCAGGGGCCGCAAGTGTTCTAGGAATTCGTACAGGCGTCTAGAAAACGGAAGTTTTCTTTTCCTGATCTCTCCCCTATGATTTGTTGAGAACAACGCTGAATATGGATCGCATATTGCCTTGGATTGCCAGAGCTTCAGCAAAAGAGGGACTCTCCTATTTATACCATCAACAAATTGACGAGTGATTCACTGGACAGAAGCCTCTAAGTAGGTTGCCATACCTGGTCTGTTTTTTATGGGCGACGGGTCCTTTAAAAGGCACCGATCCCCTCCCCCCCCACATCTTCAACACACGAACACATGCAGTGTCGCCTCCATGTATCCTCTTCTGCATCCAGGCCTAACGCCAGACAACCTGTCCTGTCCACCCGGGGACCTCAACTCTGGGGATGTACAGAGGCACATATTTTTGGCGTCCGAGCACCCCCCTTTGTATCACCACTATTTAGCGGATGATGCAAGAAAGCGGACGATCCCTCTCCACGTCCCTGTTAAGAGGATGATGGATCGAGGGTTCCTAATTTTCTACTCTGCACGACGTTGGCAAGAGACCTGCTGGTTGCAGCCCCGTTTTTTGCCACTTGGCAGACTAATCGGGTAGAATTTCTTGTGGTATACCTACCAGTATCTCCGCCCGATGTATCATCAATTAAAATACCACAGACGGTCAGATAGCAAATCTGGTGCGTTCCGTCTTGTGGTTTCGGGTTCAGCGCTCTCCACCACATGAGTTGCCTGACCAATAGTCTCCTGGTCAGAGACCTTAACTACTTCGATTCAAATCAAATCTTCTGAGCGGGAGACTAACAAGGGATCGTGTCTTTTCTACAGACCCAGCAGTGGAAGCGTTGTCCAGGACAGTCTAGATCTAAGGAATCTTGGTTTCAAAAAGGAAGCAACGAAAAGTAAGATCATTCCTGGACCTCAAACTTCTAACAACCTTTCACAGGGTCCTCCTTTTTCAGATGGAGTTCCGCTCAGCCATCGACATTCGGGATGCTTACCCTCACATGCCTATTTTTTCCCCTCTACAATAATCTCTTCGCCTTTCCATTCGCGAACAGCATTTTCAAGTCACGATCTTGCCCTTCGGCCTGGCTACCGCACCAGAGTGGTCGCAAGAGTCATAGCGGTGGTCATGTGCTTCTTGCATCCTAGAAGCATGGTCGTCCTGCCCTACTTGATCGACTTTCTAGCCGCTCTTCAAGGACTACGCTGAGTCGTCTATATCACTTGCAATACCCTCTCACTTGGGCTAGCAGCTAAACTCAGACAAGTTTTTTCCTCATTCCCAGCCCAGCAGATCCTCTGAGGATGATCCTGCACAAGAAGGATGTTGATTCTCTCTCGAGTCAAGGTCGTGGCCCTTCAACAGGGAGCTTGTGCACTTGATCACTCATTCCCTCGGTTCATTCAATTCGCTAGGAGGGTTCTGAGGAAAAAGTCGACAATGGAAGAAGTATCTTTCGCTCCTCTCGTTTTCAGCAAGTGAATCAGGCTTTCAAAGTTAGTCTCTAAGCTCCATCCTCATCCAGAGCCTTCTCCTGGTCCAATGGTTATTAGGGAATACCGATGCCAGTCTTCTTCTCCCGATCATTCCCTGGACATCGGAACGGTACGGCTAATCCTACAGCAGGTCCACTGTCTTTAGATGGATCAACCATCCGTCTTCAATTGGATAATGCCACGGCTGTACCATACGTCAATCATCTAGCAGGTACCCACAGTCAAGCGCCATGGCCGAGGTACCTCGCACTCTCTGATGGGCCGGGATCTATCATTCGATGATCTCAACAGTACATATCCCTGGAGTAGAACACTGGGCGGCTGACATATTCAGCCGTCAGGGTTTCTCCTCAAGTGAGTGGGAACTTCACTCGGAAGTCTTCCTTCAGATCTGCCTTCACTGGAGTACTCCAGTTGTAGGTCGGATGGCGTCCAAGCTGAACGCCAATGTACTCCAGTTCATGGGTTGACCTCGAGATCAGAGACCATCGCAGTGCATGCTCGGTTCTTCCATGGTACCAATTTCCATAACCCCTCTTCACTACGTCTAAGGTCCTTTTGGAAGCAGAAAGGGCCCCAGTGATCCCAGGAGACCCGCACTGACCATGTCAGGTTTTCTCACTTGCGGTGCTAGTATTTTTCCGTCTTAGTTCAACAAAACTGGAAATATGGTCTTTCTCGCAGGGAGCTTTCACCTGTAGTTCTTCCCTACCGCGTACCTATAGATCTGTGAGACCTTAATGGTCCTGGGGATCTTACAGTAGACTCCTTTTTCGATCCAGAAAGACTTTACTATCAGGGAAGGTCACTCCCCTTTTTTCTCTGCGTTCTTGTCATCCGGATGAGTCTTCAGAGCTCGCCGCTCTGTTTTCTTTCAGTCTCTTTTTCTTATTACCATCAAAGCAAGGTTGCCCTCAAGCCATCCCCTTCCCTCGTTGCCAAGGTGGTTTTGTATTCCCACTGTTGCAGGAGCATCGTCCTCTCATCTCCTTCGGCTTCAGTCCACAAGACGGAAGGGGTTCTTCATAATCTGGAAGAAGTAAGTGCTCCGAGCGGGTACGTATCGAGGACGGCGTCCTTCCGAAGGTTGGACACTTTACTTGGGCTTCTCGATGGTAAGTAGGCTTCCTGACGGTCACAGGAAGTGTTTAACCGTTTCATCGGCCATGTTAGCCTGGTGGATTCTTTTCACCATCCAGGAGTCCTTCCGTGCTAGATGACAGCCTTTCTCCCTGTCTGAGGGCTCTAGGCTCCAGACGTCGGAAGCACGACCGCAAGCTTACAAATTCCTCCAGTCCGCAGGCATTCTTGCAGCACTATAATTCACACACTTCCACAGATGTGTGTCTGGGCAGGTGGACTTTGCAGGCCACGGTGGCGCACTTGTCAGTAGCGGTTACACGGCCTGATCTGATGTTGTCCCCACCCAGGGACTGCTTTGGGATGTCCCATGGTCTGTGTCCCCCAATGAGGCGAAGGAGAAATAGGGATTTTTGTGTACCGTAAAATCCTTTTCTCCGAGCCCTTCATTGGGGGACACAGCTCCCTCCCTATTATTAGTTTGTACTTGTTTTTATCATTTGATAGGTTATACTCTCCTATATATTGTGACATGCTATACGCTTATATGTTCTAATTGATCTCCTACTGCTTTTGCACCGAACTGGTTAGCTGGGGGCCAGCAGGAGGGTGTATACTGCAGGGGAGGAGCTAACTTTCTTTGTATTACTTAGTGTCAGCCTCCTGGTGGCCGCAGCATACACCCATGGTCTGTGTCCCCCAATGAATGGCTCGGAGAAAAGGATTTTACGGTGAGTACACAAAAATCCCTATATTATTTGCATGTACATACACCACTGAGAGCACGATATGTTTCTATTAGGGCATGATATATATATATATATATTTCTATTATTATTTGCACATACGGCCCACTCAGAGCATCTACTATATAATTGTCTAAGGGTCACTTCCGTCTTTGCCTGTCTGTCTGTAACGGAAATCCCAATTCGCTGATTGGTCACAGCAAAACAGGCCACGACCAATCAGTGACGGGCACAGCTCCATACTCCGCTCCAGTCAGTGCTCACACAGGGTTAATGGCAGCGTTAACGGACCGCGTTATGCCGAGGTGTAACGCACTCCGTTAATGCTGCTATTAATCCTGTGTGACCAACGTTTTTACTATTGATACTGCCTATGCAGCATCAATAGTAAAAAGATCTAATGTTAAAAATAATAATAAATAGTTATATACTCACCGTCCGTCGGCCCCTCTGATCCAGAACAGGCCTTTCCCGCTCCTCGCGACGCTCCGGTGTCCGCTCCATGCATGGCGATCTCGCGAGATGATGAAGTAGCGGTCTCGCGAGACCGCTATGTCATCATCTCGCGAGACCGCAATGCACTCTTGGGACCGGAGCATGCGAGGAGTATCGGTAAACGCTTTGCCTGGATCCCGGGGCCAACGGAAGGTGAGTATATAACTATTTTTTATTTTAATTTTTTTTTAACAGGAATATGATGCCCACATTGCAATATACTACGTGGGCTGTGCACTATACTACGTGGGCTGTGCACTATACTACGTGGGCTGTGCACTATACTACGTGGGCTGTGCACTATACTACGTGGGCTGTGCACTATACTACGTGGGCTGTGCACTATACTACGTGGGCTGTGCACTATACTACGTGGGCTGTGCACTATACTACGTGGGCTGTGCACTATACTACGTGGGCTGTGCAAGATACTACGTGGGCTGTGCAAGATACTACGTGGGCTGTGCTATGCTAATTGGTCGCGGCCGGCCGAATCCTGTGAATTCAATGTATTATTCTAAAATCTTCATAAATAAACTACATAAATATTCTAGAATACCCGATGCGTTCGAATCAGGCTACCATCTAGTGATGTATATGTTTCTATTAGGGCATGATATATATATTTCTATTATTTGTAGGTACGCCCCACTCGGAGCTCCTGGAAGAAGTTGAATGTGCTCCTGCTCCTAGGCTAGCTCTCACTCTGAAAGTGACAGGTCTAGGAAATGGACGTGAAGTCGAGCTTCCACTTAGCAATTTCCGTTCCACCATCTTCTACTATGTGCAGAAACTGCTGCAGCTGTCATGTAACGGAGCCATCAAATCTGACAAACTGAGGAGGATATGGGAGCCTACATACACGTAAGAAGGGCTTGTGTTAGGAGTTACCAGATCAGTATTCTTCTTTCATATGCTTTGCGGGGGCGTCGCTGTACTCCTTGATTCATCTGATCAGCCAGTGAAACTATGCAACACAATCTTGTAGTTTTATAGGAGAAAACATGTCTAGTAGTTTCCTGTAGTTTATGTTGCAATATTATTATGTGAATGCAGCTAATAAGAAATAATTCTCTGTGCTAAAGTATTATTTGTTCATTGTCGGGTGTGTAAATCGATCTGCACTTTATTCCATAATACAGAATTATGTACAGGGAGATGAAGGAATCTGATAAGCTGAAGGAGTCCGGCAGGATGGTAAGTTTCAGCACTTTGCTCATTCACACTAACTATATGGTAATACTTAAAGATTGCATTAGCATAAGATTAGAGCTTTATTCTACATTGTGGAGGCCTTGTTGTATGCCTTCGTGTCCATCGCCCCCCAGGCTCCCAGTATGTACATAGAGTATCGTTTTGGCATGTGCTGGGCCTATGTGTATTGACAGGCTTTGTGTTTAAAAAAGCTTAGTCTATTATGGTTTCCTATGCACAGAGCACTGTAAAAAAAAATGTATATATATATATTTATAAATAATAAAAAGCCTAAAGATCAATTGTATGTGGCCTATTAGACATATACACAGCGATAAAGCTCCTCCTGACAATACAGGATCTTGGAAAATTGGCTACAAAATAAGAATGTTTTAAAAAATGGACGTGTTTTCATAGTTCGCATGTTAATTGATACAGTGAATGAGCAAAAGAAAAATGTATATAAAATCAATATTTGTTGTGATCACCCATTAAAATGTACCTAGAAGAAATGATGCTGTTCTGAAAGAACTCGGCAGGGAGGTTGCTCCAAACATCTTGGAGAACTAACCACAGATCTTCTGTGGATGTCTCTTGTGCAAATCTTTCTGTCCCTCCAAGTAATCCAACACAGACGATGTGATGCCAATAACATCACTTCCAGGACTCGTTGTTTTTCTTTAGTCTGAAGACAGATCTTAATGACATTGGCTGGATGTTTGGGGTCGTTGTTCTGCTGCAATAAACTTGGAGCCGATCAGAAGCCTCTCTAACTACAATCTGCAGCATAAAGATGTACACTGGTCCTGGATAAGATGGTCCTGCCCTCACAGAGACCTGATCTCATATCATTGTGTCAGTGTGGGATTACATGGGGAGACAGAAGGATTTGCACAAGTGACATCCACAGATCTGTGGTTAGTTCTCCAAGATGTTTGGAACAACCTCCTGCTGAGGTCCTTCAATAACTGTGTACATAGGCTTTGATGCTGTTTTGAAGACAAAGGATGGTGACCCCAAATATTGACTGAATTTAGATTTTTCTTTTGCTCATTCACTTTGCATATTGTTAAGTTTATTTTATCAATTAATACTTCAATTTATGAAAGCATGTTGTTAGTATTTTGCCATAAAGTTTGCAGAATTATATTAGAGAAAGCATTTTGCTATTTTTTTTTTATTGATGGCTAAAGGAGTGGGTATGATTGTGCTCACAATAACTCCTACTAACAAAGCTTTCTTGACCTAACCAGTAATGGCTCCGTTCACACATTGCCTCTGCCGGACTGGTGTTTGCCGCTTATCGTAGTGAAAATGTAATGTGTGAACGCAGCCTAGTGGTACCTCACGTATTGAAAGCCTCCACAGCTGCTCTTTTTCACTTTCATTGATTACTGTTGTCATTTTAGCTTAGTGGTAGGAGGTACTGGATATAGGACGGAGTTTCATCCCGAAAACAAATTCCATTCAGTTTCCAGTAGTAGAGCAGATCTGTCCAGCTGTGATATTCAGAGCTGAGATATCCCTTAATGCCGCGTTCCCTTCTTCAGGGCTGCTGGTCCGTGGAACATGTGGAGCAGTCACTGGGCACAGATGCCTTGCCAAAGAATGATCTGATCACCTATCTGCAGAGGAACGCAGATCCTAGCTTCTTGCGGCGCTGGAAACTGACTGGAACTAACAAGAGCATCCGAAAGAACCGCAACTGCTCCCAGCTTATCGCTGCTTACAAAGTAAAGCCGGGCTGGGGTGGCTGGGCATTTTGGTTTTATGCTTGGCTTGTGTGTTTTCTGTTTTTACTTTATAACCCAGAATTTGTTGACTTTCAAGAAGGGGAAGGTCCAGTTAATATGATCTGAGTAGTAGACAAAGCAAGAACCGTGGACCTCTCCTGCCAGGGTTTGGGGTAATGTTGGCTATACCTATGTCTTATCCGTCTCTGCTAGAATAGATGCAAAGTTCCTTGGGGTAGTCTTCTTTCTTTTGTGTTGGCCGCCTTCTCAATCACTGTGTTCTCCTTGCAGGACTTCTGTGAGAATGGATGCAAGTCTGCTGTGATGCCCGCCGCTCTGGGCACAATACAGAGCTCTGACATTTTAAGCCACGGCCGGGAGCAGCCGCAGGCGAAGGCAGGCAGCGGACAGAACTCGTGTGGTGTAGAGGACGTCCTGCAGCTTCTTCGCATCCTTTATATTGTAGCCAGCGATCCGTATTCTGCTAGGACGCCACAAGAAGGTGACTCATTCCGGATTAATTTCTCATTCCGTTATCCTGATTGTCCATCTCCTGACCTTGTCTGTGACATTTTGGAAACGATTAGTCCTGATCAGGTGCATTTGTGTGTACTGATAGTGGCCTTTTATAGGGTCAACGAGCATTATACACTATGTACAGAGCTGTCATTTATCCCTTTAAATTGAGTGTTCTAGAAAATTTGGGTAAAGGCATGTTAACATGTGACAGATGCGCCATGGATTTTCACATGTGAATATTTTAGAGTAAATTAGAGAAGTGTTTCAGGTTTCATTCAAAAGTACAACTTGTGGATGGAAAAGAAAAAGAAAGTTATGGCTCTTAAGAGGAAAGGAAAAAACAACAATAAAAAAAAACACAGAAAACTGCCCAGGGGTGAAGGGGTTAAAATACCTAATATGAAGGTTGGCCCACTACTTTGTCCAAGTTTTTAATTTTGTCTCTGTGTATTTGAGTTTGACTGCTGTTGTAGGAGCAGGGACCCTGATTCCAGTGATGTCACTTACTAGGCTGTGTGTTGTAGTTTCAAAACAATCAGTGTTTTATCAGCAGGAGATTATCACTACAGGACAAGCTGCCTCATGCCTCCTGGTCCGTGTCCCCATCACTGATTGGCAGCTTTCTGTGCACAATATATATTTGACAGGAAGCTGCTAATCAGTCGTGGGCAGGATATCCCAGTCCTCTGCATTCTGAACTCTGCTAGATCTGCAGGAGAAAACTGTGACTCTTATCACAGCTACTGCACCCAGTAAACTGACACCTTGCTGTATAAAGGGTCTCTGTCCCAACCTCATGTTGCTGTCAGATTACGTAACAAAAGCCTGCTGACCTTTACAATACATGTACAGGCTATGTACATGTATTGTTTCCTGAAACTGGAAGATAAGGTACATGTATTGTTTCCTGAAACTGGAAGATAAGCTAGAATAGCCCCAGTGGCCAGTGTGATTGTGATGTTAAAAAATGCCATTTTAAAAAAATATTTTTAAAAGGAAAACCTGATTTAAACATGAAATGATTTTCTGATGCTAGCTTCCCTTGTGTGGAAATTAAAATAAACCTTTTTTGCTTACCCCAGAAGGTGACGAAATGCTTTTATTCAGCGTTTCCCCGGAAGAGTTTACCAGCAAAAAAATCACAACCAAAATCCTGCAGCAGATTGAGGTATGTTAGGTTCTTTTTTGAGCACGTGAGCTGATCGTATCACTTCTAATCATGGCTGCTGAATGCTCATTTTTGTGGACATTGAAACTTGAAGATGTTTTTAAATCCTTCTAGGAGCCACTAGCTTTGGCCAGTGGAGCTTTGCCAGATTGGTGTGAACAATTAACAAGCAAATGCCCCTTCCTCATCCCCTTTGAGACGAGGCAGCTTTATTTCACGTGTACGGCATTTGGAGCTTCAAGGTATTGTATAAAACATGGAAGAAATCCTGATAACATGATGCATGTACCCACAACGCCTACCTAAAGACCTAGGTGTCATCCAGGGGTTAATGCCACTAAATGTCCTGGCATGGTCCCATGTATCCTGTATTTGCTCTTTATTCAAGCTTCACATTGATTGCAAGCCTCCCTTTAAAGGGGTTGTCCTCTTTCAAGAACTATTGGTCCCAAGACAGTGTGAGTCTCTGCCTCTGCTCCCAGAGTCTGGCGCTGTCTGTTGCTCTGACGTCAAGTTAAGTGTGGCAACCAATCGGTGAGATCCGCTGCTCTGTCAATTTAAATGGACCACCCCGCTCAGTCACTAAAATAGGTGGCTGAGCGATGGTCGATGCGATGTCAGCGCTGCGGCAGAGACCGGCATTACCTTGGCAAAGGTGAGTATAATATGGTTTCATTTTCATTTTTTTTTTTATATAACAAACTGCGTTCATAGACTAATTTTTCTTGAAGAGGGACAACCCCTTTAACACAATCCACATTTCAAATCTGCCCCACCAAAACAAGAGTTGTGCTAATAAGCATGCAGTATCTTCAATGCCGATATCTTAAAGGGGTTGTCCAGCATTAGAAGAACATGATTGCATTCAGCCCTATTGACAGTCACAGTAGCTACACGGACGTGTGACAATATTTTTGCAAGACGACCTGTTTCTGTAATCCCGGACACGTCCTATCACACACCGTGGGGTCGGGATGTCTTTGTGCTGTAATAATACACAATGTGTCCGTTTTTCTGTTTTGGACAGAGCTATTGTGTGGCTGCAGAACAGACGGGAGGCCACTGTGGAGAGGAGTAGGACCGCCAGCGCAGTCCGTAGGGACGACCCTGGTGAATTTAGAGTAGGTCGTTTAAAGCATGAGCGGGTGAAGGTCCCACGAGGGGAATCATTGATGGAATGGGCAGAGAATGTCATGCAGATCCATGCAGATCGCAAGTCTGTGCTTGAGGTACGTTCCCTGGTTTCCGGGTCACCCTGTATATAAAGGACTACAATAAATAAATGTAAACTGGTTTTGTGTATTTGTGTATGTCACAGTGAGCCTGTCACCTGATCCAAAGCTCTGACGTTTCAGCCAAAATCTAATTATAAGATCCAGCCAGGGACCGTAGCGAGAAATAAGACTAATCTACCCCTGGCTTGCCAGCCAGCTCTTCCCAGCACTGCTACATGGGATTAACAGGTCTAGCTGTGGAACAGACCTGTCAATCACATGGAGTGGCGCTGGGAGAAGCCGTCCGGGGGTCTGGCTGGACCTTTTGTATGGTCTTTTGAAGGAGTAAGTCATGTGCCAGTCCTGTGTATTGACCACACATATATTTATACATATGCAAATGAGTTTGCCTCTGTGATGTTTTTTTTTTTAACCTTTCTTCCTGCGAGAGTCCTTCTGAGATCCCTTCTAATAATCTAGTTGCCGCCTGTGAACTGATTCTAACTTCTGAATATCCTTTTTAAAATGTGGAGCCCAAAACTGGATCCCATATTCTAGATATGGCACCACCAGTGATTTATAAAGGGGTAACAATACGTTGGGATCACAGAATTTTATTAATTTTTTTTTATACACCCTAAAATCTTGTTTGCTTACCTGACATTGAGTACTTGAGAAATATGAGAGCAAAATTAACCTTTCTGCAGTTCATGCTGCCTGTTGCAAAGGCTGCATGGATGAGATGATGACAGGTTCCCTTTAACTTTATGCTTCATTCATCCATCTAAATCGCCACCTATTTTCTTCCAGGTGGAGTTTCTTGGAGAGGAAGGGACTGGGCTGGGCCCTACCCTTGAATTTTATGCCCTGGTGGCAGCAGAGTTCCAGAAAACTGACTTGGGCATTTGGCTGTGTGATGATGACTTCCCAGATGATGAATCTCGCCAGGTAATGAGTACAGTAGGAGGCATTAGGACATATAGCATCATAAAGGACATGATGGGCCTGTACACTCTATTACAATTGCTTTTTTGAATATATATGTCTAGAAATGACTTGTCCCCCAGACCAGAAAGCAGATATGAGGTTAAGTTGGCAAAACACATTAGATACCTGTCCGTCTAATGATTGTTTGGTTGACGGCTATCCCTCCGACCTCCCCATATACTGGAAAGGCTGCCTCGCCTGATCACACCTACAGTATGTTCTCTGAGGGAGCCGCTGTCATGCTTTGGGCGGTGGCTCATCTCAGTGCGTGATTGAATTCCTACCCCCTAATCCTTATGTCAGCCCTCAATCTTTCAGGGGACACTTGGGAGGCTCCCATACTCCGTATGTTTTGGGTTTCAGCAGATATGGCCTACTTCTGTGTAAATTGTGTGGAGCTTTTAGGGAAGTTGGATCTATAAATCCATCATCCAATTACCCTGCCAACGTCATTCGACAACCCCCTTATGTTTAGAAATGCCTTCACAAACGCAAATGCACAAGATCTAATTTTTGTCTTGTCTCGTAGGTTGACTTGGGTGGTGGCTTGAAACCTCCTGGATATTATGTGCAGCGGTCATGTGGACTATTCATAGCTCCCTATCCTCAGGACAGTGAAGAACTGGATAGGGTGACCAGGCTCTGTCATTTTCTGGGTATATTTTTGGCAAAATGTATACAGGACAATCGCCTAGTAGACTTGCCTATTTCTAAGCCTTTCTTCAGGCTTATGTGTATGGGGGATATCAAAAGCAATATGAGTAAACTGTTGTATGCCTCGAAGGGTGAGGAAAGTGAGCACTGTACTGAAAGTCAGTCTGAAGCCTCCACAGAAGATGGCCACGATGCCCTCTCTGTGGGAAGCTTTGAGGAAGATTCCAAATCGGAGTTCATCTTGGATCCACCAAAGCCAAAACCACCAGCCTGGTTCCAGGGTATATTGACATGGGAGGACTTTGAACTTGTAAACCCACATCGTGCACGCTTCCTCAGAGATATTCGGGAATTGGCCGTGAAAAGAAGACACATTCTGAGCAACCGCAGCTTGTCTGAGGATGAGAAAAATACACAACTCCAAGAGTTGATGCTAAAAAATCCATCTGGTTCTGGACCTCCAGTCAGCATTGAAGATTTAGGGTGAGTTTGGGGGACGTGTCTTTTACATAATGGCATAACTTTAAGATTTATATTGGGGAATGGGTAGTAGTAGAAGTAGAAGGTTCTTGAGATTGAAGGACGCCTTTATAACTGGACTATACCTTGAATGAAAGATTCTACACGCTCATACATTCTCCTTCACCACATTGGGGACACAGGACCATGGGTGTTATGCTGCTGTCGCTAGGAGGCTGACACTAAGTTGAGACAAAAAAGATAGTTCCTCCCCTGCTGTATACCCCCTCATGCTGGCTTCCAGAGACCCAGTTCAAGCTTAGTGTCCGTAGGAGTAGTTTTAGGTCAAATTTATGCAGAAATCTGAAAAATTCTGAAGGATTTACAAACTTTCAAGCACGTCTGATACATTTAGACAAATAGAGATATATATGGATATTGTGATTAAATTAAACAGTTCCGTCATAAGCCAGCTCCCTGACTTTGATGTAGACTGGTATGCGAAACCGGCATCTTAACAGGCAGATGATGGCTGTGTTATTCAGCCATCATCTGTCTCAACCAGCCGCTGATGAAGTGAGGCTTCGCCTGTCACCGTTAACCTGTGAAATGCCGCTGTCAATCTCTGACGGTTTATTTAACTCGTGATTGCGGGACGCTGATTGGTTGCTAAGACACCGGTGTCTGTCATGACTGTATTCCTATGAAAACAAGCCTGTAGCTGGCATTCATAGGAGACTGTGATTTTTCCTATATACAGCACTGCTGTGGCATTGCTATATATAGTACGAGGGATGAGATGATCGCAGGTTCAAGTCCCCTAAGGGGACTAAGAAATTAAAAAAAAATAGTGAAAATTGAAAAAAAAAAGTTTTAAATATAAAAATTAAATCGCCCCCTTTTTTTAAAAAATCCCACTAAAATTTCAGAAATAAGAACAATTTAGTATACATATTTGGTATTGCTGCATTTTTAAAAGGCTTATCTATCAAAATAGAAAATATAAAAAAAAAAATGAGAACGCTATAATTGCGTTTTTTCACCACAACAATTAAAAAAAAATGTAGTGACAGATGATCAAAACATCGGATCTACCTTAAAATGATTTCAATAAAAACTTAGAATCATGGCACAAAAACACAAGCCCTCACACAGCCCCATGTCCCGAAAATTTTAATTATTACGGGTCTCGGAAAATGGTGACACAGGTCAATTTGTCTTTTTTTTTTTTTTTTTTTTTTAAAACAAATTTCTGAATTTCTTTTCACCACTTAAGTAAAATATAAATTTTTACATGCTTTCTATCTGTGTAATCGTCCTGACCTAGAGTCATATTGCCAGATAACTTTTGCTGTACATAATAAAAAAAAAAAATTGCAGAATTTTTTTCCTTTTGACCAGTACATCACATAATAACGAATAGTGTCATTCAAAAGTACAACTTGTACCACAAAAAACAAGCCTTCTTACAACTATGTCAACGGGAAAAATAAAAAAAGGTGTGGCCCTTGCAATGATGGGAGGAAAAAAACAAAAGCGCAAAAATGGAACTTCCCCTGGTCAGGAATGGGTTAAGCCTCATCTCATGTCACTCTTAATCTGTTATTACACGTTAAACTTTTCTGTTTTCTAAAACTTTGCAAATCTAATCTCTAACTTTACTTGCAAAATCTTCACTTGACCTTTTTTTTTTTCATTTAGGCTTAATTTTCAGTTCTGTCCTTCATCTCGTGTTTATGGCTTTAGTGCAGTTGACCTGAAACCTAATGGTGAAGACGAGGTAAGCAACAAGATTCACATCTTCTACAAAAATGTCCAGTTTTTTTTTATTAGAATAGCATTGTTATTCTAAAATTAAAATACAAAGCAGTTTCCGGAAAGTTTTATAACTTTTCTGTAAAACTAATATTACAAGTCTTCAAAGACTGCATACACTCAGTGAACAGAAACCTTATTTACATCAAAAGGCTGAAAACCTGTCCTGATTTTGTCTTGGATGTACAGTATGTGCGCCTGTCCTGATTTTCTCTTGGATGTACAGTATGTGCACCCGTCCTGATTTTCTCTCCTGGATGTACAGTATGAGCACCCGTCCTGATTTTCTCTCCTGGATGTACAGTATGTGCACCCGTCCTGATTTTCTCTCCTGGATGTACAGTATGTGCACTCGTCCTGATTTTCTTTCTTGGATCTACAGTATGTGCACCCGTCCTGATTTTCTCTCCTAGATCTACAGTATGTGCACCCGTCCTGATTTTCTCTCCTAGATGTAAAGTATGTGCACCCGTCCTGATTTTCTCTCCTGGATGTATGGTATTTGCGAACGGTTGCTGCAGCAGTGTCAGTTGCATATGATCCGGACAGGTCCTTATCCTTTGGTTGTAAAGGAGAGTTAATGAGGATATAGAGAAACGGAAAGGCAGGAGAACAGCAGGCTGCCGACTTTTGTGTCACTCACTTGCCTCTTTCTTGCAGATGGTGACTATAGACAATGCTGAAGAGTATGTAGATCTGATGTTTGACTATTGCATGCAGACTGGTGTCCAAAAACAGATGGAAGCATTTAGAAGTAAGTCTGTGGAGTTATATGTATGCGATTGTTACAAAATAAATGTGTTAATCTTTAGCCATGCTGTACTTTAATCATTTCAAGACCAGGTCATTTCCTGCCATCCATTTATTGTGTGTATATGTGTGTTTATTTGTGTCTCAGATCAGAGGTAGAAACAGAGTTTCAGATTTGCAGTGGCTCTTTTCTCTTATAACTTTATTAATATTTTATTTCTTGATTGTTCTTTACTTCAATTCATTCATTGTTTCCCTATCAAGTCAAGAACCTTTTGTGGCCATTTAAATATTGGAATACATTTTTTTAATTGCGGATTTCCTCTGTAAGTGTGGCTGGCCTACTGTGGCCACAGCCTCCTGTGTAAAGTATGAGCCGCCATATAGCTTCCTGTATACCGCATGAGCCCCGATATGCCACCTCCTGTATGCGGCGTGAACCCCCACACGCCGCCTCTATGCAGCGTGAGCCCCCACACGCCGACTCCTCTATGCGGCGTGAGCCCTCACACGCCGACTCCTTTATGCGGCGTGAGCCCTCACACGCCGACTCCTCTATGCGGCGTGAGCCCTCACACGACTGCTCTATGCGGCGTGAGCCCTCACACGCCGACTCCTTTATGCGGCGTGAGCCCTCACACGCTGACTCTTCTATGCGGCGTGAGCCCTCACACGACTGCTCTATGCGGCGTGAGCCCTCACACGACTGCTCTATGCGGCGTGAGCCCTCACACGACGACTGCTCTATGCGGCGTGAGCCCTCACACGACGACTGCTCTATGCGGCGTGAGCTCTCACACGACGACTCCTCTATGCGGCGTGAGCCCTCACACGCCGACTCCTTTATGCGGCGTGAGCCCTCACACGCCGACTCCTCTATGCGGCGTGAGCCCTCACACGACTGCTCTATGCGGCGTGAGCCCTCACACACCGACTCCTTTATGCGGCGTGAGCCCTCACACGACTGCTCTATGCGGCGTGAGCCCTCACACGACGACTGCTCTATGCGGCGTGAGCCCTCACACGACGACTGCTCTATGCGGCGTGAGCCCTCACACGACTGCTCTATGCGGCGTGAGCCCTCACACGACGACTGCTCTATGCGGCGTGAGCCCTCACACGACGACTGCTCTATGCGGCGTGAGCCCTCACACGACGACTGCTCTATGCGGCGTGAGCCCTCACACGACGACTGCTCTATGCGGCGTGAGCTCTCACACGACGACTGCTCTATGCGGCGTGAGCCCTCACACGACGACTGCTCTATGCAGCGTGAGCCCTCACACGACGACTCCTCTATGCGGCGTGAGCCCTCACACGACTCCTCTATGCGGCGTGAGCCCCACGCGCCACGTTCTCTATGCTGTGTGAGCCCCCACACGCCGACTCCTTACATACAAATATCCCATACACATGAAATAAAACCACCACTTAAAACCAGGGATTCAAGCTTCAGGAGGCTAATTTGCATATTCCAGGTGCCTTCTGGGAGAAGCGAAGTCTCCCTAAGCTAGAAGATCGTTGGGTACAGCCGGGACCAGCTGCTTCGAAAGCATCACCAAACCGCGCGCCTTACGGCGCGCAAATATTTGCCTGTAGGACATTATTGCAAGAGAGCTTGGCTGAGTAGATTACACAAGAAGGAAAACACACAGCAAGTCAGCAGGATCTAGGAGCAACATGGCAGATGTGACAACCTACATGGTGAGCTGCAGCATGTGCTACATGTTCACAGATCGACCAGAAGAAGAATCCAATTTCACCTGTCAGAAGTGTAGACTAGTGGCCCTTTTAGAAGAAAAGGTGCGGGGTCTGGAAGAAAGAATAGCAACTTTGAAACTCATCAAAGAGAATGAAGACTTTCTAGACAGAACAGAAGCATCTCTACTGGTCACAGAAGGTGCAAAAAGTGTCAGAGAACCTCCAAAAGCAGATGAGTGGAAGCATGTGACCAAAAGAAGCAAGAAGACCATGGAGAAATCACCAACCACACAACTGAAGAACCGATATCAAATCTTTGTAGAGGATGAAGATGGCACACCTAAGAATGAAGCAATACCAGCAAGCAAAAAAGAAAAGGGCACACAGCAACAAGTGACAGCAAAAAGTACAGCCAAGAAGCAACGAAGAGTGGTGGTGGTGGGAGACTCACTACTGAGAGGCACCGAAGCAGCCATCTGCAGACCGGACATAACTGCAAGAGAAGTATGCTGCCTTCCAGGTGCGATGATCAAGGATGTGACCGATAGGATACCAAAGCTCTTCAGCTCCAAGGACGTCCACCCATTTCTTCTGATACATGTTGGCACCAATGACACGGCAAGGAAGGACCTACCGACAATCTGCAAGGACTTTGAAGAGTTGGGGAAGAAAGTAAAGGAACTGGATGCACAGGTAGTTTTTTCTTCTATCCTTCCAGTAGACGGGCATGGCACCAGGAGATGGAACAGGATCCTTGATGCAAACAACTGGCTAAGACGATGGTGCAGACAACAAGGATTTGGATTCCTGGACCACGGTGTGAATTACTGGTATGATGGACTCCTCGCCAGAGACGGACTACACCTCAACAAACCTGGGAAACACACATTCGCCAGAAGACTCGCTACACTCATCAGGAGGGCGTTAAACTAGAAGAAGAGGGGACGGGAAGAAAAACATTAGACTCGAACAAAGACGACCCAGGAAAACATACTCCGAAGGGAGGTAAGAACATTTCTAAAACAATCCACAGTGAGGAGATTGGAACAAAACAAAATCCTCTAAACTGCATGCTCGCAAACGCCAGAAGCCTGACAAACAAGATGGAAGAACTAGAAGCAGAAATATCTACAGGTAACTTTGACATAGTGGGAATAACCGAGACATGGTTAGATGAAAGCTATGACTGGGCAGTTAACTTACAGGGTTACAGTCTGTTTAGAAAGGATCGTAAAAATCGGAGAGGAGGAGGGGTTTGTCTCTATGTAAAGTCTTGTCTAAAGTCCACTTTAAGGGAGGATATTAGCGAAGGGAATGAGGATGTCGAGTCCATATGGGTTGAAATTCATGGAGGGAAAAATGGTAACAAAATTCTCATTGGGGTCTGTTACAAACCCCCAAATATAACAGAAAGCATGGAAAGTCTACTTCTAAAGCAGATAGATGAAGCTGCAACCCATAATGAGGTCCTGGTTATGGGGGACTTTAACTACCCGGATATTAACTGGGAAACAGAAACCTGTGAAACCCATAAAGGCAACAGGTTTCTGCTAATAACCAAGAAAAATTATCTTTCACAATTGGTGCAGAATCCAACCAGAGGAGCAGCACTTTTAGACCTAATACTATCTAATAGACCTGACAGAATAACAAATCTGCAGGTGGTTGGGCATTTAGGAAATAGCGACCACAATATTGTGCAGTTTCACCTGTCTTTCACTAGGGGGACTTGTCAGGGAGTCACAAAAACATTGAACTTTAGGAAGGCAAAGTTTGAACAGCTTAGAGATGCCCTTAATCTGGTAGACTGGGACAATATCCTCAGAAATGAGAATACAGATAATAAATGGGAAATGTTTAAGAACATCCTAAATAGGCAGTGTAAGCGGTTTATACCTTGTGGGAATAAAAGGACTAGAAATAGGAAAAACCCAATGTGGCTAAACAAAGAAGTAAGACAGGCAATTAACAGTAAAAAGAAAGCATTTGCACTACTAAAGCAGGATGGCACCATTGAAGCTCTAAAAAACTATAGGGAGAAAAATACTTTATCTAAAAAACTAATTAAAGCTGCCAAAAAGGAAACAGAGAAGCACATTGCTAAGGAGAGTAAAACTAATCCCAAACTGTTCTTCAACTATATCAATAGTAAAAGAATAAAAACTGAAAATGTAGGCCCCTTAAAAAATAGTGAGGAAAGAATGGTTGTAGATGACGAGGAAAAAGCTAACATATTAAACACCTTCTTCTCCACGGTATTCACGGTTGAAAATGAAATGCTAGGTGAAATCCCAAGAAACAATGAAAACCCTATATTAAGGGTCACCAATCTAACCCAAGAAGAGGTGCGAAACCGGCTAAATAAGATTAAAATAGATAAATCTCCGGGTCCGGATGGCATACACCCACGAGTACTAAGAGAACTAAGTAATGTAATAGATAAACCATTATTTCTTATTTTTAGTGACTCTATAGCGACAGGGTCTGTTCCGCAGGACTGGCGCATAGCAAATGTGGTGCCAATATTCAAAAAGGGCTCTAAAAGTGAACCTGGAAATTATAGGCCAGTAAGTCTAACCTCTATTGTTGGTAAAATATTTGAAGGGTTTCTGAGGGATGTTATTCTGGATTATCTCAATGAGAATAACTGTTTAACTCCATATCAGCATGGGTTTATGAGAAATCGCTCCTGTCAAACCAATCTAATCAGTTTTTATGAAGAGGTAAGCTATAGACTGGACCACGGTGAGTCATTGGACGTGGTATATCTCGATTTTTCCAAAGCGTTTGATACCGTGCCGCACAAGAGGTTGGTACACAAAATGAGAATGCTTGGTCTGGGGGAAAATGTGTGTAAATGGGTTAGTAACTGGCTTAGTGATAGAAAGCAGAGGGTGGTTATAAATGGTATAGTCTCTAACTGGGTCGCTGTGACCAGTGGGGTACCGCAGGGGTCAGTATTGGGACCTGTTCTCTTCAACATATTCATTAATGATCTGGTAGAAGGTTTACACAGTAAAATATCGATATTTGCAGATGATACAAAACTATGTAAAGCAGTTAATACAAGAGAAGATAGTATTCTGCTACAGATGGATCTGGATAAGTTGGAAACTTGGGCTGAAAGGTGGCAGATGAGGTTTAACAATGATAAATGTAAGGTTATACACATGGGAAGAGGGAATCAATATCACCATTACACACTGAACGGGAAACCACTGGGTAAATCTGACAGGGAGAAGGACTTGGGGATCCTAGTTAATGATAAACTTACCTGGAGCAGCCAGTGCCAGGCAGCAGCTGCCAAGGCAAACAGGATCATGGGGTGCATTAAAAGAGGTCTGGATACACATGATGAGAGCATTATACTGCCTCTGTACAAATCCCTAGTTAGACCGCACATGGAGTACTGTGTCCAGTTTTGGGCACCGGTGCTCAGGAAGGATATAATGGAACTAGAGAGAGTACAAAGGAGGGCAACAAAATTAATAAAGGGGATGGGAGAACTACAATACCCAGATAGATTAGCGAAATTAGGATTATTTAGTCTAGAAAAAAGACGACTGAGGGGCGATCTAATAACCATGTATAAGTATATAAGGGGACAATACAAATATCTTGCTGAGGATCTGTTTATACCAAGGAAGGTGACGGGCACAAGGGGGCATTCTTTGCGTCTGGAGGAGAGAAGGTTTTTCCACCAACATAGAAGAGGATTCTTTACTGTTAGGGCAGTGAGAATCTGGAATTGCTTGCCTGAGGAGGTGGTGATGGCGAACTCAGTCGAGGGGTTCAAGAGAGGCCTGGATGTCTTCCTGGAGCAGAACAATATTGTATCATACAATTATTAGGTTCTGTAGAAGGACGTAGATCTGGGTATTTATTATGATGGAATATAGGCTGAACTGGATGGACAAATGTCTTTTTTCGGCCTTACTAACTATGTTACTATGTTACTCACCTCACTCCATTTCCCCAGCGCTCTGCTCCTATCTCCTGTGCACGAAGTCTCAGCAGCGCAATGAAATGACGTCTGACGCAACCCCTCCTCCACCAATGTGTTAATCGCTGTCTGTATCACGAGGGTGCAGTTAGCGGTGACGGCGGGGGTATGGTGCGGCACTTGGACCACTGCTTCCGACCTTGGGCTGGTGTAGGCAAAGTTACAATTCTGTCTCTATCTGTACTGAGCTCACAATCATCGTTAACAATTTAAGCATTTTAATTTCTGAAAATGAGGTTTGTCCTCTCCTGAAATCTCCTGCCATAAATCTCCTTTACATGTAACCTGTTCCCTACTGACTGAGCAGCACCCAGCAGTGCGGGCATACAGAGTCGCACCGTATGTCGGTGATTGGTGGTGTTTGGTCACACAATGTAGAGCAGCAGTCGGCATTTGTTTACGGCCGTGGGTCAACAAGTATATTCACAATTGGCAGATTGCTGCAGATAATTTTGAAGATCTGTGTTACATCTTCGCCGGAGATATAAAGTGTGAAATCCGTAATAAATGCCACGCAATGAATTGACATGCTGCAGATTTAAAAAAAATCTAGAACAATGTGGATTTTGTGCAAACGCATCAGACTGAAAAATCTGCAGCAAGTTTGTGATCTTTGAAGAAGCTTCTCTTTTCCGCTCTACGCCAGCCTCTTACAGGGACTGTCTTTGGAATTGTGCTAATAGACACAACCCATGGACATAGTGGTGTGTCTTGCACAGACTGTTTTTTCTTTTCTGGTCCTGGATAGCCCTTTTAATGCACAAATACAGTGTTAATGGGGAAGTTATGGTTTTTTCAAGGGGAACTAAAAAACAAAAAACATTATGAAGCGTTTGTCATCACATTATGTTCTTTTTTTTTTTTTTTCTAGGTGGCTTTAATAAAGTATTCCCTATGGAGAAACTGGGTTCTTTCAGCCCTGAGGAGGTCCAGATGATTCTTTGTGGAAACCAGTCTCCCTCCTGGTCTGCTGAAGACATTATCAATTACACAGAACCCAAGCTAGGTTACACAAGAGAAAGGTACATTCCTGGTGATGAGAGAGATGTTGCCGTAGCATCATTTTTTAGGTGCATCTTGTCTTCCATATAAATCAGACCACGATGCACGGACCTGCCGGTGGGTCTCTGACTCGACACTGACAGCTGCATAGAAATATATGAAACTGTTGTGGTTCCATCGCCGTCCGATTTATACGGCCATCTGATTGTACCCTCCTTATGGTGATCATTTTCACACTGTCTAATATCTTATTAGCCCATATCCGTTTCACACACGTATTGTTATACCACTATGTTAGATTCCCTTTATATAAATGTTACATTTCTATCGGTAAAATCAGAAAGAAAGCACATATGGACATGCAGGCCTTTGACGTATAAATCCATCTACACTTTTATATCTTCTATCTGTTGCTGCATTTCCTATTTATTTCCTTTTTCATATGCAAATTAAATAATAATTGCTTTGGGCACAAGAGAGCACTTCAAGATCCAATATCGCCTGAGCTTGTTTCCCCGTCCAGCACCACCCTCTTTAGCTTAATTGACAGCTTACTGTCTAATTTTCTTGCCTGACGTCAATCAAGCTAAAGTGGCTGGTGCTGTGTGGTGAAAAAAAAAAGAAGAGAATGTCCAGCTTCACCGAATCCGTAAAAAAGTTTTCTTTATTCACAAACTTTTAAGCATAGAGGATACTGACTTCAGCACGAACCATATGGGTAAGAATCTCAACGCGTTTAAGTTGATTAAGGGAGCTTAGTCTCCAGAAACGCGTTGAGATTCTTACCCATATGGTTCGTGCTGAAGTCAGTATCCTCTATGCTTTAAGTTTGTGAACAAAGAAAACTCTTTTTTACGGATTCGGTGAAGCTGGACATTCTCTTCTTTTTTTGGACTTTATACACCTGGACACAGCGGGTCCGTGCTCCTGAAGCTTGGTTTATGCATCACGGGTGAGCTGGCTTATATTTCTTTTTTCTGTGTGGTGAAACAAGCTTCGGAGGCAGTGGCTCCATAAGTGCTCACTCGTGCCTAGAACACTGAATTCTTCATTTGCATATGAATTAAAAGAAAATTCCTCGGGAATGCAGCAACAGATAGAAGACATAAAGGTGTCAATAGATTTACATATCAAATATATGCATGCCCAAATATAGGGCTTGATCTTACTGACAGATTCCCTTTAAGTGAGGTATTGCAAAGAAAATACGGTTTAAAGATTTACTCGCATAGCAGCAAAGAAACTCTTTACATAAAACTTGCATTAGTTTCAATACATAAAGAATTGATTTTATTTACTTAACAGCAATACTATTGAAAACTCTGAAATAACATTTGTAGAACATGAAAACTTGCTGAACGAAATTCCTCTTAACCAACTGATGCTTTAGTGGACTGTGTGACTAAAACTCAGGTTTTCCGCTCTTAGTCCCGGCTTCCTTCGTTTTGTACGGGTCCTCTGTGGCATGTCCTCGGATGAGAGGAAGGCTTTTCTACAGTTTACAACTGGGTGCTCTACATTGCCGCCTGGAGGACTAGCCAATCTGCATCCGCGCCTCACCGTTGTGAGAAAGGTGAGTCATTATTTAGAGGTTTTCTTCTTTTTCTTGTTGCTATTGGATATAAATGTATTATGCAGCACAAATGGCACCCACATAGGCTGTTTGCTCGTCACCACTGCAAGCTGTTGTCTCTTTCTTACATTTTACTGTAGAGCAACATTTTGGAGTTAACATAAAGACTTTAAAAGTAAATCCTTCATATAATATAAAAATTACAGACTTGCCAAGTGCTCAAAGGCCAAATATAAGCCAACTTCTTAAGACCACGTTCCCACAATGAGTATTTGGTGGGGTTTTGATGGTGCAGACATTCTGCGGCATTTCCACACCTATTTGCTAAACTAAGGAACTTGTCTCTTTTTCTACTACAATTCAATCAAAATATTAGAATTTATAAAAAATTACGTTACACTTTTGAATTGTTTTTTTTTCCTTCACATTTGATTTGTTTTTGACTTGTTGGTACTTTATGTATTCAGTAAAGCTGCTTTGTTTATGATACTGCTGGCATTTGGCTTTGACAAAACATCATTGATGTCATGGGTGAATTATACACTTTTTTACCTGCAGATTTTTCTATGGGGAAAATTTGCACATAAAACTCGGCGTATTTGCAACGCACACCACAGGACAACAAAAAAATAAATAAATAAGCACCGTGGACATGAGATTTCTTTTAATCACATTTGCTGGAAATTGCGGGTTTTTTTTTTTTTTTTTCACAGCAGAAATATGCAGCATCAAAAATTAATTGTGGGAACTTAGAATTCTCATGTGCACTTTTTGCAAAATCAAGGAGCTGCTAAATTGTGATGACCCTTTATGAAAGGTCCCGGAAGGGCTGTAGTGAAGCTTCTCCTCTTACACAACACAGAAATCACGGCGTCACAGCTCCTTGGATAGTGTCACTCGCATGTAGTTGAAAGGGGTTTTTTCATACACACATCAGGATTTTTAATGAAAAATCTAGGTAAAAGGAGAGACTGCTGGACTTTCACTGGAAAAGTGCTTTCACTTAAAAAAAAAAAAAAAAAAAAAAATATATATATATATATACACACACACACACACACACACACACACACACACACACACACACACACACACACACACACACACACACACACACAGTGTGTATATACATGTACTGTATGTGTGCGTATTCATGTACTTTGTACATGTACTGTGTGTATACATGTACCTTGTGTACATAATAGTGCGTGTGTGTATTTAGTATTAAGATGTGCACATACATGCTCTAAAATTTTTATTTTTTTTTACGAGGATTAACTAATGCATGAAATCTGAGGGTATTAATTCCCAACCTTTCATCTCTCCGTCAGGTTGATGCAACTGATGCTAGCTATCCGTCTGTGAATACCTGTGTGCATTATCTCAAGTTGCCGGAATATTCTTCGGAGGAGATAATGAGAGACCGCCTGCTTGCTGCTACCATGGAGAAAGGATTCCACCTGAACTGAGAGCCCCCGGGGCTGACGGGACACTAAACCTTGTTACTTGCGGCACTCCCTCGTGTTCATGTGCTGAGAAAAGACATGGCCTTTCTTCCTCTCGCTGTGTTTTCCGTACATCCCCTCTGCGAGGCTTTACATGAGAGAGCGGGTGTAATGCCTTTTTTTCTCGTTATTTGTTTTCTTGTTCGCTGCTAATGATCTCTTCTGGCATGAGTGACTGAAAGCTCTTAATCTGCCACTTCATCCTGGCAGCAGCTGGTTTGGAGGGCCCAGAAGCCGTCATACATGCCTCCTAGCACTCAGACATTGTAAAGTGTATCGTCTGTTGTATGAACATAATACACTACGTCGGCACCCCTGCTCCCCGCTGTCCTGCATCCAACTCTCATTTTGCTAGCTTTAAACTAACATGCCAGAAAGCTGCTTACATCTAATGTAGAACGTTCTTGGAATCCTGAAGCTTCTATAATTTTTTTTTTTCTTACATTATTTTTCCATTTTATTTGTAATGGTGCCTGCACTACTTAAATTTCCTTAGTATTTTTCTTTCCCCTGACGTTATAACCACGCACCTTTGTTATTATGGCGTCCTCCTTAATCTGGAAGGATTGGATTTTTTGTTTTTTAAGCCCCTGCTATGCAGATTGAACTGAAGTGTTTGTGCAGAATCCAAATAAAGCTTCAGAGTGAAGATGATTTCAGTCCCTACAACAATGTACGACGGCGTAAAGCCTAATATAGCCCCTTCATTGTTCAGGGTAACTCTTAACTCCTGTGAAGAAGGCTGTTCCTCGCACTTAAAAGGGTTAAATAAAAGAAAGAAAAAGATTGCTCTCTTGTATTTTCTTTGTATATTATAAACTTTTATTTAACTTGTTGCAGTTTGAAGTAAAAAAAAATAAATAAAAAAAGTTAATAAAGAGTTTAAAACAAAACACATTTCCAGTATGTGTGCTGAAAAATAAATGTCTGCAGTCTGATGTGTGAGCCAGTTCTGAATCATTTCAATTTTATATGGTTACGAGTGCGCCACATTACCGAGATGCAACGTCAACTATGTTTACAGGAGTCTTAAAATCTAAAGGGGCTGTCCACTACTAGGACAACCCTCTCCATCTGAATGTTTTCCTCTGATTAGACAAGTACCGGCACAGGAAGGGAGTATGTGTTCATATTTCTCCTTCGCCACATTGGGGGACACAGTCCGTGGGTGTATGCTACTGCCACTAGGAGGCTGACACAAAGTGAATATTAAAAAGTTTAGCAGCTCCTCCTCCTCTGTAGTATATACCACCCACTGGCTCCGGATAGAACCAGTTCATGCTTGGTGTCCGCAGGAGGCACACTGGGGTCTGCTATTCAGACCATACTTCTTTATTTCTCTATTCATTTTCAACTACAGCCACTTCGGAGGTTGTCTTCCCCTCCCTAATAGGGGACAGGAACACAAAGAGGTTAAATACCCCTCTCCTTCCTGCAACCACCAGTGTTTTCCTGTCCCCTATGGGGCATGAAGTGAATCTGAAGGGGCTGCCGTGGCCGGCGACCGGAGCTCCACATTTACCTTTCACTAGCCGGGCAGCTGAGGTCGGGGCCTGCCTCTCCTCTTGTGCTGCTTCAGGACTCGGGACTCTCCTCCTTTGGGAGTAAAGTGGGGCGGTGATGTGCGTGCCGGGGGCCTCCTGTAGCCCCCCGGCTTCCTCCTCCTGCTGCATCCCGGGCGGTCTGCACAGGGGCTCGCTGGGTAGGGCGCGCGTCTCAGCATGGCGCGTCGCTTTCTGCGTGCGTCACTTCCTGCGGGACATGCGTCACTTCCTGCGGGACATGCGTCACTTCTGGTCGGTCCCTGTGCGTTCCACGTTGGAGCGCGCGCCTGTGGCAGTTTTTGGCCTACATTGTCTGGGGTAGCATTTCGGGGCGTTTTCGAAAGATCTCTCCCAATTGGGTTACGAGGAGGAGCAGTACAGAACATGCTGACCCACGATCCTCCTTATAAAAGATCCGGGCGGGGGACCACCAGGTAAGGCCTGTCTGACGTGACGGATGGACATGGACGGTGACAAAATCCCCTTGCTCTGCATCTGCAGAACCCAGCGTACTACTGTAAGCAGGTTAGCCCCAGCTATCCATTATATACTTTCAAGCGGCTTAAGACCTTTTTTCTCTCTTTTAGGGAGAAAAGGTCACTGATCCTAGAAAGGCCAGCCGCAAATGCAAAGTGTATGCAACCAGACTCCCATCTACATATGGGAAAAAGCTCTGCCAGTCCTGTACAGATGAGGTTCTACGCGCTGAGCAACCCTCGCTCCTGTATAGCATAAAACCCTTCATCAAGCAGGAGGTCCAGTCTTCCATGGCCAGCCTCTCCCAGACTCCAGTACCACTTCCACCTCCTCCCAAAAAGAGGAAAAAGGCCCCAGTGGAGTCTGACTCTAACTCAGGGGAGATTCAATCCTCGGGTTCGGAGGACGTTTGGGAGAATGAGGGTTTCACTTCCACCCCCTAAGTCAGAGAACAAGAAGTATTACTTCAATTCTGAGGATATGGGTGACTTAATCAGTATAGTAAGAGGCACCATGGGGGTGGAGGATGAAGATATTAAACTTACTGTACAGGATGAAATGTTTGAAGGGTTAAAGCCCAAAGATCAAAAGGGGTTTCCTGTACATAAAAATATTCAGGATTTAATTCTTCATGAATGGGGTCTCCCTGAAAAAGGTCTTAACACCCCCTCAGAACGGAAAAACCGTTTCCCCTTGGATGGAGAGAACTCCTTATGGGAAACACCAAAAGTTGATGTACAGGTGTCCAGAGTGACTAAGAAAACGGCCCTTCTATTTGAGGACTCTTCTGCTAAGAAAGTCCTGGGACACCTCCACAAATCTATTAAAAACCAACAAAGCCTCTATGTGCGTAGCTAGATCCTTGTTTATTTGGTTACGCAAGCTCGAGGATCATTTGGCACAGGGCCCCCCAAGAGGGGAGATCCTAGACTCCCCCTACTGCAAAAAGCAACAGGATTCATAGCTGATGCTTCAGCTGAGTCTGTCCGTGTGGCCGCAAAAGGGGCCGTCCACTCCAACTCATCCAGGAGAGCACTCTGGCTAAAATCCTGGGGAGGTGACTTCATCTCCAAGTCCAAGTTATGCAGCATCCCCTTCCAGGGCCATCATGTTTTTGGTCCTATCCTGGATAAGGCAGCAGATAAAAAGAAATCGCTCCCTGAACAGAGAAATCCCAGGAAACGCTTTTTTCGCTCCATTTCCCACCCACCCACCCCCCCCCACACACACACACACACCTTCAAAACTCCTTACTAAGAGATATACAAAATCTGCTCCAGTCAAATGTGATCTCACAGGTTTTTCTGGTAACAAAATTGTCGGGGAAAAACAATCATTATAAACTTAAGACCATTGAACGAATCTGTCCGCTACAGAAGATTAAAGATGGAATCAATCAGATCATTGATTCCCCTCATCGGACAGAATTGGGTAATGGCAACGGTGGATCTGAGGGATGCGTACTACCATGTACCAATCCACCCAGAACACAGGAAATTCCTCAGATTCGCTGTCTCACAGGGGCAGCAAATCAAACACTTCCAGTTCAACGTCCTACCCTTCCGCATCTCTTCAGCTCCGCGGGTCTTTACAAAAATGGCAGAAGCCATGGTCTTCATCCGTCGCCAGGGAATATGTATAGTCCCGTACTTGGACGACTTCCTCATCATGGCACCATGTACTCCCCGTCTGGAGGCGGATGTGACAAAGATCCTGGAGATATTAAGATCCCTGGGCTGGATCCCGAATCTGGAGAAATCAGAAATCTGTCCCTCCACGAGGAAAGTTTCTGGGGGTTATTCTGGGCTCAAAAGAAAGAACATCGTTTCTACCCAGAGATCGTCAGATCGACCTTGTCCAGAGAATAACCAAATTCAGACACCAGCGAGCACCAACCCTCAGGGAGTCTGCTCTAGGTTCCCTGACCGCATGCATCCAAGCAGTCTCCTGCGCTCAGGCTCACACGCGAACTCTGCAGACCTACGTGCTCCTACACTCCAGGAAGCGACAGGTCCCCTTGACTCAAAGGATCTTTCTCCCCGGCCACGTAAAATCGGCTCTAAACTGGTGGTTGGATTACCAAAATCTTCCCCTGAAGACACTCCGCTCAGATGCCAGAAAATGGGGTTGGGGCGCAGTGGTGGACAGTTACCACTTCCAGGGACGATGGCCAGCAGACATCAGCAGCAGTTCCTCGAACCTACGGGAACTGAAAGCCTTGGAACAAGCTTTAAAAGCGTCATCTGCGTTGATCCAAAATAACCACGTTCGAATTTATTCGGACAACATGACCACAGTGGCCTACCTACGACACCAGGGAGGAACAAGGTATGCCGGTCTAAAAGAGATAGCTGCAAGAATCTTTTCCTGGGCAGAGAAGAACCTTCTGTCAGTCACAGCAGTATATCTGAGGTGTAGACAATACTCAGGTGGACTATCTCAGCCAGAAAGACATACACCCAAGGGAGTGGTGCCTGGACCAAACCATGTTCATGTCCCTAATCTCAAGGTGGGGAACCCCAGAAGTGGACCTGTTTGCTAACGGACAAAATGCAAAGACGAAGACGTTCTTCTCCCTTTATCACTGGGATGGAGCCCAAGGGATAGATGCATTTTCACGGCGGTGGAGGTTCAACCTCGCATATGCCTTTCCACCCATTCCCATGCTGGCAAAGACTACAGAAGATCAGGATGGACCGAGTTACCACAATCCTAATCGCACCACTATGGCCCGGCAGGAGCTGGTACAGCGCCCTACTGGATATGGCCCTAGAAGGTCCCTGGCTTCTACCTCAGAAAATCGACCTCCTTCACCAGGGTCCCCTACTACATCCGAATCTACACAAACAGCCTGGCGGCATGGTTACTGAGGCCAAAATCTTAACAGCCAGAGGTCTCTCGGATAAAGTAATCCAGACCCTCCAAAAAAGCTGAAAACCAGTGACCAACGCCATCTACGCCAAGGTCTGGAAAAGGTTTACATCCAGGTGCCTCCCAGACCCCTTTCATCCCAATATTGCACAGGTCTTAGATTTCTTACAGAGGGGATTAGAAATGGGCCTTACTCCTAGCACGCTCAAGGTGCAAGTATCAGCCCTTAGCAGCTTTTTTGATAGGGACTTAGCCGGCCACCGCTGGATTAAAGGCTTTATGATTTCAGCATCCAAGATGCGTCCCAGACTCCATAGCAAAGTCCCGCCCTGGGACCTCAACATTGTTCTCAAAGGTCTAACTCAAAATCCATTTGAACCCCTGGATTCAATGACTATAAAAAACCAAACCCTCAAGACAGTCTTTTTAGTCACAATCACTACGGCTAGATGCATAGGGGAGTTGCAGGCCCTGTTGATACAGGAACCTTATCTCATATTCACTACGGACAGCATTATACTGAAACTAGATTAGTCTTTTCTTCCTAAAGTGGTCTTGGATTTCCACAGAGACCAGAATATTGTGCTGCCCTCATTCTGTCCAAACCCCTCCAACCCTAAGGAAGAGACCTTTCACACCCTTGATGTCCGCTGGGTGGTTCTACATTACTTACAACAGACTGAAGCCTGGCGAATCGATCAAAATTTATTCATACAGTTTTCAGGCCGGAACAAAGGCAAGAAAGCGGCAAAAAATACGATCGCAAATTGGATCAACCATTTTATTTGCCTGGCTTATTCATCACAGAAACTTGATCCATCAGCTTCTCTGAAGGCACATTCTACCCCGGCGATGGCAACATCATGGGCAGAGAGAGGGCATGCTTCATCAGAGCAGATCTGCAGAGCCGCCACCTGGTCGTCCATCCACACGTTCACCAGACATTACAGGCTAAATTTCAATAGGGATTTAACATTTGGCAGACGAGTTCTGTAGGCCGTGGTCCCTCCCTAGCGAAATTAGCTGTTGGTATTACTCCGAAGTGGCTATCGTGGAAGGTGACTAGAGAAAATAGAATTAGGCTTACCAGTAATTCGGTTTTGAGGAACCTTCCACGACAGCACTAATTTCCCTCCTGATCTGATTTTTTTTTTTATTGGATGATTCCTGCATTTTTTGTGGTAATTATACATGCTAGTGTTCAGGAAAACACTGGTGGTTGCAGGAAGGGGAGGGGTATTTAACCTCTTTGTGCTACTGTCCCCTATTAGGGCGGGGAAGACAACCTCCGAAGTGGCTGTTATGGAAGGTTCCTAGAAACCGAATTACCGGTAAGCCTAATTCTATGTTTTCAACTTTTTATTTTTTAAACTTTTTTCCACGAGGAAGACTGGGGCGACGGACCCTTTCAAGGGGCCGATCTCCACCAACCAACAGGCGAGCACGGCGAATGTCGCCTCCCCGTATCCTCTCCTGCGAAGTGGGATGCCATACCTGAGCTACTCTAGGGGCGACTGTTCCCTTCAGAGCGCCGATCTCCCCGCACCAGCAACAGATGGGTACACTGAGTGTCGCCTTCATGTACCCCCTTCTGAGCCAGGCTACAGCCGGACACAGTCCTGTGAAATCCTAGGGAAATGAACTCTTAGGATAAACAGAGGCCCCTATGGCATATGTGCTGCTCCCACTGCACCAATACTGATGGAACAGCGGTGCTGCAGGGAGCTGGACGGTCCCTCTCCACCTCCCCCCTGAAAGGGAACAGTGGATATGAAGATTCCTGCACCGTCCCTGTCGCAGCCCTGACCTGCATGCAGAGTGGCACCTCTGCTCTTCATCTCCAGGCATCCGGTGCTGAGTTTTCGATTGGGGGTCCTTCCTGATCTCGGCGGCCATATTTTGACACCCTATATGGAACAAGCTCCCAGGAAGGCTCTGCCTTTTTAAGATGGGTGCTGCACCGCTGGGGGACCAGGCTTCTCTGGGACACAGGACCTGGGTAAGTGCTCTGCCACACTGCCCTCAGGCTCCCTCTTCATCTGCTTCTTCCTGCTCTCCCTCAAAGTGCTCTGCTGACATTCAGCTGCACAAATTAGCCTTCCCTGCAGTATTTTGGGGGTTATCAGGGATAAAGCATGTCTACCTACAACCTCAAAAAAGCCCTCTATAAGGGTATGTGCACACGTTGTGGATTTTGCTGCGGATTCGCAGCTGTTTTCCCTGAGTTTACAGTACCATTGTAAACCTATGGAAAACAAAATCCGCAGTGTGCATGCTGTGGAAAAAATTGTGCGGAAACGTAGCGTTGTTTATTCCGCAGCATGTCAATTCTTTGTGCGGATTACGCAGCGGTTTACACCTGCTCCATAATAGGAATCCACACAAAAACTGCATAAAATCCGCAGGGAAAACGCAGTGCTTTATACCTGTGGAATTCTGAAAACCGGTGCGGAAAAATCCACAGAGGTTCCATCTACGTGTGCACATACCCTAAAACACAGTTTTTCCCTTCTTGCACCTCCTGTCAGGCTGCGTTACCTAGGGGACATTCTACTCTACTCTGTCATGCTTGCGACCCTAAATGCGCTCAGGAGCCCGCCACCGAACCCATGGTGACCAGTCCCCCTGAGTTGGCTTTGTCACTTTTGGCTCTTTAACTAAGGTGATTGAGTCCCTTCAGGATCCCTCCAGGAGCAGGACCACTAATCCATCTCTCAAGGAATTCCCCTACATCAGGGGAACCATCGGCCTGCAGGGCTGTTCTCGTTTAAGACACAAACAGGCATCTAGGAAACGAGTACATAGCTTGTCCCCAGGCACCTTGGCATCCGTTAGCTCTGCTTCTCGCTATCCCTCTCCATGGGCGTATAGCAAACATGACTCTGAATCTGATGGACCCCTTGACCTAGAGTCGCCAGGTTATCGGGCTACAGTGGATAGTCTTATTGAGGCCGTCAACCAGTCACTGCAGGTTTATGAGGAGCCCACTACTTCCCATACGGATAACACCATGTCCTTTAAAAGGACCAAACGTCCTCATAGGGTGTTTGCCAATCACCCTGAGTTCCAGGACATAGTTTGGCGACATTGAGAGCGTCCGGACAAATGCTTTGCAGGTCAGAGATCTCTGTGGAGTCCAGATACCCCTTTTCTCCTGACCTCCGCAAACAATGGACAGAATCCCTTCTAGTGAATCCACCCGTATCCCTGTTGTCCTCCAAAACTCTTCTGTCCTTTCCGGACGGATCCTCCATCCAGGATCCCACAGATCGCCTGATTGACAGCTTCGCTCGTTCGGTTTTCGAGGCATCAGGCTCGGCACTTGTTCCCTCTTTTGCAGCTACCTGGGTAGCCAAAGCCGTGACTTACTGAGAAGATTCCCTGCATAAGGCCATACAGAAGACTGATCTCCCCTCTGAGATAGCAGCGTTGGCCAATCAAATTTCTTTGGCTGGTGACTAGTAAATACTTCCCTGGACGCAGCTAATTGCTCTGCACTTACAGCTTCAAATTCAGTAGCGATTAGAAGGGTGCTATACCTGAGGAACTGGCAAGCAGACTCTACATCTAAAAAGTCTTTAACTTCCCTATCTCAACGGTCGCTTATTCGGAGAAAATCTGGACCAACTGATTTTGGATGCTACAGGCGGGAAGAGTAAATCACTTCCCCAGCAGAGGATTAGGCGACCGATCTGCTGACAGCTGCAGACTTGTTTTTGGTCCTTTTGCAGCAATTACGGGTGGTCCTCTACAGCCAGTTCCCCAGTTCAGGGCGCCCCACTGTCAGGAACAAGAGTCCATAGACCTCGTACAAACCCAACCGCTTGTGGAAGGGCCGACCCAAGCAGTTTAGATCTAGGGGATCCAGACCCCAAAGATCCTCGACCAAATGACTCGACCCACTGTCCGGACGACGCCAGCAGAGTAGGCGGCCGCCTACCCCTATTTCGCCATGTCTGGCTCGTAGTCATTCACGACGAATGGGTCAGGGATCTGGTGTCCACTGGATACAAAATAGAATTTTCCAAAACCCCCCCCCCCCCCCCCAAATCGTTTTTTTGCATCCCATCCCCCCGAAGCGGGAACTCGGGCCTTTTACCAGGCTATCGAGTTACTCCGCCGAGATGGGGTTATTACTTCGGTTCCAGAGAATGAAAGGTTTCAAGGATTTTATTCAAATCTGTTCATGGTCCCAAAGAAGGATGGGACAAGAAGGATGGGACAGTCAGGCCCATCCTGGATCTAAAACTTCTAAACAGATTAGTCAGAGTCCAGCAATTCAGGATGGAGTCCCTTCGCTCCATCATCGCCTCGATGGAACAAGGCGAGTTCCTGGCCTCCATCGACATTTGGGATACGTATCTTCACGTTCCAATCTTTCCTCCTCACCAAAGGTTTCTTCGATTCGCTGTTTGTGAAGAACATTTTCAGTTCACGACCTTGCCCTTCGGCCTCGCCACCATCCCCAGAGTCTTCACAAAGGTCATGACTTGTGATGAGTAGTGTTGAGCATTCCGATACCGCAAGTATCGGGTATCGGCCGATACTTGCGGTATCGGAATTCCGATACCGAGATCCGATATTTTTGTGATATCGGGTATCGGTATCGGAAGTGTAAAATAAAGAATTAAAATAAAAAATATTGTTATATTCACCCCTCCGGCGGCCCCTGGACATCAGCGGGAGGATCCGGCGTCCGGCACGGCTTCTTTCTTCAAAATGCGCGCCTTTAGGACCTGTGGTATGACGTCCCGGCTTCTGATTGGTCGCGTGCCGCCCATGTGACCGCCACGCGACCAATCAGAAGCCGCGACGTCATTCCTCAGCTAAAGTCCTAGAATGAGCGCCTTCTAGGACCTGAGGAATGACGTCGCGGCTTCTGATTGGTCGCGTGGCGGTCACATGGGCGGCACGCGACCAATCAGAAGCCGGGACGTCATTCCACAGGTCCTAAAGGCGCGCATTTTGAAGAAAGAAGCCGTGCCGGACGCCGGATCCTCCCGCTGATGTCCAGGGGCCGCCGGAGAGGTGAATATAACAATATTTTTTATTTTAATTCTTTATTTTACACTTTAATATGGATCCCAGGGCCTGAAGGAGAGTTTCCTCTCCTTCAGACCCTGGGATCCATGAGGATACATTCCGATACTTGATGTCCCATTGACTTGTATTGGTATCGGATATCGGTATCGGCGATATCCGATATTTTTCGGGTATCGGCCGATACTATCCGATACCGATACTTTCAAGTATCGGACGGTATCGCTCAACACTAGTGATGAGCGAATATACTCATTACTCGAGATTTCTCGAGCATGCTCAGGGGTCCTCCGAGTATTTTTTAGTGCTCCAAGATTTAGTTTTTCTTGCCACAGCTGAATGATTTACTTCTGTTTGCCAGCATAAGTACATGTGGGGGTTGCCTGGTTGCTAGGGAATCCCCACATGTACTTATGCTGGCTAACAGATGAAAATAATTCAGCTGCGGCAAGAAAAACTAAATCTCCGAGCACTAAAAAATACTCGGAGGACCCCCGAGCGTGCTCGAGAAACGAGTATATTCGCTCATCACTAGGGTCAGGATTCCCCTGACCGCTGCCACCAATTTGTCACAATTCACACCGTGACAGTCACCCCTACGTCACGGGTCGGGGTGGCTTTGGGCCAACAGACGGCTATCACATGTGCAGGGGGGCTTATCTTAGTTATCCCTCCACTGCTAACAATGTGATGAGAAAACACACACAAGGCTATTGACCTCTTAGTTTACAGCAGGGGCTTATGCTAGGTATCCCACTGCTTTCAATATACCACAAACTGCAGGGATTTATGTATATCCCGCTTACAGTTCCACTTAACACTTGCAGCTCTCTGGCGCCCCCCTTACTCTCAGGTCAGATTAGGTACTGCACCCTGGGTAATTAGTCGCCAGAAAGGCTGCCTGCTATGTACTGGCTATTGGGCACGCTGCAGCGATGCGATAAACTACTCCCACTCAGGCAGGAACAATAATTATCAACCCCGCAGCCGCTTCAGCATCACCCAAAAGTCTGCACACTATCGGTATCACTGCCACCAGCTTCGATTAAACGGGTCCGAAGCTAACCCAACACAACAGTAGCGTATTTCCCTTCAGAAGACTTAGGGTACGGTTTAGAACAGGAGAACGAACTAATATTAAATATTATATTCCATAAAAATTAGGCAGTGCTTTATCAAAAATATTTTATAAAGATGTTACAAAGGAGACAATTGCAAATATGTACACGGGTAATTATAACATAAAGGAAATAAAGGAGAGAAGATAACACTCACATGTTCAAAGCATGGCAGGCAACCATACGTCCCAGCTCATTTGGACGTGCTGCTGGCTTCAGGAGAAGACAAGAAGTCCAGAAGAAGAAATCAAGCAGAAGACTGAGCTGGGGAGCCTGCCACAAACTTAAAACTTTAAGGCTGTGACATCACAGAAAGGCTGGCTTATCCAGACCCTCCTCTCTCTACATTCTTGGTAAACTTTAAACTATTTTCTCTAATTTCTATAACTTCACTACAAAACATGTCAGAGTCATAACAAACCTAGCATTCATCTCGGATTAACGCGAGCATTCTAATGAGATCAAATATGTCCTATCTGGGATACATATTTACAGAGAAAACCCTACTTCTTTACCAGACGGAGTTAGAAGCTCAGGCTTTACGTGGTGAATAGATCCACCGAGGGGTGTAAAGAATATATATTTTCGTGTTTTTTACGTAAACGGGTTGTGTAATATCTTAACAAAACAAGACAAAGGACTTCCATGCATTTCTGGAAAGTTAGAATCCAGTTCTAGCCTGTCACTTTCCACTGCAAGAATGCCGGTCGTAAATACTTCGGCTCTCTGAGCTAGAGGTAATAAACTCTTCCTCCCCCATCTACACTGGCAAAGCAGCTCTTGGCTGAGTGAAAGGGAAGGAATTTGAAGCTACAAACTGTTGCAGCATCACTCCAAGAAGGGGGGCTTAGCCCACGCAGGCTAGCAAGAGAACTACTTATATTTCATACCATATCGTGACACCTCCCCCATTTGGTGTGCGCTAGGGAGGCAGTACCCCACGGTATGCCTCCATGGGCACCTCAGGTTCACCCTGGCGGGAGAGTCCATCTGCATTCCCATGCTCTTTGCCCGTTTTGTGTTCAATGGTGAAGTCAAACTGCTGAAGGGCAAGGCTCCAGCGTAGCAACCTGCCGTTGGTTCCACACATGGCGTTCAGCCAGCGCAGAGGGTTGTGGTCGGTCACCACAGTGAAGGGGCGACCGTACAAGTAGGGCTGCAAGCGCTGCAGGGCCCAGACTATGGCCAGGCACTCCTTCTTGATGGTGGAGTAGGCCACTTTCCTCGGCAAAAGCTTCCGGCCCAGGTATAACACGGGGTGCTCTTGGTCCTCCGAGTCAACCTGGCTGAGCACAGCACCAAGGCCAAACTCGCTGGCGTCGGTCTGCACCAAAAACGGTCGACTTCTGTCGACTGCTTTCAACACAGGGGCATTGCACAGTGTGGTTTTCAACGCCTGGAAGGCCCCCTCACAGCCATCTGTCCAGTTGACGATGTGGGGTAGCTTCTTCCTGGTGAGGTCCGTCAAAGCTTTTGCCAGGCTACTATAGTGCTGTACGAAGCGCCTATAGTACCCTGCAGTGCCCAAGAAGGACATCACCTGTTTCTTGGTCACGGGAGTGGGCCAGTTCACGATCACTCCCACTTTGTCAGGCTCTGGCTTCAGGGTGTTCCTGCCTACCCGGTGCCCCAGGTAGTGAACCTCCCTCATGCCCATCTGGCACTTTCCGGGCTTGATAGTCAGTCCTGCTTGGTGAATTCGCCTGAGCACCTCCTCGAGATGCTGCAGGTGTTCCTCCCAGGAGAAACTGAAGATGGCAATGTCATCCAAGTACGCCACTGCGTACTTCTCCAGTCCCTGAAGCAGGAGGTTGACCATCCGCTGGAAAGTGGCAGGGGCATTCTTCATGCCGAAGGGCATGACCGTGGACTCGTACAGTCCGAAGGGCGTGATAAAGGCGGACTTCTCCTGCGCCTCGGGGCTCAGGGGAATCTGTCAGTATCCTCTACTCAGATCCATTATTGTTAGGTAATCTGCGCCAGCTAACTTATCCAGCAGCTCCTTGATGCGCGGCATTGGGTGCGCGTCGGAGGCTGTGATGGCGTTGAGCCCCCTGTAGTCCACCCAGAACCGGGTGGTCCGGTCCTTCTTTGGCACGAGAACTACAGGTGATGCCCACGCGCTCTTTGACCGTCGAATCACCCCCAGTTGTAACATCTCATCGATCTCTTGGCGCATAATCTGCTGCACCTGGTCAGAGATTCGATAGGGTGTTCGCCGTAGTGGGGCGTGATTCCCGGTATCCACCTCGTGGACGGCTAACTCAGTCCTCCCAGGTCGGTTGGAGAACACGACCCGGAAGGGTTCCAGTGTGGTTTGCAACTGCAACCGCTGGGGTTCAGTTAACAAGGCGCTTACCTCCACGTCCTCGATGGACCCATTGGCCTTGGCTTGGGCCAGCATGTCCAGGAGGGTTTCTTCCTCACCGTCTTCGGGCAAGCTGCAGACCGGTAGGACGAAAGGTTCACGTTCGTGATGAGCCTTCATCATGTTGACGTGAAAGGCCTTTTGCCTACCCCGAGCGTGGTCAAGCGTGACCACGTAAGTGACCGGGTTGAGCTGTTGGTGGACGACGTACGGGCCCTCCCAGGCTGCCTGAAGCTTATCCGTTGGTACGGGGACCAGCACCCACACCTTTTGACCCACGTGGTAGGTCCGCTCCCGGGCGTTCTGGTCGTACCAGTGCTTCTGATCAGCCTGAGCCTGCGTCATGTTGTCATGCACCAACTGCGTCAAGGTCTGCATCTTGTCACGGAAGCGCATGACATACTCCACTATGGACACTTCAGAAGGGTTCGGCTCCTCTTCCCAGGATTCTCTTACCAACCCAAGGGGTCCCCGGACTCGCCTGCCGTACAGGAGCTCGAAGGGGGAGAACCCCGTCGAGGCCTGCGGAACCTCTCGGTAAGCAAACAGCAGGTGTGGGAGGTACCGCTCCCAGTCGCGCCCTTGAGTCTCAACCAGCATGCGTAGCATCTGTTTGAGGGTACCATTGAAGCGTTCACACAAGCCATTGGTCTGTGGGTGATACGCACTCGATACCAGGTGCTTCACCTGCATTCTCTTACAGAGAGCCTCCATTAGGCGAGACATAAATTGGGTCCCTTGATCAGTAAGCATTTCCCTGGGAAACCCTACACGTGAAAAGATGGCCAACAGGGCATCCGCCACCTTATCTGCCCTAGTTGACGACAGAGCTACTGCCTCTGGGTACCGGGTAGCGTAGTCTACCACAGTAAGGATGTATTGCTTTCCAGAGCTGCTGGGGACGGCCAGCGGGCCCACAATGTCCACCGAGATCCTCTGGAAAGGCTCTTCTATCACTGGCAAAGGGATCAGGGGAGCCTTAAGAGCAGGCCCCGCCTTCCCCACTCTTTGACAAGTGATACAGGAGCGGCAGTAGTTCGACACATCTGTCCCCATCTTAGGCCAATAGAAGTGTTGAGACGGCCAGGCCTTAGTTTTGCTGATCCCCAAGTGTCCAGCTAGCGGGATCTCATGGGCAATCCGCAACAACTCACCCCGGAATTGCTGCGGGACGACCAGCTGTCTTTCCCTCAACCACTCCTTTTGTGATTCTCCGGGTACTGTCTCCCGGTACAACCTTCCTTGTTCCCAGAACACCTTCTCCTTATCAGTCTCGGAGAAGCGCGTCCCGGCGAGTTATCTCAAACTCTCTAGGCTCGCATCTGTGTGCAGAGCGGCCTGAAACTCCTGGCTAGGCGAAGCCAGAAGCGATGTCAGAGTCCCTTCCCCATGGGAACCCTCTTGGACCTGCTCTGGGTCCACCTCTGGTTCAGTCACAGTGGTGACTGAGGAGGGTCTGGAAGGCAGACAGTTATCTGCGTTCCGGGCACTCTGACTGCGGGTGACAGCAGCTACGTAGGCTGTCTCCCCGGGGGTTTCTACAGACCCATCAGCCGGCGCTGCTATGGGCTCTACCTCCCCATCCACCCCCAACACTCCAGGGGCAGTGCTACTTATGGGCCAGTTACCTTCCTCGGTGGCACTGGTCACTTTCATGGCGTCACCTTCCTCACGGTTCCCATGCATCTCCCCATTTCCTGTAGCACCGACACTTGCCCCTGCTAGGGGTTCCTCAGCCGTCTCACTCCGCAGAGCGACGTGGCTGAGCACTCCTGTACCTATGGACACATCAACTTTCACAGAAAAATCATTATCAAGTTCCGTCGGTACAGGTACAACATTTTCACCATCAATCCTAGGAAAAAAATGGTTATTAGATGCATCATTACAAGATAAAGCATGGTCAGGTAACATATGCGATTTCCCATCATCATGATCATGGTTAACTTTACCCTCATTAGTAGATTGGGGAGGGGTGTCAGGGACGTAGTATGCAACCATCCTCCCCAAATCAGTCCCCAACAAAACATCAGTGGGCAAATTATCAGACAGCCCCACTTCTTTCACCCCGCTCCCGGCACCCCAATCAATAAAAACCCGGGCCATCGGTAAGGGACAGCTGATGCCCCCAATCCCAGTGACAGTTAGGGTTTTCCCCGGAATGATTTCTTCAGGGGCCGCCAGTTCGGGTCGGGTGAGGGTTCGTTCAGCCCCGGTGTCCTTGAGGCCTGTAGCAACATGGCCTCCCACAGTGACGTGCTGTACGTTGTCACACACCCTCCCAACCACACCACCCACCAAAAGAACTGCTGCATTAGGCCCTGGGGCCTTGGCTGGGGTGTTCTTCTGCTTGGTTGGGCAGGAGGGACTGATATGACCAGTCTGATGGCAGGTGAAACACTTGCGAGGTTCGGTGGTAGGTCTGGTGCTGTTGGCCACGGGGCCAGGACCTCTGGTGTGTTGGCTGGCAGGGATACTGGCGTTGGTTGCAGGCTTACCCCCTCTCCAGCTGGTGGTGACTGGCTTCCGCACTTCCGATCTACGGTTGGCCTCATAGGCATCGGCAATCTGCGCTGCTTTCGTCACGTCTTTGGGTTCTCTGTCCATCACGAACTGTCGCACCTCAGCTGGGCAAAGATGAAAGAACTGGTCTTTGATCATCAGGTCTTGCAGCTGTGCAAAGGTGGTCACTGACAGTCCTTGGGTCCACTGGTCAAAGTGGGTCCCCAGTCCATGCACCACATCACTGTAACTGTCGTGTGGGCCACGTTGGAGGGTCCGGAACTTTCTACGGTACACCTCGGGTGTAAGCTGGTACTTGGCTATCAGAGCCTTCTTGATGGCCTCATAGTCACCATCTTGTTCTTGAGGGAGGGCAGCAAACGCCTCTAGAGCTTTGCCTCTCAGCCCTGGTGTCAGGTATCGTGCCCATTCATCTGTAGGCAGCCGGTACTGTCTGCAGGCTTTCTCAAAGGCCCGCAGAAACGTGTCCAGGTCTCCGTCCTTCTCCATAACAGGGAAGTGATCGGGCCGGGGCTTAGGTATCTGAGCGCTGCTGGGCTCACGTCTCTGGGCGGTGGAGGGCATCCCCCCTGCCGGAGCATCTCCAGTTCATGTTCTCGCTGGGCTTGGCGCTCGGCTCTCTCAGCCTCCCGCTCGGCTCGCTGGGCCTCTCTCTCAGCTCGGGCCTCTCTCTCGGCTTGCTGGGCCTCCTGCCGGTATTGCTGAATCAGCTGCCGACGTCCCTCATGGTCGTCAGTGGGGAATTCTTTCAAGGCCGCCTGCAGGTGGGGGTCCAATTCGCCCGGATTGCCAACAGAGCCAGCATTCAGTGGTTGGACCTCTGCTGCAGCACCATGTTCGCTGGTGCTGGCTTCTGCGGCCTCTGGGCTCTGTGACCTGGCTTGGTCGGCTTCGAATTGCACCAGGTCAGCGACCATTTGAGCCTTGGACTTGTCCTGGGGGTTCAGGCCATGGTACATGCATATCCCAGCAAGAATGTCCTTCTTCTGCTGGTTGTACCAGGCTTCCCCTTTCGCAGCCATGGTTGCCAAATAAAAGATAGGATAGAAAAACGAAGAGAAGGGAGGGGATAATTACCAGTACGCAATTGTCTCACAACTAAAAAACACTGAGTTCGTTCTCCAAACTTATTTGCGCAGAGTCCTCGCAAGAACTTTCTGCAAGTTTTTAGTGAGGAATGATTGCTCAAACCAAATCACTAATGCTCTAATATCCTACCGCCTTGCCACCAAATGTCAGGATTCCCCTGACCGCTGCCACCAATTTGTCACAATTCACACCGTGACCGTCACCCCTACGTCACGGGTCGGGGTGGCTTTGGGCCAACAGACGGCTATCACATGTGCAGGGGGGCTTATCTTAGTTATCCCTCCACTGCTAACAATGTGATGAGAAAACACACACAAGGCTATTGACCTCTTAGTTTACAGCAGGGGCTTATGCTAGGTATCCCACTGCTTTCAATATACCACAATCTGCAGGGATTTATGTATATCCCGCTTACAGTTCCACTTAACACTTGCAGCTCTCTGGCGCCCCCCTTACTCTCAGGTCAGATTAGGTACTGCACCCTGGGTAATTAGTCGCCAGAAAGGCTGCCTGCTATGTACTGGCTATTGGGCACGCTGCAGCGACGCGATAAACTACTCCCACTCAGGCAGGAACAATAATTATCAACCCCGCAGCCACTTCAGCATCACCCAAAAGTCTGCACACTATTGGTATCACTGCCACCAGCTTCGATTAAACGGGTCCGAAGCTAACCCAACACAACAGTAGCGTATTTCCCTTCAGAAGACTTAGGGTACGGTTTAGAACAGGAGAACGAACTAATATTAAATATTATATTCCATAAAAACTAGGCAGTGCTTCATCAAGAATATTTTATAAAGATGTTACAAAGGAGACAATTGCAAATATGTACACGGGTAATTATAACATAAAGGGAATAAAGGAGAAAAGATAACACTCACATGTTCAAAGCATGGCAGGCAACCATACGTCCCAGCTCATTTGGACGTGCTGCTGACTTCAGGAGAAGACAAGAAGTCCAGAAGAAGAAATCAAGCAGAAGACTGAGCTGGGGAGCCTGCCACAAACTTAAAACTTTAAGGCTGTGACATCACAGAAAGGCTGGCTTATCCAGACCCTCCTCTCTCTACATTCTGGGTAAACTTTAAACTATTTTCTCTGATTTCTATAACTTCACTACAAAACATGTCAGAGTCATAACAAACCTAGCATTCATCTCGGATTAACGTGAGCATTCTAATGAGATCAAATATGTCCTATCTGGGATACATATTTACAGAGAAAACCCTACTTCTTTACCAGACGGCGTTAGAAGCTCAGGCTTTACGTGGTGAATAGATCCACCGAGGGGTGTAAAGAATATATATTTTCGTGTTTTTTACGTAAACGGGTTGTGTAATATCTTAACAAAACAAGACAAAGGACTTCCATGCATTTCTGGAAAGTTAGAATCCAGTTCTAGCCTGTCACTTTCCACTGCAAGAATGCCGGTCGCAAATACTTCGGCTCTCTGAGCTAGAGGTAATAAACTCTTCCTCCCCCATCTACACTGGCAAAGCAGCTCTTGGCTGAGTGAAAGGGAAGGAATTTGAAGCTACAAACTGTTGCAGCATCACTCCAAGAAGGGGGGCTTAGCCCACGCAGGCTAGCAAGAGAACTACTTATGATATTTCATACAATATCGTGACAACTAGTCATGACAGCTGTCATGGCCATCCTACACTCTCGGGGCCTAGTCATCTTCCCCTATCTAGACGACCTACTGATCAAAGGGCCATTTTTCCAAGCCTGCGAGGGGTGCGTCTGCATTTCTTTGGATACTATCTCAGCTAGGCTGGTTAATCAACCTGAACAAGTCTTCTCCCGTTCCAGCTCAGCAGATCTCCTTCCTGGGCATGATTCTGGACACTTCCTGAGGGTTGATGATTCTCTCTTGGGACAAGAGTCTAGCCCTTCAAAGGGTGGTCCGGATGCTGTCAACTGTCTCCTTGTTCCATCCGTTTCGGCATGAGGATTCTCGGAAAGATGGTAACTGCAATGGAAGCAATTCCATTTGCGCAACTGCATCTTCATCTCATACAACACGCACTATTGGATTCATGGGACAAGAGTCCCTTTTCCCCCTCCATCAACCGTGTTGACTGACCCCTCTGGTCAAACAGGCACTCCAGTGGTGGATGCTCCGGTCCTCCCTTCTCCAAGGGAAGTCCTTTCTCCCAGTCCATTGGCTGGTGTTCACTACCGATGCCAGCCTCCTCAGCTGGGGAGCTGTTTTTCGCTCTCACACTGCCCAGGGGAGTTGGTCCCCTCAGGAGTCTCGGCTTCCCATCAATGTCCTGGAGATCCGTGCAATTCAGCTATCCCTGTGGTGGTTCCATCATCTCCTAGCAGGCCACACCATCCGTATCCAGTCTGACAATGCCATGGCCTGTATCAATCAGGGGGGCACTGGCAGCAAAGCTGCAATGCGCGAAGTGGAACACATTTTTCACTGGGCTGAAATTAACCACTGTCTTAACGGCCATTCATATTCCAGGGGTGGAAAACTGGGCCGCGGATTTCTTAAGCTGTCAAGGCCTTGCCTCGGGAGAGTGGTCTCTCCATCAGGACATTTTCCAGCATATCTGCCTTCGTTGGGGTACTCCGGACGTAGACCTGATGGCTTCCTGGTTCAATGCAAAGGTACCCGATTTTGTGGCCCGGTCCCGGGATCCGAGAGCAATTGGGGTGGATGCGCTGATCCTTCCCTGGAGTCACTTCCGTCTTCCTTACCTGTCTTCGAACCTGGAAAATCTTTTTTGAATGGTGCAGAAGCAGAGGTCAGAATACACTGGTTTTCAACATTCGTACCATCTTGGAATTTATTCAGTCCGGTCTGGACTTGGGACTAGCGCCGAGCTCCCTCAAGGGGCAGATCTCGGCCTTGTCTGTCCTGTTCCAGCGTAAGATCGCTTCCAAACCCCAGGTGAGAACGTTCTTTCAGGGAGTCTTCCACATGGTACCTCCCTATAGAGTGCCTCTAGATGCCTGGGACCTTAACCAGGTCCTAGGTGTCCTGCAAGAATCTCCTTTCAAGCCGTTGCAGGACATTTCTCTATCCTCTCATGGAAGGTGGCCTTCTATCAGAGGAGTCTCATAGTTGGCTGCTCTTTCCTGTTGAGCTCCTTTTCTGACATTTCACAGAGACAAAGTGGTTCTCAGGCTGTCCCTGCCCTTCCTTCTGAAGGTGGTGTCTTTCTTCCACCTTAATGAGGATATTGTGCTTCCCTCGTTTTGTCCTGCCCCAGTGAACCTTGTAGAGAAGGCTCTTCACTCCTTAGATCTTGTGAGGGCTCTCAGAAAGTATGTGTCTAGGACGGCATCCTTTCGCCAGACGGATGCCCTGTTTGAGAAAGTATATAAGAATAACAGCCGCACTCAAGTCTTTATATTTACGTAGAAATTTTTTTTGTTTTTATTCAAGTGCACAGGCACCACCAAATAATTTTTAAAGCAAAAAGGCAGATGATTGCGGACAACAAGGTAGCGTTTCGAGCAGGCACGGTCTTTCTCAAAACCTCACTTAAGTAAAAGGAGTGGTTGGGAAAAAAGGATACAGAAGGAGAGTCCCCAAGGACAGCTCAAGGTAGAATTCAGGAGTATGGTGTCCGTCCCATTGGTGGTGCATATATTTTCCTCTGGATACGTGCTCCAGAAAGGACACCGGAAAGGATTGGCCGCCTCTAAGTTGACAATAGCCAGATGGATTCGGTCGGCTATTCAAGAAGCTTACCGCGTCAGAGGCAAACCTATTCCAGCGGGGATCAAGGCACACTCCACTCGGTCGGTGGTTGCCTCATGGGCCATTCGGCATCAAGCATCTGCGGAGCAGGTTTGCAAAACGGCGACCTGGTCTAGCCTGCACACTTTCTCAAAGCATTATAATGTCCAAAATCAAGCATCTGCAGATGCGAGCCTGGGTAGATGAATTTTGTAGGCAGCAGTAGCGCACCTTTAGACAGCAGGCGCTGGGGGGTTTACTCTGTTATATTATTTCCCACCCAGGGACTGCTATGGGACTTCCCACGGTCCTGTGTCCCCCAATGTGGCAAAGGAAAAACAGAGTTTTGTGTCCTCACCGTAAAATCCTTTTCTCCGAGCAACTCATTGGAGGACATAGCACCAACCCTTTTGGCCTGTTACCTATGATGGTTTTACAGTTTGACATGTATCTACTGTGGGTTTTTTGTTAATCTCCTACTGCTTGGTCACTGAACTGGTACGATCCAGAGCCAGTGGGTGGTGTATACCTAGTGTCAGCAGCATACACCCACGGTCCTGTGTCCCCCCAATGAGTGGCTCGGAGAAAAGAATTTTACGGTGAGTACACAAAAATCCCTGTTTTAATTGGAAAACATTAAGATTGACAAAGGGTTGTTCTAGGAGTGGACAAGCCCTTTAAAAAAAAAACACATCTCATGTAACTATACCCTTAACTCACACTCCATACTGATTATGGTTTAACATACAAAGTTGAATTGGGGCAATAATATTGTACTGATATCAACTGTGATCATAAATTGTTGGGGATCACCAGCCTTAGTGTCAATCTGTCTCCATGTTTTTTGCCACCTAATCTGAGAGTAGTGTGGAGTACTGTAGATACCCTACTTCCAGCTTTCTGGCATGCTTGCTGTAGCTTTGACAAATCAGCAGAAGATTATCACTACAGGACTAGTTGACTTGCTGCCAGGTAGTCCTCCATATTCAGAAACTCTGTATAACCCCACCCCATCACTGATTGGCAGCTTTCTGCCTATGCACAGTAAACACAGAAAGTTACCAATCAGTGATGTGAGTGGGGCCAATCAAAGAGCTGGTAGATCTGCAGTAGATTAAACAGTGATTTGAATCAAAAGTAAAGCAAGCAGCCCCCTGGTAGTGGACACTTTGTTGGAATCAGGGTCTTTGTCCCTAAATCATGCAGCTTTCTGATTGACGAGTACTGATGATTTCACTGTCTCGGTCCAGCATCATGTTATAGGCGTAGGGCAGTGTGCTGCTGATAAAAGATATCACAATCCATCACCCAACAAATAAGCACTGGTGATCACTAGCATGTTTATACAGACCGATAATCTAATTACTGCTAATTCATTGATTTGCAGTCCCTCTGAATGCACCATTAGGCCACGTTCACACGGTCAGTATTTCCCATCAATATTTTTAAGCCAAAACCAGGAGTGGAACAGTCAGAGGAAAAGTATAATAGAAACATATGCACCACTTCTGCATTCTTTACCCACTCCTCTTCTGGTTTTGGCTTACAAATACTGATGGAAAATACTGACCAAATACTGAATGTGTGAACGTGGCATTTTGTGAAGCAAAAGTTCTAAGTGAAAAGCATCCGCAAAGAACTTAAATAATCAAAAAAAGGAATGCGTTAGTTCATCATAATATTATTAGACATAAAAAAATAAGTCTAAATAAGAGAAGAAAACCAGGTTACCTAATGGGATTTTATTGCATGGTTCTCACTGCTACAATAAAAGGTATGTAAAAGTAGCAAAAGAGCAGTTTTGGCATTCTTCTATTTTTTAATTTTATTTATTTTTATGAAAAACACTGCACTCTAATGTTTATATTGTATGTAAGGATAGGTTTGCACTGTGCATAAACATTAACCCCTTGAATGGGCCTAAAAAATGTGCCCCAATAGCAACAGTGAATCCGTGTTCGGGCTCATTCCTTGTTCCACATGTCTGAGTGATCGGGGGGGAAGTAAAGCCACTTTTTCCGCTATTGCTCCTAGTCAAAGATAAACTTTGTATGAGAAACAGCGCACAGAAAAGAAAAAAAAATACAATATTGATGCGGAATCCATAAAAACTACAAAATAAGTACAAAAACCCAGAAACCACTAATAAGGTGCAAAAAAAAAAAAAGGGGTCAATTTTTCCTGGTCAGAATTGTACGAACTGATATTATCACCTCTAGCAGCAATGTACAGAATATACACACAAGAAAGCACACCCCGTGCACTGAATGCAAACAGTACACGACCCTGGCCGTAATAACGATCATAGTTATTACATGCAAAACCAGTGCACCATCCCCCACACAGGCGCAATAACCTAAAATACACAATAAGGCTATGTGCACACGATGCAGATTTGGCTGTGGAATTTTCTGTGCAGATTCTGCATTTGTTGGCAGAAAACGCAGGTCAGAATCTGCGCCTTTTTTTGGTATGTGCACACGATGCAGATTTCCTTTTTTCACCCTTGCAGATTTCTATTAGGGTATGTGCACACGTTGCGTTATGGGTGGTCTGCACTTTCATACTGGTGCCTGGATAACTGTGAACCCACCACTCACCAGCTGGACAAGTGACTGTCCTCAGCAGCGGATTTTAACTCAAGTATAGAATAAGAAACCTATGAAGACTTTGGGAGGGGGTATTATGTGAGCATCCAGGACATTGTCAGCTGTCTCCAACTTTATCGAGCACTAGGAGAGGAGCAAGAATCCGGCTCTTGTTTGTTTCTACGGCGCAGCCATTTAACACCATCTCATCCAAAATAATGTGTACCTTGTCCAGATTGAACATTATCTGTATGTCAGAGTGAAGGAATAAATGGTCTGTATATCACTGAGATTTCACAGAAAAATTTGTTAGAGTATACGACAAATATTCTTTTTCTCAAACAGAATCAAGAAATCAAAGTCAAAATAAGTAAAAATGGTTACTCTTATGAGAACAGTGGCCAATTTATGCTAATATTTAGGTATGATACATTTTTACAGCGGTAAGGTCAAAACGGACTGTTTTCTCATGACATATTGTACTTCATGATGGTGGTAAAATTTATTCGCCATGACTTGAGTTTATTTATGAATAAAACTGAAAATTGGCAGAAATGTTGAAAATTTTGCAATTTTCAAACTTTAAATTTTTATGCCCTTAAACCAGAAAGTTATGTCACACTGTTGTTGGGGAAATCTACTGTTTGGGAGCATGGCAGGGCTCAGAAGGGACGGAGCACCGTCTTGACTCTTTGAATACAAAATTGGCTGGGCTCGAGAGCGGACGCTGTGTCACATTTGGAGACCCCCCGATGTGCCCAAACAGTGGAAACTTCCCCCACAGGTGACCCCATTTCAGAAATCATACCCCTCAAGGATTTTACTCGGGTATAGTGAGTATTTTGAATCCACAGGTACATCACAGAATTTGATAACATTAGGTCGTCATATTTGAATATGTCGTCATTAGTGTTGAGTGTAAGTGCTGCTGCTCCAGTTTGCATTGGGTGACATGCTCGAGTCCCCGCCCCGCATGTTCCGTGGCTGCTAGACACCCCCCAAAAAACATGCAGGGATAAGCGATACTCCGTGTATACCCGAGCACCAGCTACAAACTCGAGTATCACGCGCTTGCACTGGACACTAGCAGCCATATTGTCATCCTTTTTTATTTTACTTTTGAAAAAAAAATCCAACTCCACCCCTAACACAACCCCAACCCTAACTGCAAAGAACGGAAAAAGATACAAATTAGTTAAATTACATTTTCTTTATTTTATAAGTGGGTGACAAAAAGGGATTTGATTTACATTTTTTTTCCTTTTGATCCCTGTGATAGACCCTATCACAGAGATCAAAAGGAACCAGTAGAGAATTCCCTATTGTTGTTGGGTACCGGCCAGCAGATCTCTTTTTTTTCAGGAAGATGAAGCAGAAGGTCGGGGGACAGATCAGGAGGGACAGGGGGATGATTGTTAGATAATATAAGAGGAAAGAGAAATTAATTTTAAATCAGACTTTTTTTTTTATTGGACAGGGGACCGTAAAAACTGCCCCTGATCATGTTCTGCAGGGTCTCAGCTACCACTGGCAGATGAGACCCCCGAGATTTTACAACGCTGAGGGAGCGCTATACCATAATTTCTCAGCGCTGAAGAATAAGTACCCTTTGCCTGCTGCCGTTAAAAGGCTTTTGGGCAGTCATAAGGGGTTAAACTACCCAATTATTGGGGAAAGAATGTTTCAAGGAATGCTCGGTTCCGATAATCATGCAGTGTAATTGCACATGTACTCTGCCCACTGAGCTCATGAATCAAGTGTAGGCAAGGATTGGTGTAGAATCAGAAAAGGAAAAATTTAGATTTTTTTCTATAGACAGTATCAAACTTGTCCACAAACTGCGTGTGCCATAGCATACAAAACACAGGGACAGGATGCGACCGTGCCGGCTGAAAACCATTGATGAATGAGCTGCTGGGAACGAAGCCCAGTGACCGGAGGTAACCTCTATGACGTCACCCCCGGTCACTGAGCGCTCACGGTGCTAGTGAGGATCTCACAACAGCGCAGCCCGGCTGGGAACGCAGACCAGTGACCGGAGGTAACCTTTATGATGTCACCCTCAGTCACTAACGCTGTGTTCCCAGCAGCTCATTCACCAGTGGTGTTCAGCCGGGACGGTCGCATCTTGGCACCGACCAGGTTGAAAACTAATTATCCCCCAGACATGGATTACGGCGTGAGACACAACGACGGACAGGTATGGTATATTGTTGCTTTTTTATTTTACTTTTATTACAGGAGATCGAGGGCTTTGCAGGAATTAGGCGTTGCAGCACTTATGGTTTAATTGAGAATAATAAAGGAGTCTGTAACTTTTTCAGTTAATTAAAGGAATTAATTCTGGCTGTCCCTTTATTTAACATATAACTATAGGATTAGTAATGGAGAGGTGTCTTATAGACACCACACCATTACTAAGCCGTGGGCTTGATGTCACCTGACAATACAAAGGTGACATCAACCCCACAAATATGAACCCCACTTGCCACTGCTACAGGGCAAATGGGAAGAACCGGGCAAAGCACCAGAATTGGCGCATCTAATAGATGTGCCTTTTCTGGGCAGTTACGGGCTGCTATTTTAGGCTGGAGGGGTCAATATCCATGGCCCCTTACCAGCCCGAGAATACCAGCCCCCCGCTGTGAGTTTTTAGCAAGGCAGGTTGTCAAAAATGGGGGGAACTCCACGCCTTTTTTTTAATTATTTATTTAAATAATTTAAAAAAAAAAACACAGTGTAGGGACCCCTCTATTCTTGATAACCAGCCTGGCTGACTGCTGAGGGTTGCAGCCCCCAGCTGTGAGTTTTACCTGGCTGGTTATAGAAAATACAGGGGAACCCACGACGTTTTCTTCATTTATTTATTTATATATAGCACAGGCAGCAGCTGATGAATACCCCCATCAGCCACTCCTGCTGTCACTGTTATTAGCAGCAGCATGGATAGGCTGATGATCGGCAGCCGCCTGCTCTTTTATCACTTAAATGTACTTCAGCAATCACTCTAGGTCCCTAGGGCAATCTCAGCTGGGTCAAAAAAGCTCACATACAGAATATTTTCAAAGGTTATGGAAAGAGATCTGGCAGATCTGATCAACCACATTGCCAAGGCCTGCAAATCATAGAATCATATAATGTTAGAGTTGATAGGGACCTCCAGGGTCATAGTGTCCAACCCCCTGCTCAATGCAGGATTCACTAAACCATCTCAGAAAGATGTCTGTCCAGCCTCTGCTTGAAGAATTCCATTGAAAGAGACCTCACCGCCTCCCGTGGCAAACTGTTTTACTCATTGATCATCCTCACTGTACGTTCACGTTTGTTCAACTTAATGGGAATTCACAAGTAGCTTCTCTTGAGATTCAGGCAACATCATACCATGAGCTAAAATATACTGCTCATGGCCTCGGAATGGTGATGTATCTTCTGAAATTCTATTGTGGAACATACCTTCAGAGAAACATGATTGTTTGGCAGCAGACTTATCAAGATTCTCTATGAGATCACAGATGACACAAGCTCCCTTCTCCGTCAATCGAAACCTACAGTAAGAGTCCAGGCTAAAGTTGTAGGTTTGTCTCTTTGGAGAAAATATTCACCCACCAGGATAGGAAAAACATATCCTTTAATTGCAAGCAGCCTCTTTCAAATCTGGGGCTTTCAAGTTAATCACTGTCTGTAGAGGCGGTCTCACCTAAGTCACTTATTCCTTCTGTTTCAGGACATCTGAGTCAGAAATGTGGTCTCAATGAGATACAGTTTTAGTTTTTGACTGATTATTTTAGTTCTGTTCTGCTTGATTTCACTCTCTTGGTTCATGTTTCAAGCAAGTGCTTTATTCTCTTTTGGAAATAAGAGGAACTATGACAAGGACGCCTATGTAGAAATTTACATGTCCCCAAAAGGAAAGCCTGGTCCACCTCATCCTGGACTTGAGGCAGCTCAAAAAATGTGTTTGTGAATGAAGTCGCTCTGTTTTGTCATATTCTTCATTCAGCCAAGAATTCCTATCCTCAAAGGATTTTTGAGACTCCTGAGGATTTAAAATTTTGTGATTCACAACATCAGTTCCAGATTGATGCCATTGACTTTGACTTTTTTGCCTACTCATCCAAGTAATTGTGGAGTTTCTACACTCCTTTCCAGTATACTGTCATTCTGGTGATGCCAACATGTTGGCAGTGCAAGTCCTTCTTTCAGAAAGTAAAAGTCTAATCCCTGCGGAGCCTGTTCTCCCTTCCAATCTGTTTTTTTGCATAAAGATCCTGGTTAAGATGGTAGCTGCAATTCTAGATGGCTATCAATGCTATGCGAGACCCCCTTTTTCCCATTTTTCTTGCGGAGCTCTTTTATGTAGCCTTCAAACACCCAATTCACCCATTCACTGGTTGGTCCTGACCACAAAAGCCACCCTGACAGACTAAAAAGAGGAGGGGTGGGAATTCCCTGACAATTCAGAGTCATCCTTAAGAATCCCGGTTATAGATCTTCATCTAAATCCAAACTGGATTCTCTATAAACAGCTCCACATCCATGTCTCATATGAATCTCGATGGGTACACATGCAGCAGAACCATCATGAAGAAAGGATGGTTTTGTGATTCTATGGACTCTCTTTTACTTTTTCTACACCCCCATACTTTCTTTGGAACAGTAAAAGGATTTCCAGGTTTCCTTGTAGCTCCTGAATGGTCCAGATGTATGAGCTTTTCGGTTGTAATGATCTCTATCAGACAGGCCTCTATATGGCAGCTCATTCCCATTGCTCCTCCTTTCAGATACTTCGTCAAGTTATAGAGTTCTGCGACTACGGCCTTTCTTCTTTCTGAAGGCCATATTCACCTTCGAGCTTAAAAGGGTTGCCAAGCCTTAAGCGTGTGACTGCAGACTTAATCCCCACAGTGCACACACTGCGAGCTGTGAGGATTCTCCAGTGTCAGCCACGTGACTACAAGTGTAGTCTACTAGACTATTTCCGTCCTTGCACAGTACACTTGCATAAAATATGCTGGAATCTGAATAGTTAGATACTGGCCTGGAGTATGCATATTGCTCCTTGATGTGTCACTTCAAGAAAATGGCGCTGGCAGTCAAACAGCAGAAGGCAGCACTGGGTGAGAAATAGAGCTGGAGTGACAGAAGAGCTTCCATTGATGCTATAAAGTATGACCCTTGGAACAATTGAAAACGAAGTCCCCGATTCATTAAGAACGATGGTTTTCTCCTCGGTCTTGACGAGACATATTGCTCCTGATACAATTAACAAGTAGTGTGCACCTTGGTACAAATCTTACGCCAGTTCCTGACTAATTCATGATGAGTTGTGGTGTCGTGTCCCCGCCGCGCCCCTATCTCGCCTATTTTGCGCGAACTGGGAAAAAAATGCCAAAGTGCTAAATTTTTGTGCCGTTCCAAAGCAAATTCAAAACCGAATACTGTCAAAATTGCTTTGATAAATCAGGGCCTAAATAGATCAGCCATTTGATATCCTTGCAGGCATCATGGCCCATCTTTTATGGCTATTTTTATTGAACCAAGTCTAATTCCTGCAAGAGAATCTCTGGTAATTAATATTACCTATTTTATTTTTATAATTTAGATTTTGCCCTTTGTTGTCTTATAAAAATAATTTTTACCATATCATCGGCACTATATCCAGAAGAGAGTAGTAGATCATACACGGAGTATGTAACCATAGTCTGATATTTTGCTGTGCAGCTTCACCAATGATGACACATATTCTAAATGCTTTCCTATATGTCGTCAGGTCCCAATATGCGTAAAATAGATGCCAAATTTTAGAAAAGGATACATCCAGCTCACTCTGGAAAGGAAAAACAAGACATCAATGTCAGAAAGCATCTCCATTTAATAATCTGATACATACATTCAATTTCTGAAAATATTTAATGACTTTATTAAATATTCTTATGATCATACTTGGTTCCGTTCATGGATGCAAGTCAAGACGCTCTGGAGAATTTCCCATTCAATTACTTGACTTACAAATGACTTACAATAGGATCATTTTTCAGAGTAATGTTACACACAGCACTATTGCCTCCATCAAATCTGACAATACATGCAACATGGAACCTTTGCTGAACTATACAGGATTTTTAACTATCAAATTAAATCTGCACTGTGTAACGCTATAGTATGCAAACATGGAATATATAATTGGAATTGTATTACTGCTCTAGAAAATAAGTTAAAATGAAGATACCTAGTGCATAAATTTGCCAATTCATGTGTACCCTACAGCAAATAACAAGGCGGCCTTCTTTGCAGGGAACCTTACTTAATATGATACCTCTCCTGGGTGTCACTTCCAAGCAGATAAACAGGTGTGAACAGGTGCAAGCTGTTTTTCTGTTTGGAAGTGATTGTCAATCTTTGATGTTTGTATACACAGGCTTTCTGACTTGAGCCTCTGGCATTTTAATCATATCTTCATCCTACTTACACATATAATTGTAGACTTAAGGTACCTTCACACATAACGATATCCCAGCCCCTGCTGGGAGATCGTTGGTCGTTGGGGAATGATCAGGACCTTTTTTTGGTCGCTGATCACCCGCTGTCATCGCTGGATCGGCGTGTGTGACGCCGATCCAGCGATGTGTTCACTTGTAACCAGGGTAAATATCGGGTTACTAAAGGTACCTTCACACTAAACGATATCGCTAGCAATCCGTGACGTTGCAGCGTCCTCGCTAGCGATATCGTTTAGTTTGACACGCAGCAGCGATCAGAATCCTGCTGCGATGTCGTTGGTCGGGGCTAGAGGGCCAGACCTTTCTTTGGTCGCTGGCTCTCCCGCTGACATCGCTGAATCGGCGTGTGTGACACCGATTCAGCGATGTCTTCGCTGGTAACCAGGGTAAACATCGGGTTACTAAGCGCAGGGCCGCGCTTAGTAACCCGATGTTTACCCTGGTTACCATCCTAAAAGTAAAAAAAACAAACGCTACATACTTACCTACCGCTGTCTGTCCCCGGCACTGTGCTTCTCTGCTCTGGCTGTGAGCACAGCGGCCGGAAAGCAGAGCGGTGACGTCACCGCTCTGCTTTCCAGCTGCCCGGCGCTCACAGCCAGAGCAGAGAAGCAGAGCGCCGAGGACAGACAGCGGTAGGTAAGTATGTAGCGTTTGTTTTTTTTACGTTTAGGATGGTAACCAGGGTAAACATTGGGTTACTAAGCGCGGCCCTGCGCTTAGTAACTCGATGTTTACCCTGGTTACCGGCATCGTTGGTCGCTGGAGAGCGGTCTGTGTGACAGCTCTCCAGCGACCAAACAGCGACGCTGCAGCGATCCGGATCGTTGTCTGGATCGCTGCAGCGTCGTTTAGTGTGAAGGTACCTTAAGCGCAGGGCCGCGCTTAGTAACCCGATATTTACCCTGGTTACCATTGTAAAAGTTAAAAAAAAAAAAAAAAAAAAAAAAACAGTACATACTCACATTTCGATGTCTGTCACGTCCCCTGCCGTCAGCTTCCCTGCACTGACTGTCAGCGGCGCCGGCCGTGAAGCAGAGCACAGCGGTGACATCACCGCTTTGCTCTGCTTTACGGCCGACACCGCTGACAGTCAGTGCGGGATGCTGACGGCGGCGGACGTGACAGACATCGGAATGTGAGTATGTACTATTTTTTTTTTTTTTTACTTTTACAATGGTAACCAGGGTAAATATCGGGTTACTAAGCGCGGCCCTGCACTTAGTAACCCGATGTTTACCCTGGTTACCCGGGTGCTGCAGGGGGACTTCGGCATCGTTGAATACAGTTTCAACGATGCCGAAGTCTTTCCCCTGATCGTTGGTCGCTGGAGAGAGCTGTCTGTGTGACAGCTCCCCAGTGACTACACAACGACTTACCAACGATCACGGCCAGGTCGCATCGCTGGTCGTGATCGTTGGTAAGTCGTTTAGTGTAACGGTACCTTTAAGCCAAGGAGAGATATCATATTAGGTTAAGTTCCCAGCAAAGGTGATCACCTTGTCGTTGTTTGTTGGGCACACAAGAACTGGTCAATTTATGCACTAAGTATCTTCGTTTTTTTTTCTTATTTTCTAGAACAGCAATGCAATTCCAATTCTATGTTCCATAGTTGCATACTATAGCGTTACAGGGTGCAGGTTTAATTTGTTAGTTACATATGGATGTGGCTCTCTTAGTTTGCACCTGTTCACACCTGTTTTTCTGTTTGGAAGTGATAGTCAATCTTTGATATTTGTGTACAGGATTTTTATAGTTCAAGAAACATTTTATTGAAAAAAAAAATTACATTTAGAGAGACATTAGACGCATTAAATAAAAGTGTAAGGTCATCCTAATTTACTCTACCCCCTGTATGCATCTGTTTTGTAATGTTTTATGAATACTGGCCACTGAGGATGCTTGGAATTGGCAGACAACAAAACACTAGTCATCTGTATATTGATATAGTATTTTCTTATATTTCAGCTGTCTGTCCTCTTCTTACAAAATACTACTATGTGCTCATTGCTTTGAAAAGAACCCCGGAGCTTCTAGAAAGAGTCTTAAGATGCTTAAAATTTCTCCAAATTACCAAACAGTTGTGGTAGACTAACAAGAAAGCTGTGCGGGATGACACTATGCATATAGTATAGGCTACTGGAAGGGCTATAAAAGTGGATAGTGATACATACAGTGGGGCAAAAAAGTATTTAGTCAGTCAGCAATAGTGCAAGTTCCACCACTTAAAAAGATGAGAGGCGTCTGTAATTTACATCATAGGTAGACCTCAACTATGGGAGACAAACTGAGAAAAAAAAAATCCCGAAAATCACATTGTCTGTTTTTTTAACATTTTATTTGCATATTATGGTGGAAAATAAGTATTTTGTCAGAAACAAAATTTCATCTCAATACTTTGTAATATATCCTTTGTTGGCAATGACAGAGGTCAAACGTTTTCTGTAAGTCTTCACAAGGTTGCCACACACTGTTGTTGGTATGTTGGCCCATTCCTCCATGCAGATCTCCTCTAGAGCAGTGATGTTTTTGGCTTTTCGCTTGGCAACACGGACTTTCAACTCCCTCCAAAGGTTTTCTATAGGGTTGAGATCTGGAGACTGGCTAGGCCACTCCAGGACCTTGAAATGCTTCTTATGAAGCCACTCCTTCGTTGCCCTGGCGGTGTGCTTTGGATCATTGTCATGTTGAAAGACCCAGCCACGTTTCATCTTCAATGCCCTTGCTGATGGAAGGAGGTTTGCATTCAAAATCTCACGATACATGGCCCCATTCATTCTTTCATGTACCCGGATCAGTCGTCCTGGCCCCTTTGCAGAGAAACAGCCCCAAAGCATGATGTTTCCACCACCATGCTTTACAGTAGGTATGGTGTTTGATGGATGCAACTCAGTATTCTTTTTCCTCCAAACACGACAAGTTGTGTTTCTACCAAACAGTTCCAGTTTGGTTTCATCAGACCATAGGACATTCTCCCAAAACTCCTCTGGATCATCCAAATGCTCTCTAGCAAACTTCAGACGGGCCCGGACATGTACTGGCTTAAGCAGTGGGACACGTCTGGCACTGCAGGATCTGAGTCCATGGTGGCGTAGTGTGTTACTTATGGTAGGCCTTGTTACATTGGTCCCAGCTCTCTGCAGTTCATTCACTAGGTCCGCCCGCGTGGTTCTGGGATTTTTGCTCACCGTTCTTGTGATCATTCTGACCCCACGGGGTGGGATTTTGCGTGGAGCCCCAGATCGAGGGAGATTATCAGTGGTCTTGTATGTCTTCCATTTTCAAATTATTGCTCCCACTGTTGATTTCTTCACTCCAAGCTGGTTGGCTATTGCAGATTCAGTCTTCCCAGCCTGGTGCAGGGCTACAATTTTGTTTCTGGTGTCCTTTGACAGCTCTTTGGTCTTCACCATAGTGGAGTTTGGAGTCAGACTGTTTGAGGGTGTGCACAGGTGTCTTTTTATACTGATAAGTTTAAACAGGTGCCATTACTACAGGTAATGAGTGGAGGAAAGAGGAGACTCTTAAAGAAGAAGTTACAGGTCTGTGAGAGCCAGAAATCTCGATTGTTTGTTTCTGACCAAATACTTATTTTCCACCATAATATGCAAATAAATTGTTAAAAAAACAGACAATGTAATTTTCTGAATTTTTTTTTCTCAGTTTGTCTCCCATAGTTGAGGTCTACCTATGATGTAAATTACAGACGCCTCTCATCTTTTTAAGTGGTGGAACTTGCACTATTGCTGACTGACTAAATACTTTTTTGCCCCACTGTATCAGGCACGAGTTTCAAGAAAAGTCTGCAAGCACATAATGGAGGATCTCAGAATTAGGGCTGATTGTCCATGCAAATCAGTGCAACTCGGATTGCAATGCATGAACTGGCCGGTGGCTCTCACAACCTGGGTGTGACAGCCTCATAGAAATACATGAAACGGTTGCGAGACCAGCAGCCAGTCCGTACATTGCGGTCTGAGAGCGGATCGATTTGAATGAGCCCTTACTGGCAAGCAGGTAAGACCTGAGATAGGTAGAAAGCAGGGCAAAGGTGCTAACCCATAAAACAGGATTTTTGGTTGCTTACTGTAAAATCTGTTTCTTTGAGCCTCCATTGGGGGACACAGGAACCATGGCTGTATGCTGCTGCCACTAGGAGGCTGACACTACGCAAATAAAAAAGTAAGCTACTCCTCTGCAGTGTACACCCCACCGACTGGCATTATACTCTTCAGTTAGTGAGAAAGCGGTAGGAGATAAATAACAAGGTTGAAAAACCATAACCACAATCTTGAGAACTGTAAACGTGAAAACAGTCATAGAACATAGAACAACAGAAACAGAGAAACATTGGGAGGGAGCTGTGTCCCCCAATGGAGGCTCCAAGAAACAGATTTTACGGTAAGCAACCAAAAATCTTGTTTTCTTTATCGCCTCTCATTGGGGGACACAGGAACCATGGGATGTCCCAAAGCAGTCCCAAGGGCGGGAAAAACAGACTTCCATCAGGCCAGAGGACTCACCACTGCCGCCTGCAAGATCCTTCTGCCTAGGCTGGCGTCAGCCGAAGTGTAGGTATGGACCTTGTAAAATTTGGCGAACGTGTGGATGGAAGACCAAGTTGCCGCTTTGCAAAGCTGTAGGGTGGAAGCCCTGTGGTGCACCGCCCAGGAGGCGCCGACTGCCCAGGTAGAGTGAGCCTTAATCCCAAGAGGGGGCACTCTGTTCTTAACCCGGTAAGCCTCCAGAATTGCCGTTCTGATCCAGCGAGCAATAGTCGCCTTAGAAGCCGGTTGGCCTCTGCGCGGGCCATCAGGAATGACGAAAAGAGAATCCGTCTTCCGGAAAGTGGACGTTCTATCCAGGTAGATCCTCACTGCCCTGACCAGGTCCAGCTTGTTCACGATCGCTCCAAAGGATGAGTCAGAGCTGGACAAAAGGAAGGTAGACCGATGTCCTCGTTGAGGTGGAAGGTGGAAACCACCTTAGGAAGAAAGGAAGGCGGAGGCCTCAGGACCACCTTGTCCTGGTGGATGGCCAAGAATGGAGGACGGCAAGAAAGAGCCGCCAACTCGGAAACGCGGCGGATAGAAGTGATGGCCACAAGAAAGGCCACCTTCCAAGATAGGACTGACAGGGGAATCTCCCTGAGGGGCTCAAAGGGGGAAACCCTCAGAACGTCCAGTACCAGGTTTAAATCCCATGAATCCACAGGGGCCCTGTACAGAGGAACAGCGTGGGCCACTCCTTGAAGAAATGTCTTAACCTGTGGTCGGGTGTTGTGATAGGCAATTCAGTATCACAATGGACATAGCGGTCAGAGCACATACAGTGATCTGACAATAACCCAAAATAATAGAACGAGCTCTGAGAAGTGGGAACTCTGCAGACCGCAATCCCTAATCCTCTCCAAACAACACTACAGGCATCCGTGGATTGCGCCTAACTCTGCCTATGCAACTCGGCACAGCCTGAGAAACTAACTAGCCTGAAGATAGAAAATAAGCCTACCTTGCCTCAGAGAAATACCCCAAAGGAAAAGGCAGCCCCCCACATATAATGACTGTGAGTTAAGATGAAAAGACAAACGTAGGGATGAAATAGATTCAGCAAAGTGAGGCCCGACTTTCTTAACAGAGCAAGGATAGGAAAGATAACTTTGCGGTCTACACAAAACCCTAAAGAAAACCACGCAAAGGGGGCAAAAAGACCCTCCGTACCGAACTAACGGCACGGAGGTACACCCTTTGCGTCCCAGAGCTTCCAGCAAAACAATTAGACAAGCTGGACAGAAAAAATAGCAAACAAATAGCAAAGAAGAACTTAGCTATGCAGAGCAGCAGGCCACAGGAATGATCCAGGGAAAAACAAGTCCAACACTGGAACATTGACAGGAAGCATGGATCAAAGCACTAGGTGGAGTTAAGTAGAGAAGCACCTAACGACCTCACCAGATCACCTGAGGGAGGAAACTCAGAAGCCGCAGTACCACTTTCCTCCACAAACGGAAGCTCCCAGAGAGAATCAGCCGAAGTACCACTTGTGACCACAGGAGGGAGCTCTGCCACAGAATTCACAACAGTACCCCCCCTTGAGGAGGGGTCACCGAACCCTCACCAGAGCCCCCAGGCCGACCAGGATGAGCCACATGAAAGGCACGAACAAGATCGGGAGCATGGACATCAGAGGCAAAAACCCAGGAATTATCTTCCTGAGCATAACCCTTCCATTTAACCAGATACTGGAGTTTCCGTCTTGAAACACGAGAATCCAAAATCTTCTCCACAATATACTCCAATTCCCCCTCCACCAAAACCGGGGCAGGAGGGTCAACAGATGGAACCATAGGTGCCACGTATCTCCGCAACAATGACCTATGGAATACGTTATGTATGGAAAAAGAATCTGGGAGGGTCAGACGAAAAGACACAGGATTAAGAACCTCAGAAATCCTATACGGACCAATGAAACGAGGTTTAAACTTAGGAGAGGAAACCTTCATAGGAATATGACGAGAAGATAACCAAACCAGATCCCCAACACGAAGTCGGGGACCCACACGGCGTCTGCGATTAGCGAAATGTTGAGCCTTCTCCTGGGACAAGGTCAAATTGTCCACTACATGAGTCCAAATCTGCTGCAACCTGTCCACCACAGTATCCACACCAGGACAGTCCGAAGACTCAACCTGTCCTGAAGAGAAACGAGGATGGAACCCAGAATTGCAGAAAAATGGCGAAACCAAGGTAGCCGAGCTGGCCCGATTATAAAGGGCGAACTCAGCCAAAGGCAAAAAGGACACCCAATCATCCTGATCGGCAGAAACAAAGCATCTCAGATAGGTTTCCAAGGTCTGATTGGTTCATTCGGTCTGGCCATTAGTCTGAGGATGGAAAGCCGAGGAAAAAGACAAGTCAATACCCATCCTACCACAAAAAGCTCGCCAAAACCTCGAAACAAACTGGGAACCTCTGTCAGAAACGATATTCTCTGGAATGCCATGCAAACGAACCACATGCTGGAAGAACAATGGCACCAAATCAGAGGAGGAAGGCAATTTAGACAAGGGTACCAGATGGACCATCTTAGAAAAGCGATCACAGACCACCCAAATGACTGACATCTTTTGAGAAACGGGAAGATCTGAAATAAAATCCATAGAGATATGTGTCCAAGGCCTCTTCGGGACCGGCAAGGGCAAAAGCAAGCCACTGGCACGAGAACAGCAGGGCTTAGCCCGAGCACAAATCCCACAGGACTGCACAAAAGTACGCACATCCCGCGACAGAGATGGCCACCAAAAGGATCTAGCCACTAACTCTCTGGTACCAAAGATTCCAGGATGACCAGCCAACACCGAACAATGAACCTCAGAGATAACTTTATTCGTCCACCTATCAGGGACAAACAGTTTCTCCGCTGGACAACGATCAGGTTTATTAGCCTGAAATTTTTGCAACACCCGCCGCAAATCAGGGGAGATGGCAGATACAATTACTCCTTCCTTGAGGATACCCGCCGGCTCAGATAAACCCGGAGAGTCGGGCACAAAACTCCTAGACAGAGCATCTGCCTTCACATTTTTAGAGCCCGGAAGGTACGAAATCACAAAGTCAAAACGGGCAAAAAACAGCGACCAACGAGCCTGTCTAGGATTCAAACGCTTAGCAGACTCGAGATAAGTCAAGTTCTTATGATCAGTCAATACCACCACGCGATGCTTAGCTCCTTCAAGCCAATGACGCCACTCCTCGAATGCCCACTTCATGGCCAGCAACTCTCGGTTGCCCACATCATAATTTCGCTCAGCAGGCGAAAACTTCCTGGAAAAAAAAGCGCATGGTTTCATCACTGAGCAATCAGAACCTCTCTGCGACAAAACAGCCCCTGCTCCAATCTCAGAAGCATCAACCTCCACCTGGAACGGAAGAGAAACATCTGGTTGACACAACACGGGGGCAGAAGAAAAACGACGCTTCAACTCTTGAAAAGCTTCCACAGCAGCAGAAGACCAATTGACCAAATCAGCACCCTTCTTGGTCAAATCGGTCAATGGTTTGGCAATACTAGAAAAATTGCAGATGAAGCGACGATAAAAATTAGCAAAGCCCAGGAACTTTTGCAGACTTTTCAGAGATGTCGGCTGAGTCCAATCATGGATGGCTTGGACCTTAACAGGATCCATCTCGATAGTAGAAGGGGAAAAGATGAACCCCAAAAATGAAACCTTCTGCACACCAAAGAGACACTTTGATCCCTTCACAAACAAAGAATTAGCACGCAGGACCTGAAAAACCGTTCTGAGCTGCTTCACATGAGACTCCCAATCATCCGAGAAGATCAAAATGTCATCCAAGTACACAATCAGGAATTTATCCAGGTACTCTCGGAAGATGTCATGCATAAAGGACTGAAACACTGATGGAGCATTGGCAAGTCCGAATGGCATCACTAGATACTCAAAATGACCCTCGGGCGTATTAAATGCAGTTTTCCATTCATCGCCTCGCCTGATTCGCACCAGATTATACGCACCACGAAGATCTATCTTGGTGAACCAACTAGCCCCCTTAATCCGAGCAAACAAATCAGACAACAAAGGCAAGGGGTACTGAAATTTAACAGTGATCTTATTAAGAAGGCGGTAATCTATACAAGGTCTCAGCGAACCATCCTACTTGGCTACAAAAAAGAACCCTGCTCCTAATGGCGACGATGACGGGCGAATATGCCCATTCTCCAGGGATTCCTTCACATAACTGCGCATAGCGGTGTGCTCAGGCACAGATAAATTAAACAGTCGACCTTTTGGGAATTTACTACCAGGAATCAAATTGATAGCACAATCACAATCCCTATGCGGAGGTAGGGCATCGGACTTGGGCTCATCAAATACATCCCGGTAATCAGACAAGAACTCTGGAACCTCAGAAGGGGTGGATGACGAAATTGACAGAAATGGAACATCACCATGTACCCCCTGACAACCCCAACTGGACACCGACATGGATTTCCAATCCAATACTGGATTATGGGCTTGTAGCCATGGCAACCCCAACACGACCACATCATGCAGATTATGCAACACCAGAAAGCGAATAACCTCCTGATGTGCAGGAGCCATGCACATGGTCAGCTGGGTCCAGTATTGAGGCTTATTCTTGGCCAAAGGCGTAGCATCAATTCCTCTCAATGGAATAGGACACTGCAAGGGCTCCAAGAAAAACCCACAACGCTTAGCATATTCCAAGTCCATCAAATTCAGGGCAGCGCCTGAATCCACAAATGCCATAACAGAATATGATGACAAAGAGCAGATCAAGGTAACGGACAGAAGAAATTTTGACTGTACTGTACCAATGGTGGCAGACCTAGCGAACCGCTTAGTGCGCTTAGGACAATCAGAGATGGAATGAGTGGAATCACCACAGTAGAAACACAGCCCATTCAGACGTCTGTGTTCTTGCCGTTCAACTCTGGTCAAAGTCCTATCGCACTGCATAGGCTCAGGTTTAATCTCAGGTAATACCGCCAAATGGTGCACAGATTTACGCTCACGCAAGCGTCGACCGATCTGAATGGCCAAAGACATAGACTCATTCAAACCAGCAGGCATAGGAAATCCCACCATGACATCCTTAAGGGCTTCAGAGAGACCCTTTCTGAATATAGCTGCCAGCGCAGATTCATTCCATTGAGTGAGCACGGACCACTTTCTAAATTTCTGGCAATATACCTCTATCTCATCCTGAGCCTGACAAAGAGCCAGCAAATTTTTTTCTGCCTGATCCACTGAATTAGGCTCATCGTACAGCAATCCAAGCGCCAGGAAAAACGCATCGATATTACTTAATGCAGGATCTCCTGACGCAAGAGAAAATGCCCAGTCCTGAGGGTCGCCACGCAAAAAAGAAATGACGATCCTAACCTGTTGAACTGGGTCACCAGAGGAGCGAGGTTTCAAAGCCAGAAATAGTTTACAATTATTTTTGAAACTCAGAAATTTAGTTCTATCTCCAAAAAACAAATCTGGAATAGGAATTCTCGGTTCTAACAAAGAATTCTGAACCACAAAATCTTGAATATTTTGAACTCTTGCCGTGAGCTGATCCACACATGAAGACAGACCTTTAATGTCCATTGCTACACCTGTGTCCTGAACCACCCAAATGTCTAGGGGAAAAAAAAGGCAAAACACAGTGCAAAGAAAAAAAAATGGTCTCAGAACTTCTTTTTTCCCTCTATTGAGAATCATTAGCACTTTGGGCTTCCTGTACTGTTGTGATAGGCAATTCAGTATCACAATGGACATAGCGGTCAGAGCACATACAGTGATCTGACAATAACCCAAAATAATAGAACGAGCTCTGAGACGTGGGAACTCTGCAGACCGCAATCCCTAATCCTCTCAAAACAACACTAGAGGCAGCCGTGGATTGCGCCTAACTCTGCCTGTGCAACTCGGCACAGCCTGAGAAACTAACTAGCCTGAAGATAGAAAATAAGCCTACCTTGCCTCAGAGAAATACCCCAAAGGAAAAGGCAGCCCCCCACATATAATGACTGAGTTAAGATGAAAAGACAAACGTAGGGATGAAATAGATTCAGCAAAGTGAGGCCCGACTTTCTTAACAGAGCGAGGATAGGAAAGATAACTTTGCGGTCTACACAAAACCCTAAAGAAAACCACGCAAAGGGGGCAAAAAGACCCTCCGTACCGAACTAACGGCACGGAGGTACACCCTTTGCGTCCCAGAGCTTCCAGCAAAACAATTAGACAAGCTGGACAGAAAAAATAGCAAACCAATAGCAAAGAAGAACTTAGCTATGCAGAGCAGCAGGCCACAGGAATGATCCAGGGAAAAACAAGTCCAACACTGGAACATTGACAGGAAGCATGGATCAAAGCATTAGGTGGAGTTAAGTAGAGAAGCACCTAACGACCTCACCAGATCACCTGAGGGAGGAAACTCAGAAGCCGCAGTACCACTTTCCTCCACAAACGGAAGCTCCCAGAGAGAATCAGCCGAAGTACCACTTGTGACCACAGGAGGGAGCTCTGCCACAGAATTCACAACAGTCAGGAAGCTAAAGTCTTCTGAAAAAGGATGGAAAGCGCAGAGACCTGGCCCTTCAGGGTACTAAGAGCCAGACCCGAATCCAGTCCTGCCTGAAGGAAGGCCAAAATGGAAGGCAGGGAAAAGGACATAGATGAAACACGGTTGGACTCGCACCAACGGAAGTAAGCCTTCCAGGTACGATAGTAGATCCTGGAAGATGAAGGCTTCCGAGCCTGAATCATGGTGTGAATCACCCAAGCCAAAAGGCCGGACGCTCTTAGAACTGCGGTCTAAACAGCCTTGCCGCTAAACTGAGCGACCGAGAATTCGGGTGGCAGATCGGACCCTGAGACAGCAGATCAGGCCTGTCTGGAAGGCGCCAGGGAGCGTCCGCAAGAAGATTGACGAGCTCCGCGAACCAAGCTCTCCTGGGCCAATCCGGGGCGATCAGAATGACTGGCACTCCTTCCTCTTTGATCTTCTTCAACAGTTTGGGAAGTAATGAAAGGGGTGGGAACAGGTAGGGCAGCACGAACTGTGACCAAGGAATAACCAGAGTGTCGACACCCACTGCGAGAGGATCGCGAGACCTGGAGATGAACTGCGGAACCTTCCTGTTCATTCGAGACGCTGAGATCCACGTCCGGTATCCCCCATCGAAGACCAATCTGATGGAAGACCTCCGGATGCAAGGACCATTCCCCTGCCGCGAGGCCCTCGCGGCTGAGGAAGTCGGCGGCCCAATTGTCCACGCCGGGGATATGCACCGCGGATATCACCAGAGCTGTTGCCTCTGCCCAGAGGAGGATCTTGGATACCTCGGCCAAGGCGCTCCGAATCCCCCCTTGATGGTTGACATATGCCACCGCCGTGGCATTGTCCGTCTGGATTCGATTGGAAGACCCCTGAGAATCCTTTCCCAGTGACGAAGGGACAGAAAAATGGCCGGGATCTCGAGGACATTGATCGGCAAGGTTGCCTCCTGCGCCGACCAGCGGCCCTGTACACTCAGGTGGCGAAACACCGCACCCCAGCCGAGCAGGCTGGCGTCCGTCATCACCACCTGCCAGTGGACTGGAACGAAGGACCTGCCCTGGGAGACGAGAGGTGACGTGAGCCACCAGTTGAGAGACCGTTTGACCCAGGGAGAGAGTCGAATCGGGCGGTCCAGGGAGAAGACAGACCTGTTCCACTGAGACAGGATGGCTTGCTGAAGAGGTCGCGAGTGAAATTGGGCGAAGGGAATCGCTTCCAATGTTGCTACCATCCTCCCCAAAACCTTCATGGTCGATTGGAAGGAGGGAGACCGAAGGCCCTGGAGCACGCGTGTGTCCCGACGAAGGCTGGATCTCTTCTCTTCGGGAAGAAAGACCTTCGTCTGACGAGTGTCGAAGAGCATGCCCAGAAAGATGATGCGCTGAGAAGGAATAAAGCAGGACTTCATCCGATTGACCAGCCACCCGAAACGGGCTAGGGTGTCGAGAACGATGGACAGGCTTTCGTGGGCCTGAGAAATTGACGGAGCCTTAATGAGGATGTCGTCGAGGTATGAAAACAGAACCAGGCCTCTGACCCTCTAGATGGCCATCAGCGCCGCCATGATCTTCGTGAAAACTCTTGGGGCGGTTGCAAGACCGAACGGCAGGGCGACGAACTGAAAATGTTCCTGAAGCACTACAAAGCACAGGTATCGGTGATGTCCCGGGAATATCGGAACGTGGAGGTAGGCGTCCTGAATAACTATGGAACACAGAAATTCCTGAGCCTCCATGGAAGCAATTACTGAACGAAGGGATTCCATCCTGAAGTGCTTCCGACGAACTCTCCTGTTCAGCAATTTGAGGTCCAGAATGGGACGCACCCTGCCGTCTTTTTTCGGTACCACAAAAAGGTTGGAATAGAAACTTGTGAACCGCTCTTTTTCTGGGACGGGAACAATTACCCCGGCTTTGAGAAGAGAAGCGATGGCAGCGAAGAAACCCGGAACTAGAGCGGGATCTCTTGAAGGTCGGGATTCGAAAAAACGATCCAGGGGTCGTGAAACGAACTCTATCTTGTATCCCGAGGATACAACTTCCCTGACCCATGCGTCCTCTACTGAGGAGATCCAGATGTCCCTGAAGAAGAGGAGACGGCCACCCAGCCGGGGAGGTAGGTTGTCGACTAGCCGAGAGTCAGGCCGAGGTGGTTCTTCCAGTCCTGGACCTGGAGGATCTACCCTGGGAGTAGCGAGGACGCCAGGAAGGAGTGGGCCTAAAGGATACCGCCTTCTTCTCTTGACGTGCCTGTGGCCTCTGTTGCTGCTGGGAGGAGTTTGATGCCGCGAAGCGACGAAAAGGCCGAAAAGACCGAAATTGAAGTCTAGGAGGGGGGCGACGAGGCTTGGCCTGGGGAAGAAGGGAGCTTGTGCCCCCAGTAGCGTCCTTAATGATTTGGTCCAGCTTAGAACCAAAAAGACGAGACCCCTGAAAAGGCAGGCTGGTAAGGGACTTTTTAGAGGACAAATCCGCCTGCCAGGCCTTAAGCCAAACGGTCCTGCGGATGGCAACCGCATTGCTGGACGCCTGAGCCGCACAAGACGCGGCGTCCAGGGAGGCGAAGACCAGATATTCACCCGCGTGAGAAATCTGGTTGGCAAGTTCCGCCAGCTGTCCGGAAGGAACCCCGTCCAGTATGCCCTGATGGAGTTGTTTGGCCCATTTGGATATGGATTTTGAAACCCAAGTGGAAGCAAAGGCCGGGCAAAGACTGGCTGAGGCCGCTTCAAAGGCTGACTTCGCGAAAGATTCCATGACTATCGTTAGAATCCTTAAGAGATGCTCCGCCGGACAGTGGGAGGATCGTTGGTGGATAGTCTGGAAACCGGAGGATCCACCGAAAGAGAAGCCGTCCAATTAGCGGTGAGCTCCGGAGAAAAGGGATATAAAACGCCAAGTCGCTTTCCTCTCTGAAAGCGTCTGGTCGGGTTCTCTCATTCTCTGGTCATAATCTCCTCGAATTCCGGGTGAGGAGCGAAAAACTTGGAAGGTGGTTTAGCCCTTCTAAACGAAACCGCCTGATCTGCGGGTTCAGTAGAGGACTCCTTGATGCCACAGGTTAGATTTATCGCTCCAATGAGATTCTGAACCATATCCCTCATGGTAGCGATCTGGTTCGAATCCAGCTCCGAAACATGCTCCGAAGGCGCATCAGAGAACGCCTCGTCTGACACAGGGGAGGAGGATCGGGAGGACGCCGACCGCGGAGGAGGACCAAGTGGCGAGAAGGAGCGAGAAGAGGACTCAGACCGGCGTTCCTGTCTGGACCTTTTGCGGCTAGCAATGGAGGGCTCGGACGGAGCTTCCTGCGACCCGCTGGCTACAGCGGGGGTCTGCAGGGGTAATCGATCCAGCACGGACACCAATGTTTGAGACACCCGAGTTTTGATCGGCCACCGATTGTGACAGAGAGGAAGCCCAGCCTGGGATAGGGGTATCACTCTCGGGCGGATCGGCCAGGGGATCCTGGGCGGTGGGAACAATCGGGTTGCTGCAGGCCTGACAGAGCGGAGAGGACTGACCTGAGGGAAGTTTGCTGTTACAGGACGAACATGCAAAGTACTTGACTAAGGCAGAAGAGGAAGAAGTAGGAGGACGAGAGCGGCCCCCCTTAGAGTTAGACATTTTGAAGAGGTCCCTGAAGAAAATGCCAGCGGGTTAGGGGACAGTGGGGCAGAGGGGTTGTCAGTCTGCAGTGCAGAGCTACTCACGGCAGACGAAAAGCATACCAGGATGCTGCAGGCCTGGAGGAAGATGCTGTGGATCTCCGGTGCAGATGGTGTGCTGTGCCCCCAGAAAAGATCGCTCTGCGGAGTTCTCTGGCGCAGGTGCGTGGCACAATGGAGAAAACTCGTGCCCTGAGTGTCCGGCAGCGGCGTGGAGGAAGGGGCGGAGCCAGCCGAGATGGCGCCGGTGGGTGGGGAAAAGCAGGGCACAGATTGTCGGGCGGAAGAAAGCCCGCCCGATGAAAAAGGAAGTGGGCGGAGCACGGCACCGGAAGTAGGCCCCGGGAAAAATCCGGGGCCTAAATTAGAAGCCGGTGACCGCCGAGAAAGAACCCCCCCGGCGCAGATGCTACCCGGCCAGAGCGGTGCGGCAGTCGCCGCATGAAAAAGAGAGAGCGCTGCCGCCGGTGAAGTGTCGCAAGAGTAGGCCCCGGAAAAGCCGGGGCCTAAATTAGGAGCCGGCGAACGCCAGAAGCAACGGTGCTGGCTGGCTGTGGAGGTGAGCAACGCGGCAGCCTGTGAGGCCACCGCATAGAAGGGGGGGAACGCTGAGAGCAGGTGGTACGCCGCAATTAGGCCCCGTGAAAGGCCGGGGCCTAAATCAGGAGCCGGCGACTGCCGAGGGAAAGGCTGCAGGCAGGAGTGTGCCGCAAGCAGGCCCCGGGAAACCGGGGCCTGAAGGAAGAACGGCGACCGCTGGAGGAACGCGGTGGGGCAAAGAAAGGTAGCGCGGCTGGCCGAAAAAAAAACGCCGCGTCAGAAAGAGCCACCGCGCAGGGAACGAGGAAAGTGCTGCAAATGCAGCGATGACCCCGCGCTGAGTCCTGGGAACCCCTTTAGGAATACTCACCTAGTAAAATCCCACGTCGTCTGCTACTAACCGTGGGAAGGTATCAGACGTCCATAGGAGCTGCTGATGGACGTCCTCGTCTCCTCCGACCGACAGGCTCTGGTGGGCGAGTGGGTGGGGGACGGGGCCAGGACCGGACTTCTGATCCTCCTTGTGTGCTAGGCTCTTGGTCCTGGAGAGGGATCTATGAGGATACGGGGTGGCAGTACACGCCGTACTCATAGTCCGCTTGTGGGAATACAGGTGTGACTGTTCACCCTGTATCCCTTCCGGAAAACCTGAAAAGAAACGACGCACATTGAGGTAGATAAGGGTCTAATGAAAGACCCGTTTCCACCTCCTACTGACACTAAGCTAAACTGAAGAGTATAATGCCAGTCGGTGGGGTGTACACTGCAGAGGAGGAGCTAACATTTTTATTTGCATAGTGTCAGCCTCCTAGCGGCAGCAGCATACACCCATGGTTCCTGTGTCCCCCAATGAGAAGCGATAAAGAAAGAGGTATTTTGGTTTTATTGGTTTTAACAAATCATTTATCTGCTGGTTGCGCATTTGCCTTGTTGATAAATTCAGAGTGAATGGTACAGAGGAAAGATACCAAAGGTCAGCTCAATGGGTTGGGAGAAGACACTGGGGGCCCTGTGGGGGTCCCAGCAATTGGACCTACACTGAACTATATACATAGACTAGCTGAAGAGCCCGGCGTTGCCTGGGCATAGTAAATATCTGTGGTTAGTTATAGCACCTCACTTCTCTTATTTTCCCATTACGCCTCTCATTTTCCCAATCACATCTTTAATTTTCCCCCTCACTCCTCTCATGCCCGCCTAACACTTGTCATTTCGACCTCACATCTGTCATTTTCCGATCACTACACTATTTTCCCTCACTCCTCTCATTTTGCACTCACACCTTTTCATTTTCACCTCACACCTCTCATTTTCACCTCAGTATATACATGTTTGTCATCTCCCTTATATATAGTATACACCTGTATGTCATCTCCTGTATATAGTATATACCTGTATGTCATCTCCCCTGTATATAGTATATACCTGCTGTGTGTCATCTCCCCTGTATATAGTATATACCTGTATGTCATCTCCTCCTATATATAGTATATACCTGTATGTCATCTCCTCCTATATATAGTATATACCTGTATGTCATCTCCTCCTATATATAGTATATACCTGTATGTCATCTCCTTCTATATATAGTATATACCTGTATGTCATCTCCTCCTGTATATAGTATATACCTGTGTGTCATCTCCCCTGTATATAGTATATATCTGTGTGTCATCTCCTCCTGTATATAGTATATACCTGTGTGATCTCCTGTATTAGACCTCGTTAACACGTTATTTGCTCAGTATTTTTACCTCAGTATTTGTAAGATAAATTGACAGCCTGATAAATCCCCAGCCAACAGGAAGCCCTCCCCCTGGCAGTATATATTAGCTCACACATACACATAATAGACAGGTCATGTGACTGACAGCTGCCGTATTTCCTATATGGTACATTTGTTGCTCTTGTAGTTTGTCTGCTTATTAATCAGATTTTTATTTTTGAAGGCTAATACCAGACTTGTGTGTGTTTTAGGGCGAGTTTCGTTTGTCAAGCTGTGTGTGTTGAGTTTTGTGTGGCGACATGCATGTAGCGACTTTTGTGAGATGAGTTTTGTGTGGCAACATGCGTGTAGCAACTTTTTGTGTGTCGAGTTGCATGTGACAGGTTAGTGTAGCAAGTTGTGTGCAGCAAGTTTTGCGCATGGCGAGTTTTGCGCGTGGTGAGTTTTATGTCTGGTGCCTTTTGAGTATGTGCAAGTTTTGTGTGAGGCAACTTTTGCATGTGTTGCAAATTTTGTGCATGTGGCAATTTTTCCGCATGTGCAAGTTTTGCTTGTGGCGAGTTTTCCATGAGGTGAGTTTTGCACTTGTGGCGAGTTCTGCGTGAGCCTATTTTTTGCATGTGGCGAGTTTTGCGCGTGGTGAGTTTTGAGCGGCGACTTTTGTGTTTCGACTTTTATGTGGCGAGGTTGGTGTATGTGTGGTGAAATGTGTGCTGAGGGTGGTATATGTGTTCAAGCACGTGGTAGTGTGTGGGGCATTTTGTGTGTGTGTTCATATCCCCGTGTGTGGTGAGTATCCCATGTCGGGGTCCCACCTTAGCAACTGTACGGTATATACTCTTTGGCGCCATCGCTCTCATTCCTTAAGTCCCCCTTGTTCACATCTGGCAGCTGTCAATTTGCATCCAACACTTTTCCTTTCACTTTTCCCCATTATGTAGATAGGGGAAAAATAGTTTGGTGAATTGGAAAGCGCAGAGTTAAAATTTCACCTCACAACATAGCCTATGACGCTCTCAGGGTCCAGACGTGTGACTGTGCAAAATTTTGTGGCTGTAGCTGCGATGCCTCCAACACTTTTCATTTCACTTTTTCCCCATTTTGTAGATAGGGGCAAAATTGTTTGGTGAATTGGAAAGCGCGGGGTTAAAATTTCACCTCACAACGTAGCCTATGACGCTCTCAGGGTCCAGACGTGTGACTGCAAAATTTTGTTTCTGTAGCTGCGACGCCTCCAACACTTTTCCTTTCACTTTTTTCCCCATTATGTAGATAGGGGCAAAATTGTTTGGTGAATTGGAAAGTGCGGGGTTAAAATTTCACCTCACAACGTAGCCTATGACGCTCTCTGGGTCCAGACGTGTGACTGTGCAAAATTTTGTGGCTGTAGCTGCGACGGTGCAGATGCCAATCCCGGACATACACACACACATACACACACACATTCAGCTTTATATAGTAGACTAGCTGAAGAGCCCGGCGTTGCCTGGGCATAGTAAATATCTGTGGTTAGTTATAGCACGTCACTTCTCTTATTTTCCCATCACGCCTCTCATTTTCCCAATCACATCTTTAATTTTCCCCCTCACATCTCTCATTTTCTCCCTCACACCTCTCATTTTCTCCCTCACTCCTCTCATTCCCCCCTAACACGTCATTTCGACCTCACATCTGTCATTTTCCGATCACTACACTATTTTCCCTCACTCATCTCATTTTGCACTCACACCTTTTCATTTTCACCTCACACCTCTCATTTTCACCTCAGTATATACATGTTTGTCATCTCCCTTATATATAGTATACACCTGTATGTCATCTCCTGTATATAGTATATACCTGTATGTCATCTCCCCTGTATATAGTATATACCTGCTGTGTGTCATCTCCCCTGTATATAGTATATACCTGTATGTCATCTCCTCCTATATATAGTATATACCTGTATGTCATCTCCTCCTATATATAGTATATACCTGTATGTCATCTCCTCCTATATATAGTCTATACCTGTATGTCATCTCCTTGTATATATAGTATATACCTGTATGTCATCTCCTCCTGTATATAGTATATACCTGTGTGTCATCTCCCCTGCATATAGTATATATCTGTGTGTCATCTCCTCCTGTATATAGTATATACCTGTATGTCATCTTCTATATATAGCATATACCTGTATGTCATCTCCTCCTGTATATAGTATATACCTGTATGTCATCTCCTCCTGTATATAGTATGTATCTGTATGTCATCTCCTCCTCTATATAGTATATACCTTTGTGTCATCTCCCCTGTATATAGTATATACCTGTGTGATCTCCTGTATTAGACCTCATTAACACGTTATTTGCTCAGTATTTTTACCTCAGTATTTGTAAGATAAATTGGCAGCCTGATAAATCCCCAGCCAACAGGAAGCCCTCCCCCTGGCAGTATATATTAGCTCACACATACACATAATAGACAGGTCATGTGACTGACAGCTGCCGTATTTCCTATATGGAACATTTGTTGCTCTTGTAGTTTGTCTGCTTATTAATCAGAGGTTTATTTTTGAAGGCTAATACCAGACTTGTGTGTGTTTTAGGGCGAGTTTCGTTTGTCAAGTTGTGTGTGTTGAGTTGTGTGTGGCGACATGCATGTAGCGACTTTTGTGAGCTGAGTTTTGTGTGGCAACATGCGTGTAGCAACTTTTTGTGTGTCAAGTTGCATGTGACAGGTTAGTGTAGCAAGTTGTGTGCAGCAAATTTTGCGCATGGCGAGTTTTGCGCGTGGTGAGTTTTATATCTGGTGCCTTTTGAGTATGTGCAAGTTTTGTGTGAGGCAACTTTTGCATGTGTTGCAAATTTTGTGCATGTGGCAATTTTTCCGCGTGTGCAAGTTTTGCGTGTGGTGAGTTTTCCATGAGGTGAGTTTTGCACTTGTGGCGAGTTTTGCGTGAGCCTAGTTTTTGCATGTGGCGAGTTTTGCGCGTGGCGAGTTTTGAGCGGCGACTTTTGTGTTTCGACTTTTATGTGGCGAGGTTGGTGTATGTGTGGTGAAATCTGCGCTGAGGGTGGTCTATGTGTTCAAGCACGTGGTAGTGTGTGGCGCATTTTGTGTGTGTGTTCATATCCCCGTGTGTGGTGAGTATCCCATGTCGGGGCCCCACCTTAGCAAATGATCGGTATATACTCTTTTGCGCCATCGCTCTCATTCCTTAAGTCCCCCTTGTTCACATCTGGCAGCTGTCAATTTGCCTCCAACACTTTTCCTTTCACTTTTCCCCATTATGTAGATAGGGGAAAAATAGTTTGGTGAATTGGAAAGCGCGGGGTTAAAGTTTCACCTCACAACATAGCCTATGACGCTCTCAGGGTCCAGACGTGCGACTGTGCAAAATTTTGTTTCTGTAGCTGCGACGCCTCCAACACTTTTCCTTTCACTTTTTTCCCCATTATGTAGATAGGGGCAAAATTGTTTGGTGAATTGGAAAGCGCGGGGTTAAAATTTCACCTCACAACGTAGCCTATGACGCTCTCAGGGTCCAGACGTGTGACTGTGCAAAATTTTGTTTCTGTAGCTGCGACGCCTCCAACACTTTTCCTTTCACTTTTTTCCCCATTATGTAGATAGGGGCAAAATTGTTTGGTGAATTGGAACGCGCGGGGTTAAAATTTCGCATCACAACATAGCCTATGACGCTCTCGGGGTCCAGACGTGTGACTGTGCAAAATTTTGTGGCTGTAGCTGTGACGGTGCAGATGCCAATCCCGGACATACACACATACACACACACACACACATTCAGCTTTATATAGTAGATCTATGTTTTCTGTTTCTTGTTTAACAATCCCAAAAAGAAGACTGGAAACAAAAGAGACCAAGGTACATGAACACAGAACTTAATTACTTGTTAAAAAAAGTAAAGTATATTAAATGGTAAGAGGGGGTATATCTAAAGAAGAATATAATGCTATTTGCAGGGAATGCAGGGCAAGAGTTAGAAGACCTAAAAGGCAGTAATGAAGTGAGGCTTGCAAGGGAGATCAAAAGCAATTAAAAGGATTTTCAGGTTACATCAAAAGACAAGTCAAAGATACTACAGGATTTTTACAAGATGAAAAGGGTAAAGTGGTCAAAAATGATGTTGAGAAGGCCTAACTTTTAAATTACTATTTCACATATGTGTTCTCTAAGAAAGCAATTGTAACTTCAACTGATTTTCACGGTGCTATTGAAGGAATAAAAAATCCACACTATCTATATACAGAGACATGGTGAGGGAACACTTAGATAATTTAAATTAATTTAAATCTCCTGGTCCAGATTAATTACATCCTAGGGTATTGAAAAAGTTAGCAGAGGTAATTGCACAACCATTAGCCAGAATATTTGAAAAATCCTGGAGAACAGAAGTCCCAGAAGATTGGAGAAGGGCACATTTTGTCCCTGTCTTCAAAAAAATAGGGATTTTTGTGTACTCACCGTAAAATCCTTTTCTCCGAGCCATTCATTGGGGGACACAGACCATGGGTGTATGCTGCTGCCAATAGGAGGCTGACACTAAGTGATACAAAAAAAAGTTAGCTCCTCCCCTGCAGTATACATCCTCCTGCTGGCTCTCAGCTAACCAGTTCAGTGCAAAAGCAGTAGGAGATCAATAACAATACATGAGCGTATAGCATGTCATATTCTAAAAAAACAAGCATAAGCTAATAACAGGGTGGGAGCTGTGTCCCCCAATGAATGGCTCGGAGAAAAGGATTTTACGGTGAGTACACAAAAATCCCTATTTCTCCTTCGCCTCATTGGGGGACACAGACCGTGGGACGTCCCAAAGCAGTCCCTGGGTGGGGACAACAATAGATCAGGCCCTGTGTAACCGCTACTTACAAGTGCGCCACCGCGGCCTGCAGAGTCCGCCTGCCCAGACTCACATCTGTGGAAGTGTGGGAATTATAGTGCTTCAAGAATGCATGCAGACTGGACAAATCCGCAAGCTTGCAGGCGTGCCTTGCTGACGCCTGGTGCCTACAACCCTTGATAGACAGGGAGATAGGCTGACATCTAGCACGGAAGGACTCCTGGATGGTGAAAAGAATTCACCTTGTTATCATGGTCGATGAAACGGCTAAACCCTTCCTGAAAATGTCAGGAAGCCTTCTTCTACCGTCAGTAAGCCCAAATAAAACGTCCAACCTTCAGAAGGACGCCGTCCTCAAGACGTACCTACTCAGAGCACTCACTTCGTCCAGAATATGGGGGATCTTATTCCATTTTGTGGACTGGAGCCAAAAGAGATGAGGGAAGAACTATGCCCTCATAACAGTAGTAATACAGTACCACCTTGGTAACAAGGGATGGAGATGGCCTGAGGACAACCTTGCCTCGAAGGTAATAAGGAAAAAAAGTCTGAAGGAGCAGAGAAGCTAGCTCCGAAGACTCGTCAGAGTGAGAATATCGCAGAGGAGAACGGGACGACTTTCCCTGATAGTAAAGTCTGCCCGAATGAAAAAGGAGCCTACTGTAAGGCTCCTAGGAATAATAAGGTCCCAATGATCTAACGGTATGCGATAGGGAAGAACTACGTGTGAAAAACTCCCTGTGAGAAAGTCCCTACTTGCAGTTGTGCTGCGATAAGGCGAGAAGATACTAGCTCCGCAAACAAAAAAACGGACGTGGTCAGTGCGGATCTCTGAGGATCACTGGGGCCCCTTTCTGCTTCCGAAAGGCTTTCGGAAGCAGTGGAAGGGGAGACATGGAAACTGGTACCACGGCAGAACCAGAGCATGGAGAGCAATGGCTCCTGGATCTCGAGGTCGAACCACGAACTCGAGTACATTGGCCTTCAGTCTGGATGTCATCCCACCTACAACTGGAGAGCTCCAGTAAGGACAGATCTGATGGAAGACTTCGGGGTGAAGTTCCCACTGACTTGAGGCGGAACCCTGACGGCTGAATTTGTTTGCCGTTCAGAGTTCTACTTCTGGGATATATACTGCCGAGATCACCAAATAATAGACTTCGGCCCATCAGAGAAAGTGAGGTACCTCGGTCATGGCGCCTGACCCAGGGTACCTGCTAGATGACTGACGTAAGGCACCGCCATAGCATTATCCAATTGAATTCGGACAGGGAGACCCGCCAGAAGGCAGTGGACCTGCTGTAAGACTACCGTTCGGATCTCCAGAACAATGATGGGGAGAAGAAGACTGGCATTGGTAGTTACTAATAACCATTGAACCGGGAGAAAGGCCCTGGATGAAGAAGGAGCTCAGAGACTATTGTCTGAAAGTCTGTTTGACTTGCTGAAAACGAGCGGAACAAAGGAATCCGCTCCCATAGTCGTCACCATTTTTCTTCAGAACTCTCTTAGCAAATCGAATGAAATGAGGGGTTGAGTAATCAAGTCTTCAGAACTCTCCTTGCGCCAGCTACCTGTTGAAGGGCCATGACCTTGTCTCGAGGAAGAATTACCATCCTTCTAGAAGTGTGCAGGATCATCCTCAAAAAGGATATCTGCTGGGCTGGAAATGAGGAGAACTTGTCTAAGTGTAGCTGCCAGCCCAGGAGAGAAGGTATCGCAAGAGATCTAAACAACTCAGCGTAGTCCTGGAAGGGCGGCTAGACAGACCAAACAGGGCAGGACGAGCACGCCTCTAGAGTGCAAGAGAAACATGACATCCGCCATGACCCGAGCGAACACTCTGGGTGCGGAAGCAAGGCCGAAGGACAAGGTTGTGACTTGAAAATGCTGTTGACGAATGGAAAGGCGAAGGAATTTTTGCAGAGGGCACGCAACCCGAATGTCGATGGATGCCGAAAACTGCACCTTTTTCTGTTGAAGTAATGGCTGAGCGGAGGAACTCCATCCAAAGAAGGAGGACCATGTCAAAGGCTGTTAGAAGTTTGAGGTCCAGGGTCGATCTTATTTTTCGTTCCCCTGTTTGGAACCAAGATCCCTTAGATCTAGACTGTGCTGGACAGTCCTTATACAATCCTTTGTCAGTCTCCCGCTCAAAGGATTTGATTGGCCAGTTGTTGCTGCTGGTGTGAATCAAGGTAGTTAAGGTCTCCCGGCCCGGAGACCATTGCTCTAGCAATCCATGCGGCAGCTAGGGAGGATAGAGCGCTGGACCCGAAGCCGCAAGACGGAACGAACCAGATTTGCTATCTGACAGTCCGTGGTATTTTTAATTGATGACCCATCAGGTAGGGATACTGGTAGGTATACCACAGGAGATTCTACCCGGTTAATCTGCCCCATGGCAGAATGAGCGGCTGCATCCAGCAGGTCTCCTCTTTTCACGGTGCAGAGATAAAAATTAGGAACCCTCGATCCATCAACCTCTTAACAGGGAAGTGGAGAGGAATTGTCCGCCTTCTTGCATCATCCACTAAATAGTGGTGATGCAGAGGGGGGAGCTCGTACGCCAAAAAGGGTGCCTCTATATGTCCACAGAGTTCAGGTCTCCAGGTGGACAGGACAGGTTGTCTGGCATTAGGCCTGGATGCAGAAGAGGAAACATGGAGACGACACTCCGTGTGCTCGTCTGTTGATGGTGTGGGGAGATCGGTGCCCTTTAAAGGACCCGTTGCCCTAAAAAAACAGGCCAGGCATGGCATCCCACGTAGAGGCTTCTGTCCAGTAAATTGCTTATTCGAATTGAATGGCAAATGCTCTCGAGGGAGTTTAGTCTCTGAAGCTCTGGCAAGCTCAGGCAATATCCAATCCATATTCAGAGCCTTGTTGTCATCAAATCATTGGTGAGGGAGCAGGAAGCGAAAAACTTCCATTTTCTAGATGCCTGTATGTTTCTAGACGCCTGCACGTTTCTAGAATACTTGCGGCCCCTGCTAGCCGACGGCTCCCATGTAGGATAGGGACCATGTATATTGGTCCTGCGAGCACTCCAAACACAGAGGGTACACAGAGGGATTCAATCTCTTGGTCAGAGAACCATGGATTGGTCAGTGAAGAAGTCCACTGAGGGGAACTAGAGGATAAAGCTGGGGTCGGCGGCGGAGGGCTCCTTGGACTGATCAAGCGCCTTTAACCCCTTCCCGACCCATGACGCCACGTAGGCGTCATGAAAGTCGGTGCCAATCCGACCCATGACGCCTATGCGGCGTCATGGAAAGATCGCGTCCCTGCAGGCCGGGTGAAAGGGTTAACTCCCATTTCACCCGATCTGCAGGGACAGGGGGAGTGGTAGTTTAGCCCAGGGGGGGTGGCTTCACCCCCTCGTGGCTACGATCGCTCTGATTGGCTGTTGAAAGTGAAACTGCCAATCAGAGCGATTTGTAATATTTCACCTATTATAACGGGTGAAATATTACAATCCAGCCATGGCCGATGCTGAAATATCATCGGCCATGGCTGGAAATACTAATGTGCCCCCACCCCACCGATCGCCCCCGCAGCCCCCCGATCTGGCCGGTACACTGCTCCGGCTCCCCTCCGTCCAGTGCTCCGCTCCCCCCCCGTGCTCTTGTCCGCTCCCCCCGTGCTCCAATCACCCCCCCGTGCTCCAATCACCCCCCCTGCACTCCGATCCACACCCCCCGGTGCTCCGTTCCACCCCCCCGTGCTCCATTCCAGCCCCCCCGTGCTCCATTCCAGCCCCCCCGTGCTCCGATTCCCCCCCCCCGTGCTCCGATCCCCCCCCCCCCCGTGGTCCCCCCCCACCCCATCATACTTACCGATCCAGCCGGGGTCCCGTCCGTCTTCTCCCTGGGCGCCGCCATCTTCCAAAATGGCGGGCGCATGCGCAGTGCGCCCGCCGAATCTGCCGGCCGGCAGATTCGTTCCAAAGTGCATTTTGATCACTGAGATATAATCTATCTCAGTGATCAAAATAAAAAAAATAATAAATGACCCCCCCCCTTTGTCACCCCCATAGGTAGGGACAATAAAAAAATAAAGAAATTTTTTTTTCCACTAATGTTAGAATAGGGTTAGGGTTAGGGGTAGGGTTAGGGGTAGGGTTAGGGTTAGGGTTAGGGCTAGGGCTAGGGTTAGGGCTAGGGGTAGGGTTAGGGTTTCGGTATGTGCACACGTATTCTGGTCCTCTGCGGATTTTTCCGCTGCGGATTTGATAAATCCGCAGTGCTAAACCGCTGCGGATTTATGGCGGATTTACCGCGTTTTTTTCTGCGCATTTCACTGCGGTTTTACAACTGCGATTTTCTATTGGAGCAGTTGTAAAACCGCTGCGGAATCCGCACAAAAGAAGTGACATGCTGCGGAATGTAAACCGCTGCGTTTCCGTGCAGTTTTTCCGCAGCATGTGTACAGCGATTTTTGTTTCCCGTAGGTTTACATTGAACTGTAAACTCATGGGAAACTGCTGCGGATCCGCAGCGTTTTCCGCAGCGTGTGCACATACCTTTAGAATTAGGCTATGTGCACACGGTGCGGATTTGGCTGCGGATTCGCAGCAGTGTTCCATCAGGTTTACAGTACCATGTAAACATATGAAAAACCAAATCCGCTGTGCCCATGGTGCGGAAAATACCGCGCGGAAACGCTGCGTTGTATTTTCCGCAGCATGTCAATTCTTTGTGCGGATTCCGCAGCGTTTTACACCTGTTCCTCAATAGGAATCCGCAGGTGAAATCCGCACAAAAAACACTGGAAATCCGCGGAAAATCCGCAGGTAAAACGCAGTGCCTTTTACCCGCGGATTTTTCAAAAATGGTGCGGAAATATCTCACACGAATCCGCAACGTGGGCACATAGCCTTAGGGTTAGGGTTGGAATTAGGGTTGTGGTTAGGGTTAGGGGTGTGTTGGGGTTAGGGTTGTGGTTAGGGGTGTGTTGCGGTTAGGGTTGTGATTAGGGTTATGGCTACAGTTGGGATTAGAGTTAGGGGTGTGTTTGGGTTAGTGTTGGAGGTAGAATTGAGGGGTTACCACTGTTTAGGCACATCAGGGGTCTCCAAACGCAACATGGCGCCACCATTGATTCCAGCCAATCTCGTATTCAAAAAGTCAAATGGTGCTCCCTCACTTCCGAGCCCTGAAGTGTGCCCAAACAGTGGTTTACCCCCACATATGGGGTACCAGCATACTCAGGACAAACTGCGCAACAATTACTGGGGTCCAATTTCTCCTGTTACCCTTGTGAATCTAAAAAAATGCTTGCTAAAACATAATTTTTGAGGAAAGAAAAATGATTTTTTATTTTCACGGCTCTGCGTTGTAAACGTCTGTGAAGCACTTGGGGGTTCAAAGTGCTCATCACATATCTAGATAAGTTCCTTGGGGGGTCTAATTTCTAAAATGGGGTCACTTGTGGGGGTTTCTACTGTTTAGGCACACCAGGGGCTCTGCAAACGCAACGTGACACCCGTAGACCATTCCATCAAAGTCTGCATTTCAAAAGTCACTACTTCCCTTCTGAGCCCCGACGTGTGCCCAAACAGTGGTTTACCCCCACTCATGGGGTATCAGCGTATTCAGGAGAAACTGGACAACAACTTTTGCGGTCCAATTTCTCCTGTAACCCTTGGGAAAATAAAAAATTCTGGGCTAAATAATTATTTTTGAGGAAAGAAAACGTATTTATTATTTTCACGGCTCTGCATTATAAACTTCTATGAAGCACTTGGGGGTTCAAAGTGCTCACCACACATCTAGATAAGTTCCTTTGGGGGTCTAGTTTCCAAAATGGGGTCACTTGTGGGGGGTTTCTACTGTTAAGCCACATCAGGGGCTCTGCAAACGCAACGTGACGCCCACAGAGCATTCCATCAAAGTCTGCATTTCAAAACGTCACTACTTCACTTCCGAGCCCCGGCATGTGCCCAAACAGTGATTTACCCCCACATATGGGGTATCAGCGTACTCAGGAGAAACTGGACAACAACTTTTGGGGTCAAATTTCTCCTGTTACCCTTGGGAAAATAAAAAATTGCAGGCTAAAAGATCATTTTTGAGAAAATAATTTTTTTTTTTATTTTCATGGCTCTGCGTTATAAACTTCTGTGAAGCACTTGGGGGTTCAAAGTCCTCACCACACATGTAGATTAGTTCCTTTGGGGGTCTAGTTTCCAAAATGGTGTCATTTCTGGGGGATCTCCAATGTTTAGGCACACAGGGGCTCTCCAAACGTGACATGGTGTCCGCTAATGATTGGAGCTAATTTTCCATTTAAAAAGCCAAATGGCGTGCCATCCCTTCCGAGCCCTGCCGTGCGCCCAAACAGTGGTTTACCCCCACATATGGGGTATCAGCATACTCAGGACAAACTGGACAACAATATTTGGGGTCCAATTTCTCCTATTATCCTTGGCAAAATAGGAAATTCCAGGCTAAAAAATCATTTTTGAGGAAAGAAAAATTATTTTTTATTTTCATGGCTCTGCGTTATAAACTTCTGTGAAGCACCTGGGGGTTTAAAGTGCTCAATATGCATCTAGATAAGTTCCTTGGGGGGTCTAGTTTCCAAAATGGGGTCACTTGTGGGGGAGCTCCAATGTTTAGGCACACAGGGGCTCTCCAAACGCGACATGGTGTCCGCTAACAATTGGAGCTAATTTTCCATTCAAAAAGTAAAATGGCGCGCCTTCCCTTCCGAGCCCTGCCGAGTGCCCAAACAGTGGTTTACCCCCACATATGAGGTATCGGCGTACTCGGGAGAAATTGCCCAACAAATTTTATGATCCATTTTATCCTACTGCCCATGTGAAAATGAAAAAATTGAGGCGAAAATAATTTTTTTGTGAAAAAAAAGTACTTTTTCATTTTTACAGATCAATTTGTGAAGCACCTGAGGGTTTAAAGTGCTCACTAGGCATCTAAATAAGTTCCTTGGGGGGTCTAGTTTCCAAAATGGGGTCACTTGTGGGGGAGCGCCAATGTTTAGGCACACAGGAGCTATCCAAACGCGACATGGTGTCCGCTAACGATGGAAATAATTTTTCATTCAAAAAGTCAAATGGCGCTCCTTCCCTTCCGAGCCTTACCATGTGCCCAAACAGTGGTTTACCCCCACATGTGAGGTATTGGTGTACTCAGGAGAAATTGCCCAACACATTTTAGGATCCATTTTATCCTGTTGCCCATGTGAAAATGAAAAAATTGAGGCTAAAAGAATTTTTTTGTGAAAAAAAAGTACTTTTTCATTTTTACGGATCAATTTGTGAAGCACCTGGGGGTTCAAAGTGCTCACTATGCATCTAGATAAGTTCCTTGGGATGTCTAGTTTCCAAAATGGGGTCACTTGTGGGGGAGCTCCAATTTTTAGGCACACGGGGGCTTTCCAAACGTGACATGGTGTCCGCTAAAGAGTGGAGCCAATTTTTGATTCAAAAAGTCAAATGGCGCTTCTTCCCTTCCAAGCCCTGCCGTACGCCCAAACAGTGGTTTACCCCCACATATGAGGTATCAGCGTACTCAGGACAAATTGGACAACAACTTTCGTGGTTCAGTTTCTCCTTTTACCATTGGGAAAATAAAAAAATTGTTGCTAAAAGATAATTTTTGTGACTAAAAAGTTAAATGTTCATTTTTTCCTTCCATGTTGCTTCTGCTGCTGTGAAGCACCTGAAGGGTTAATAAACTTCTTGAATGTGGTTTTGAGTACCTTGAGGGGTGCAGTTTTTAGAATGGTGTCACTTTTGGGTATTTTCAGCCATATAGACCCCTCAAACTGACTTCAAATGTGAGGTGGTCCCTAAAAAAAATGGTTTTGTAAATTTCGTTGTAAAAATGACAAATCGCTGGTCAAATTTTAACCCTTATAACTTCCTAACAAAAAAAAATTTTGTTTCCAAAATTGTGCTGATGTAAAGTAAACATGTGGGAAATGTTATTTATTAACTATATTGTGTCACATATCTCTCTGGTTTAACAGAATAAAAATTCAAAATGTGAAAATTGCAAAATTTTCAAAATTTTCGCCAAATTTCCGTTTTTATCACAAATAAACGCAGAATTTATTGACCTAAATTTACCACTAACATGAAGCCCAATATGTCACGAAAAAACAATCTCAGAACCGCTAGGATCCGTTGAAGCGTTCCTGAGTTATTACCTCATAAAGGGACACTGGTCAGAATTGCAAAAAACGGCAAGGTCTTTAAGGTCAAAATAGGCTGGGTCATGAAGGGGTTAAGACCAGGGAATACTGGTCATGCGCCTTTAAGACCAGGGAATACTGGTCATGCACCTTTAAGACCAGGGAATACTGGTCATGCACCTTTAAGACCAGAGAATACTGGTCATGCACCTTTAAGACCAGAGAATACTGGTCATGCACCTTTAAGACCAGGGAATACTGGTCATGCGCCTTTAAGACCAGGGAATACTGGTCATGCACCTTTAAGACCAGGGAATACTGGTCATGCACCTTTAAGACCAGGGAATACTGGTCATGCACCTTTAAGACCAGGGAATACTGGTCATGCACCTTTAACCCCTATCTGACCTCGGACGGGATAGTACGTCCGAGGTCAGATCCCCTGCTTTGATGCAGGGCTCCGCGGTGAGCCCGCACCAAAGCCGGGACATGTCAGCTGTTTTGAACAGCTGACATGTGCCCGTAATAGGCGCGGGCAGAATCGCCATCTGCCCGCACCTATTAACTAGTTAAATGCCGCTGTCAAACGCAGACAGTGGCATTTAACTACCGCATCCGGCCGGGCGGCCGGAAATGACGTCATCGCCGACCCCCGTCACGTGATCGGGGGTCGGCGATGCGTCTCCATTGTAACCATAGAGGTCCTTGAGACCTCTATGATTACTGATGACCGGTGGCTGTGAGCGCCACCCTGTGGTTGGCGCTCACAGCACACCTCCATTTCTGCTACATAGCAGCGATCAGCAGATCAGCAGATCGCTGCTATGTAGCAGAGCCGATCGCGTTGTGCCTGCTTCTAGCCTCCCATGGAGGCTATTGAAGCATGGCAAAAGTAGAAAAAAAAAGTTGAAAAAAAAATAAAAAAAATATAAAAGTTTAAATTACCCCCCTTTCGCCCCAATCAAAATAAATCAATAAAGAAAATATAAAATCTACGCATATTTGGTATCGCCGCGCTCAGAATCGCCTGATCTATCAACTAAAAAAGCATTAACCTGATCGCTAAACAGCGTAGCGGGAAAAAAATTCAAAACGCCAGAATTACGTTTTTTTGGTCGCCGTGACATTGCAGTAAAATGCAATAACGGGCGATCAAAAGAACGTATCTGCACCGAAATGCTATCATTAAAAACGTCATCTCGGCACGCAAAAAATAAGCCCTCAACCGACCCCAGATCACGAAAAATGGAGACGCTACGGGTATCGGAAAATGGCGCAATTTTTTTTTTTTTTTTTTTTAGCAAAGTTTGGAATTTTTTTTCACCACTTAGATAAAAAATAACCTAGTCATGTTAGGTGTCTATGAACTCGTACTGACCTGGAGAATCACAATGGCAGGTCAGTTTTAGCATTTAGTGAACCTAGCAAAAAAGCCAAACAAAAAACAAGTGTGGGATTGCACTTTTTTTGCAATTTCACCGCACTTGGAATTTTTTTCCCGTTTTCTAGTACACGATATGCTAAAACCAATGATGTCGTTCAAAAGTACAACTCGTCCCGCAAAAAATAAGCCCTCACATGGCCAAATTGACGGAAAAATAAAAAAAGTTATGGCTCTGGGAAGGAGGGGAGTGAAAAACGAACACGGAAAAACGAAAAATCCCAAGGTCATGAAGGGGTTAAGACCAGAGAATACTGGTCATTCACCTTTAAGACCAGGGAATACTGGTCATGCACCTTTAAGACCAGAGAATACTGGTCATGCACCTTTAAGACCAGGGAATACTGGTCATGCACCTTTAAGACCAGAGAATACTGGTCGTGCACCTTTAAGACCAGGAAATACTGGTCATGCGCCTTTAAGACCAGGGAATACTGGTCATGCGCCTTTAAGACCAGGGAATACTGGTCATGCGCCTTTAAGACCAGGGAATACTGGTCATGCGCCTTTAAGACCAGGGAATACTGGTCATGCGCCTTTAAGACCAGGGAATACTGGTCATGCACCTTTAAGACCAGAGAATACTGGTCATGCACCTTTAAGGCCAGGGAATACTGGTCATGCACCTTTAAGACCAGAGAATACTGGTCATGCACCTTTAAGACCAGGGAATACTGGTCATGCGCCTTTAAGACTGGGAATACTGGCCATATGACTTTAAGACCAGGGAATACTGGTCATGTGCTTTTAAGACCAGGAAATACTGGTCATGTGCCTTTAAGACCAGGTACTTCCTTACCCGGGTACTGATGTAGAGTCGATGTGCCCCTTTAATGCAGAAATACTGTCACCCCAGTGTGAGCTGGCCGGGTGGACCAAGATGGCCACCGGGAGCTGCAGAGTTGATAAAATCTCGCAGAGAGCGAGAAGTGCCAATTTGGGGGGCGGAGCCACAGACACGATGTTGAATAGGCCTAAGACGGGGCCTAAATTTCTGTAGTCGGCGGATGTCACCAGTGGGTCGTTCCAGGCAAGACTTCCAGGATGCGGCCTACAAATCGGCCGAAGCCGGGGACTAAATTTTTGCAGCCATCCAGAGCGTTACCTCAGAGAGGTGGGCCACAGGGAAGTGGCTGAGGCTGCCTGTCAGCATGTGGATATCCCTCTGAAGATGGATCCACTCACCATTGGTGCGCGTCCCGGCATGGAGCCGCCGCGGAGGTGGGTTTCAGCGCTGTTCTGTGCAGCGTGGACGGTGCAGGGATAAGCCTCAATCCATCATCCGTTTGTTAGGGAGGTGGAGAGGACCTGTCCGCCTCCTTGTGCCATCCGCTGTCACAGTGGGGGGACAGTGGGGGCTGCTCGGACGCCATAGAGAAGGGCCTCTGTACAGCCACGGAGTTCAGTCAGGGTGGACAGGGCCAGTTGTCCGGCATTAGGCCTGGCTCCAGGAGAGGATACATGGAGGCGACACTCCATGTGGTCGCCTGCTGCTGGTGTGGGGAGATCGGGACCATGAAAGGAACCGTCGCCCCTGAAGTGAGCTCAGGCATGGCTTCCCACGTCGCAGGAAAGGGTACGGGGGAGGTATGCTCGCCGTGCTCGCCTGTTGATGGTTCGGGGGAGATCGGAACCTTCAAAGGAACCGTCGCCCCCTTCACTCCGTTAATTAAAAAAATAAAAATTTACAGAAAAGTAAGCAATAAAATAAAAACGTTGGGGTCTGAAACAGACCCATGTGCCTCCTACAGACACTAAGCAAGAACTGGTTAGCTGAGAGCCAGCAGGAGGATGTATACTGCAGGGGAGGAGCTAACTTTTTTTGTATCACTTAGTGTCAGACTCCTATTGGCAGCAGCATACACCCACGGTCTGTGTCCCACGGTCTGTGTCCCCCAATGAGGCGAAGGAGAAAAGAAAAGAAGACAGAGCCAGGAAGTTACAGGCCAGTGAGCCTTACTTCTATACCAGGAAAGATGTTTGAACACATTATTAAACAGCATGCAAGTACTTGGATAAGAATACAGTAAGTAACCAGAGCCAGCATGGGTTTGTAGCAAACAAGTCATGCCAGACTAATCTAATTTCCTTCTATGATGGAATCACTCACTCAATGGATCAGGGAAATGCTGTAGATATAGTATATCTCGACTTCAGCAAAGCATTTCATAAAGGATTTCATACTACACTTATTGCAAAATGACCAGGTATGAGAGACTGACAAAGCTACGGTTAGGTGAATTCATAACTGGCTCAATGATCGTACTCAGAGTGGTAATAAATGGTTGCACATTTAATTGGAAGAGTGTTTCAATTGGGGCAGCACAAGGCTCGGGTCCTGGCCCCAGTGTTGTTCAACATTATTTTAAATGATCTAGATAATGGAACGGAAGGTTAAACTAATCAAATTTGCAGATTGATGCAAAGCTAGGGGGGATAGATTATAGTAGAGAAGACAAAGATAAGATTCAGAAGGATGTAGATAAGCTTGAACAATGGGCAACGACTAATAGAATTGTATTTAACAATTGCAAAATTATACAAATCTGAGCAAGAAAAATGAAAATTACATCTACAGAATGGGAGGAATAGAACTAAGCAACAGCACGTGTGAAAAAGACTTGGATCTACTAGTAGATCATGAGATTGCACATAAGTCAACAGTGTGATGCAGCAACAAAAAACCCTGGAGGTCCCTTCCAACTCTAACATTCTATGATTCTACAAAATAATCAATTAATTATAGAAAATGTATCAGTGAAGAATAAGTTCCCCCCAAAAGGCATTGACTAATGATTATTTACACAGGGTCTAATGTATCAAAATCTGTGTCTCAAATGACAATCTGTACTTACCACTCGGCTAAAGTATTTGTCCAATACTTCCACAAAATTATGAATAAGTTCAAAGATTGCCATCTCATTCTGTAAAGAGAAAGAGAAGGTCTCAGGATAGAGGATGACAAGACAGGACCACCTGGAGCCTCTCTTACCTACTGGGTGCATCTCAAGGTCTTCAATAAACTCAAACTCCCTACTGTACACATGTGGACATTTTGGCTGGTATTCATGGGGGACTTCATGGTTAGCATTAATGAGGGCACTTATGGTGGGGTATTATTGAAGCTTAAAAGGGGTGTCCAGTACTTTTATATTGACCCATCCTCAGGATATCAGATCGGTAGGGGTGCGACACCTGGCACTGCCACAGATCAGCTGCTCCTGGTGCTGTTGGCAGACGAATGTGTTCAGTTGGGGAGCAGAACTGCAAGCTCTGTTAACAGTATGGTGGCCAGACCACAGAAATGGAAATCCACTGCAACTCAATTGAATAAGGGACAGATGTGCAGTGCCCAACCGCAGGCACATGTGCAGTGGTCAGACGCGAACAGTTCTGCAGTGCCCGGCCACGGGCACTGTACAGTTGATGGAGCTGTGCTGAGAGGTAGCACAACTGAACACATTCGGCCACTGGCAGCATCAGTGACAGGTGATTGGTGTTTATGCCGGACGTCGCACCCCCACGATCTGTAAATTGATCAACTATTCTAATGACAGTTCATTAATACTACCAGTGCGGGCACTGAGGCTGGCACTGTAATGTACACAATGATTAACAAAATTTGGGAGCACAATAACAGGCTCTCATATGGGGCATCTGAGACTAACCGCAGGGGAGCATAATCACGTGAGGCTGCATTTTGCCAGGATGTCACGTTTTTTCTCCAATAAATCAAAATGAATATAAAGTCAATGTTGTGGGTTTCACTATCATAAATCTACAATTTATGTGCACAGAAGATGATGAACTAGAACACAATAAATGGCACTGGTACGGTAACTGAGCTAGAATACAATAAATGACACGGATAGATTACCTGAGCTAGAATATTATAAATGGCACTGGTACGGTACCTGAGCTAGAGTACAATAAATGGCACTGGTACGGTACATGAGCTAGAGTACAATAAATGGTACTGGTACGGTACCTGAGCTAGAGTACAATAAATGGCACTGGTACGGTATCTGAGCTAGAGTACAATAAATGGCACTGGTACGGTATTGTACTCTAGCTCAGATACCGTACCACTGCCACTTATTGTACTCTAGCTCCGGTACCGTACCAGTGCCATTTATTATACTCTAGCTCAAGTACCGTACCAGTGCCATTTATTATACTCTAGCTCAGGTACCGTACCAGTGCCATTTATTGTACCCTAGCTCATGTACCGTACCAGTGCCATTTATTGTACTCTAGCTCAGGTACCGTACCAGTGCCATTTATTGCATTCTAGCTCAGGTACCGTACCAGTGCCATTTATTGTAATCTAGCTCAGATACCCTATCATTGCCATTTATTGTACTCTAGCTCAGATACCGTACCAGTGCCATTTATTGTATTCTAGTTCAGATACCGTACCAGTGCCATTTATTGTATTCTAGCTCAGGTACCGTACCAGTGCCATTTATTGTACTCTAGCTCAGGTACCGTACCAGTGCCATTTATTGTACTCTAGATCAGATACCGTACCAGTGCCATTTATTGTACTCTAGCTCAGGTACCGTACCAGTGCCACTTATTGTACTCTAGCTCAGGTACCGTACCAGTGCCATTTATTGTACTCTAGCTCAGATACCGTACCAGTGCCATTTATTGTCTTCTAGCTCAGATACCGTACCAATGCCATTTATTGTACTCTAGCTCAGGTACCGTACCAGTGCCATTTATTGTACTCTAGCTCAGATACCGTACCAGTGCCATTTATTGTCTTCTAGCTCAGATACCGTACCAATGCCATTTATTGTACTCTAGCTCAGGTACCGTACCAGTGCCACTTATTGTACTCTAGCTCAGGTACCGTACCAGTGCCATTTATTGTACTCTAGCTCAGATACCGTACCAGTGCCGTTTATTGTCTTCTAGCTCAGATACCGTACCAATGCCATTTATTGTACTCTAGCTCAGGTACCGTACCAGTGCCATTTATTATCCAAATGGTGGTACCAGAGAGCAACATCACGTGAGTAAGATGGATGTAAGCACTCACTGCTGCTCACTTGTCGGACTATAAACCGTACCAGTCGTAGTTGTATAACACAGAGAGGATGTGGAAACCACAAGAGAGACGACCAACAAAGGTAGCTATAATCGAAATAAAAAACTCTTTATTAAATACACATATATAAAACATAGTAGGACATAAATAGAACACGGATGGGGAAACGGAATAGGTCACAATACAGGTACTCCCCCATAAATAACAGAACGTGCGGGCCAAGCCCTGACTCCCTCTACAATGAATGTAAAAGATGTAAATATTGGTAGAGGACACCAAAATGACGGAATGGCTGAAGTTTGTGTGAATCACACTATATTTGCGTAATCACTGCACCCTGGAACAAGTGGGTCTAGAGTATATGTCAGTCTCTATCATGCCATAAAATCACAGTGGACACCTATAAAAAGTAAGGCCCAGAGAACTTTCAATAACTAAGCGCACCTGACGAAGGAGCATCGGCTCCGAAACGCGCGTCGGGTAGACGTGCCGGCCACGCATCTGACGTACACCCGCTAACCGCCCAGGACCAGGTAATAGTGACTGGTTTACTATATTGATTGCTGTATTCATGGGTGCATCGGCACCCTCCTGGTTGTGTCCCTGGTGTCAGGATTAGTGTGTTCGGGTATGGCTTTTTTGTAGGTGACTTACCTGATTTACTCCATACTTCACGTGCCCGGTTCCAGTGGGTATCTGGGATGTCTTAGTTATTGAAAGTTCTCTGGGCCTTACTTTTTATAGGTGTCCACTGTGATTTTATGGCATGATAGAGACTGACATATACTCTAGACCCACTTGTTCCAGGGTGCAGTGATTACGCAAATATAGTGTGATTCACACAAACTTCAGCCATTCCGTCATTTTGGTGTCCTCTACCAATATTTACATCTTTTACATTCATTGTAGAGGGAGTCAGGGCTTGGCCCGCACGTTCTGTTATTTATGGGGGAGTACCTGTATTGTGACCTATTCCGTTTCCCCATCCGTGTTCTATTTATGTCCTACTATGTTTTATATATGTGTATTTAATAAAGAGTTTTTTATTTCGATTATAGCTACCTTTGTTGGTCGTCTCTCTTGTGGTTTCCACATCCTCTCAGTGCCATTTATTGTACTGGTACTGGTACGGTACCTGAGCTAGAATACAATAAATGGCACTGGTACGGTATCTGGGCTAGAGTACATAAATGGCACTGGTACGGAACCTGAGCTAGAATACAATAAATGAAACTGGTACGGTACCTAAGCTAGAATACAATAAATTGCACTGGTACAGTATCTGAGCTAGAGTACAATAAAAGGCAATGGTACGGTACCTGAGCTAGAGTACAATAAGTGGCAGTGGTACGGTCCCTGAGCTAGAGTACAATAAATGGCAGTGATAGGGTATCTGAGCTAGATTACAATAAATGACACTGGTACGGTATCTGAACTAGAATACAATAAATGGCATTGGTACGGTATCTGAGCTAGAAGACAATAAATGGCACTGATACGGTATCTGAACTAGAATACAATAAATGGCACTGGTACGGTACCTGAGCTAGAGTACAATAAGTGGCACTGGTACGGTACCTGATCTAAGAGTACAATAAATGGCACTGGTACAGTACCTGAGCTAGAATACAATAAATGGCACTGGTACGGTATCTGAGCTAGAGTACAATAAATGGCACTGGTACGGTACCTGAGCTAGAGTACCATAAATGGCACTGGTACGGTACCTGAGCTAGAGTACAATAAGTGGCAGTGGTACGGTATCTGAGCTAGAGTACAATAAATGGCAGTGACAGGGTAACTGAGCTAGATTACAATAAATGACACTGATAGGGTACCTGAGCTAGAATGCAATAAATGGCACTGGTACGGTACCTGAGCTAGAATGCAATAAATGGCACTGGTACGGTATCTGAGCTAGAGTACAATAAATGGCACTGGTACGGTATCTGAGCTAGAGTGCAATAAATGGCACTGGTACGGTACCTGAGCTAGAGTACAATAAATGGTACTGGTTTGGTACCTGAGCTAGAGTACAATAAGTGGCACTGGTACGGTACCTGAGCTAGAATACAATAAATGAAACTGGTACGGTACCTGAGCTAGAGTACAATAAATGGCACTGGTACGGTACCTGAGCTAGAGTACCATAAATGGCACTGGTACGGTACCTGAGCTAGAGTACAATAAGTGGCAGTGGTACGGTATCTGAGCTAGAGTACAATAAATGGCAGTGACAGGGTAACTGAGCTAGATTACAATAAATGACACTGATAGGGTACCTGAGCTAGAATGCAATAAATGGCACTGGTACGGTACCTGAGCTAGAATGCAATAAATGGCACTGGTACGGTATCTGAGCTAGAGGACAATAAATGGCACTGGTACGGTACATGATCTAGAGTACAATAAATGGCACTGGTACGGTACCTGAGCTAGAGTACAATAAATGGCACTGGTACGGTACCTGAGCTAGAATGCAATAAATGGCACTGGTATGGTATCTGAGCTAGAGTACAATAAATGGCACTGGTACGGTACCTGAGCTAGAGTACAATAAATGGCACTGGTACGGTACCTGAGCTAGAGTACAATAAATGGCACTGGTACGGTACCTGAGCTAGAATGCAATAAATGGCACTGGTATGGTATCTGAGCTAGAGTACAATAAATGTCGCTGGTACGGTACCTAAGCTAGAATGCAATAAATGGCACGGATACGGTATGCAGCCGAGCTCTTACCTCAGACTCATCTATTCCCACCACGATGAACAAAGCAGCATACTGCCGATACACCAGCTTGAAGTCTTTGTACTCTATAAAGGAGCACTGGAAGGAAGGAAGAGAAGACATTAGAGCAGCACAATTATTATTAATCATGATGATCACTAATATGCTGTGATTGACGCTGATGTGCAGAACATTGGTAGGATGCTACACACGGAAGTAGGGGGAACAAATACAACGAGACGTGTCTCCCCGATACCTCACTCATCAGGACACCCACGTAAGGGGAACACAATGAGACGAGTCTCCCCGACACCTCACTCATCAGGACACCCAGGCAAGGGGAAGACAATGAGACGAGTCTCCCCAATACCTCAGTCTTCAGGACACCCATGTAAGGGGAATACAATTAGACGAGTCTCCCCGATACCTCAGTCTTTAGGACACTCATGTAAGGTGTACACCAACAATGATACGTTCCTCCCTGATACCTCACTCTTCAGGGAACACATGTAAGATAAACACAGACAATGATATGCTCCTCCCCGATACCTCACTCTTCAGGGAACACATGTAAGGTGAACACAGACAATGATACGTTCCTCCCCGATACCTCACTCTTCAGGGAACACATGTAAGGTGAACACAGACAATGATATGTTCCTCCCCGATACCTCACTCTTCAGGGAACACATGTAAGGGGAACACAGACAATGAGAAGAGTTTCCCGGAAACCTCACTCTTCAGGACATTCATGTAAGAAATACACCAACAATGAGATGTGTCTCCCCAATACCTCACTCTTCAGGATAAAGAGTTAAAGGGAACACCTGCCAATACCTCACTTTTCAGACAGGTTTCCTTAATAAATATAAAACTATTTTGCTGTAGCTGATGTCAGATGAGAATTTCTAGCCCATCATTAAAAACCACATGCCGACAACAGCATGCGGAAGCCACATATTAGACCATGGAGAAAACAAAAAGGAGAAGCAGCATCTCTCTATCAGTAAAGGGGTTTTCCATCAGCAAATTGTTTCTTACCATTAACTTGCTGTGTGTAAAAGTAATAAATTCAGCTGGACTTAAATTACCTTGCTTCAGCTCTCAGCCATTGCTCTTGGAGATTGTTCACAAGCTTCAGAATTTGACCACTGCAGCCAATCACTGTACTAAGCAGCTGCAAGTCATAGCAGTTCTGCATCCTGTACACCATCACCAGGAGTAGCGGTAGGCGCGTACCATTAATATTAATATTTTTACATAGGATAAGTCAGTGGGGTAAAATATTTTGATAATAAATCCATATACATCAACAAGTTTGGCCGACTTTTCTATAATGTGGCGGCCTTACTAAAAGAACTAACAAGCAAGTTTTCCATTTATTTGGGTTTTCTTGGATGATCCTTTTATATGTATTATTGTACCCTGCTCCATTCAATACTTTTACAAGCCTTAATAGGCTAGTATGTCTATATGATGCAGGAAACGTGTCAGTTCACTTTATAGCCCAAGTCTTAAACAACGGGTATATAATAATAGCTGTTATAAGGGAATAGATTATTACAGTATTGGGTTGCACTCATTGAAAATGACAAACTCCGCAGTTTCTCACGTTTTCTGCCCGCTGCTGCTTCAGTCTTTGTTGATAAGCTTCTGTAGTGACATTGTGACTACAGTGCATGTGACCACTGCAGCCAATCACTGGGCTCAGTGGTGACGTGGATGTAGATGGCATAAGCCGCTGAGCCCAGTGTGGCGGCTGTGACACCACCGCTGTAGCCTGCCAACACTGGAGCAGCAGCAGAGATGGGTGAGTAACTGCTGAGTTTGTTCTTGTCAATAAGTGATGCCACCAAGATCTCCTCCATATTGGTTTTACCATGTTGCATGTGGCTTTATATACAATCGTACCTGATCTTTGGGACGAGACAGACACAGTTTGATGACTTCAGATTCTAGCAGTGTTCTCCTCTGAACCACCACAGGATCATAATACCGGGATAACCTAGTCTGCCCTTGCTTGTTAACAATTAGGAAAAATTTCATCATCTCAGCCAGTGAAGTACAATTCCTACAATGGGACAAACAAAGTAAAGTTAGCGAAAATATCATTTACTTTACTGCTTTAATTCATATAACTGTTTACTGCACTTTGTGTAGAACCATCAATAACATCCATTTCTCTCGGAAGAAGGCTACTCCTGCTCGGCAGAGAAAAGCACAGTGGGTGCAGCATATCCACATTGCTGTGTGCTCTTCCTATAGGAGCTCAGCATCATACAGACACCAGCACCAGGTGTCCTGCCAGCAGGGGGCAGTGCCCGAGAAGAAGAGAGCTTAGGCTACATTCACATTTGCGTTGTTGGGCGCAGCGTTGGCAACGCGACGCAACCAACAACGCATGTACACAACGCATCGTTTTGCGACGCATGCGTTGTCATAAGATCCTACAGATCAGGAATTTCGGCGCAGGGAAAACGCTACAAGTAGCGTCCTGTGCGCCCTGTCTTGTGCGTCTATATGACGCATGCGTCGTAAAACGCAGTACAACGCATACCGGCGCATGTCCATGCGCCCCCCATGTTAAAGATAGGGGCGCATGACGCATGCGTCGATGACGCTGCGCCCAACAACGCAAATGTGAACATAGCCTTACAGGCACCACAATGAACAGCAGATCGGCATGTGCGGCTATGACTTGTGTCCAGTCCTGGTGACTGCAGGAAGCTAGGAGAACTGCAGGTTAAGGAGAAAGTGGCTAGGTTTGGTTTTTTTAATATGTGTACGAATCATACTAAGAGCAGCTTGTGTGGACCTAGGTCTACAGAGTGTCGTTGCAAGACTTTCAACAACTGGAGCGGGCTCCTAGACCTGGCGAAGATTTGTCCCGTCTTCTGATCTTCCATGTTTTCCTGAGTAACACACACCTTTGGGTAAATCCATTAGGAGCTATTTTACTGCTCTTGGAACGTCTTCAGATGTTCCCCGGAAGCCAGTCATTCAATTCAATGAGATCAAAAGATGCCAACCTCCGAAACTCCAAGCTCTTTTCTGTTTGAAATAAATGGTTCCTTCTGGGGAATGTCTGCATACCCAGAAAATAATATTTAAATGAAGTATTGACAAGTCACTGAAGCACATCAGTTTAATTTTTTTTTGTAGAACGCTACATGATTTATGATAATTTTGTGAGTGGTAAAGTCTGAAGCAAATTAATGGCATTACACACAATGAACTTTTGCACATTGACCCCGCACAAATTCATGAAAATGTCTCACATTATAAATCACAGGGGCCTATATACCCTAGGTACATGAACAACAACTATTTAGCCAAACGCTCTCCTTACCACACACATGCACGCCTAGCATCTGATAGTTGCTTATCCAACACAAACTTAAATATTCAGCATATAATCATTCAATAAACAAGCTAGCAGTCACAGAACTGTTGCAGGATAACCCAGAGTTAGGGGCTCCTTATTCATCCCTAAAGCTAGGGCCACCCTAGCTATCCCTGCTCCCTGGATTACTTCTGATAGTGAAGACGCCGGGGCCACGTGCCTTGCTGAGCTACTTAATCAGCCATTATCTGTCCCCGCCTCCACCCAGGAAAGTGGGGAGTTGTAGTGTATAGAACACACAAACCAGACTAACAAGGGAAGACCTACAGGGGCAAATGAAAATACCAATCAAACAAATATGCACTGACATACCATAGAAGAGAAGCAGGACAAAGGCACAGCTATATGACCTCGTGTTGATGAAGCTGCACACACACCAGGAATTATGGGTGCCACTTTCAAAGAAAAAGAATCTGTATGTCCATAGAAAAGAAAGTGGATTGGCACATACCGTCCCATGCAACAAAATCCTTTATTGTGGCATCATGATGACCTGTTGAAGTGCAATGTAAGCGTGAGACGATCGTCGTCTGTATTTGCTCCACTGTTTTATCTGCCTGCTGTTGGTATGATGATGCCACAATAAAGGATTTTGTTGCACGGGACGGTATGTGCCAATCCGCTTTCTTTTCTATGGAAATATGCACTCACAAACAACAGAGTGGAACACCGGGAAGTAAAGGAAGGAAAAAACAAATAGGAGAGGACGAGGATATGCACAGAGACAAATCACCATGGAACAGTCTTCTGAACAACACTGCAAACGCCTCCTTAAACAACCAACAACTCCAACTCCAGAACCAGTCAGCATAAAACTAACATTGTCAATCCCTCAATGCCTGTTATGATGTGGTGGTCTAGGAGCAACATGGAACGAGCTCTGAGGGAAGTGGTAACTGTACTGACCGCAGCCCCTAAGCTCAACACAACACTAGAAGTAGCCGTGGAATGCTCCTAACTCTCCCTAGGCATCTCGTCACAGCCTAAGAGCTAACTACCCCTAAAGATAGAAGCAGGAAAGCTATCTTGCCTCAGAGAAAATCCCCAAAGGATAGATTAGCCCCCCACAAATAATGACTGAGTGGAGAGGGAAAAGACATACACAGAATGAAACCAGGATGAGCACAGGAGGCCAGTCTAACTAAATAGATAGGACAGGATGGAATACTGTGCGGTCAGTATAAAACACTACAAAAATCCACGCAGAGTTTACAAAAAAATCTCCACACCTGACTAAAGGTGTGGAGGGCAAATCTGCCTCCCAGAGCTTCCAGCAAGACAGAATTAATTCACACTGATAAGCTGGACAAACATAGAAAGCACAGAATGGATAAGTCCACAATCTATGGACAGAAAAGGGCAAGCAAAAACTTAGCTTAGCTGAACTGGTCAGGATAACAGGGGGACTCCAAAGAGATGTGAATCCAACCAGGAACCATTTACAAGTGGCACTGGCTGAAGATAGAGCCAGACTTAAATAGCCGAGCAAAAGAGACGATAAGTGGAGGCAGCTGATGACAGCTAACTCCAAGGAGCAGCCATACCACTAGAAAAGAGGGAGCCCAAGAGCAGAACTCACAAAAGTGCCACTTACAACCACCGGAGGGAGCCCAAGAGCAGAATTCACAACAGTACCCCCCCCCCCCTTGAGGAGGGGTCACCGAACCCTCACCAGAGCCCCCAGGCCGATCAGGACGAGCCAAGTGAAAAGCACGAACCAAATCGGTGGCATGAACATCGGAGGCAACAACCCAAGAATTATCCTCCTGGCCATAACCCTTCCACTTGACAAGATAATGAAGCCTCCGCCTCGAAAAACGAGAATCCAAAATCTTCTCAACCTCATATTCCAACTCTCCCTCAACCAACACCGGGGCAGGAGGGTCAACCGAGGGAACAACGGGCACCACATATCTCCGCAACAAAGATCTATGGAAAACATTATGAATGGCAAAAGAGGCAGGAAGAGCCAAACAAAAAGACACCGGATTAATAATTTCAGAAATTTTATAAGGACCAATAAACCGAGGCTTAAACTTAGGAGAAGAAACCTTCATAGGAACACGACGAGAAGACAACAAACCAAATCCCCCACACGAAGCCGGGGACCAACACACCGACAGCAGTTGGCAAAACGTTGAGCCCTTTCCTGAGACAACGTCAAATTGTCCACCACATGAGTCCAAATCTGCTGCAGCCTGTCCACCACAGAATCAACACCAGGACAATCAGAAGGCTCAACCTGCCCAGAAGAAAAACGAGGATGAAAACCAAAATTACAAAAGAAAGGTGAAACCAAAGTAGCCGAACTAGCCCGATTATTAAGGGCAAACTCGGCCAACGGCAAGAAAGACACCCAATCATCCTGATCAGCAGACACAAAGCATCTCAAATAGGTCTCCAAGGTCTGATTAGTTCGCTCAGTTTGGCCATTAGTCTGAGGATGAAACGCCAAAGAAAAAGACAAATCAATGCCCATCCTAGCACAAAAGGCCCGCCAAATCTAGAGACAAACTGAGAACCTCTGTCAGACACAATATTCTCCGGAATGCCATGCAAACGAACCACATGCTGAAAAAATAATGGAACCAGATCTGAGGAGGAAGGCAACTTAGGCAAAGGTACCAGATGGACCATTTTAGAGAACCGGTCACAAACAACCCAGATAACAGACATCTTCTGGGAAACAGGAATATCCGAAATAAAATCCATGGAAATATGCGTCCAGGGCCTCTCAGGGACCGGCACAGGCAAAAACAACCCACTAGCGCGGGAACAGCAAGGCTTGGCCCGGGCGCAAGTCCCACAGGACTGCACAAAAGCACGCACATCGCGCGACAAGGAAGGCCACCAAAAGGACCTAGCAACCAAATCTCTGGTACCAAAAATCCCAGGATGCCCAGCCAACACTGAACAATGAACCTCAGAAATTACCTTAGGGTACCGTCACACAGTGGCATTTTGATCGCTACGACGGCACGATCTGTGACGCTCCAGCATCGTAAAAATATCGCTCCAGCGTCGTAGACTGCGGTCACACTTTGCAATGTACGACGCTGGAGCGATACTTTCATGACGTATGTGCGATGTAGAAGCCGTTGGTTACTATGCGCACATCGTATACAATATCGTGCACACCTTTGTTACACCATGCGATCATGCCGCCACAGCAGGACACTAGACGACGAAAGAAAGTTTCAAACGATCTGCTACGACGTACGATTCTCAGCGGGGTCCCTGATCGCAGGAGCGTGTCAGACACAGCGAGATCGCTGGAACGTCACGGATATATCGCTGGAACGTCACAAATCGTGCCGTCGTAGCGATCAAAATGCCACTGTGTGACGGTACCCTTACTTGTCCATCTATCAGGAACAAAGAGCTTCCCCACTGGACAGCGGTCAGGCCTATCAGCCTGAAATTCCTGAAGCACCCGCCGCAAATCAGGGGAGATAGCAGAAAGAATCACCCCCTCCTTAAGAATGCCAACCGGCTCAAGGACTCCAGGAGAATCAGGTGAAAAACTCCTAGAGAGGGCATCAGCCTTAACATTCTTAGATCCGGAAGATACGAGACCACGAAATCAAAACGGGAGAAAAACAGGGACCATCGAGCCTGTCTAGGATTCAGCCGCTTGGCCGACTCGAGGTAAATCAGATTCTTATGATCGGTCAGGACCTCAACACAGTGTTTAGCTCCCTCAAGCCAATGTCGCCACTCCTCAAACGCCCACTTCATAGCCAACAACTCCCGATTGCCGACATCATAATTGCGTTCCGCAGGCGAAAACTTTCTGGAAAAAAAAGCACACGGTTTCATCAAAGAACCATCAGACTCACTCTGAGACAAAACGGCCCCTGCCCCAATCTCAGAAGCGTCGACCTCAACCTGAAAAGGAAGAGAAACATCTGGTTGACGCAACACAGGGGCAGAAGTAAATCGCCGTTTAAGCTCCTGAAAGGCCTCAACAGCCTCAGAGGACCAATTCGTCACATCAGCGCCTTTCTTCGTCAAATCAGTAAGGGGCTTAACCACACTGGAAAAGTTGGCAATGAAACGGCGATAGAAATTAGCAAAACCCAAAAAATTTTGAAGACCCTTCACAGATGTGGGTTGGATCCAGTCATGAATAGCTTGGACCTTAACAGGATCCATTTCTATAGACAAGGGAGAAAAAATAAAACCCAAAAAAGAGACCTTCTGAACTCCGAATAGGCACTTAGACTACTTCACAAATAAAGCATTATCACAAAGGATCTGGAACACCATCCTGACCTGCTTCACATGAGACTCCCAATCATCGGAAAAAATCAAAATATCATCCAAATATACAACCATGAATTTATCAAGATAATTGCGGAAAATATCATGCATGAAGGATTGGAACACAGATGGAGCATTAGAGAGCCCGAATGGCATCACAAGGTATTCAAAATGGCCTTCGGGCGTATTAAATGCAGTTTTCCATTCGTCACCCTGTTTAATACGAACAAGATTATATGCCCCTCGGAGGTCAATCTTAGTAAACCAACTAGCCCCCTTAATCTGAGCAAACAAATCAGTAAGCAAAGGCAAGGGGTATTGGAATTTGACCGTGATCTTATTAAGAAGACGATAATCAATACAGGGTCTCAAGGAGCCATCCTTCTTAGCAACAAAAAAGAAACCCACTCCCAATGGTGACAAAGAGGGCTGAATATGCCCTTTCTCCAAAGATTCCTTAACATAGCTCCGCATGGCGGCATGCTCTGGCACAGACAGATTGAAAAGTCGGCCCTTAGGGAACTTACAACCAGGAATCAAGTTAATAGCACAATCACAGTCCCTGTGCGGAGGAAGGGAACTGGACTTGGGCTCATCAAATACATCCTGGAAATCCGACAAAAACTCAGGGACCTCAGAAGAGGGGGAAGAGGAAATTGACATCAAAGGAACGTCACTATGTACTCCTTGACAACCCCAACTAGTCACCGACAGTTTTCCAATCCAGCACTGGATTATGTTCCTGTAACCATGGAAATCCCAGTACAACAACATCATGCAGGTTATGCAACACCAGAAAACGGCAATCTTCCTGATGTGCAGGAGCCATGTACATAGTCATCTGTGTCCAGTACTGAGGTTTATCCTTGGCCAAGGGTGTAGCATCAATGCCCCTCAAAGGAATAGGGCTCTGCAAAGGCTGCAAGGAAAAACCACAGCGCCTGGCGAATTCTAAGTCCATTAAGTTCAGGGCAGCGCCTGAATCCACAAATGCCATGACAGAAAAGAACGACAATGAGCAAATCAGGGTCACAGATAAGAGAAATTTAGGCTGTATAGTACTAATGGTAACAGACCTAGCGACTCTCTTAGTACGCTTAGGGCAATCAGAGATAACATGAGCCGAATCACCACAGTAAAAACACAGCCTATTCTGACGTCTGAATTCCTGCCGTTCTATTCTAGTCAAAATCCTATCACATTGCAGAGGTTCAGGACTTTGCTCAGAGGATACTGCCATATGGTGCACAGCTTTGCGCTCGCGCAGACGCCGATCAATCTGAATGGCTAGAGACATAGATTCGCTCAAACCGGCAGGCGTAGGAAAGCCCACTGTTATGAAAGGTAATTCAGTAACACAATGTGCATAGCGATCAGAGCACATACAGTGATCTGACAATAACCCAAAATAATAGAACGAGCTCTGAGACGTGGAAACTCTGTAGACCGCAATTCCTGATCCTCTCCAAACACAACTAGAGGCAGCTGTGGATTGCGCCTAACGCTCCCTATGCAACTCGGCACAGCCTGAGAAACTAACTAGCCTGAAGATAGAAAAATAAGCCTACCTTGCCTCAGAGAAATACCCCAAAGGAAAAGGCAGCCCCCCACATATAATGACTGTGAGTAAGATGAAAAGACAAACGTAGGGATGAAATAGATTCAGCAAAGTGAGGCCCGATATTCTAGACAGAACGAGGATAGGAAAGATAACTTTGCGGTCTACACAAAACCCTAAAGAAAACCACGCAAAGGGGGCAAAAAGACCCTCCGTACCGAACGAACGGCACGGAGGTACACCCTTTGCGTCCCAGAGCTTCCAGCAAAACAAATAGACAAGCTGGACAGAAAAAATAGCAACAAATAGCAAAGAAGTACTTAGCTATGCAGAGCAGCAGGCCACAGGAATGATCCAGAGAAACACAAGTCCAACACTGGAACATTGACAGGAAGCATGGATCAAAGCATCAGGTGGAGTTAAGTAGAGAAGCAGCTAACGACCTCACCAGATCACCTGAGGGAGGAAACTCAGCAGCTGCAGTACCACTTTCCTCCACAAACGGAAGCTCCCAGAGAGAATCAGCCGAAGTACCACTTGTGACCACAGGAGTGAACTCTGCCACAGAATTCACAACAGCCCACCATAACATCTTTAAGGGTTTCAGAAAGACCTTTTCTGAAAATAGCAGCCAGAGCCTCTTCATTCCATTTAGTGAGCACAGACCATTTTTTAAATTTCTGGCAGTATAACTCTGCCCCTTCCTGACCTTGACACAAGGCCAACAGGGTTTTTTCCGCATGATCCACAGAATTAGGTTCGTCATACAATAATCCGAGTGCTTGAAAAAATGCATCTACATTCAATAATGCCGGATCCCCTGTTTCAAGAGAAAAAGCCCAGTCTTGAGGGTCACCACGCAGCAAGGATATGATGATTTTTACCTGCTGAATGGGATCACCAGAAGAACGGGGTTTCAAAGCAAAAAACAATTTGTAGTTATTTTTAAAGTTCAAAAACTTGGATCTGTCCCCAAAAAACAAATCAGGAGTAGGAATTCTGGGCTCTAAAGCCGGAGTCTGGACAACTTAGTCCTGGATACTCTGTACTCTTGCAGCAAGTTGATCCACACGAGAAAACAAACCCTGAACATCCATGCCAAAGCATATATCCTGAACCACCCAGATATCAAGAGGAAAAGAAAAAAAAAAAAGGACAAACTAGAGCACAGAAAAAAAAATGGTTCAGAACTTTCTTTTCCTTCTTTTGAGATGCATTTAATTCATTTTTGGCCACTTGTACTGTTATGATGCGGTGGTCTAGGAGCAACATGGAACGAGCTCTGAGGGAAGTGGTAACAGTACTGACCGCAGCCCCTAAGCTCAACACAACACTAGAAGTAGCCGTGGAATGCTCCTAACTCTCCCTAGGCATCTCGTCACAGCCTAAGAGCTAACTACCCCTAAAGATAGAAGCAGGAAAGCTATCTTGCCTCAGAGAAAATCCCCAAAGGATAGATTAGCCCCCCACAAATAATGACTGAGTGGAGAGGGAAAAGACATTCACAGAATGAAACCAGGATGAGCACAGGAGGCCAGTCTAACTAAATAGATAGGACAGGATGGAATACTGTGTGGTCAGTATAAAACACTACAAAAATCCACGCAGAGTTTACAAAAAAAATCTCCACACCTGACTAAAGGTGTGGAGGGCAAATCTGCCTCCCAGAGCTTCCAGCAAGACAGAATTAATTCACACTGATAAGCTGGACAAACATAGAAAGCACAGAACGGATAAGTCCACAATCTATGGACAGAAAAGGGCAAGCAAAAACTTAGCTTAGCTGAACTGGTCAGGATAACAGGGGACTCCAAAGAGATGTGAATCCAACCAGGAACCATTTACAAGTGGCACTGGCTGAAGATAGAGCCAGACTTAAATAGCCGAGCAAAAGAGACGATAAGTGGAGGCAGCTGATGACAGCTAACTCCAAGGAGCAGCCATACCACTAGAAACCACAAGAGGGAGCCCAAGAGCAGAACTCACAAAAGTGCCACTTACAACCACCGGAGGGAGCCCACGAGCGGAATTCACAACAAATGCCAGAGGCTAAGATATATAGCACAGGGGAGTGGCCAACACTGAACAGCTGAGATTATCCAAGCAGGAAAGCTCTCAACTGAACAGATTGACCCCTGCACTGCTAGCAGAAACCGGTAATGTTTAATATGATGGTGAAGTGATTCTAATTAGTGCAGAAGTATGTGACAGACAATGTGGCACTCTGGCCCCTCTGTCACAGTAAACTCATTAAAGTATCACCCCTTCTAAGAGGGACCTCCAGACCCTCAGGGCCAGGTCTATCAGGGTGTGCTGCGTGAAAATAAGGGATCAACCTGACCGCATGAAATCTACCAATAAATGAGCCCAAGGTCTACTGGGAATTGCCAATGGTTGGAGACCCAGACGGACGAGTATGAGGGGGTCTTAGAACACACACAACCAGTGCAGACAGCTACATACTACCGAACATCTGGTGTACCCCAGGCCACCAAAAACGCTGAGTAAGGTGATCTGTGGTGACTTTACTAACAAGATGTCCAGCCAAGACCGAATCATGATGTTCACGAACTTGGACATATCCGTACGACCAGGTCGATAGGTACTTATTGACCTTAGATGTATGGATACGTCATATCTTTAATGCGGTACTGAGACCACAGTCACGGTGATTGCATCCATGTGTCTGCTGAATCTTGTAGCAGGGCACATGGAGTCATCATCCCGTTCTGAATTCTGAACAGCCAATCGCAGCATTTCCGGCAATCAGATTGCCTGAAACACTGATGTCCAGCCTATGATCGTAGCTGAAGCCTAGCAACCACGGCGTCAATAAGGCCTGGTCCGATTGGTGTGATCCATGATTACGTTGCTTATCACAAGACATGGATTATGGCATATGACAGAACCACAGACAGGTGAGGAATATGTTTGTTTTTCAATTTTGTTTTACAATAAGGGAAGAGGGCTTCACTGGATTGGGCAATGACATTCTTTCAATTAAAGGACTTTATTCTGGCTGTGTGTTTACAATATAACTATAGGATTAATAATGGATAGGTGTGTTATAGACACCTTTCCATTACCAACACGTGGGCATGATGTTACCAGGCAATACCAAGGTGACAGGCCAATTGGGATGAGCAGGGCAAAGCCAGAATTGGTGCATCTAATAGATGCGCCTTTTGTGGGCAGCTGTGGGCTATTTTTAGGCGGGCAATATCAATGGCCTCTTACCAATCTGAGAATGCCAGCCCCCAGCTGTCTGCAAGGCTGGTCAAAAATGGGGGGACCCATTTTTTAAAATGATTTAATTATTTATTTAAATAATTAAAAAAAAAAAAAACACAACAGAGTGGGAACCACACTATTCTTGATAACCAACCTTGCTAACGCTGACTGCTGCGGATTGCAGCCCCAAGCTGACAGTTTTGCTTGGCTGTTATCAAAAAAACAGGGCAACCACTTATGAATACTCCCATCAGCCGCTCCTGCTCTCGCTGTTATTAGCGGTAGCAGGTGTAGGCTTATGGGAGCAGTAGTACCATCAGCCAATGCCAGTGACCGAAGGTAAACTTTATATCTCCGATCACAGCTGCGGTCTCACGCTGTCATTTGACAGCATGGTAACCGCAGCTGTCTGATCGGCGGTAATGATTTTATCACCGATCAAAAGCAGTGTTTGACAAGCTGTCATGACAAACAACCCATTGTTCAGCAGGCCGAACCTGAACAGTAACACAGACTTCCTGGGGAAGTCTGTGTTTGGTGTCCGTGCAGGAATAGTAGGCGTTCAGTATGGACGACGAACTTTACTGTTCTGGTTCCCAAATTCTCTACCCACAACCCCCCAGTGATGACCTCATATGGGACAGATTGTGGATGTCCCCAGCCCTTCAGGATTTTATGAAATCCCCAACTTATGTGATAGCTTCACTCCTGTTGATCGCAGAAGTTTGAGATTGCCTCCACATTTATCATCAGGATTTTACTTTTCCCCAGAGATCAAACATGACATGGCTGTTAGGTTATCTGGCCACTATGGATTTGGGGCTTACAGGCAGGGGTTACAGTTATGAGAAAACATGCAAATTCTTCCCCGATTAACCATGAAGTCGAAAAAGTATGACACATAACAATCGGATTTATACAAGCCCCAATATTCATACTTTTCTATCGGTGCCTTGGCGTCTAGCAAAGTTTTTTGGATGAAAGGAATGTGCACCTGTGAAGAACAACAACTATATATAAAGGATGTGAGATAGTCACTTTAATGGTCTCAAAATTTAAAAAGCCTTTTCCGGTCTTTACTATTTGTCCAGTCCTCTGAAGAGTGTTCTCCTGTCTATACCAAATCTCAATTACCTGTCCAAACTATAACTCTTGTATACACACTTGGGCTTCCAAAGGACGTGCCCATTGTAAGTCTATTCAAGGAGGCTCAGACTGTCAGCTGTTTGCCTCCGCACTGGAAATTTGTATGAGTGGGGAGGAGGGAGATTGAAGAATACCCATTCACTACAGAGTCATTGAGATTTTTAATATTTTCTATGATACACCACATTATAAAAGTCACATACCAGAAATCATTAGATCAGTTCCAAAATGGGGTCACTTGTGGAGGGATTTCCACTGTTTAGGCACATCAGAACTCTCCAAATGCGACATGACGTCCGCAGACCATTCCATAAAAGTCTGCATTCCAAAACATTACTCCTTTCCTTCCGAGCCCTACTGGGCAGCCACAAAGTAATTTTCCTCCACATATGGGGCATCACCATAATAAGACAAATTGCACAACAGATTTTGAGGTCCATTTTTTCCTGTTACCCTTGTGAAAATAAAAAAATTGGGGGCTAAATTGATTTTTGTGGAAAAAATTGATTTTTTATTTTCATGCATCTGCGTTATAATTTTCTGTGAAGCACCTGGGGTTCAAGGTGCTCGCCACACATCTAGGTAAGTTCCTTCCTTGAGGGGTCTAGTTTCCAAAATGGCATCAATTGTGAGGGGTTTCCACTCATCAGGGGATCTCCAAATGCAACATGGCATCTGCTCTCAGTTTCAGCCAATTTTGTGTTCCAAAAGTGAAATGTACATAAACACACAACTGCTGTCCAAGGCCAGCATAGGGTAACACAGTATAAATAACAATTTGCCAAAAGGTAACAAATCACTAGCTAAAGACCTAAAATATAAAACTTTTATTAAACTGCTAAAGGAGAATTATAAAATCCGCTCAGGTCAGTTTAGTAAAGAGGACACTATTAACCCTCCATCACATACAATATTCGGACTAACGAGTTCACATACAATGTGCCTGTCAGGCGCCTGCTGGAAAAATACCTATAATATCTAATGTTTGCAATTTCAGTGCTCTAAAAGTGATCAGTGACCTTCATAGGGATGTAATAAAAGAGACTACACATAATCAGTTGCAAAAAAAAACATTTACTTAACATAAAACTAATAACTATGAAATACAAACTTTTCAAAACTCCCGCCAAATAGTCCCCAGTTCGACTCTCTCAAAAAAATGTACAAAGAACATTTTTGAACACAAACTTAATTTTAAGGTACCTTAAGTACTATTAAAAACATATTCAATCAGAAGTAGATGCTGAGGTTTCCCCAGAAAAGTCACATTTGCAGAGCAAATAGCAAGAATTACACACCATTTTTGCATGTGTCAGGCAAATTGCTTTATGACATTTGAGACATTCATAATTTGAAAGCCTTCTGGTTCCGCTTTCCGTTTGGCAGGTGGTGCATCTCCTTCTTTTGTGAGGTGGTGCAGATGGTGACTTTTCACCATCATCTTCTGGGCGGAACCTTTTGAGCTGAACTTGAAGGCGAGAGGGGATACCGATTGTTTTCACGCTTCTCCTGCGTAGCTCTCCAAGTACTAGTTCATGGGCCAATTTTTTCAGATACAATCGTCTACGGAGTGGTTCAAGCTTGTTTTCAAGATAAATTAATTGTGAATTTATACCACCCAAATTCAACATAGCAAAAAATATGACCATTGGCCAGCGTTTGATGTTTCTGCTGACGTTGAAAGTGGAGCACATCTGATCTGCTGTATCCACACCCCCTTTGGTGGCATTGTAAAATGTAATTATCTCCGGTTTTTTTTCTGCCCCAGTCCCAGGATCGATGGCAGCATCATCATGAAGTGTTGATAGAAGAAGTACGATTTTTTTGGCATGTGGTACATAGGAAACTAAAGCCTTTCCATTATGGAATGCAAACATACTGCTGTACTGTTGTCTCTCTTTCACACTTACAAACTGTGGCGGCAATTCCCTTTTGTTTTTTCTTACAGTTCCCACATATGACAGCTTCTGAATTTTCAGATAATCAATCAGATCACAACTTGTAAACCAATTGTCAGCTGTAATATTGCGACCCGATCCAAATAAGGGTTCAGCCAGTCTTTTTACAACATCAATGGGTTTGTTGCTCACACAGTAAGGACCTTCTGGTTGTTTTCCTGCATAAACTTCCAGGTTGTAAGTGTAGGTCTTACTGGCATCAACAAGGGCATAAATTTTTATTCCATATTTGTTTGGCTTTGATGGAATATATTGACGAAAGGCACATCTACCACGAAAACCAGGGAGCATTTCGTCAATAGTGAGATTCTCTCCAGGGTAATAACTTTGTTTACAGCTTACAACAAATCTTTGAAATATATCACGAATTGGAGCAAGTCGGTCATGTGTTTTGCGTTCGGTTCGGGTAGTTCTGTCGTCAAACCGAAGGCAACGAATTAGAATCTTGAATCTGTTTATGGACATAACAAGGCTAAATTTTTCAACTCCATCCCCATCTTTACCCCAAAGTTCCTCCAAACTTTGTCTATTTGCCCTATAAGCTCCTGCAAGGTACAGTAATCCAAAAAAAGCACGCAGTTCTATTTCATCTGTGGGCTTGATGGTTCTGTTGCAGATGTACTTGTCCTTTATAATGTCTATATATTGGTTGGTATATGTGACAATAGAGTCCAGAATGTCATCTGTAAATATACTGTTCCAGCATTCAACTGCAGTTTTTGCATTACGTGCAGTTCCTATTACTGCAGGAAGGTGAGTAATAATGTTTAAAGGTTCCCTACGTTTTTTTCTGGAATGGCTTCTTGTTCCATTTAGTATTTTTATCTTTTCCAATATAATATGATCCAACTTCTTCATCCTCACCACTGTCACCATCTTCCTCTGTTTCAGAATCCAGGACACATTCTTCCACCTCATCATGAGAATCAATCTCACTTTCCTCTCCTAAATCCTTATTTAGTGTGAGGTCTCTATCATCTAACAGCATGTTTGTTACTTCCTCAACATCAAGTTGTTTGGATAAATTGTACATTTTCCTCTCCATTTCAGCAGATAATCTGAAGCAAGAGAAGGAATATGTTAGGGAACTACTGTATATGCCTGAGCAGCACACTTTCTTTTATAAAATCTGGTGAGGAAGGAGAAATGAAAGTAAAAGAGAAGCGCCTGTCAGATCAGTTGTATGTGACGGAGGGTTAAACAAACAGATTGAACTCATGTCCTAATGTATTTTCAATTATGGCCATATGGATCAAGGTGCGGCCACTACCTATATACCATCTCTGATGCCATCCCAAACCTATCCTGACCAGTGCTATTTAAAATTTGCCCTAAACCTCCCCAACTTGTTTTGCCAGCATGACTGGCTTCATCAGGGTATTGAGGCTACAAAACTGACCTGAGCAGATTTTATAATTATTGTTTAATAAAAGTTATATTTTAGGTCTTTAGATAGGGATTTGTTGCCTTTTGGCAAATTGTCAAAAAGTCAAATGGCCCCTTCCAAGCCCTGCCATGCGCTCAAACAGTGGTTTTCCCCCACATATGGGGTATCGGCATGCTCAAATTAAATTGCACAAGTTTTGGAGTCCATTTTCTCCCGTTACCCTTGCGAAAATTAAAATAAAAAATGTCTAAACATTTTTGTGAAAAAAGTTAAATATTCTTTTTTCTCCTTCCACATTCCATTAATTCCTTCCACATTCCATTAATTCCTATAAAGCCCCCGAAGGGTTAATAAAGTTCTTGAATGTGATTTTGAGCACCTTGTGGGGTGCAGTTTTTAGAATGGTGTCACTTTTGGGTACTGTATTTTTTGGACCATAAGGTGCACTTTTTCCCAAAAAAATTTGGGAGGAAAATGGGGACTGCGTCTTATAGTGCGAACACAGGCTTACCGAGGGGGTTGCGGCAGAGGTGTGGCAATGCTGCAGCAGTGGGCGGTGCAGAGTGCACCTGAGCAGGGTCCCCGGTGTCCACAGTGAGAAGAGTGCATCACCGGTTTCCCTGCGGTCATCTTCCTGAAGCCATGGGCCGCTGGAGGCGTCAGGAAGATTGAAGTATCGGCAGCACTTGGCTTTAGGAAAACGGCCACAGAGATTTCAATCTGCGTACGCACGGCCTCCATTTTCCTGAAGCCTTCGGCGGCCCACAGCTTCAGGAAGATGGCCACAGGGAAACCGCTGATGTTCTCAGATCTACTCACTGTGGACACAGGGCCGCGGCATCCCCACATTTCTGCCGTTGGTATCCTGAAGAAGGGACCCTGCTCCATGATCCGGAGCTTCGCACCACGCGATTTGCCCCAAATCCGCCACCGCCAGCATCCTGAGGATGGACCCTGCTCCAGCTCTGCCTCACCAACGACACTGGACCCGCAGCATCGCACCCCGGGACTGTAGCAGTGCCCCACTTCTGCTGCCGCTGGCTTCCTGAGGAAGGGACCCTGCCTTCTGTGACCCAGCTGTACCACAGCCGGATCTCACTTAAGATACCTTAAATTCAGACAATAAGATGGACCCCCATTTTATTAAAAAAAAAAATTTCTGCTATTTTCCACCCCAAAATTTGGGGTGCGTATTATGGTCTTATAGGCCGAAAAATACGGTATTTTCTGTCATCTAGATCCCTCAAAGTCACTTTTCAAATGTGATGTGGTCCCTAAAAGAATTGTTTTGTAAATTTCGTTGGAAAAAATGACAAATCGCTAGTCAACTTTTAACCCTTATAACTTCACTAGATGGTGGCCCAATTCTAACGCATTGGGTATTCTAGAATATGCATGTCCACGTAGTATATTGCACAGCCATTTGGTATATTGCACAGCCACGTAGTATATTGCCCAGCCACATAGTATATTGCCCAGTCACATAGTATATTGCACAGCCACAGAGTATATAGCACAGCCACAGACTATATAGCACAGCCACAGACTATATAGCACAGCCACAGACTATATAGCACAGCCACAGAGTATATAGCACAGCCACAGAGTATATAGCACAGCCACAGAGTATATAGCATAGCCCACGTAGTTTATACTCACCTTCCGTCCGCAGTTGTCACCGCCGCATGTGCTGCGCTGTGTGCTGCTGTCGCAGCCATCATCAATAACCGCGGCCATCGTCACTGACTGCGGCCGCAAATTTAGTCCCCGGCTTTTGGCGGCGGTAGGCCCAACAGCGCCCATGGTCCCGGCCGGCTCCGCCTTCCTCACGGCGCCTCCGCCTCCTTTGCAGTGCTTCTGGCTGGGCCTGTACTGGATGGCCGCGACTGGTAATTTAGTCCCCGGCTATTTGGCGAGGTAGGCCCAATAGCGTCCATGGTCCCGGCCGCCTATGCCCTCCTCATGGCGACTCCACCCCCTTTGCAGCGCTTCTAGCCGGGCCTGTACTGGCTGGCTGCGACCCGCGGCCAGTAATTTAGTCCCTGGCTTTTTGGCGAGGTAGGCCCAACAGTGTCCATGGTCCCGGCCGCCTCCACCCTCCTCATGGCGACTCCGCCCCCTTTGCAGCGCTTCTGGCCGGCTCTACATACTTCCTGGCCTCCCTGCCCTTTTGTGTACACCCACTGGCTGGCTGCGACCAATGAATATCCGGGACAGACAGACGGAAGTGACCCTTAGACAATTATATAGTAGATAAAAAAAAAAAAAGTTTAAAAAAAAATATGCTGATGCAAAAGTAGACATGGGGGGAAATGTTATTTATTAACTATATTGTGTGACATACAGTGGGGGAAATAAGTATTTGATCCCTTGCTGATTTTGTAAGTTACAATTTACTATCTTAATAATTGTAATGCATCACTGAAAAACGCATGATACATGGATGGTAACTTGTATGTGATCCATTTGGATCAATGAATCTGATCCAAAATATGTAACAATAAGGCCGGCTTCACACTTGCGAGTTTTACGGACGTAAGAGCGCAGAAACTACGTCCGTAAAACTCGCAAAAAATACGGCACAATTATTCTCTATGCCCCTGCTCCTATCTGCCGTATTTTACTGATCAGTATTATACGGCTTTCTACGGCCGTACAAAATCGCAGCATGCTGCGTTTGTCACCGTACTGCGCAAGAAATACGCCAATGAAAGTCTATGGAAGCGTGAAAAATACGGATTACACACGGACAAGCAGTGTGACTTGCGAGAAATACGCAGCGCTGTTAGAGAGAAAAGCCGGTAATTCAGTGCGGTGTACAGTAAAATCACACTGACAGCTTACAGTCCAATAGGTAGAATAAATGTGTACACATAGAATAGATATATATATATATATATATATATATATATATATATATATATATATATATATATATATATATATATATGTCAGTGAGACACATATATGTATATATATTAATATTTTTTCCAGCGCTATACAGCTTGAAAGCCGGTAATTCAATTACCGGCTTTTTCTTTCTCCTTCCTAAACCCGACATGATTTGAGACATGGTTTACATACAGTAAACTCCATTTTTTTTGCCGATTCCACACTACTAATGTTAGTAGTGTGTATCTGCACAATTTGGCCGTTCTAGCTCTTAAAATAAAGGGTTAAATGGCGGAAAAAATTGGCGTGGGCTCCCGCGCAATTTTCTCCGCCAGAGTAGTAAAGCCAGTGACTGACGGCAGATATTAATAGCCTGGAGAGGGTCCACGGTTATTGGCCCCCCCCCTGGCTAAAAACACCTGCCCCCAGCCACCCCAGAAAAGGCACATCTGGAAGATGCGCCTATTCTGGCACTTGGCCACTCTCTTCCCATTCCCGTGTAGCGGTGGGATATGGGGTAATGAAGGGTTAATGCCACCTTGCTATTGTAAGGTGACATTAAGCCTAATTAATAATGGAGAGGTGTCAATTATGACACCTATCCATTATTAATCCAATTGTAGTAAAGGGTTAAATAAAACACAAACACATTATTTAAAATTATTTTAATGAAATAAAAACAATGGTTGTTGGAGTATTTTATTCTACGCCCAATCCAGTCACTGAAGACCCTCGTTCTGTAAGTAAAAAAACATAATAAACCAACAATATCCTTACCCTCCGCAGATCTGTAACGTCCAACGATGTAAATCCTTCTGAAGGGGTTAAAACATTTTGCAGCAAGGAGTTCCGCTAATGCAGGCTGCTCCTTGCTGCAAAACCCCGGGGAATGAGGCTAAATATAGATCAATGATCTATATTTAGCTTCATTTGCGGTGAGGCGCCCTCTGCTGGATGTTCATAGATTGTGGGAACTTACCTAGAAAGCCTCTTCCAGATGTGCCTTTTCTGGGGTGGCTGGGGGCAGATGTTTTTAGCCAGGGGGGGCCAATAACCGTGGACCCTCTCCAGGCTATTAATATCTGCCCTCAGTCACTGGCTTTACTACTCTGGCGGAGAAAATTGTGCGGGAGCCCACGCCAATTTTTTCCGCCATTTAACCCTTTAATTTACTAGCTAGAACGGCCAAATTTTGCAGATACACACTACTGACATTAGTAGTGTGGAATCTGCAAAAAAAAAAAGGAGAGAAGACATGGTTTACTGTATGTAAACCATGTCTCAAATCATGTCGGGTTTTAGGAAGGAGAAAGAAAAAGCCGGTAATTGAATTACCGGCTTTCAAGCTGTATAGCGCTGGACAAAATATTAATATATATACATATATGTGTCTACTGACATAGAGAGAGAGAGAGAGAGAGACAGTATATATATATTTTTTTTTCTTTTTGGGACACATGGATCACTTCTATAGCGGTATGTTGGTTTTGCAAGCCTGCGAGAAAACCACGCAGTACGGATGCCATACGGATTACATACGGAGGATGCCATGCGCAAAAAACGCTGACACACCCTGCCTACGGAGGAGCTACGGACCACTATTTTCGGGACTTTTCAGCGTATTACGGCCGTAATATACGGACCGTATTTTCATACGCTGAGTGTGAAGCCGGCCTAACACATGCTGCAATTTTCTACATGCCAACTGTTGGTCTGTGTGTGAATACGTGCATTGCTTGATGTGCTGTCTGTATATCAGTCTTTCACACAGAGAGCACCCGGGCAATTAATGTTTATCTGAACCAGCCCTAAGGGAGATAACTACAATCAGACAACTCCTTCAAAACTGTCATTTCAAGAGAACTTGTAACAGAATGTCTGTGTCTACCTCTAGCTCCTCCATACAATATTATAAGCACTATCTGCCCTCTCCTATCTCAGTAAAGTGATAATCTGTCTTCACTGAATACAGACTTTGCCCATGAATTGAGAATGAATGATCAGTCCAGAGGGTTGAAAAATCTTATCAGGGATATCTGCTTCTATTAAAGTTCATCATTTCATTAGTATTATTGATTTAATAAATAAATATTAACAACAGTTAAGGTACCTTCACACTCAGCGACGCTGCAGCGATACCGACAACGATGTCGATCGCTGCAGCGTCGCTGTTTGGTCGCTGGAGAGCTGTCACACAGACAGCTCTCCAGTGACCAACGATCCCGAGGTCCCCGGGTAACCAGGGTAAACATCGGGTTACTAAGCGCAGGGCCGCGCTTAGTAACCCGATGTTTACCCTGGTTACCAGCGTAAAAGTAAAAAAAAAAAACACTACATACTTACCTACCGCTGTCTGTCCCCGGCGCTCAGCTTCTCTGCACTCCTCCTGTACTGGCTGTGTTAACAGCGGCCGGAAAGCAGAGCGGTGACGTCACCGCTGTGCTTTCCGGCTGACCGACGCTCACAGCCAGTGCAGGAGGAGTGCAGAGAAGCAGAGCGCCGGGGACAGACAGCGGTAGGTAAGTATGTAGTGTTTGTTTTTTTTACTTTTACGCTGGTAACCAGGGTAAACATCGGGTTACTAAGCGCGGCCCTGCGCTTAGTAACCCGATGTTTACCCTTGTTACCAGTGAAGACATCGCTGGATCGGTGTCACACACGCCGATCCAGCGATGTCTGCAGGGAGTCCAGCGACGAAATAAAGTTCTGGACTTTCCACAGCGACCAACGATCTCCCAGCAGGGGCCTGATCGTTGGTCGCTGTCACACAGAACGATTTCCTTAACGATATCGTTGCTACGTCACAAAAAGCAACGATATTGTTAACGATATCGTTATGTGTGAAGGTACCTTTACTCATTAAACTTTGTGGGATCATTTTAGGTGTGCAAAGAATTAGAAAAGGTGATAAGTTCACATAATTCCAAAACGACATTTTACATAAGGCCAACTTGTAATGTTTTGTTGTGTTTTTTTTTTGTTTGTTTTTTTTTTTTAAAGATGCAGATTTTTGATTTACAGTGGCAAGTAAAAATGTGGGCACCCCTGGTCAAAATTACTGTTATTGTACGAGGGGCGATCGAAAAGTAATGATAATCGGTTATTTCTATTGCACACAGAAATTAAAATAAAATGTTTTCTTTTCTCTTAGGTACCCACTAGTCCAGGAAAAAAAAAATCACTTAAATAGACCACGATTCCCGGGAGCTACATTCATTTGAATATGAACTGCCGAGGAGTGAACATCAAAATGGAAAAAAACGAGCTCAGAGCTGTCATCAAATACCTCTGCTTGAAAAAAATGACTACCAAAGACATACACAGCGACTTGGTGGAAACATTGGGGGACTCTTCTCCTCCATATTCCACAGTTGCATGCTGGGCCAAGGAATTTAAGCTGGGAAGAACATCGACGAAAGATGAACATCGTGAAGGACGCCCATGCACGTCCCTCAATGAAGAAAACATGAAAAAAGTTGAAGAAGTTGTATTGACAGATCGAAGAGTGACTATCAGGCATGTAGCTGAGGTCCCAGGGATCTCATATGGCAGTATTCAACGAATCCTTGCAAAAGAATTGCATATGAGAAAGGTCTCCGCGCGTTGGGTGCCAAAAATGTTAACCGACGAGCAAAAGAAGAAACGAGTTGACATTTCAATAGCAAATCTCGAAAAGTTCCAAGCAGACAAGGAAAATTTTTTGTCACGTTTTTTGACCATGGACAAGACCTGGATCCACCACTTTGATCCCGAAACTAAACAACAATCGATGACATGGAAACGAGCCGACGAACCGACGCCGAAGAAATTCAAAGTGTCAAGCTCAGCAGGGAAGGTTATGGCGTCCGTTTTTTGGGACGATGAAGGAATTATTATGGTGGACTATTTGGAGAAGGGAGCCACTATTACGGGCTCCTACTACGCAGAACAAATAAGAAGATTGTGGGAGGCTATCAAGGAGAAAAGGCGCGGCAAACTGCGGGCTGGAGTGCTGTTTCACCAAGATAACGCGCCGGCTCACAAAGCTGCAGTTGCCATGGCTACCATTCAAGAAGCGGGCTTTGAACTGGTGGAACACCCCCTCTATTCACCAGATCTAGCCCCCAGTGACTTCTTTCTCTTTCCTCGACTCAAAGAACACCTCGGGGGCAAGAAGTTTGGTGACAATAGCAACGTGATAACCGCTGTTGGGGATTTTTTTGAGGGTCAAGATCAAGAATTTTTTTCTAAGGGAATTCTAAGTTTAGAAAAGAGATGGACTAAATGTATAGACTTGATAGGAGACTATGTAAAAAAATTAAAAAATTTTTTTGACTATATTCATTGTGTTTAGTATTGATTATCATTACTTTTGGATCGCCCCTCGTAAAAAGTTAATCAAATTGAAAATGATCTCTAAAGAGGCCTAGAGTAAAAAATTAGACATGTCCATTGTATTTTAGTCAAAAAAGTTATTTTTAGCATTTTAAAAATGACATAAAGGAAAGGATAGATGCAAAAGTTTGTGCACCCTGCATGGTTATTACCTAGTAGTACTTTTGCAAGTACCACAGTTTGTAAAAAAAAATTTATAACCAGACAAGAGTATTTCAATTATTGTTTGAGGGATTTTCATCCATTCTTCCTTGGAAATTTCTTCCAGTTCTGAGAAGCCTGGGTCGTCTTGCACGCCCTGTAATTTGGGGTCTAGCTGCAGATTTTCAATGATGTTCAGATCAGGGGACTGTGAGGGCCATTGTTTTTTAATCAGATAAATTTTTATTGATCATAATAAATGTTATCTACTTATACAACAAGGTGCATTTGTGTTTTTTATTTTAACAAGAAAATATACCCCTTCTCCCCCCTCCCTCCCTCAGATAACCAACCCCAACTTTCCCCCCCTCCTCCACAAGAAGATCTTCTTTATTACAAACATATTGCATTATTAACATTGTTTTCCACAACCTCTTAATCATTCCCATTTAGCCATGGCTGCCATAGCTTTTGAAAAAATCCCATCCTATTCCTCTTGGTATAGATGCTTTTTTCGAGCTGGACAATATGATTCACTTGTGCAACAAACTCTCGTCTGGTTGGAGGTTCCTCCCTAATCCAGTATCTCGCAATCACTTTCCTTGCAACGAAGAGCAATCTAGCTATTGCCATTTTGGTAGTTTCATCGGCCGACAATTCCTCCACATACCCAAGTATACAAACCACTGGATCCCTGGGAACCGCACATCCATAAAGCACCCCAATTTGGTTCAACACTGCTACCCAATACGAAAAGAGCCTGGGTTACACCCACAACATGTGAAGCATACCCGCCTCAGTCTGAGTGCACCTAGGGCACTCAGAATCCAATCTCACTCCGGCTTTGAACAACAAGTCGGGTGTCCTATAGGCCCTATTAACCACATACAGTTGCGACAGTCTCCCAGGCTCACTCATTGACAATTTAGGAATGTATTCCAGAATAGACCCCCATTTGTCATCGTCTATTTCCCCCAGTTCGGCCTCCCATTTCTCTCTAGCTTTAATCGGGTAATCCTCCAAAAATGTGTGTAGTAAATCCCCATATACTTCCGATATAGCCCCCTTTGTTCCATTATTATTTAGTATACAGTCTAACATGAGATCCTTCTGAATCACTATGGGCCCCCTCCTCCTCTGTGCCTGAAAAGCGTGCTGAACTCTCCTATATTGATACCATTTCAACCCCGGAAACTGAAATTCCTGCTGAAGCGCATCATAAGACCTAAGACTCCCATTGTGAATCAGTTGTCCTAATAGCCTAATGCCCTTTTCCCTCCATTCTCCCATTCCTTCCATATGGTTAAATTCTTGAAGAGATGAGTTATCCCAGATAGGTGAAAATTCCGTGAATCCCCCAATTCCCCTAATTCGCTTCAGCATCTGCCATACTCCATGAATTAAATTCATGGTGGGACAACCAGTCCCCAATTTCCTAAATAGTCCTGATTCCAGACCCAAACACAAGGGCCACACCCCGCTGATATGCACCAGACTACTGTGACCCATTTCTTCCTCTAACCCTTTCCCCCATCCCCTAAGATGTTGGCTCTGTGCAGCCAGAAAGTACAACCATGGGTTGGGTAACGCAAGCCCCCCCTCATCTTTGGGTCTCTGCAGAGTCTCCTGCCTAATCCTCGGGCTCTTCTTTCCCCACACCAACTCTCCGAATAACGATCTCAGCTTACGGAATGTTCTCATCGGGATCCATACCGGAGAATTATGTAGGACATATAAGATCTGAGGCATCACCACCATCTTGAGGAGATTTACTCTTCCTACCACCGACAAATTTAGCTTACTCCAAGCTGAGATCTTAGTGCGTATCTTAGTTATTAAAGGCTCGAGATTAAGTTCTTCAAATCTGGTTAAGGGAAGAGCTACTTGAATCCCCAAATATTTAAACTGAGTCACCACCCTTAATTTTGTACCTTCTTCCACCTCCCTTGTACAATCCACTTCTCTATCTACCTGCAAAACGCTCGATTTGTCCCAATTAATAACTAGCCCTGAAATTTGCCCAAATCTCTCGATTAATGCTATTACGTTCCTCAATGGTTCCCCAGAGCTCTCAAGAAAAAGCAGTATGTCATCTGCATATAAGGCGATTTTTTCCTCCATCTTCCCATATAAAAACCCTTTCACCATTTGAGACCGTCTGATAGTCGCTGCCAGTGGTTCCACCGCCAAAGCAAACAGTAGCGGGGACAACGGGCACCCCTGCCTTGTACCTCTAAAAAGCTGAAAGCTGTCTGACATCATATTGTTTACCTTGATTTTGGCCACCGGAGAGGAGTATAGGAGTCTCACCCATGACATAAAGACTGGCCCAAACCCACAACGACTCAGCACCGACCACAGGTATTGCCATTCTATACTATCAAAGGCCTTATGTGCATCGAGGGAAACCACCACTCTCCTGCCAGCATTATCAGCCGGTATTTGCATATTGAGAAATAGCCTTCTCAAGTTAACGGCAGTTGATTTATTAGGCATAAAGCCTGATTGGTCCGAATGAACCACTTTTTCTATCACCCGGGTCAGCCTGCTCGCCAGGGCCTTAGCCAGAATCTTGACATCTGTTGTTAGGAGTGATATTGGTCTATATGACTCCGGTAACCGTGGATTTTTGTCTGGTTTGGGGATGACCACAATAATGGCCTCCCTCATGGAATTAGGCAATATACCTCTCTCCAGCGACTCCTCAAAGACCCCCAACAACTGAGCCATCAGCTCCTCAGCAAGGTCGCCATATAGTTCGACAGGAATGCCGTCCGCCCCCGGCGCCTTCCCTCCCGCCATGGATCTCAAGGCCCCCTCCAATTCCTCCACCGTAAACGGCCTATCCAACCATTCTCTATCCTCTGTCTCTATTCTAGGCAAGTCTGCCTCCTCTAGGAACCTGTCAATTCCTTCTTCTCCCTGTTCCAATCGTGATGTATATAATTTGCTGTAAAATCCCTTAAATCCTTCCACAATTTGGGCCCCCTGTGTGACAATACTGCCATTCTCCAATTCTAGGGCATGTACATGTGCCGATTCCCTTTGCGCCGATGCCACCACCGACAGCAGATGACCCACTTTCTCTCCCTCCGCATAAAATGCCTCTCTTTGGAAATTCCTTGTCCTTTCTGCTCTACGTAAGTGTAACTTATTCACCTCCTCCTGAGCCTTCTTCATACGTTCTATGGTGTCCTGTGAGCGCAGATCATTCAGTGCAGCCTCCGCTACCCTCAATTCTTCCATTATCGCTTTATCAGATTCCCTTGTTCGTGTTTTGTGCCTAGATATCTCTCTAAATAATATCCCCCTCAAGAATAGGGCCATTGTTAAAGGGAACCTGTCACCCCCAAAATCGAAGGTGAGGTAAGCCCACCGGTATCAGGGGCTTATCTACAGCATTCTGTAATGCTGCAGATAAGCCCCCGATGTAACCTGAAAGATGAGAAAAAGAGGTTAGATTATACTCCCCTGGGCGGGCGGGCGGTCCCGGGGCCTCGGTTCCAGCTGCCATACATATTTCCGCTGTGCCTGCCACGGGGGACTTACGGAAATGCCTGCCGCAGGGGACTTACGGCTGCTGTGGGGTCTACGTGACGCCGAGGTGAGGGCATAATTTCGGATGAGTCCGGGAGATGCACATAAGAGATATACTCTATGTGCTCGCCCTTTTACAAGGGGGAGATCGGGACCGTACAGGAACCGTCGCCCCAGTCGTCGCAGGAGAGGAACGGGGAGGTATACTCGCCGTGCTCGCCTGTTGATGGTTCGGGGGAGAGCGGACCCTAGGGAGGAATCCGTCACCCCCTTCACTCCATTAATTAAAAAATAAAAATAAAACAAAAAAACAGTGGGGTCTGAAGTGCCTCCTACAGACACTAAGCAAGAACTGAGTCGTTACTGGCCAGTCAAAGGGTGTATACTTCAGAGGAGGAGTTAAATCTTTGTGTTTACTTAGTGTCCTCCTAGTGGCAAGCAGCATAACACCCATGGTCCCGAGTCCCCCAGTGAGGCGTAGGAGAAAAATGACAATATTTTATTTCCCTAAAATACAAAGGAAATGTGTAATCTGTAACTTTAGCCTTTTAGAGATCATTTGATCTTCAACTTGCTTAGCAGTAATTTTGACCAGGGGTGCCCAAACTTTTACATGCCATTGTACAAATAATGACATATTCGAGGATGTGGAGCAGTGATTGTTCAACTAACACTTTATGTGGTTCTCAAATCTGGCCTTTGACACCATGAAAAAGCCACACATGACACTCAGTCACCTCAAGTAGTGACGAGAGAACGTGCTCGGATAAGGTGTTATCTGAGCATGCTCGTGAGCCAAAAGAGTGATTTCAGCGTCATCGAACAATTTGTTCGAGTCCCAGCGGCTGCATGTCTTGTGCTGTTCGACAGCTGCAACACATGCAGATTGCTTAACACCTTATCCGATCACATTCACTCATCACTAATGTCAAGTTGTTAAAAACTGTATTCACTTTACCGAAGGGGTTAAAGTGTGATCTACTATTAGACACTGACTGGCAGCTAGCTTTGAGCACATATTGTTCAGTATGGCTAGCAGGATATGATGGGATTTATAACCCGACAGGTGGACATGTGTAAGTCCAGTAACAGGTGGGAAGCATATGTGCAGGCCATGTGTTAGGATGACAAGTGTTGTCTGCTCGCTGCTGTGAATATATCATTGTGAGCACCCAACACAGCAGTATTTACTGCCTACCTTATAATTAAACGTTTAAAAAGTTACAGTAAAAATATGCTCTATGATTAACTTTTTATTGACTAGGCGATTTCTTTTTTTATCTGCACTTTTGTTTTTCTATCCTTCCAAAGAGCCGTTATTTTTTATTTTTCAATTGACAGACATATAAGGGTAAGTTTTTTTTTTGCAGGACAAGTTTTAAAAAATTCCAAATGTGATGAAATGGTGAGAAATAAAAAAATGTGATTCCAATATTTATTTGATCTTGTTTTTTTCAGCACTCATTGTGCAGTACGAATTACCCTGAAATCCACTGCTCAAAAAAATAAAGGGAACACTAAAATCCCACATCCTAGATATCACTGAATGAAATATTCCAGTTGTAAGTCTTTATTCATTACATAGTGGAATGTGTTGAGAACAATAAAACATAAAAACGATCAACGTAAATCACAACTAATATCCCACAGAGGTCTGGAGTTGGAATGATGCTCAAAATCACGGTGGAAAATGAAGTAACTGGCTGATCCAACTTCAGTGGAAATGCCTCAAGACAAGGAAATGATGCTCAGTATTGTGTGTGGCCTCCACGTGCATGATCTCCCTACAACGCCTGGGCATGCTCCTGATGAGGCGGTGGATGGTCTCCTGAGAGATCTCCTCCCAGACCTGGACTAAAGAATCTGCCAACTCCTGGACAGTCTGTGGTGCAAAGTGACATTGGTAGATGGTGCGAGACATGATTTCCCAGATGTGTTCAATCGGATTCAGGTCTGGGGAACGGGTGGGCCAGTCCATAGCTTCAATGCCTTCATCTTGCAGGAACTGCTGACACACTCCAGCCACATGAGGACTAGCATGTCCTGCATCAGAAGGATCCCAGGGTTCACTGATCTCAAAATGGGTATCAGGATCTCATCTCGGTACCTAATGGCAGTCAGGCTACCTCTGGTGAGCACATGGAGGGCTGTGCGGCCCTCCAAAGAAATGCCTTCCCACGCCATTACTGACCCGCTGCCAAACCAGTCATGCTGAAGGATGTTGCAGGCAGCAGATCGCTCACCACGGCGTCTCCAGACTCTGTCACATGTGCTCAGTGTGAACATGCTTTCATCTGTGAAGAGCACAGGGCGCCAATATTGAATTTTATAATCTTGGTGTTCTCTGGCACATGTCAATCGCCCTGCAGTGTTGGGCTGTGAGCAAACACCCACTTGTGGACGTCGGACCTCATAACACCCTAATGGAGTCTGTTTCTGACAGCTTGAGCAGACTGATGGATGTTAGTGGCCTGCTGGAGGTCATTTTGCAGCGCACGGGCACTCTCCTCCTGCTTGTCCTCACACAGAGAAGGTAGCGGTCCTGCTGCTAGGTTGTTGCCCTCCTACGGCCCTTTCCACGTCTCCTGGCACCATATCTGCTTCATGCTCTGGACACTGAGCTAACAGACACAGGTACTCTTCTTGACACAGTTCGTATTGAAGTGACATCCTGGATGAGCTACACTACCTGGGCAACTTCTGCGAGTTGTACTGTAGACACCGCCTCATGCTACTGTACTGAACCTCTAGGTGTGAGAGCAATGACCAAATTCAAAAGTGACCAAAACAATAGCCAAAAAGGATAAGAACAGAGGAATGGTCTGTGGTCATCCCCTGTAGAGCCACTCCTTTATAGGGGTTGTCTTGCTAATTGCCTATCATTTCTACATGTTGTCTGCTCCATTTGCCCAACAGCAGGAGAAACTGATTCACAATCGATGTTGCTTCATAACTGGATATGTTGATTTCACAGAAGTATGATGGACTTCCAGTTACACTGTGTTGTTTAACTGTTCTCTTTATTTTTTTGAGCAGTGTATGATTGTCCAGCTCAGTGCGTTTACATCAATACCAAACCTTTATTGAACATCAATACCAAACCTTTATTGATTTTTTTTCTATTTAAGTGGTGAAAAATAATTCAACATTTTTGTAAAAAAGAATTTTTTGCTTTTTTCATCATTTTCTGAACATTTCTATCATTTTAATTTTTCCCTCGCTTGAACTGTGCGAGGGCTCGTTTTTTTTCTGCGTGGTGAGCCGATATGTTTATTTATATCATTTTAGGGAACATACATTTTGATCACGTTTTACAGTACACCTCAAGGAGGTGACAAAAATAGAATCCCAATTCTAGCTGTTCATCTTTTTTTTATTTTTAGAGCCATACAGGTTGATTTATTTTATATTTTGATTGTTCGGACTTTTGCAGGCAAAGTGATACCAAATAGATTTATTATTTCCCTGTGTTTATTTTTAAGGGGGACGGGTAAAATAATTTTTCTATTTTACTTTTTTATTTATTTTTACATAACAGCGCAGAACATAGACTGAGCTATAGAACAGGGGTCCCGTGTCCACGTGCGGAGAGCCATAACATGTGAAATACAACCTCATGATAAAGGACATAACCATGTTTGGGGCCATTGGACGAATTCATTTTTAAAGCACTGCTCCAGCTGTTTTTTTTTTTTTATTTTACCACTTGAGTGGTGTCACTAATGTAAATTCCCTGCCCCCAGTCTTATACTCACCAGTCGACATCTTCATCTATTTTCGGCGCCGCTCCGATCATCTTCTGCAGGTTGCGATCTGCTGGATGACTCCAGTGTTTGCTGGGTGAGCTGGAAGTCACAACTCAATGTAAGTCTAAGAGCCAGAATAAGGGTATGTGCACACGTTGCGGATTCTCTGCGGATCCGCAGCGTTTTATGAGGTGCAGAAACGCTGCAGATCCGCAATTGATTTACAGTACAATGTAAATCTATGAGAAAAAAAATGCTGTGCACACTTTGTGGAAAATCCGCTGCGGAAACACTGCGGTTTAAAAGAAGTAGCATGTCACTTTATTTTTGTGAATCTGCAGTGTTTTTGTACCCATTCCATTAGAGAAAACCGCAGGGGGTAAAAACCGCACCAAATCCGCAAGAAAACCGCAGCAAAAACGCACAAAAAACGCTGCGGAACCACACATAAAACGCGACAAATCCGCAGGTGCATTTTCTGCCAGGAGAGGCAGAATCCGCACCAGAAATTCCTAAGGCTAATCCACAACGTGTGCACAAAGCCTAAGTGTCTCATAGACTGACACTGGAACTTGTAACCCATACCTCTTACTTCCAATCAAGGCAGCACACTGCAGCGCTAGAACATACAAACTTGAAAACACGAAATTTGAACTGCATTACTGCACTAGAAATATGAAAAATGAGAGCTTTTAGCGCATAAAAATGGCCAATTTTATGTGTACCTGGTAGCCCCGTTACGGCATCTCTCTTATACCAGGTCCTAAACTTGCCTTACCTCGCTGAGAATAAACGTCTCCATCTGAATGGGTACATTTGAAAACCTCTAGTGCAGTAATGCAGTTCAAATTTCGTGTTTTCAAGTTTGGCGACTCTAGGTTCAGCACCTGTTCACACTGTGTCTATGTTTGGATGTGCAGGTCAGGTTTTTGAAATGTATTCTCTAGCCTTCTGATCGTGCACTCCGCCTCCTAGCTTCAGGTGTTTTAATTACAGCAGGTCCAATACCCCTCCACAGAGAGAGAATTTTAGTCTAGTAAGAGGTTTTCACATGTACCCATTCAGATGGAGACGTTTATTCTCAGCGAGGTAAGGCAAGCGTAGGACCTGGTATAAGAGAGATGCCGTAAAGAGGCTACCAGGTACACATAAAATTGGCCATTTTTATGTGCTAAAAGCTCTCATTTTTCATATTTCTAGTGCAGTAATGCAGTTCAAATTTCGTGTTTTCAAGTTTGTATGTTCTAGCGCTGCAGTGTGCTGCCTTATTTACTTAACTATATATGAGTTGGCGACTCTAGGTTCAGCACCTGTTCACACTGTGTCTATGTTTGGATGTGCCGGTCAGGTTTTTGAAATGTATTCTTTAGCCTTCTGATCGTGCACTCCGCCTCCTAGCTTCAGGCGTTTTAATTACAGCAGGTCCAATACCCCTCCACAGAGAGAGAGAATTTTAGTCTAGTAAGAGGTTTCACATGCACCCATTCAGATGGAGACGTTTATTCTCAGCGAGGTAAGGCAAGCGTAGGACCTGGTATAAGAGAGATGCCGTAAAGAGGCTACCAGGTACACATAAAATTGGCCATTTTTATGTGCTAAAAGCTCTCATTTTTCATATTTCTAGTGCAGTAATGCAGTTCAAATTTCGTGTTTTCAAGTTTGTATGTTCTAGCGCTGCAGTGTGCTGCCTTATTTACTTAACTATATATGAGTTGGCGACTCTAGGTTCAGCACCTGTTCACACTGTGTCTATGTTTGGATGTGCCGGTCAGGTTTTTGAAATGTATTCTTTAGCCTTCTGATCGTGCACTCCGCCTCCTAGCTTCAGGCGTTTTAATTACAGCAGGTCCAATACCCCTCCACAGAGAGAGAGAATTTTAGTCTAGTAAGAGGTTTTCACATGTACCCATTCAGATGGAGACGTTTATTCTCAGCGAGGTAAGGCAAGTTTAGGACCTGGTATAAGAGAGATGCCGTAACGGGGCTACCAGGTACACATAAAATTGGCCATTTTTATGCGCTAAAAGCTCTCATTTTTCATATTTCTAGTGCAGTAATGCAGTTCAAATTTTGTGTTTTCAAGTTTGTATGTTCTAGCGCTGCAGTGTGCTGCCTTATTTACTTAACTATATACGAGTTGGCGACTCTAGGTTGAGCACCTGTCTATGTTTGGATGTGCCAGTCAGGTTTTTGAAATAAATTACTTCCAATCAAGTCAGAAGCTGCAGTCAAAAGATGGCGACGTGGGACCAGAGTGGTGCCGGGAACAGCTGAAGACGGTGTCTGGTACGTTTTATACTAGGGTCAGGGAACATGGATTAGTAGCAGCACTCCAGAGCAAAAATTAAAAACCAACAACACTAGAGTGGTCTTTATATATAATACATGTATTTTGGACTAGACATAGTTTTTAATTAAAACTCAATTGCAAAAAAATAACTAATCATTCAGAACTTTTTTTTTTTTTTTACATTTCACAGGTACTTTAATTTTAAGAAAAGAAACAAGTCACCACTTCTGTATTTATCATCCAGTCCTGGTTTTGGGTTACAAATACTGGCCATCTGAACGTGGCCTAAGAGTTTATCAACCTGCTCAAACTGATGGGCAGTTTATAATCTGCTTCACTGACAGAACTGGCCCAAACATATCAGGATTAGGCCTCGTTCAGAGCTCGGCGATTTATTTCACGCAGTCTGCCTGCCGTCAGTGCGACGTCTGTGCCTGCCGTCAGTGCGTCGTCTGTGCCTGCCGTCAGTGCGTCGTCTGTGCCTGCCGTCAGTGCGTCGTCTGTGCCTGCCGTCAGTGCGTCGTCTGTGCCTGCCGTCAGTGCGTCGAATGTGCCTGCCGTCAGTGCGTCGAATGTGCCTGCCGTCAGTGCGTCGAATGTGCCTGCCGTCAGTGCGTCGAATGTGCCTGCCGTCAGTGCGTCGAATGTGCCTGCCGTCAGTGCGTCGAATGTGCCTGCCGTCAGTGCGACGTCTGTGCCTGCCGTCAGTGCGTCGTCTGTGCCTGCCGTCCGTGCCTGCCGTCAGTGCGTCGTCCGTGCCTGCCGTCAGTGCGACGTCCGTGCCTGCCGTCAGTGCGACGTCCGTGCCTGCCGTCAGTGCGACGTCCGTGCCTGCCGTCAGTGCGACGTCCGTGCCTGCCGTCAGTGCGACGTCCGTGCCTGCCGTCAGTGCGACGTCCGTGCCTGCCGTCAGTGCGACGTCCGTGCCTGCCGTCAGTGCGACGTCCGTGCCTGCCGTCAGTGCGACGTCCGTGCCTGCCGTCAGTGCGACGTCCGTGCCTGCCGTCAGTGCGACGTCCGTGCCTGCCGTCAGTGCGACGTCCGTGCCTGCCGTCAGTGCGACGTCCGTGCCTGCCGTCAGTGCGACGTCCGTGCCTGCCGTCAGTGCGACGTCCGTGCCTGCCGTCAGTGCGACGTCCGTGCCTGCCGTCAGTGCGACCTCTGTGCCTGCCGTCAGTGCGACCTCTGTGCCTGCCGTCAGTGCGACCTCTGTGCCTGCCGTCAGTGCGACCTCTGTGCCTGCCGTCAGTGCGACCTCTGTGCCTGCCGTCAGTGCGACCTCTGTGCCTGCCGTCAGTGCGTCCTCTGTGCCTGCCGTCAGTACGACCTCTGTGCCTGCCGTCAGTGCGTCCTCTGTGCCTGCCGTCAGTGCGTCCTCTGTGCCTGCCGTCAGTGCGTCCTCTGTGCCTGCCGTCAGTGCGTCCTCTGTGCCTGCCGTCAGTGCGACCTCTGTGCCTGCCGTCAGTACGACCTCTGTGCCTGCCGTCAGTGCGTCCTCTGTGCCTGCCGTCAGTGCGTCCTCTGTGCCTGCCGTCAGTGCGTCCTCTGTGCCTGCCGTCAGTGCGACCTCTGTGCCTGCCGTCAGTGCGACCTCTGTGCCTGCCGTCAGTGCGACCTCTGTGCCTGCCGTCAGTGCGACCTCTGTGCCTGCCGTCAGTGCGACCTCTGTGCCTGCCGTCAGTGCGACCTCTGTGCCTGCCGTCAGTGCGACCTCTGTGCCTGCCGTCAGTGCGACCTCTGTGCCTGCCGTCAGTGCGACCTTTGTGCCTGCCGTCAGTGCGACCTCTGTGCCTGCCGTCAGTGCGACCTCTGTGCCTGCCGTCAGTGCGTCCTCTGTGCCTGCCGTCAGTACGACCTCTGTGCCTGCCGTCAGTGCGTCCTCTGTGCCTGCCGTCAGTGCGTCCTCTGTGCCTGCCGTCAGTGCGTCCTCTGTGCCTGCCGTCAGTGCGTCCTCTGTGCCTGCCGTCAGTGCGTCCTCTGTGCCTGCCGTCAGTGCGTCCTCTGTGCCTGCCGTCAGTGCGTCCTCTGTGCCTGCCGTCAGTGCGACCTCTGTGCCTGCCGTCAGTGCGACCTCTGTGCCTGCCGTCAGTGCGACCTCTGTGCCTGCCGTCAGTGCGACCTCTGTGCCTGCCGTCAGTGCGACCTCTGTGCCTGCCGTCAGTGCGACCTTTGTGCCTGCCGTCAGTGCGACCTCTGTGCCTGCCGTCAGTGCGACCTCTGTGCCTGCCGTCAGTGCGACCTCTGTGCCTGCCGTCAGTACGACCTCTGTGCCTGCCATCAGTGCGCGCTTTGCGGACTTTTCCCCTCACAGATATGTCTCTGCTCCTCTGGCTCTATATCCCCTGGCCTGCAGATCAGACACTCCAGCAGAGGGCGCACCCCACCACCGCTCACCGTCTCCTTCTCACTGGGGTCAGGACCTGGGGGTGTAACACTCAGTGGGGCGCCCGCCTATCACCACGCATGTGTGACCACAGCCGAGAAACCAGCTAGTTTATCCTCTAACCCTAAACCCTCCCTGTGTCATGTGACCAGACGGCCTGACACACGTCACAACGGAGGGCACGTAGAGACTTGTGCAGGTGAATATACTGGGACGTTAATTAGGATGGAGCCCTTCCCTCAGCAGCAGGTGTGAAGACCTGTGCTCAGCCCGTTGGGTCTTTCCGGGCTCTGCGCCGTCCCATCATCATACAAGTCATTACCTGGCCCTCTTCACGTAATACCGTCCTCCAAAGACGTCACTGTCTACTAGAGCAGCCGGAAGTTACATAAGCCCCGCCTTCACACCTGACGCAACTACGACCACCTTCACATAAGGCGTCACACAAGCCCCGCCTTTACCACTGACGTCACTACTAGTTCAGCAGCAGGCGGACGATGGGAGGAGCGAGTTCACGTGACACGGGTTGCCTTTGTGACGTCAGTTCACGAATCTCGCGCATGCGTGGTAACGCTGACAAGCGGGAGGCGGCGAACGAGGCCGGTTACCCAGCGTGCCCCGCGGAGTTACCGGGCCTGGGGGGGGAACTGAAACATGGCAGCCCACAATAATGTGATGAGACGAAGACTGTAGAACGGACGGTCACTGTCTCTGTCCGGGGGGTTGGGTTACGAGGCCGTTCCTTCCCCCCATCCTCTCCCCACCGGAGCTGGTTCCTCACGTGACTACAACCGGGCTCCTTCCACCTCCCACCCAGGACGCAGGTCACCGGCGGCCCGGCACCAGATGGAGGATTTCCCGGCGGCAGCTGCCATGGCTGCCTCTGCCAGGCCTCAGGTCGGGGGTCCGGGGCAGGCCCAGGCGGTCCCGTCAGAGCCGGGCTGTGAGCTGCAGGCCCGGCCGCCCCAGTACACCATCCCCGGGATCCTGCACTACATCCAGCACGAGTGGGCGCGCTTCGAGATGGAGAGGGCGCACTGGGAAGTGGAGCGGGCCGAGCTGCAGGTGAGGCCGGGGGCTGTGCGTGGCCGGGCTGCCCATACAGGCCACACTGGGGGGTCCGCTGCTGACCTTGGGCCCCACATGGAGGGGTGACGTCACTGAGAGCTGCATGTGACGTCACCTCACTGCGCCTGGCATGCTGCCTGTAGCCAGTGACTCGGTGGTCTCAGACTATGGGCCCTCACTGCCCTGTATTTGGGGGCTACACAGGGACTGTGGTCTTGTCACAGTGGGGGTAGTGACATCTCAGCATGGGACAATGACGTGTGTGCACGCACAGGGGTGGACAATGACGTGTGTGCACGCACAGGGGGGGACAATGACGTGTCTGCGCGCACAGGGGGGCGGATAGTGACATGTCATTATCCGCCCATCCCCCTCTGCGTGCTTACATGTCTGCGCACGGAGGGGGAAGGGGAGCGGATAGTGACGTCACAGTGGGGGGGGTAGTGACATCCCAGCGCCGGAATAATGTGTCTGCGCGCAGCGGGGGGTGGGCAGGTAGTGATGTGTCAGCGCGTGCCGGGGGGATAGTAACGTGTCTGTGCGCGCAGGGGGGGACAATGGCATGTCTGCGCGCGCAGGGGGGGACAATGGCGTGTCTGCGCGCGCAGGGGGGGACAATGGCGTGTCTGCGCGCGCAGGGGGGGACAATGGCGTGTCTGCGCGCGCAGGGGGGTACAATGGCGTGTCTGCGCGCGCAGGGGGGCAATGGCATGTCTGCGCGCGCAGGGGGGACAATGACGTGTGTGCACGCACAGGGGGGGACAATGACGTGTCTGCGCGCACAGGGGGGACAATGACGTGTCTGCGCGCGGAGGGGGCGGATAGTGACATGTCATTATGCGCCCATCCCCCTCTGCGTGCTTACATGTCTGCGCACGGAGGGGGAAGGGGAGCGGATAGTGACGTCACAGTGGGGGGGGGGTAGTGACATCCCAGCGCCGGAATAATGATGTGTCTGCGCGCAGCGGGGGGTGGGCAGGTAATGATGTGTCAGCGCGTGCCGGGGGGATAGTAACGTGTCTGCGCGCGCAGGGGGGGACAATGGCGTGTCTGCACGCGCAGGAGGGGGACAATGGCGTGTCTGCGCGCGCAGGGGGGGATAATGACGTGTCTGCGCGCGCAGGGGGGATAATGACGTGTCTGCACGTGCAGGAGGGGATAATGACGTGTCTGCGCGTGCAGGGGGGATAATGACGTGTCTGCGCGTGCAGGGGGGGATAATGACGTGTCTGCGCGTGCAGGAGGGGATAATGACGTGTCTGCGCGTGCAGGGGGGATAATGACGTGTCTGCGCGTACAGGAGGGGATAATGACGTGTCTGCGCGTGCATGGGGGGGGATAATGACGTGTCTGCGCGTGCATGGGGGGGGATAATGACGTGTCTGCGCGTGCAGGGGGGATAATGACGTGTCTGCGCGTGCAGGGGGGATAATGACGTGTCTGCACGCGCAGGAGGCAGATGGTGACGTGTCTGCACGTGGAGGAGGGAGGGCGGATAATAACGTGTCTGCGCACTTGGGGGAGCGGATATTGACGTGTCTGCGCGGCGGGTGGATAGTGACGTGTCTGCGTGTGCCGGGGGAAGGGAGGGTGGATAATGACATGTCTGTGTGTGACGGGGGAAGGAGGGGCAGATAGTGACGTGTCTGCCCCGTGGGGAGGATCGTGATGTTGCTGTAAGGAACGGCCAATCGCCACCTTCTTTACAAGAGATGATTGATGCGGTGTCACCCAGGTCCATCCTGGCAGCTCGGGCACAGGAGAGTGGTAGGCGATGACACATTTCTCATCAATCACCTGCCAAGTGGATTAGCTCAGAGGCGCCATAGTTCTGTCACTGACAGTATGTACTTGTGTGGCTGAGTGCCGCCATCGCTGCCCATGTCCTGTACAAGGTGAGGGCAGACAGAGGCCAGCAGGCGGGGTACAGATCTCATGCATATTTGTGTTTGTTACAGGCTGCAATCTTTATAGTGTGGATAAAAAGGAATTTTCTATCCACTTGTTACTTTGTATCTGTTGTCGGGTACTTATTTTTTACACTTGTTTGGGTTCAGATCTCACATCTGTTGCATTGACTCCATTTTTTGATGCTGATGCGTCCCACAACTTGGAAGTACCTCAGTTGCTGTCATTTGCTCCCATGCGATGGTATGGGGCCAGATCCCAGCGTTACATAGAGCTACTCGTGGTAAGCTGGTGGGAGTGATCCCTCCACAAGCTGTGGGACCAGTGCCCGACCATTCAGTACTCTGGATGTGTCGCTCGAGGTGTGTGGGGGCCGTGCACTTGTCTCATGTGAGAACTGATGCCATTACAAGCTGATCAGTCGGCCTTCCTGGCAGATTGGGTACTGGAGAACATAGACTGATACTGGCAGAACCAAGGCTTAAAGCTGTAATCTGCGGTGTATGCTCCGCTCTAGGATGCCCACCAGCAGATTGCAGACCGGGCATTGTATACCTTTATGAAAGACTCCACATTTTTCTCCTCTTGGTAGAATAATCCACATCCAGTCTTCACTAGCTGGCATCACATCCTCTCGTCTTTATAACCTGGCCCATCAGGGTCAGTCAGGATTGGGCCTCATTCAGATCTCAGTAATTTCTCTTGTATATAATTAATGGTCCAAGTGTCGTCAGTGTTTGGATACAACTTGATCACATCAGCGATTGTCCTGATGAAAAATGAAACAAATCTATTGCTTTGGTAAAACAGGCCGCACACAGATACCATCAATGTGTGGTCCATGATATTCTCAGGTCCATGATATTTTCAGGCCCATACACTTTCATTTCGTCCTTTTAATTATATTAAAATCACGTTCTGTCTCTGAAAAACGCAGACAGGCCACGTATGTGGAAAATGGATGTCTGAATGAGGCCTTAGACCTCAATCGCACATTTATGTGTCAGTCCAAGTATAGACCCCAATGTACGGACTGGCCACAGGTCTCCTGTTTCACCCTTGACAGCCTCATATATGTTTATGAGGCTATAAAGTTGGGGTCGAGAACCCTGGCCAGTCGGATGCTTTAAAGTTGGGGTCAGGAGACCTGCAGATCGTCCAGGCCTAGTGTTCTGTATTTAGATGTGTGAATGCAGTCTGCCTATTTGGTGGCACAAGAATCTCTGTGGCACAAGGGTTGTCTGCTCCCCACTCTGCATGCTGCCCCCTCGTGCTTGGACGTCCTGAGACCGGGCAACAATATAGAGTCCTGTGGCCAGGGAAGTGCTGATAGGAAAAACATCAGGTTTATTCTAGCACAAGTAAAAACACATTACCGCAATTTATTGCCCAGACTCCGTATGTGGGTTTGTCGCTTTGGGAAAAAGCTGGACTCTCATTGACAGCTAAATAAATGGATGCAGCAGTTTTATGCCTATGTCTATACAGTTGTCAGTTTTTTTTTAATTTTCCTTTGTTTTCTTAATAAAATATTAAGTTTTCCCACAATGGATGTCTATGTCATTGCCACAGATCACTAGCACAGGGGTTTAATTTTCCCTCCCAATCCTGCACATTGTGCTACCACTGCGAGGTTCTTGAGCCCATAGATCATACATTAGGGATTTTAGGCTGATGTTTTCTGAACATTTTTCCATTTGTGGTTGGTCTTGGATGAAAATGCTCTACATTAGAATGGTGTCCTAGTCTAGGCGAACTTGATTACTATCGGGAAAGTTGTGCCATCCTGGGTCTTCTGGTGGGCAAAGGTCCAGGCTGGACACACCACCTAGGCTGCAGTGTGACTTGTGTTAGAGGGCAATGCTCGGCTTCAGGGCTTCTACAGATCACATTGAATCTTTCCAACAATTTTCCTGTGACCTTTACCCAAAGATATCGACAGAAAGCTCGATTGCATGCCATGGTATGGGAAAATTTGCCACGTGGCATTCATATATTGTGGATACCACCACATAGATCAGCAAAGTCAACTGTTGTTCTATAGAGTAAGAGATGGGTATATCGATGTACACTGGCCGAAGGAGGTCAAAAGGACATGCTTGCCACTTATGCCTATCATCTCGCCAAAACATGATGTGAACATAGCTTAACTGGGCAATGTTAGACTTCTGGCCCAGCCAGCTGCCGTAAAGGTGGCAGGGAACGGCTGTGCCAAGTTTTTTTCGCTTACTCATCGGTTCCTCACCTATCCTGTTGTTTTCCCTCTGCTTTCCATGCCTTGCCTCTTCTTTCTCCACTTCTGTATTTGTTCTACCAGAATCTCCATACTCCTCCTCTCGTCCTGCATCCTCTGCACTTGCAGACTGGTGGCCGGATTGTGATGCCACTGGCCTAGTCTGTGCATATATTGATGAACCACTTGTCATATCTTCTGCCATGTTCACGTCTTTCTAACAGTCCATTTTTATTCCGATTTTATGAACAGACAAATGGAATAATGGCAAAATAATATCTGATGATCTACAAAGACAGCTTCCTGGTCATGTACATTCTTTGGTAGTACCTTGGTCTGATTTCTCAAGGTTATGTTTTTTTGTTATTTCTGTTCTAACTACCCTAAGCGAACAGTGTTGGATGTTTTGGGGCTAACTGCAAATTGCCTACCAAAATGTCATCACTAAGGTCTCGTGCAAACGTCTGTTTCTCACATATATTGTATCAGCCGTTTTCACAGATGGTACACATTCCAATTAAAGTCTATGGAAGGTGATCAGATGTCCATGTCTTTTGGCAGACGTGTCTGCAAAAGAAAAAAAAAATTCAGAGACATGTCCTTGTTTGATTAGAGTTGCGGATCAAAATTATCCATAAGTCTATGGATCTGTGAAAGTCACCGACAGCACATTGATGGCGTCAGTATTGTCTGTGTGCTGTCCGTGATTAATACTTAGGGGGGAGAAGTGTTGTAATGTATTGTTATCATATGTGAAATTCACTGATAGTAAAAACTCACACTGATAAAAAATCTAATCCAAAACACCAATGACTCGACCTGTAACATAGTTAGTAAGGCCGAAAAAAGAAATTTGTCCATCCAGTTCAGCCTATATTCCATCATAATAAATCCCCAGACCTACGTCCTTCTAAAGAACCTAATAACTGTAAGATACAATATTGTTACGCTCCAAGAAGACATCCAGGCCTCTCTTGAACCCCTCGAATGAGTTCGCCATCACCACCTCCTCAGGCAAGCAATTCCAGATTCTCATTGCCCTGACAGTAAAGAATCCTCTTCTATGTTGGTGGAAAAACCTTCTCTCCTCTGGATGCAGAGAATGCTCCCTTGTGACCGTCACCTTCCTTGGTATAATCAGATCATCCCTCCTAAGCCACCTAAATGGACCTGTACGTCATAGGAAGCTGAATAAAATGATACTTTGATATCTGTAATCCGATTTCTTATTCCTGAGAAATCCACATTTTTCCTTAACATGTAAATGAGCTGGTTAAGATCTATGGGCCGGACATAGATCTTCTTGATAATCTGCCTCCTGAACTTATTGTAAATGACGCGGCGTTACCAGTGTGAAACATGTACATCAGGAAAGCAGACTGACAGTCATTAAATGTTTCACACCGGTAATGCCCCTTCATTTATAATAATCACTGGAGGCAGATTCTCTGGGAGATTGATGTCCGGGCCATGGATCTTAACAGAATGCAGATGGACCACATAATAACCACTAGTGTCCTTCTGCTTCTGTTTGCATCAGTAATGAAATGGATCCATTTTCAACAGTATTTCGTTTGCTTGTTCTTCAAAACAGAAAAAATGAGTGTCTAAACAGATATGTGAACATAGCTTTACCTTCATTGGCATATGTGACTCTTGTTCGTGTCATGAAAAAGTGATGTTGGTCGATAGACATTGGCCGTCCATAATTTCTGTTGTCTACAGCTCGGCAAATCTGTGGAGTTGGAATCTGAGTAATGTGGACTGACTCCTAAAATACGTAATAAATTGGGTTCAGTAGTTCAATGCAGCATGTGCTGTAAATGTTTTCATAATTTGGGATAGTTATAAAAGGTCCTATAAATGTCTGTTCTGTTCCTGATCTATGGATCTCGGCTTTTAGTTGAGTTGAATCTGTGCTGCACTTTATGGACAGGCTCAGTAGTGACCAGTGCTGTGAAGTCGTAGATGAGATGAATCTGTGCTGCACTTTATGTACATGCTCAGTAGTGACCAGTGCTGTGGAGTCGTAGATGAGATGAATCTGTGCTGCACTTTATGTACATGCTCAGTAGTGACCAGTGCTGTGAAGTCGTAGATGAGATGAATCTGTTTTGCACTTTATGTACATGCTTAGTAGTGACCAGTGCTGTGGAGTTGTAGATGAGATGAATCTGTGCTGCACTTTATGTAAATGCTCAGTAGTGACCAGTGCTGTGAAGTCGTAGATGAGATGAATCTGTACTGCACTTTATGTACATATAATAATAATAACAATTTTTATTTATATAGCGCCAACATATTCCGCAGCGCTTTACAAATTATAGAGGGGACTTGTACAGACAATAGACATTACAGCATAACAAAAATACAGTTCAAAACAGATACCAGGAGGAATGAGGGCCCTGCTCGCAAGCTTACAAACTATGAGGAAAAGGGGAGACACGAGAGGTGGATGGTAATAATTGCTTTAGTTATTCGGACCGGCCATAGTGTAAGGCTCGGGTGTTCATGTAAAGCTGCATGAACCAGTTAACTGCCTAAGTATGTAGCAGTACAGACACAGAGGGCTATTAACTGCATAAAGTGAATGAGAACATGATGCGAGGAACCTGATTTTTTTTTTTTTTTTTAATATAAATAGGCCACACAGGGATCGTTAGGTTAATGCATTGAGGCGGTAGGCCAGTCTGAACAAATGAGTTTTTAGGGTACGCTTAAAACTGTGGGGATTGGGGATTAATCGTATTAACCTAGGTAGTGCATTCCAAAGAATCGGCGCAGCACGTGTAAAGTCTTGGAGACGGGAGTGGGATGTTCTGATTATTGAGGATGCTAACCTGAGGTCATTAGCGGAGCGGAGGGCACGGGTAGGGTGGTAGACTGAGACCAGAGAGGAGATGTAGGGTGGTGCAGAGCCATGGAGTGCTTTGTGGATGAGGGTAGTAGTTTTGTACTGGATTCTGGAGTGGATGGGTAGCCAGTGTAATGACTGGCACAAGGTAGAGGCATCGGTGTAACGGTTGGTGAGGAATATGATCCTGGCAGCAGCATTCAGGACAGATTGGAGCGGGGAAAGTTTGGTAAGAGGGAGGCCGATTAGTAGAGAGTTACAATAGTCCAGACGAGAATGAATAAGTGAAACAGTAAGAGTTTTTGCAAAGTCAAAAGTAAGAAAAGGGCGAATTCTAGAAATGTTTTTGAGATGCAGGTAAGAAGAGCGAGCCAGTGATCGGATGTGGGGGGTGAATGAAAGGTCAGAATCAAGGATGACCCCAAGGCAGCGGGCATGTTGCTTTGGAGTAATGGTGGAACCACACACGGAGATGGCAATGTCAGGCAAAGGTAGGTTAGTAGAGGGAGAGAACACGAGGAGTTCAGTTTTTGACAGGTTTAGTTTCAGATAGAGGGAGGACATGATGTTCGAGACAGCGGTAAGACAATCACTGGTGTTTTATAAAAAGGTCGGCCTGACAACAGGAGAAGAGGTGTATAATTGGGTGTCGTCAGCATAGAGATGGTACTGGAAACCAAATCTACTGATTGTTTGTCCAATAGGGGCAGTATACAACGAGAAGAGGAGGGGGCCTAGGACTGATCCTTGAGGAACCCCAACAGTAAGGGGAAGGTGAGAGGAGGAGGAACCAGCAAAACATACAGTGAAGGATCGGTCAGAGAGATAGGAGGAGAACCAGGAGAGAACGGTGTCCTTGAGGCCGATGGAGCGGAGCATAGTGAGGAGGAGCTGATGATCCACAGTATCGAATGCTGCAGAGAGATCCAAGAGAATTAGCATGGAGTAGTGACCATTAGATTTAGCTGTTAGTAGGTCATTAGAGACTTTAGTGAGGGCAGTTTCAGTAGAGTGTAAAGAGCGGAAGCCAGATTGAAGAGGGTCGAGAAGAGAGTTATCAGAGATAGTGGGTAAGACGGGAGTGGACCAGGCGTTCGAGGAGTTTAGAGATGAAGGGAAGATTAGAGACAGGTCTATAATTAGCGGCACAGTTTTGATCGAGGGATGGTTTTTTAAGTAATGGATGTATGATGGCATGCTTAAATGAGGAGGGAAAAATACCGGAAGTGAGGGAAAGGTTGAATATTTTTGTTAGGTAAGAGGTGACAGCCGGGGAAAGGGACTGGAGGAGATGTGACGGAATGGGGTCACTGGTGCAAGTGGTCGGGCGAGAAGATGCAAGGAGCCTGCTTACTTCTTCTTCTGTAACTGCTTCAAAGTCAGAGAGTGAACTAGATGCAGTGGGGGAGGGAGGACAGTGCATGGTATGAAGAGATTGGGAGATGATTTCCTGTCGAATGTGGTTAATGTACATGCTCAGTAGTGACCAGTGCTGTGGAGTCGTAGATGAGATGAATCTGTGCTGTACTTTATGTACATGCTCTGTAGTGACCAGTGCTGTGGAGTCGTAGATGAGATGAATCTGTGCTGCACTTTATGTACATTCTCAGTAGTGACCAGTGCTGTGGAGTCGTAGATGAGATGAATCTGTTTTGCACTTTATGTACATGCTCAGTAGTGACCAGTGCTGTGGAGTTGTAGATGAGATGAATCTGTGCTGCACTTTATGTACATGCTCAGTAGTGACCAGTGCTGTGGGGTCAGTCAGGGAAATTGAGGATTGAGTCTGTTTGGCTTACCGACTCCACAGCCCTGCGAGTGAAATGGATGCAGATTGTCTGATAAAATGTCACAATCAGTTTGCCTTTTTTTTTTTTTTATTTAATACCTTTTTCATTTGAAATGTATAGTTCTGCCATCACTGAGGCTCAGTAAGCTTTATGCCCCTATGTCCTCTGCTCTCACAATCAGCAGTCATTTGGTCATCAAAGTTGCTTACACAAAAGTATTTAACCCCTCATGACCCAGCCTATTTTGACCTTAATGACCTGGCCGTTTTTTGCAATTCTAACCGGTGTCCCTTTATGAGGTAATAACTCAGGAACACTTCAACGGATCCTAGCGGTTCTGAGATTGTTTTTTCGTGACATATTGGGCTTCATGTTAGTGGTAAATTTAGGTCAATAAATTCTGCATTTATTTGTTGATAAAAATGGAAATTTGGCGAAAATGTTGAAAATTTCGCAATTTTCACATTTTGAATTTTTATTCTGTTAAACCAGAGAGTTATGTGACACAAAATAGTTAATAAATAACATTTCCCACATGTCTACTTTACATCAGCACAATTTTGGAAACAAAATTTTTTTTGCTAGGAAGTTATAAGGGTTAAAATTTGACCAGCGATTTCTCATTTTTACAACGAAATTTACAAAACCATTTTTTTAGGGACCACCTCACATTTGAAGTCAGTTTGAGGGGTCTATATGGCTGAAAATACCCAAAAGTGACACCATTCTAAAAACTGCACCCCTCAAGGTGCTCAAAACCACATTCAAGAAGTTTATTAACCCTTCAGGTGCTTCACAGCAGCAGAAGCAACTTGGAAGGAAAAAATGAACATTTAACTTTTTAGTCACAAAAATGATCTTTTAGCAACAATTTTTTTATTTTCCCAATGGTAAAAGGAGAAACTGAACCACGAAAGTTGTTGTCCAATTTGTCCTGAGTACGCTGATACCTCATATGTGGGGGTAAACTGCTGTTTGGGCGCACTGCAGGTCTTGGAAGGGAAGGAGCGCCATTTGACTTTTTGAATTAAAAATTGGCTCCACTCTTTAGCGGACACCATGTCACGTTTGGAGAGCCCCTGTGTGCCTAAAAATTGGAGCTCCCCCACAAGTGACCCCATTTTGGAAACTAGACCCCCCCAATGAACTTATCTAAATGCATAGTGAGCACTTTAAACCCCCAGGTGCTTCACAAATTGATCCGTAAAATGAAAAAGTACTTTTTTTTCACACAAAAATGTCTTTTAGCCTCAGTTTTTTCATTTTCACATGGGCAGCAGGATAAAATGGATCCTAAAATTTGTTGGGCAATTTCTCCCGAGTATGCCGATACCTCATATGTGGGGGTAAACCACTGTTTGGGCACACGGCAGGGCTCGGAAGGGAAGGCGCGCCATTTGACTTTTTGAATGGAAAATTAGCTCCAATTGTTAGCGGACACCATGTCACGTTTGGAGAGCCCCTGTGTGCCTAAACATCGGAGCTCCCCCACAAGTGACCCCATTTTGGAAACTAGACCCCCCAAGGAACTTATCTAGATATGTGGTGAGCACTTTGAACCCCCAAGTGCTTCACAGAAGTTTATAACGCAGAGCCATGAAAATAAAAAATCATTTTTCTTTCCTCAATTATTTTTTAGCCTGCAATTTCCTATTTTGCCAAGGGTAATAGGAGAAATTGGACCCCAAATGTTGGTGTCCAGTTTGTCCTGACTACGCTGATACCCCATATGTGGGGGTAAACCACTGTTCGGGCGCACGGCAGGGCTCGGAAGGGAAGGCACGCCATTTGGCTTTTTAAATGGAAAATTAGCTCCAATCATTAGCGGACACCATGTCATGTTTGGAGAGCCCCTGTGTGCCTAAACATTGGAGATCCCCCACAAATGACCCCATTTTGGAAACTAGACCCCCAAAGGAACTAAACTAGATGTGTGGTGAGCACTTTGAACCCCCAACTGCTTCACAGACGTTTACAACGCAGAGCCGTGAAAATAAAAAATCATTTTTCTTTCCTCAAAAATGATGTTTTAGCAAGCAATTTTTTATTTTCACAAGGGTAACAGGAGAAATTGGACCCCAGTAATTGTTGCGCAGTTTGTCCAGAGTACGCTGGTACCCCATATGTGGGGGTAAACCACTGTTTGGGCACACGTCGGGGCTCGGAAGTGAGGGAGCACCATTTGACTTTTTGAATACAAGATTGGCTGGAATCAATGGTGGTGCCATGTTGCGTTTGGAGACCCCCCTGATGTGCCTAAACAGTGGAAACCCCTCAACACTAACCCCCCCACACGCCAAACCCTAATCCCAACTGTAGCCATAACCCTAATCACAACCCTAATTCCAACCCTAAACCTAAGGCTATGTGCCCACGTTGCGGATTCGTGTGAGATTTTTCAGCACCATTTTTGAAAAATCCACGGGTAAAAGGCACTGCGTTTTACCTGCAGATTTACCGTGGATTTCCAGTGTATTTTGTGCGGATTTCACCTGCGGATTCCTATTGAGGAATAGGTGTAAATCGCTGCGGAATCCGCACAAAGAATTGACATGCCGGGGAAAATACAACGCAGCGCTTCCGCGCGGTATTTTCCGCACCATGGGGACAACGGATTTGGTTTTCCATAGGTTTACATAGTACTGTAAACCTGATGGAACACTGCTGCGAATCCGCAGCGGCCAATCCGCAGCCAAATCCGCATCGTGTGCACATAGCCAAATTCTAAAGGTATGTGCACACGCTGCGGATCCGCAGCAGTTTCTTTCCCATGAGTTTACAGTTCAATGTAAACCTATGGGAAACAAAAATCGCTGTACACATGCTGCGGAAAAACTGCATGGAAACGCAGCGGTTTACATTCCGCAGCATGTCATTTCTTTCTGCGGATTCCGCAGCGGTTTTACAACTGCTCCAATAGAAAATCGCAGTTGTAAAACCGCAGTGAAATGCGCAGGAAAACCGCTGTAAATCCGCAGCGGTTTAGCACTGCGGGTTTATGAAATCCGCTGCGGAAAAATCCGCAGAGGACCAGAATACGTGTGCACATACCGAAACCCTAACCTTAGTGGGGGAAAAAAAAAATTTCTTTATTTTATTATTGTCTCTACCTATGGGGGTGACAAGGGGGGGGGGATCATTTACTATTTTTTTTTTTTATTGTGATCACTGTGATAGGTTATATCACAGTGATCAAAATGCACATTGGAACGAATCTGCCTGCTGGCAGATTCGGCGGGCACACTGCGCATGCGCCCGCCATTTTGGAAGATGGCAGCGCCCATGGAGAAGACGGACGGACCCCGGGAGGCTCGGTAAGTATGATGGGGTGGGGGGGGGAGCATGGGGGGGTGGATCGGAGCACGGGGGGGTGGATCGGAGCACGTGGGGGTGGATCGGAGCACGTGGGGGTGGATCGGAGCACGGGTGTGTGGATCGGAGCACGGGTGTGTGGATCGGAGCACGGGGGTGTGGATCGGAGCACGGGGGTGGATCGGAGCACAGGGGTGGATCGGAGCACGGGGGGTGGATCGGAGCACGGGGGGTGGATCGGAGCACGGGGGTGGATCGGAGCACGGGGGGTGGATCGGAGCACGGGGGAGCGTACAGGAGGACGGAGCAGTGTATAGGACTGATCGGAGGACTGGGGGGGGCGATCGGTGGGGTGGGGGGGGCAGACCAGTGTTTCCAGCCATGGCCGATGATATTGCAGCATCGGCCATGGCTGGATTGTAATATTTCACCAGTTTTAATAGGTGAAATATTACAAATCGCTCTGGCAGTTTCACTTTCAACAGCCAATCAGAGCGATCGTAGCCACGGGGGGGGGGGGGGGGGTGAAGCCGCCCCCCCTGGGCTAAACTACCACTCCCCCTGTCCCTGCAGATCGGGTGAAATTGGAGTTAACCCTTTCACCGGATCTGCAGGGACGCAATCTTTCCATGACGCCACATAGGCGTCATTGGTTGGATTGGCACCGACTTTCATGACGCCTACGTGGCGTCATGGGTCGGGAAGGGGTTAACTTCGCTCCAAAAATCCCTATTAGGCCTCATTCACACGTCTGTGTTTAAACACCTGCGTGAAAGAATTTTATGGGTGTCATTAGTATACGGTCTGTGTCTTCCGCTTGCATTTCTTTACCATTAGTTATCATCTGTGTTTTCTATAGATGGATAAATAAATGACAAAGCTTCTTGTTTCCTTTGCAATGTTAAATACTGACAGCACATGGACTGCACACTGATCCCATCCGTCTGCTGTATGTGCTTTTTGTGGACCCATATAATTGTATTGTCTCTTTTCATCCTCACTGCTGTAAAAAAAAAAAAAAAAAAAAGGGACACATGAACAGTAGCATAGAGCATGAGTCCGTGCTGTATCCGTGAACTAAATGTATACAGCACCTACATCTGAATGAGGCTTTAGGGTACCGTCACACTAAAACGACGCTGCAGCGATACGACAACGATGTCGATCGCTGCAGCGTTGCTGGAGAGCTGTCACACAGACAGCTCTCCAGCGACCAACGATCCCGAAGTCCCCGGTAACCAGGGTAAACATCGGGTTACTAAGCGCAGGGCCGCGCTTATTAATCCGATGTTTACACTGGTTACCAGCGTAAACGTAAAAAAAAAAAAACACTACATACTTACCTTCCTGTCGCGTCCCTCGGCGCTGTGCTTCTCTGCACTGACAGTGAGCGCCGGACAGCCGGAAAGCAGAGCGGTGACGTCACCGCTGTACTTTACGGCTGGCCGGCGCTCACCAGTCAGTGCGGGAAGCTGAAGGCGAGGGACATGACCAGACACCGGGAATGTAAGTATGTAGTGGGTTTTTTTTTGTTTGTTTTTTTTTACATTTACACTGGTAACCAGGGTAAATATCGGGTTACTAAGCGCGGTCCTGCGCTTAGTAACCCGATGTTTACCCTGGTTACCAGTGAAGACATCGCTGAATCGGCGTCACACACGCCGATTCAGCGATGTCAGCGGGAGAACCAGCGACGAAATAAAGTTTCAAACTATCTGCTACGACGTACGATTCTCAGCGGGGTCCCTGATCGCAGCAGCGTGTCAGACACAGCGAGGTCGTAAGGATATCGCTGGAACGTCACGGATCGTGCCGTCCTAGCGACCAAAGTGCCACTGTGTGACGGTACCCTTAGGGTAGGTTTCCACGGTCTTGAATGGCTCAGTATTTGTTCAGGATTTGAAGCAGGTAAAATCTGCACCAAATCTGCATCTGAGGTCACTGGCAGGTCACCTGCGTTTTTGATGCTTTTTTTACCTGCGGTTTTGATGCGTTTTTTTCCGTATGCATTTTTTTGCTACTTTAAAGGGAACCTGTCACCCCGAAAATCGCGGGTGAGGTAAGCCCACCGGCATCAGGGGCTTATCTGCAGCATTCTGTAATGCTGTAGATAAGCCCCCGATGTTACCTGAAAAAGGAGAAAAAGACGTTATATTATACTCACCCAGGGGCGGTCCGGCTGCTGGTCAGGTCGGATGGGCGTCTCTGGTCCGCTGCGGCGCCTCCCATCTTCATTACAAGACGTCCTCTTCTGATCTTCAGCCACGGCTCCGGCGCAGGCGTACTTTGTCTGCCCTGTTGAGGGCAGACAAAGTACTGCAGTACGCAGGCGCCGGGCCTCTGACCTTTCCGGCGCCTGCGCACTGCAGTACTATCCTCTGCCCTCAAGAGGGCAGAGCAAAGTACGACTGCGCCGGAGCCGTGGCTGAAGATCAGAAGAGGACGTCTTGTAATGAAGATGGGAGGCGCCGCAGCGGACCAGAGACGCCCATCCGACCTGACCAGCAGCGGGACCGCCCCTGGGTGAGTATAATATAACGTCTTTTTCTCCTTTTTCAGGTAACATCGGGGGCTTATCTACAGCATTACAGAATGCTGCAGATAAGCCCCTGATGCCGGTGGGCTTACCTCACCCGCGATTTTCGGGGTGACAGGTTCCCTTTAAGTAAAGCTAATTGAAAGTTGGCTTCTGGGAAGGAAAAAAAACTGATTTCCTGTTTGCAGATATATTGGGATATGTTCCCGCGGACAGTAAACGCTGCGGGTTGGACACCGCGTGCATCTGCGTTTTTCATGCGGATTTGTGTGTTTTTGTAAGCTAAATAAAGATATACAAAAAAATAATTGTGATGTAATTTCCTTGTCCAACCTCTTCTTTTACATACTCCATTGAAGATTAATGTTTAAACATACAGATAGATACACCTACAGTTAAAGGGACACTGTCACCTGAATTTGGAGGGAACAATCTTCAGCCATGGAGGCGGGGTTTTGGGGTTTTTGATTCACCCTTTCCTTACCCGCTGGCTTCATGCTGGCTGCAATATTGGTTTGAAGTTCATTCTCTGTCCTCCGTAGTACATGCCTTCACAAGGCAATCTTGCCTTGCGTGATTAATGGACATTAATAAAATGGTACAGAAAGAGTTAGGCGAGTGCTGGCGACAGTGCAGGTATTAAGATGCGAGACTCCTCCAAGTTTCTCACATGTGTGATCCCGGCCTTAAATAAAGACACACACACAAAACCTGCGTTAGGCCGGGGTCACACTGGCAAGAAACTCGCATGAGACTCGCACCTCAATACTCGGCACTGCCGCCGACACTTGGGACCGGAGTGTGCGGCTGCATGTATTTTTATGCAACTGAACGCTCCGGTCCCGAGTGCCGGCAGCAGCGCCGGGTACTGAGGTGTGAGTTTCTCGCAAGTGTGGCCCCGGCCTTGAATGCAATATCTGTTTCATTTTAAAAAAAATGGCGTGGGCTCAATTTTCTGCGTCAGAGAGGGAAAGCCAGCGACTGGGGGACCGATGTTTGTAGCCTGGGAAGGGGTTAATACTAGTGATGAGCGAATATTCTCGTCACTCGAGGTTTTTCGAGCATGCTCGGGGGTCCTCTGAGTATTTTTTAGTGCTCGGAGATTGTTTTTCTTGCCGCAGCTGAATGATTTACATCTGTTAGTCAGCATAAGTTCATGTGGGGATTGCCTGGTTGCTAGGGAATCCCCACATGTTATTAAGCTGGCTAACAGATGTAAATCATTCAGCTACGGCAATAAAAACTAAATCTCTGAGCACTAAAAAATAGGACCCCCGAGCGTGCTTGAGAAACCCCGAGTAACGAGTATATTCACTCATCACTATTTAATACCCATGGAGCTTCCAAGGCTATGCATATCAGCCCGCAGCTGTATATTTAGCCTTTACTGGCTATTAAAATGGGGGGGGAAAGGTTCTTCTCACCCTCCGACGTGCGTGCTGTCCTCGGCAGTGCAAGCGGCAGGTTCCGGTTCCAAAGATGCTATTCGAAAAGGACCTTCCATGACGTCACGGTCATGTGACCGTGAAGTCATCACGGGTCCTGCGCTCATACCAACACTGGGACCGGAAGCTGCCACGTGCACCGCACACAGGCGACAGGACTACAAGGGACCCTCGGAAGGTGAGTATGTTTTTTTTATTTTTTAACCTGTTACATACGTGACTGGGCAGTATACTACGTGACTGGGCAGTGCAGTATACTACGTGACTGGGCAGTGCAGTATACTACGTGACTGGGCAGTGCAGTATACTACGTGACTGGGCAGTGCAGTATACTACGTGACTGGGCAGTGCAGTATACTACGTGACTGGGCAGTGCAGTATACTACGTGACTGGGCAGTGCAGTATACTACGTGACTGGGCAGTGCAGTATACTACGTGACTGGGCAGTGCAGTATACTACGTGACTGGGCAGTGCAGTATACTACGTGGGCTGTGCAGTATACTACGTGGACATGCATATTCTAGAATACCCGATGCGTTAGAATCGGGCCACCATCTAGTACCCTTAGAAAGGGCTCAAACATTTGATACGTCAAGTGATCCTGAAATAAACCTTTTCTCCCTACCCAGAATCTATTTGGGGCCGACAGTCTTATGTCTGAGTCTAATATTGCTAAAAGTAGCAAATGAGGCGAGTTGGCAACCAATTGTTATAATTTCTGTACATGGAAGGATACAAGTGATTGTGTGACTGCTGCTCACCTCTCTAGTTGGTGCCAAAATGTGTATGAATGGTAGGAAACCTGTTATCTCCATCCCACAGTATAAACGTCTGCGCTGTCCGGTGTGTGACGTGGTTTTGTGGCTTCACCCATGGCTGTAGAATGAATAGTGTCCATTCTTGAGGAGACAGTAAAGACTTGACAGTTCAACAGGACCGTCTTCATGCTGATAAAGTGCACATGGTGATATATCCAGGAGAGAACAGATACATCACTGACAATTACTGATATTATCTTCTTACATTTGATGTTTCTCAGTTTTTTGTCTTTTGATATCAATAAAACTTTAAAATAGTCGTAAAGGAGTGAGGTATGTCAGATAAAGGCCTGTGGGTTATGTAGACACCCTGCCATCTGACAAGAGTTGGTCTAGATTCAGTGACGAGCTTAACTAGTGATGTCTTGAAGAAGCTTGTGAGCGACTTCTATTGGAGTTGAAATGGCTGCCACATTAGGCACTACTGGAATACCAATTCACACACACGTAAAGATTACCAATTTTAGGGGCAAAATAAAATTAATTATTAAATGTATTAAAAATATAAATCTTTCAATTTTCACGCTTGCCAGTGGTATTTTATTTTGACCCATACGCCCTATTGTTTCAGGAAATAATACATGTACATAGCCACAATGACTGATCAGATCCCGATTCTATATTTTGAGCTAAAGCATCTAATGGTCATGTGCAAAAGTCATTGTGAAGGGAAGATGAGCAGAGTGAGTTGTGACATCACCTACTGTGATTGGTGGATTCTGTGTTACCAGCTGTGTATAGAGGTGATAACCATCCCTATTACCCCACTTGCCACCGTCAGAGGGCAGGTGGAAAGAACGAGGCTACGCTCAGATTTGGGACATCTTATGGATGTGTCTTTTCTGGGGCTGATGTTGGTAGCCTGGTGGGGCAATATCTCTTGCCTCTGCCCAGGCTAATAATATCAGCCCACAGCTGTCTGTTTAGCCTTTGCTGGTTTGATTTTATAGTGGGACCTTATGTCATTTCTTTTTTGTGGAGTCCCTCATAAACTAACCAGTAAAGGCTAAGCAAACAGATGTGAACTGTTAATAACCTGGGAATCTTTTGGGCGATTGGCCCCTTTCCCAGATTATTAACTTCAGCCCCCAATTTGTGGGCTTTACCTCTGCTGCTAATGAAAATTACATGGAAGCCCACACCATATTTTTTTTTGTATTTAATTATTTTACATAGGATATACACAGCAGGTGCTGAATACATCTCCCATCATTGTCGTCTGGGTGTGCTTATCTCAGGAAGACCAGCCAACAATGATGAGAACTGTCTTAGCAGCTGGTGTCTTGGAACAGCACAAACTGTACCACTTCTGCCCAGGTGCCGGTGTATGTCATGGTGATGTTATCAGTGTGCACGTGTGCGGCACGCATTTTGTCTGTGCAGCTCAAAAAAAAAAAAATACTTCTGTGGTTTTCACATGGACAGATGGTCCATATGAAAATCCTGTCATGCGCACCACCGTTGAACACAATGGGTATGTGTGTCAGTATTTGCTCTTTTTAAAAAAAAAAAAAAAAAAAAAAGCGGACCATATATGAATGCAAAGAACAGTCATGTAAGGCTATGTGCACACGTTGCGGATTAGGCTTGGGAATTTCTGGTGCGGATTCTGCCTCTCCTGACAGAAAACGCACCTGCGGATTTGTCGCGTTTTTTGTGCATTTTTGCTGCGGTTTTTACCCCTGCGGTTTTCTGTAATGGAATGGGTACAAAAACACTGCAGATTCACAAAAAAGAAGTGACATGCTACTTCTTTTAAACCGCAGCGTTTCCGCAGCGGATTTTCCGCAAAGTGTGCACTGCGTTTTTTTTTCTCATTGATTTACATTGTACTGTAAATCAATTGCGGATCTGCAGTGTTTCTGCACTGCAAAAAACGCTGCGGATCCACAGAGAATCCGCAACGTGTGCAGATACCCTAAAAGGGGCCTTACACAGCGGATCATTTTCTGACAGGCCACCTATTCAGGGAGGTGAAACCTGTGCTATGGTGGCACATGTCTTTAATGCATCTCTGTTCGATATCCACTTCTGAATTTGCATCAGTCTTCATCCATTACATGTGTCCTTTTTTTATTCTGCTCCTGATTTTTACTCACAGGACCTGAATGTATTATTCCAACCTTTAGTGCATGAATAGAGGTGCTTCAGAATATAACTATACTTTTTACATGGGATTTAAAAGGAGCCGCCACCCCCAAAATGCATTTTTAATGGGCTATGTAGTGTGTAGGGGACTTGGCACTCATAACACCCATACTAGCCCTGTACCTGTTACTCGTACAGTGCCTGAGAAAATAACTTTTCATTCATATGCTACTGAGGAGGCTTTGGTGCACACTTAGAATGGCCAAGAGTTTGGCGCACCGTTGCGTTCTGATTGATGGTACTTGCCTCCCAGAGCAAGCACTGTCTGAAGGCCGCCGGTCTCTTTTTTTTTTTTTTTTTTTTTTTTTCTCTTGTGATGCTGCTTGCAGCACTTTTGGGTGTATTGGCCTAGTGAGTGGCGTCAGAAAAACGGACGCGAGCACTGTCAATCAGAAGCAGAGGAAGGGCCCGAATATGCAAATGAGGAGGCATGACCATGCACCAAGCTCTTAGCCACACCAAGGGTGCCCCGAAGCCTCCTTATTTGTGTATGAATTAAAAGGTACAGGTGCTGCGCTAGCGGCTGCTCTCTCATTTCATCTAGATATGTGATTTGTCTGAAGGCAGGAACAGTAAAGCCACTGCTGATTTGCTGCTTCAATTGCGTGATGTCACAGTTGCACGCGATCCCCAGGAGAGCAAAAGCTGACACCGCTGGAATGGCACCCGAAGTGAGTAGAAGTGATTATTTTACAAGGAGCATTGTCCAAGTAGTGGACAACCCTTTTAACGCTGGATCTCTGAAGTACACAGTCTGTCTTCCTTGTCTCAAGGATCTCCATCGTCTTCAATGGCTGAGTCTGATCTACAGAACAGATGAGTAGGAGCTCACAGACCGGAGACACAGATTCCCTTATGAAACTGTTGTGTGTATGGGTCAGTGAAACTCCTCTATGGTCCGTGTCCAAGGAAAGAATGGATCTCACCCGGACTTGTGATATTAGCGAGATTGATGTTTGACCGCAGTGCTGTTACTGTATTTAATAACATTCAGTTTGTAGTGAGAAATATGAGGGCAGAGCTGTTTTTATTACCGTACATGTATTTATTTGGCTCCTTTTGGCAGTTGACTTTGATTAAAATGTTAAACCTTTTAGCTTTTACAGCCTTTGTTTTACTGTGCATAGCTGATTGGACTAATTTGAAGCATATATGTAGTTTAACCCCTTAGCGACCGCCGATACGCCTTTTAACGGCGGCCGCTAAGGGTACTTAAACCACAGCGCCGTTAATTAACGGCGCTGTGGAAAAAGTCCATAGCGCCCCCCAGAGGCCGATTTTCTCCGGGGTCTCGGCTGCCGAGGGTAGCCGAGACCCCAGAGAACATGATTCGGGGGTTTTTTAACCCACCCCGCATTTGCGATCGCCGGTAATTAACCGTTTACCGGCGATCACAAAAAAAAAAAAAAAAAAGCGATCTCTTTTTAATTTCTCTGTCCTCCGATGTGATCGCACATCGGAGGACAGAGAAAAGGGGTCCCAGGAGGCCCCCCAATACTCACCTAGCTCCCCCGATGCTCCTCGTGTCTCCCGGTGGGGGCAGCCATCTTCAAAATGGCGGGCGCATGCGCAGTGCGCCCGCCGGCCGGCACCGGGAGAATCTTTGGGGTCTCGGCTGCCGGGGGTAGCCGAGACCCCAAAGAGCACGATCGGGGTCGGTAATACCTGTTTTGCGATCGCCGGTAATTAACTGTTTACCGACGACCGCAAAAAAAAAAAAAAAGTAAAGTGTAATTCTCTGTCCTCTGATGTGATCGCACATCAGAGGACAGAGAAATAGGGGGATTCGGGGACCCTAGCATACTCACCTAGGTCCCTGGATCCTCTTGCTGCTCCTCCTGGCCGCCGGCAGCAGAACATGGCGGACGCATGCCCAGTGCGCCCGCCATCTGTCTCCATCTGCCGGCCGGCAGGAGAACAGCAGTTGGGGCTAAAATTAGGGGTAGGGGTAGGGTTAGGTTAGGGGTAGGGTTAGGTTAGGGGTAGGGTTAGGTTAGGGGTAGGGTTAGGTTAGGGGTAGGGTTAGGTTAGGGGTAGGGTTAGGTTAGGGGTAGGGTTAGGTTAGGGGTAGGGTTAGGTTAGGGGTAGGGTTAGGTTAGGGGTAGGGTTAGGTTAGGGGTAGGGTTAGGTTAGGGGTAGGGTTAGGTTAGGGGTAGGGTTAGGTTAGGGGTAGGGTTAGGTTAGGGGTAGGGTTAGGTTAGGGGTAGGGTTAGGTTAGGGGTAGGGTTAGGGGTTGGGTTGGGGTAGGGTTAGGGGTAGGGTTGGGGTAGGGTTAGGGGTAGGGTTGGGGTAGGGGTAGGGTTAGGTTAGGGGTTAGGTTAGGGGTAGGGTTAGGAGTAGGGTTAGGTTATGGGTAGGGTTAGGTTAGGGGTAGGGCTAGGGTTGGGGCTAAATTTAGGGTTAGGGTTGGGGCTAAATTTAGGGTTAGGGTTGGGGCTAAACTTAGGGTTAGGCTTCTTTCACACTTACGTCGGTACGGGGCCGTCGCAATGCGTCGGCCCGACATACCGACGCACGTTGTGAAAATTGTGCACAACGTGGGCAGCAGCTGTAGTTTTTCAACACATCCGCTGCCCAATCTATGTCCTGGGGAGGAGGGGGCGGAGTTACGGCCACGCATGCGCGGTCAGAAATGGCGGATGCGACGTACAAAAAAACGTTTCATTGAACGTTTTTTTGTGCCGACGCTCCGCCAAAACACAACTGATCCAGTGCACGACGGACGCGACGTGTGGCCATCCGTCACGATCCGTCGGCAATACAAGTCTATGGGCAAAAAACGCATCCTGCGGGCACATTTGCAGGATCCGTTTCTTGTCCAAAACGACGGATTGCGACGGAATGCCAAACGACGCAAGTGTGAAAGTAGCCCTAGGGTTAGGGTTGGGGCTAAAGTTAGGGCTAGGGTTGGGGCTAAAGTTAGGGTTAGAGCTGGGATTAGGGTTAGGGTTTGGATTAGGGTTCGTATTAGGGTTAGGGTTGGCATTAGGGTTACGCTTGGGATTAGGGTTAGGTTTGGGATTAGGGTTAAGGTTAGGGTTGTGATTAGGGGTGTATTGGGATTAGGGTTAGGTTTGAGGTTAGGGTTGAGATTAGGATTAGGGGTGTGTTGGATTTAGGGTTTTGATTAGGGTTATGGTTAGGGTTGACATTAGGGTTGTTTTGGGGTAAGGGCTGTGATTATGGTTAGGGTTAGTGATTAGGATTATGGATGAGGTTGGGATTAGGGTTGGAGCTAGAATTGGGGGGTTTCCACTGTTTAGGTACATCAGGGGGTCTCCAAATACGACAGCCAATTTTGCGCTCAAAAAGTCAAATGGTGCTCCCTCCCTTCTGAGCTCTGCCGTGCGCCCAAACAGTGGGTTACCCCCACATATGGGGCATCAGCGTACTCTGGATAAATTGGACAACAACTTCTGCGGTCCAATTTCTCTTGTTACCCTTGTGAAAATAAAAACTTGGGGGCTACAAAATCTTTTTTGTGAAAAAAAAAATATTTTTTATTTTCACGACTCTGCATTCTAAACTTCTGTGAAGCACTTGGGCATTCAATGTTCTCACCACACATCTAGATAAGTTCCTTGGGGGGTCTAGTTTCCAAAATGGGGTCACTTGTGGGGGGTTACTACAGTTTAGGTACATCAGGGGCTCTGCAATCGCAACATAATGCCCACAGACCATTCTATCAAAGTCTGCATTCCAAAAAGGCGCTCCTTCCCTTCCGAGCTCTGCCGTGCGCCCAAACAGTGGTTTACCGCCACATATGGCGCATCAGCGTACTCGGGATAAATTGAACAACAACTATTGCAGTCCAATTTCTCCTGTTACCCTTGTGAAAATAAAAACTTGGGGGCTACAATATCTTTTTTGTGGAAAAAAAAATATTTTTTATTTTCACGACTCTGCATTCTAAACTTCTGTGAAGCACTTGGGCATTCAAAGTTCTCACCACACATCTAGATAAGTTCCTTGGGGGGTCTAGTTTCCAAAATGGGGTCACTTGTGGAGGGTTTCTACTGGTTAGGTACATCAGGGGCTCTGCAAACGCAACATAATACCCGCAGACCATTCTATCAAAGTCTGCATTCCAAAACGGCGCTCCTTCCTTCCGAGCTCTGCCGTGCGCCCAAACAGTGGTTTACCCCCACATATGGGGTACCAGCATACTCAGGACAAATTGGACAACAACTTTTGGGGTCCAGTTTCTCTTGTTACCCTTGTGAAAATAAAAATTTGGTGGCTAAAAAATCTTTTTTGTGGAAAAAAAAAAATATTTTTTATTTTCACGGCTCTGCATTATAAACTTCTGTGAAGCACTTGGGCATTCAAGGTTCTCACCACACATCTAGATAAGTTCCATGGGGGGTCTAGTTTCCAAAATGGGGTCACTTGTGGGGGATTTCTACTGTTTAGGCACATCAGGGGCTCTCCAAACGCGACATGGCGTCCGATCTCAATTCCAGCCAATTCTACATTGAAAAAGTAAAACGGCACTCTTTCTCTTCCAAGCTCTGCGGTGCGCCCAAACAGTGGTTTACCCCCACATATTGGGTATCGACGTACTCAGGAGAAATTGCACAACAACTTTTGTGGTCTAATTTCTCCTGTTACCCTTGTGAAAATAAAAATTTGTGGGCAAAAAGATCATTTTTGTAGAAAAAATGCAATTTTTTTTTTTCACGGCTCTACGTTATAAACTTCTGTGAAGCACATGGGGGTTCAAAGTGCTCGCCACACATCTAGATAAGTTCCTTAAGGGGTCTAGTTTCCAAAATGGTGTCACTTGTGGGGAGTTTCCACTGTTTAGGTACATCAGGGGCTCTCTAAATGTGACATGGTGTCCGATCTCAATTCCAGCCAATTCTGCATTGAAAAAGTCAAACGGCGCTCCTTCACTTCTAAGTTCTGCGGTGCGCCCTAACAGTGGTTTACCCCCACATATGGGGTATTGGCGTATTCAGGAGAAATTGCATAACAAAATTTATGGTTACATTTCTGTTTTTACACTTGTGAAAATAAAAAAAATGGTTCTGAATTAAGATGTTTGCAAAAAAAAGTTAAATGTTCATTTTTTCCTTCCACATTGTTTCAGTTCCTGTGAAGCACATAAAGGGTTAATAAACTTCTTGCATGTGGTTTTGAGAACCTTGAGGGGTGTAGTTTTTAGAATGGTGTCACACTTCATTATTTTCTATCATATAGACCCCTCAAAATGACTTCAAATGTGATGTGGTCCCTAAAAAAAAATGGTGTTGTAAAAATGAGAAATTGCTGGTCAACTTTTAACCCTTATAACTCCCTAACAAAAAAAAATTTTGTTTCCAAAATTGTGCTGATGTAAAGTAGACATGTGGGAAATGTTATTTATTAACTATTTTTTATGACATATCTCTCTGATTTAAGGGCATAAAAATACAAAGTTTGAAAACTGCAAAATTTTAAAAATTTTCGCCATATTTCCGTTTTTTTCATAAATAATCGCAAGTAATATCGAAGAAATGTTACCACTAACATGAAGTACAATATGTCACGAAAAAACAATCTCAGAATCAGCGGGATCCGTTGAAGCGTTCCAGAGTTATAACCTCATAAAGTGACAGTGGTCAGAATTGCAAAAATTGGCCTGGTCATTAAGTACCAAATTGGCTCTGTCACTAAGGGGTTAAAGGACTGTTCAGAATAACTTTGTGTATGATTAGTATTGCTGGCAATTATGACTTGTATCCTGCATTTTTCATCCGTTCTCCACTTTGCAGGCTTTAGCTCTAGTTTTCACTTGTCTCTGAGCTAGTGGGTGGAGACTGTGTGCTTTCACATTGCGTTCGGTGTCCCCGTCAGAACATACATCCGAAATACCCAACAAAACGGGGTCCAGACACATGCGCCAACAGGGCCAATAGACTGCAATGGTGACGGCGACCATGCGCTCCGACATGCACTTTTTTCGTCTGAATGTCCACCTGTAGGTGTACATTTCCAAAATAACTGCATGGCAGAGTGCACGTTCGCTCTATCACCATTGCAGTCTATTGGCCCTTTTATGCATGCGTCCAGACCCCGTTTTGCTGGGGATTTCAGACTTATTCCCTGATGAGGACAGCTCCCTAACTGCTAAGATGTCTCTCAGACACAGTTCGCCCAGGTAAGAGGGATTCCTTCGTTGATGCCTCTTGTGGCACATGTTCAGAATCAGTAGCAACATAGAAGACCTAATGCAGCAATAGTAAGCAGTGTAGTTGTTAATCCAACACTTTCTAGAAAGAATAAAGAGAAAAAATGCAATCGCACAGCCGCTATACGCTAGACCCTTACTGCTCCAGGGGCAGAAAAATGCACTATTAAAGCCTTTTGTCAGAAAACAAACTAAACAAAAAAAACGCTAAAAAGATTATACCTTGGTGCTGCTTAAGAAAAACAGATCCAACATGATACATAAGAAGAGACTGAAAGCGCACTCACCGGTATATGAACAATCAAAGCGGTTTATTCACATGAGATCATGCGGTGGAAGGAGGGTATGTGAATACAAAAGAGGATGACAGCTGTTTCGTGCTAGGTGAGCACTTCAACAGATCCATTGGACCGCTTTGATTGTTCATATACCGGTGAGTGCGCTTTCAGTCTCTTCTTATGTATCACTTTCTAGAAAGAAGCTGCACCTTTGACTCTTTTCCTTCCATTTGATCACAACAAAATTTAGTTGAACTTTGATGTGGTCATAAACCAGATGAGTAGCTCAGAAAACAAGGGTTACGAACTCTGCCGTGACTCATTAATTCATTCTGCAACCTATGTGAGACCCTATTGCAAAAAAATAATTGTAAGTGGGGCTGAAGCCCCTCCACCTTTCTCCTTTTAAATCTGTAGAGTTTAGTGAACACTGACTGCTGAGTTTTCCTACCAAGTGAGAATGTCCATACTTCATTTGTGAAGACGTGGCCTTGTACTGTCTGGACAGTGTGAAGGCTTGCTTACTATCATAAGATACGTCTGAAGTGATTTTATATATATATTTATTGCGTTAGGGGGGATTATTCGGGACTTTAATGAGCCATGCAGTAGACCTGATTTCTGTTATTTTCTGCACCGCACCATCGCACCATCTGAGCGTGCATCCACCATTTTGGTTCTGTCTTATGTTACCTTTGAACTACAGAGCGTTGTAAGCCTTGGTCTGCTTTATGCCTCCGATTTGAAAGTTTTCGCTTTTTGTTTTTGGGGTCCTTTTCAGCAATCCACTGTGTTTCAAGGTTTCCTTTTACGTTCCATATTCTTGACCAAATGTAATCGCTTGCTTAATTTTTATTTTTTAAAGGAGCTGTCCGGTGTTAACTTGTTTGTGAGTCCGACCACTGGGACCCGCACCAATCGGCAAATGGGTAACTTGTATGTAAGATGGAGCGGACTGGTTGAACGCTGCTTTGTTCATTCCCGAGTGCTGCACTTGAATAGAGTGGCTGTGCGGCGTTTGACTTGTTATCCATTATGTGCTGGAGTTTTTTCGATCTGCCAATCACTGTTTGTCCAGACCGATGAGTATGTTATCAGCTATCCTGTGGATGTGTGATAACTTGTTTTTTGTTTGGCCAACCCCTTCAAGTATGTGTAGTTGGTCTCCTACTGGCAGATGTGCGGTGCCTTGGTCCTTACTGTGGGCCTTTCCCAGCTGTGCTGGTTTGTTCTCTACGCACCCGAGATCCAATACACTGTGTTCCAAATTATTCTGCAGATGACATTTTTCTTGGATTTTCCTAAATGCTTGGTGCAAATGACAGTCTAATAAAAGTCATCACCCGTTAGATTATACATCGAATTTTATTGAAGAAACCTCCCAATAATAACAGTATAATCTCCAAAATAAATAAAAACTCAAAATGCATTGTTCCAAACTATTAGGCACAGTAGAATTTCTATACATTTGATATATTTAGAAGAACTGAAAATGCTCATTTGTGGAATTTGCAGCATTAGGAGGTCACATTCACTGAACAAAAAAGCTATTTAACTCCAAAACCTCCTAACAGGCCAAGTTACATGTTAACATAGGACCCCTTCTTTGATATCACCTTCACAATTCTTGCATTCTTGTGTTTTTGGAGAGTTTCTGCTTGTATTTCTTTGCATGAAGTCAAAATAGCCTCCCACAGCCGCTGTTTTGATGGGAACTGCCTCCCACCCTCATAGATCTTTTGCTTGATGATACTCCAAAGCTTTTCTGTACGGTTGAGGTCAGGGGAAGATGGTGGCCACACCATGAGTTTATCTCCTTTTATGCCCATAGCAGTCAATGACTCAGAGGTATTCTTTGCAACATGAGATGGGGCATTGTCATGCATGAAGATGATTTTGCTCCTAAAAACACGTTTCTGCTTTTTAGACCATGGTAGAAAGTTGTCAGTCAGAAACTCTACATACTTTGCAGAGGTCATTTTCACACCTTCAGGAACCTTAAAGGGGCCCCACCAGCTGTTTCCCCATGATTCCGGCCCAAAACATGACTCCTCCACCTCCTTGCTGACGTCGCAGCCTTTTTGGGACATGGTGGCCATCCGCCAACCATCCACTACTTCATCCATCTGGACCATCCAGGGTTGCTCAACTCTCATCAGTAAACAAGACTGTTTGAAAATTAGTCATCATGTATGTCTGGGCCCACTGCAACCGTTTCGGCTTGTGAACACTGTTCAGGGGTGGCCGAATAGTAGGTTTATGCACCACAGCAAGCCTTTGAAGGATCATACACCTTGAGATTCGAGGGACTTCAGAGGCACCAGCAGCTTCATATATCTGTTTGCTGCTTTGTAATGGCTATTTAGCAACTGGTCTCTTAATCCGATGAACTTGCCTGGCAGAAACATTCCTCATTATGCCTTTATCGGCACAAACATGTCTGTGCTCAGATTCAGCCACAAATCTCTTAACAGTACGATGATCATGCTTAAGTTTTCAGGAAATATCTCATGTTTTCATCCCTTGACCAAGGGATTGCACTAGTTGATGCTTTTCAGCAGCAGAGAGATCCTTTTTCTTTCCCATGTTACTTAAAAACTGTGGCCTGCTTAACAATGTGGAACATCATTTTTAAGTAGTTTTCCTTTAGTTAGAATCACTTGGAAAACTAATTATCACATGTGTTTAAGATTGATTTCAGTGATCCATTGAGACCTGACACACAATAACATCCACGAGTTTATTTGAAAAACAAAAACATTAAATCTTTATGAAACTTAAATCCAATTTGCATAATAATTTGGAACACAGTGTAGATAGAAGCTGACTAATGCAAATAGCATATATTTAACCATGACCTGAATATCTCAGCAATGCGCCCTCTGCTCTTAATTTGTCCAACAATTTGCTTATGTAGCCGGGACTGACGGCCTCATCTGATGTCTTCTGAGTTCAGGGATCTCAGTACCAAATAAACAAAGGTCTGTGCCCTCGATAGGACAGTGATCTATGGTTCAGGTATGTGCCGGGGTGTGACTACATTCATCACAAGCCTCAGGGATCCTGCTCGGACAGCTGGATGTGTTCTTCATGAGAAGTCTTTATTTTAAATAGTGGTGTTCACACTATTCAGACAACCTCTTCTAAAATACTTTATGCCCCTTTTGTCAAACAGAAATACCCTAATCTCTACTACTGCATCCAGCGATGTACACATCTGGTCTCCCGAGGCTCACATGATATTGCCAATTAGTGGCTCCTATTGGGCTGCTGCACTCGCTTCCTCGGAAGTCTAGGAGAGGTGTAAGCGCTGCAGCCCATCCGTTACCGCTCTGACCTCCACCGATCAGTAAGTTATCACCTGTCCTGCGGATAGGTGATAACTTGTTTTTTTGTCTGGACAACCCCTTCAAGTATGTGTAGTTATATATTAAATACGGTACATCCTCGTTTCCGAGACGTTATCTGCCGGAGTCAGGAGGCCCCATACACAGTCGGCAGACTTTAGTTTGGCTACAAATCCCACTGTCGTTTGGTGGCTGTAAAGGATTTTTAAAGGATTTGCCCAGAATGGCCGTTTTTCTTTCCAGGATGTTTTCTGATCGTGTTTCCATTTGTTTTGCAGGCACGGATAGCATTTCTACAAGGTGAAAGAAAAGGTCAGGAAAATTTGAAGAAGGATCTAGTTAGAAGAATAAAAATGTTAGAATATGCTTTAAAACAAGAACGGTAAGTAGCCTAGTATATGCCAGTATATCAACAGATTTCGGGTTTGGGGAGCTCAACTTAGTGATCCATTTCCATCGAAAATTGGCATGAAAGTGACACCTCTGACATTACCCCTGTAAGGAAATATATGATCAGAAAATGACCTGTTATTTAAAATTAGGCTTCCATGTTAAATTTTTTTTTTTTTTGTTTTTAATGTTGGCAATTGTTTTTTTTTTTCCATTTCACTATCCATATCAAAAGTTAAAAAAAAAAATCTTGCAATTTTTACATTGGCCACTGGGACTTTTTTAGACTCGTACTTCTTGTTTCAGAAAATAACATTTGTTCGTTCGACTCTGAGTCTGTCTATTGCTGCTATCTTTTGTATTTGAGCATCTAATGAGTGTGTGCAGACTTCATTAGGAATGAAGGGGGAGCTGTATTATCACCTATAGTGATTGGTGGATACTGTATTATCAGCTGTGTATAGAGATGTTACTTGTCACTGTATTTTTACCTCTGCTGATAAATAGCCTGCTGAAAACTAAAAAAAGAGCCCATTGGGCCAGTTGAAAACTGCAAGATTGCTAATATATATTTTTTAAAATAATAAAAAAAAAAAAAAAAAAAAAAAAAACAGGCTTTTTTTCATAATAGGTCATTTTCTACAGTAATGACCCATTTCTTTTAAGTTACCATGATTTACCTGTATTCATGGTGATCGCACAGGCTCAGAAGCTCATCTGATCTCTGTGGGAGTCCAACAGAGATTATAGTGAGTCTCTCAGTACAGAGTGACTGTTCACACCAGAGTCAATCGGAGATTAAAGCGAGCCTGTCAGCACAGTGTTTTCACACAAAGTACTGGTGCTCGGTGCATCCTTAGTGTTACCAAACAGTTCAGTCCACCTTCCCACTTACTTGTTTTCCATTTATTTCTGCATCGTCTCTTGTTTGATTGACAGCCCTATATAGCCAGTGAAGGCTGGACAGGTGACTGAAGAGTGCACTGAGCTCATTGGCCACACCCAGGGTGCACCGTGTGTCTGTACTTTCTTTTTGAACAGTCATCCTGTGCTGATGAGTTTTTCCACTCCGCAAAAACCATACCCCAAAGACCATGGCGGAATTGCTTTTTTTTTTATTATTATTATTATTATTATTATTACGTTTCATGCAAGCTTGGAATGTTTTTTCACATTTTCTAGTACAGTCTATGGTAAAATAAATGGTGTCATTCAAAACTATAATTCCTCATGCAGAAAACAACTCCTGAAACAAAAGTTTATGGCTTTTGGAACCATGGGAGAAAAAAAAAATGCAAAAATGGAAAATACCCTGGTCATTAACGGGTTAAGGCCGATTTCACATGTCTGACTTTCACGGTCTGCAAATGTGCCACAATTTCTCAAAACCTAAACCAACAGCCACGTATATACGTACGAGGCTGTTGAGTTTGGGTCAAGAATACTGCGGCCAGTCCATACAGCGAACGTGAAAGTCAGACATGTGAAGCTAGCAAAATTGTACTCTCATACCTGCACCTACCTGGATCCAGCATGGGACGCTTTGTGGTCTGCATCAGTGCAGGAGGAGACCTCAAAGTTCTACCTGCAGAAGGACTGCTGTGACCTGTGATTGGCTGCAGCGGTTATGTGCCTTTGAACCATTCTTCATCAGGAAAACTTAAGATATGGCTGCTCAATTCACTTCAAAGCTGCAGCCAAACACAGGCTGCAGTGGTTATCTTCCGGTGCATGTCAGGCGAGTTTGAAATGGTTTATTTCTCCTACCCCCAGGCCCTTTGAGAGCCGATCTTTTTGCACGGACAACCTTGTTAACTCCTGTGACCTGATCAATGTGCTCTTGTTCCTTTCCCCAGTTTTGCAGTGTTATATACCAGTATATGTATATTACCAATCCGCATCTTCAATTCTTGAAATATTTATTTTCTCAACCTTGAATTCTTGTTGTAGGGCAAAATATCATAAATTAAAATATGGAACAGAGTTAAGTCAAGGAGATATGAAGATGCCAGCAATCGAATCGGGTAAGCCTTTGGATGCTTCCATCAATTATTTTGCTCCCTGATCCTTTGTTAGCAGTTGCCAGAATTGTCATTTATTAGTATTTCTTCTGCTGAAAAGTCTCGTTCCATTCAGACTTCTCTTTGTCCATAGTGATATTTCCCGGATTAAGACTATTTGTGACAGATTTTTTTTGTCTGGTTTTATCGATACACCCTTGATTCAAATTAAATTTTTTATTGAATTATAAGAATACGTCCTGCTAGGCAAGCTTGGGGAAAATGTTCAAGGGGTACGTCTTCCCTTTTGAATTTCTCCCCCATCCAGTTAGATTAAAGACAAAGGAGTACACCCTCTTTGAAAACTATGATTATAATCAATATCTCACTGATCACAAGAACAATTTCCAAAATTTTGACAAAACAGAGTTGTATAGAGCATTTTTTTACCCATCACCTGAAAGTAAGGTTAATAATATAACTTTAATTGCAAAATCTTCTGTTTTACTCAAATTGGTTGATGCAAAAATGAGTACACCTCACATCAAAAACTGCTACAATGTAGTATTTTGTATGACCTCAATGATTGGTAAAGACAGCACCAAGTCTTCTGGGCAAGGAATGAATAAGCTGGTGACAGTGCGCTATCTATCTTTTTCCATTCTTGAGCAGCGTCCTTTTTAGAGCCTGGATGCTGGATGGAGAGTAATGACAACTTGTCTGTTCAGAATTCCCCATAGGTGTTCAGATAGGAGACACTTGGCTACTGAATCACTTTCACCCTGTTTTTCTTCAGAAATGCGATGTGTTTTGCATCATTGTCATCTTGGAAAAAATGCAGGTCTACCAAGGACACAAAGTGATGGTACTGTAGCATCTTTTTCAATATAAAGCAGTACATCTGTGAATTCATGATACAATCAATGAAATGTAGCTCCCCGACACCAGCAGCGCTCATACAGCCCCACATAAGGACACTGCCACCACCATGGTTCACTGTAGGCGCCATGCATTTTTCCAAATGCAATGGGGGCACGGGGACAGCCACTCATCAAATTCATTCTGAGCTGCATCGTTCACTACGCCACAAATGTTACTCAAGCAGGGACTGGAGTAGGAGTTTTGGCGCGGAGTATGCCGATGGGCCTCTTCATGAATCGGGTGCATCAGACTTCAGCCCATCTCCATATCAAGACTGGCATGAACAATGCTGGTCTTGATGTAACTGGCCCATACTATCTGTTCTTTAAGAACATTTACATCAGTTTCCTTCTCATCAGAGACAGGAAAACAATGACCGGTAACACCTGTATACACAGCTGATGAAACCAGATCCACCAATCACTATAGGTGATGTCAGGGCAGACCCTGCTCCTTGTGCCTTCACAGGCTTATTAGACACCTCAATATAAACGTAGGGTCTGTCTGTTCACTGTGTACAAAGCCTCATTGGCCAATGTGTAACTTCAGCCAAAACCTGCTGATTAAGGCAAAAATGGCCAATCTTCCACCCTGTATTGGGTGGTCCTGACTCTCCCCTTCATGCAGATATCGAATTCAGAGAGAAGGTTTGTGCAGGTGGATTTATCCCATGGGGAAAAGTGGGACTTATTCTCCTCGCCCCATTGAGAACACATGTACATTTGGCTGAGCAGAGTGCGCCGGTGCATGGGGGGCTTTTTTTTGTCTCATGTCATACTGCTATAGGAGTGAAGGACATTTATTGCAGATGATGCTTGGTCATCTCATGTGATCTGTATACCTTGCTATAAGTTGAGGCTATAGTCACACCAGGTTTTTCTTCTAATATATTTCAATCATCCAATTTTGTTTCTGCCAGACATCAAAATGTGATGTTTGTCTTGTATTTGGAGCAGAAGTGGTGTGAACAGAGCCTTATCTGTTGGTCAGATCGCAGTCTGTCCTCTGTATGTTGCTGACCATCCTTCACCTTCCTGAAATTGCTTACACAAGTATGCCTTAGTCATGTAAAATGTGCTACGCTAATCTGCGAGTTAATTACTTTTTTTAGCATATGTCTTTGTCATGTTTTTCCCATTGATGATGATAAAATTAATATACTGTAGATACTCGAGTATAAGCCAGCCCAAATCTAAGCCGAGGCACCTAATTTTACCACAAAAAAACTGAGATAACTTATTGACTCGAGTAGAAGCCTGGTATGCATGGCCTCCTCATACCTATCCTGGCATGCATGGCCCCCTCGTCCCCTATCCTGGTATGCATAGCTCCCTAATCCCTATTCTGGTATGTATGGCCCCCTCGTCCCTATGCTTGCATGCAGGGCCCCCATCAGAAACATATTAAAAACAAAAAAACATCCTACTTACCTTCTTGTGATCCCTCACAGTCTTGTTTCGATGCCAGCAGCTGATTTATGATTGTAAGCACCGCATGGCAGTGACATCATGCGCTGCTTACAAGCCGAGGACGACTGCCGGAATACTCACTGCCCCCCACACTGGGACTATGGGAGTGGAAGCCAGTGAATGTTCATTGCTCTTTAATAGTGGACACAGTAGTTGCAGCCGCCGTCTTTCTACAGTGGCTGGGCGATTGTGTGCCTGCTACTAAAGAGAGTGAAAATTTGCTGCCCTCCACGCCCATAGGAGTGAAGAGCAGTGAATATTTATTCCCTTAAGTAGTGGGCACATGTGATCGCCCGGCAGGTACAGGAAGCCGGTGGCCCTAACTACTGTGCCCGCTATTAAAGAGAAATTAATAAAAAAAATAAGAAAAAAGTAGGAGCGCACTTACCCTGGTGTGGTACACATCACTTTATTAGGACATAGAAAGTGGACAGCAGTGGGGCAGGATCAGCCATGGACAAGTTTCGTGCTAGATGGCACTTCAACGGGTCCCGTTGAAGTGCCATCTAGTACGAAACGGCCGTTGTCCATGGCTGATCCTGCCCCTCCCTGCTGTCCACTTTCTATGTCCTAATAAAGTGATGTGTACCACACCAGGGTAAGTGCGCTCCTACTTTTTTCTTATTTTTTTTTCAATTGGACTTCTTATATGTTTCTGGAAGCTTCACCCCTGACATTTTGTGTGGAGGATATATCCAGCCAATACTGCAGTCACAGGTGCTAGACCGTTTGGTTTATACGGTCGGTGGGTTTGTAATATCAGCAGTGCGGATACACATGTGCGTTCTGTGCTTTTGGATTAAAGAGAAATTAATATTCACTGCCCCCTACGCCCATGGAAGTGGAGAGAAGTGAATATTCAATTTGCTTTAGCAGCGAACACTCCCCTTCCGTCTTGTGGGACCCTCAGTAGATTCTAAGCCGAGGAGGGCTTTTTCAGCATAAAAAATGTGCTGAAAATCTCCGCTTTTACTTGAGTATATACGTTGTATATATTTTTTTATTCGCGCTCACATTTATTTTTGTGAAATTAGAGGTGAGCAGCCACTAGGTGGAACCTGTCTGTTTCTTAACAGAATTTGTTCTGTATCAAGTAAGACTGTGAAGTTAAAAAGAATCTGTCACCAGATTTTTGTTTTTTGTTTTTTTTTTTTCTTCCCCCACCATCTGATAGCGTCGTCTTGTAGTGGCAGAGACCCTGATTTCAGAAATGTCACTTACTGGGCTACTTGCTGCAGTTTTGATAAAATCAGTGTTTTATCTTCTGCAGAACTAGCAGCTCTCTAATGCTGAGCTCTGTTACACAAAGTGAACAGTGGTGTGGGCGGAGCTTTACACTGCACAGTCAGAAAACTACCAATCAGTGAAGGGAGCGAGGCTACACAGAGCAGGAGGACTACAGCAGGGGTCCCCAACTCCAGTCCTCAAGGCCCACCAACATGTCATGTTTTCAGGATTTCCTTAGTCTTGCCCAGGTAATAATTGCATCACCTGTGCAATGCAAAGGAAATCCTGAAAACATGACCTGTTGGTGGGCCTTGAGGACTGGAGTTGGGGACCTCTGCACTACAGGACATGAGATATCTAGTCCTGCAGTGATAATCCTCTGCTGGTAAAACACTGATATTATCAAAACTACATCAAGCAGTCCAATAAGTGAGACATCGCTGGAATCAGGATTTCTGTCACTATATTATGCTTCTCTCCGTTTACGTGGCAAAAACATGGTGATCGTTTCCCTTTAACCAGTGGCATTTTGTTCTGTGCTTTTGATAGTATATTTTATAGATTTACAGTAGATATAACTTTAGGCAGCTGATTTTAGAAAATCAATTTTGTTTATCACATGAAAAAATATTCTAAACTAAGAGAGCGATCCTCATTTAAGACCCTCATCTATTAAGTATAACAAGAGCAGCTTCAAGGGATCATTGCACTCTGGAGGACAGACCACACTGGATTTTTGTGTGAACTGTGCAATACTTCCTTCCCCCTATGGTGGCGCTGCAGGAGAATGGAGCACTTCTGCCGGAGATTTAATCTGCTTTGCCTTAGTCCTCTGATCAACGTATTTATGGGGATTCTTCTAACCATGACTGTCATTTGTGGATGTGACCTGCGGCCTGGCTTTGCTGGGTCTAAGGAGTAATATCTTGCTGATGACATCCATCATTATTTACTGTTGCCTTTCAGAAGAAACCAAAGAATCCGAGATTCCCCCAGGGCTTCCGAATAGTCAGCTGACCTGGAAACAAGGCCGACAGCTGTTGAGACAGTAAGTAAATAAGTAAAGACATATGGCAGATTTAGTTACCGGCTCATAATACTGTTTTTGATGGGTTGGGAGGCAGATCATGGGGGCTTCGGGCTGACAAATGTGCTTCCAGCATCACAAAGTGTTTGATGAATTGAGTTTAATTCCCATCTAAAGTCCAGTTTTGCATCAGATTGACCACCAAAACAATTCCTCTATAAAAGAAAGCTCGCTATGATCCTCTTCACACAAAACAACTTGTAACCAACTGAGGTAGTGAAGTAATAACACGATCAAAGTTTATAAAAATATAGAATTCTTTATTAATACATTTAGACAGAAGTATTTCAATACGTAGAAAATATAACTACAAATAACTGTTATATACAATTTACAGCAATAGTGAACACACCATTGCGCATGGACTAGAATAAAATTAGCAACAGAGACAAAGTATAGAGAGTGTGACTGATCCTAAACCTGCCAATCTACATAATATGAAGACAATATCATGACAGAATAGTCCGTAAGTTTGCAGATTGATATAGCCCTAACTAGTATATCAGCTTAATGGAGCATGCTAATATAACACCTGAATGGATAATTAGCCCTTATAAATAAGGGGTGAACATTAACTAAATAAACATGGTAACAGAGGGTCACAAAATAGACCCAACCTATATGTATAGGATTAAACATCCACCAGGAGAATATAGCATAATAAAGTCAGTCCATTACCTGCGGCCATATCGGTACAGTATAGCAGTCACACGAACACCTCGACGCGCGTTTCGCTGACCCCGCAGCTTCGTCAGGAGGTGACCCATGATGTATATGGCGTCTATATATATCCTAACAGTAATTGTCTAGCTGTCTGCAGCTGTAGCGGCGCGTACCCGGCATGTTGTCGCTCCGTACTGAGCCCGGCGCTCAGGGATCACGTCTTCCGGCCACATGATCCGGTCACCTGACCGGACCCGTTGCCAAGACTACGCGATGCCGCTACTGAGCGCCGAAGCCCACACCGAACGACAGCGCATGCTCGGGACGCGCATAAGTCTGCATCTATTACAAGACTCTACTCCGGTAAGAAATCCCCACTATTGTCGGTACTATTGCCGTCACCGACCCCCAAATGGGGTAAATAGACTCAAGTACTGTACAGGTGAACTGTCAATACATATCACTAAGTGTCCTCATCCGTTATTGTGCAGATCCCAATATATATGAATAGTGCCTATATACTTATACAATAGTTGTATATGAATATGCAATGTAACATCCAGAGTGTATAGATCAAAAAGCATTCTATTAACAATAAAAATAATAAAAATAAAAAGTACAAAAAAGAAAAAGAAAACCACAAATTATGATATGTGGAATATATAAATACATAAAGATCCACCGCTCTAAGCCATTCCCAGTTTTGCATCAGGTCTGCAGCAACGTCTACGAACCTAGTGCGGTAAGGCATAGTTTCACATGCAGGCCCTATGTACCCGGCCGTCTGGGGAGTTTTCTACTGAATGGTATATAAATCTGCATTTTTGTGCAGTATTCACCTTTCATTCTTGGAAATCTGTCTCTACACCTATGGTTACTGTAGTTACTGTAATGGCTGCCACTGGTGGTTGTCACTAAGCCAGGGTTTTCACAAGCGACATCTGAATAGAATAGCAGAGAACTTCTTACAAGAATGCCACTAGCCATGGGGGCCTGTGAGCCCCCTACATGTGCTGCTGGGGAACAGCTATTATGGCGCTCTGCACCTTCCAGCCTAACTTTGACTACAGATGCAAGAGTGCATTGATCAGGCACGGTCTTGAGGTGGAACTGTTCTTTCACACCTCTCGTGTCTCCCCTTTTCCTCATAGTTTGTAAGCTTACGAGCAGGGTCCTCACTCCTCCTGGTATCTGTTTTGAACTGTATTTCTGTTATGCTGTAATGTCTATTGTATGTACAAGTCCCCTCTATAATTTGTAAAGCGCTACGGAATATGTTGGCGCTATATAAATAAAAATTATTATTATATTATTATTATTCACAAGGTTCTTCGCACATCAGAGCTCATCTGAGTGATATTTTTCAAAGACTTTCAATTGAGCCCACCTTAAGTAGTGGATAAGAGCAGCACTCTGCTCAATGCTGCTGCCCCTCTGCCCATAATTTGTGATTGTTGGAAATTCTGCACCCAAGACCCCAAATTACTGACCAGTCACTGTGCCTTGCCTAAAGTCTTGTGAAAGTGTAATTCCATGCTGCTTCAATCAAAAAAGAAAATTAAAGCAACTTTTCAGTTGGTAGTTATTAAAAATGTTAGTGTTTTATGTCTACAGCACCTATACAGACCTATGCTTCTCCATGGTAAAAGGCAGCAAACACCTGTGCAGTCTGATTCCGCTGTCATCTTTCCTCATATCTATACCCATTATTCCGCTCGTATGTATGTAATGAAGATGTAGTGGACGAATTGAGATATGACTGAAGCATCAGGCTACACAGGGTTTGTCTGTCTGTGTCTATTGGGACACATAGGTCTGCATTGGTGCTTTTTAAACGCAAAAGATGATCCTAACTGGAAAGTGTTTGAGAATGGACAGCTCTTTATGTTGAGCTTACTGTGCTCTTCTTGTGCAGGTATCTTCAAGAGGTCGGCTATACAGATACAATACTAGATGTCCGGTCACAAAGGGTACGCTCTCTGCTCGGACTATCAGGTTCTGAGCCCAATGGTTCAGTGGAGCCAAAGAACCTAGAACAGATTCTTAATGGCGGAGATGCTTCACTTAAACAAAAGGGACAGGAAAACAAAAGGTATACATGTGCGTCCTCCCTCATGTTTTTATATATCCGTATACCAGCACTTTTTTGTGGAGAAATCATTACAAACTGAATGTTACTAAAGGCTGTAGATATTTGTGAAGGCACACACTTGCATATATGCATGTGCGGGTGTATGTATGTGTGTGTGTATATCTCTCAAAAAAATAAAGGGAGCACTTAAACAACAAAATAAAACTTCTGTGAAATCAACCTGTCCACTTAAAAAGCAACACTGTTTGACAATCAATTTCACATGCTGTTGTGCAAATGGAATAGACAACAGCTGGAAATTATTGGCAATTATCAAGACACACTCAAAAAAGGAGTGGTTCTGCAGGTGGAGAACCACAGACCACATCTCAGTACCAATGCTTTCTGGCTGATGTTTTGGTCACTTTTGAATGTTGGTTGTGCTTTCACACTCGTGGTAGCATGAGACGGACTGTACAACCCACACAAGTGGCTCAGGTAGTGCAGCTCATCCAGGATGGCACATCAATGCGAGCTGTGGCAAGAAGGTTTGCTGTGTCTGTCAGTGTAGTGTCCAGAGGCTTGAGGTGCTACCAGGAGACGTGGAGGGGGCCATGGGAGGGCAACAACCCAGCAAGCAGGACTGCTACCTCAGCCTTTGTGCAAGAAGGAAAAGGAGGAGCACTGCCAGAGCCCTGCAAAATGACCTCCAGCAGGCTACAAATGTGCATGTGTATGCACAAACGGTTAGAAACTGACTCCCTGAGGATGGTCCGAGTGCCCAACGTCCACAGCTGGGGGTTGTGCTCACAGCCCACCACCTTGCAGGATGCTTGGAATTTGCCACAGAACACCAGGATTGGCATATTCACCACTGGCGCCCTGTGCTCTTCACAGATGAAAGCAGGCTCACACTGAGCACATGTGACAGACGTGACAGAGTTTGGAGATGCCGTGGAGAGCGATCTGCCTGAAACATCCTTCAGCATGACCGGTTTGTCGTGGGTCAGTAACGGTGTGGGGTGGCATTTCTTTGGAGGGCCGCACAGCCCTCCATTGGCTCGCCAGAGGTAGCCTGACTGCCATTGGGTACCGAGATGAGATCCTCAGACCCCTTGTGAGACCATATGCTGGTGCGGTTGGCCCTGGGTTCCTCATAATGCAGGACAATGCCAGACCTCATGTGGCTGGAGTGTGTCAGCAGTTCCTGCAAGATGAAGGCATTGAAGCTATGGACTGGCCCCGCCCATTCCCCAGACCTGAATCCAATTTAACACATCTTGGACATTATGTCTCGCACCATCCGCCAACATCACGTTGCACCACAGACTGTCCAGGAGTTGGCGGATGCTTTAGTCCAGGTCTGGGAGGAGATCCCTCAGGAGACCATTCGCTGCCTCATCAGGAGCATGCCCAGGCGTTGTAGGGGGGTCATACAGGCATGTGGAGGCCACACACACTACTGAGCATCATTTCCTTGTCTTGAGGCATTTCCACTGAAGTTGGATCAGCCTGTAACTTCATTTTCCACTTTGATTTTGAGCATCATTCCAACTCCAGACCTCTGTGGGATATTAGTTGTGATTTACTTAAATAATTTTTAGGTTTTATTGTTCTCAACACATTCCACTATGTAATGAGTAAAGATTTACAACTGGAATATTTCATTCAGTGATATCTAGGATGTGGGATTTTAGTGTTCCCTTTATTTTTTTGAGTATTGTATGTATATATAGTTGGAGAGATAGATATCTATATAGATAGATATACTAGATGGTGGCCCAATTCTCACGCATCGGGTATTCTAGAATATGCATGTCCACGTAGTATATTGTGTAACATATAATCCCTTTAAAAACAAATATATTTATTTAGAAATAGTCTAAAAAAATACCACTGAACACAGAAAAATGGAATACAGAAACGAATCCACTAAGTGCACCTTTCCTCACAGATAGCCCTACACTCACCTACTATCCCTTCCTGACAGTGGAGGTTGGCACCCTGATAGATATTTTGGCGCCCCCACTCCGCGACGGCTGACACCTGCTATCCCTATTAATGTAACTAGTCAGCTATAGGAGGGAAAACAATGAGCAATAAAAAGAAATGAAGGAAGATGTAGGGTAGAGAAAAACTAAGGTGCACAAAAATCCTATATATCAGGGTGCCAACCTCCACTGTCGGGAAGGGATAGTAGGTGAGTGTAGGGCTATCTGTGAGGAAAGGTGCACTTAGTGGATTCGTTTCTGTATTCCATTTTTCTGTGTTCACTGGGAAGTGGTATTTTTTAGACTATTTCTAAATAAATATATTTGTTTTTAAAGGGATTATATGTTACACGGTTTTTGATTTTCCCTTTTGTTTATTTGTTTTTTGGATGTTTTTTCTTCCACGTAGTATATTGCCCAGCCACGTAGTAGATTGCCCAGCCACGTAGTAGATTGCCCAGCCACGTAGTATATTGCCCAGCCACATAGTATATTGCACAGCGACGGAGTATATTGCACAGCGACGGAGTATACAGCACAGGGCCACGTAGTATACAGACTTAAAATAAAAAATAAACATATACTCGCCCTCCGTTGAAGTCCTGGCCCTATGTGCGGTGCACGCGGCAGCTTCCGGTCCCAGGGTTTGGTATGGGCACAGGACCTGTGATGACGTTGCAGTCACATGACCGTGACGTCATGGCAGGTCTTTCTCGCAGGACCTGTGATGACGTCGCGGTCACATGACCGTGACGTCATGGCAGGTCCTTGTCGCATACCATCCTTGCCACCGGAACCTGCCACTTGCATGGATCTGTCACCAAAGCATCGCGAGGAGCGGGAAAGGCGCTGGAATGTGAGTATATGATGATTTTTTATTTATTTTAATTATTTTTAACATTAGATATTTTTACTATTGAGGCTGCATTGCTCTGACTGAAAGTGAAACTTCACTTTCAACAGCCAATCGTAATATTTCACCAATGAAAATTGGTAAAATATTACAATCCAGCCATGGCCGCTGCTGCAATATCATCGGCCATGGCTGGAGACCGCGATCTGCCACCGATCCACCGCCCCAGTCCTCCATCCTGTCCTGTGCTCCGCTCCCCTCCTGTCCGCTCCCCCTTCCGTCCGATCCAAAACACCCCCAACCACCTCTCCCCCCTCCCCCCCCCTTGTCCTATCCCACCCCCCTCGTCCGATCCCACCCCCGCATACTTACCGACCTCCGATGTCCGTCCGTCTTCTGCATGGGCGCCGCCATCTTCCAAAATCTGACGGCCGGCAGATTCATTCCAAGTACATTTTGATCACACTGATAAAACCTATCACAGTGATCAAAATAATAAATAACCCCTTCACCCTTTATCACCCCATAGTTAGGGACAATAATAAAATAAAATATATTTACTTTTATTTTTCCACTATGGTTAGGGTTAGACCTGGGGTTAGGGCTAGACCTGGGGTTAGGGCTAGACCTGGGGTTAGGGCTAGACCTGGGGTTAGGGCTAGACCTGGGGTTAGGGCTAGACCTGGGGATAGGGTTAGACCTGGGGTTAGGGTTAGACCTGGGGTTAGGGTTAGACCTGGGGTTAGGGTTAGACCTGGGGTTAGGGTTAGACCTGGGGTTAGGGTTAGACCTGGGGTTAGTGTTATGAACAGGTAATTCAGAACCACAATGGACCTTGAAGTTCAGAGCACACAAAGTGACCTGACATTGACCAAAAACATAGGACGAGCTCTGAGACGTGGAAACTCTGCTGACCGCAATCCCTAATCCTATCACACCACACCAGAGGTAGCCGTGGATTGCGCCTAACGCTCCCTATGCAACTCGGCACAGCCTGAGAAACTAACTAGCCCTGAAGATAGAAAAATAAGCCTACCTTGCCTCAGAGAAATTCCCCAAAGGAAAAGGCAGCCCCCCACATATAATGACTGTGAGTAAAGATGAAATACAAACACAGAGATGAAATAGATTTCGCAAAGTGAGGCCCGACTTACTGAATAGACCGAGGATAGGAAAAATAGCTTTGCGGTCAACACAAAAACCTACAAACAACCACGCAGAGGGGCAAAAAGACCCTCCGCACCGACTAACGGTACGGAGGTGCTCCCTCTGCGTCTCAGAGCTTCCAGCAAGCAAGAAAAAACAATATAGCAAGCTGGACAGAAAAAACAGCAAACAAAAGTAACACAAGCAGAACTTAGCTTATGCAGGATAGACAGGCCACAGGAACGATCCAGGAGGAAGCAAGACCAATACTAGAACATAGACTGGAGGCCAGGATCAAAGCACCAGGTGGAGTTAAATAGAGCAGCACCTAACGACTTAACCTCATCACCTGAGGAAGGAAACTCAGAAGCCGCAGTACCACTCTCATCCACCAAAGGAAGCTCATAGACAGAACCAGCCGAAGTACCACTCACGACCACAGGAGGGAGCTTGGCCACAGAATTCACAACAGTACTCCCCACCCCCCCCTTGAGGAGGGGTCACCGAACCGTCACCAGAGCCCCCAGGCCGACCAGGATGAGCCACATGAAAGGCACGAACTAGATCGGCAGCATGGACATCAGAGGCAAAGACCCAGGAATTATCTTCCTGACCATAACCTTTCCACTTAACCAGATACTGGAGTTTCCGTCTCGAAACACGAGAATCCAAAATCTTCTCCACTATATACTCCAATTCCCCTTCAACCAAAACCGGAGCAGGAGGATCAATAGATGGAACCACAGGTGCCACGTATCTCCGCAACAATGACCTATGGAACACGTTATGGCTGGAAAAAGAAGCCGGAAGAGTCAAACGAAAAGACACAGGATTAAGAACCTCAGAAATCCTATATGGACCAATGAAACGAGGCTTAAATTTAGGAGAGGAAACCTTCATAGGAATATAACGAGATGACAACCAAACCAAATCCCCAACACGAAGTCGGGGACCCACACAGCGCCTGCGGTTAGCGAAACGTTGAGCCTTCTCCTGGGACAAAGTCAAATTGTCCATTACATGAGTCCAAATCTGCAGCAACCTATCCACCACAGTATCCACACCAGGACAGTCCGAAGACTCAACCTGCCCTGAAGAGAAACGAGGATGGAACCCAGAATTGCAGAAAAACGGCGAAACCAAAGTAGCCGAGCTGGCCCGATTATTAAGGGCGAACTCGGCCAAAGGCAAAAAGGACACCCAATCATCCTGATCAGCAGAAACAAAAGATCTGAGATATGTTTCCAAGGTCTGATTGGTTCGTTCAGTCTGGCCATTTGTCTGAGGATGGAAAGCCGAGGAAAAAGACAAATCAATGCCCATCCTAGCACAAAAGGCTCGCCAAAACCTCGAAACAAACTGGGAACCTCTGTCAGAAACGATGTTCTCTGGAATGCCATGTAAACGAACCACATGCTGGAAAAACAATGGCACCAAATCAGAGGAGGAAGGCAATTTAGACAAGGGCACCAAATGGACCATCTTAGAGAAGCGATCACAAACCACCCAAATGACCGACATTCTTTGAGAGACGGGGAGATCCGAAATAAAATCCATAGAGATGTGTCCAAGGCCTCTTCGAGACCGGCAAGGGCAAAAGCAACCCACTGGCACGAGAACAGCAGGGCTTAGCCCGAGCACAAATCCCACAGGACTGCACAAAAGAACGCACATCCCGCGACAGAGACGGCCACCAAAAGGATCTAGCCACCAAATCTCTGGTACCAAAGATTCCAGGATGACCAGCCAACACCGAACAATGAACCTCAGAGATAACTTTATTCGTCCACCTATCAGGGACAAACAGTTTCTCCGCTGGGCAACGGTCAGGTCTATTAGCCTGAAATTTTTGCAGCACCCGCCGCAAATCAGGGGAGATGGCAGACAAAATTACCCCCTCTTTGAGAATAAACGCCAGCTCAGGCAAACCCGGAGAATCGGGCACAAAACTCCTAGACAGGGCATCCGCCTTCACATTTTTAGAGCCCGGAAGGTACGAAACCACAAAGTCAAAACGGGAGAAAAACAGCGACCAACGAGCCTGTCTAGGATTCAACCGTTTGGCAGACTCGAGATAAGTCAAATTCTTGTGATCAGTCAAGACCACCACGCGATGCTTAGCTCCTTCAAGCCAATGACGCCACTCCTCGAATGCCCACTTCATGGCCAGCAACTCTCGATTGCCAACATCATAATTTCGCTCAGCAGGCGAAAATTTCCTGGAAAAGAAGGCGCATGGTTTCATCACCGAGCAATCAGAACTTCTCTGCGACAAAACAGCCCCTGCTCCAATTTCAGAAGCATCAACCTCGACCTGGAACGGAAGCGAAACATCTGGTTGGCACAACACAGGGGCAGAAGAAAAACGACGCTTCAACTCCTGAAAAGCTTCCACAGCAGCAGAAGACCAATTGACCAAATCAGCAACCTTCTTGGTCAAATCAGTCAACGGTTTAGCAATACTAGAAAAATTATTGATGAAGCGACGATAAAAATTAGCAAAGCCCAGGAACTTCTGCAGACTCTTCAGGGATGTTGGCTGAGTCCAATCATAAATGGCCTGAACTTTAACAGGGTCCATCTCGATAGTAGAAGGAGAAAAAATGAACCCCAAAAATGAAACCTACTGAACACCAAAGAGACACTTTGACCCCTTCACAAACAAAGAATTAGCACGCAGGACCTGGAACACCATTCTGACCTGCTTCACATGAGACTCCCAATCATCCGAGAAGACCAAAATATCATCCAAGTATACAATCAGGAATTTATCCAGGTACTCTCGGAAGATGTCATGCATAAAGGACTGAAACACTGATGGAGCATTAGAAAGCCCGAATGGCATAACCAGGTACTCAAAATGGCCTTCGGGCGTATTAAATGCTGTTTTCCATTCATCGCCCCGTTTAATACGCACAAGATTATACGCACCACGAAGATCTATCTTGGTGAACCAACTAGCCCCCTTAATCCGAGCAAACAAATCAGACAGCAGCGGCAAGGGGTACTGAAATTTGACCGTAATTTTATTTAGAAGGCGGTAATCAATACAACGTCTCAGCGAACCATCCTTCTTGGCCACAAAAAAGAACCCCGCTCCTAATGGCGACGATGACGGGCGAATATGACCCTTCTCCAAAGACTCCTTCACGTAACTCCGCATAGCGGCGTGCTCAGGTACAGATAAATTAAACAGTCGACCCTTAGGAAACTTACTACCAGGAATCAAATCGATAGCACAATCACAATCCCTATGCGGAGGTAGGGCATTGGACTTGGGCTCATCGAATACATCCCGGTAATCAGACGAGAACTCTGGGACCTCAGAAGGGGTGGATGATGAGAGAGACAGAAATGGAACATCACCATGTACCCCCTGACAACCCCAGCTGGACACAGACATTGATTTCCAATCTAATACTGGGTTATGGACTTGTAGTTATGGCAACCCCAACACGACCACATCATGCAGATTATGCAACACCAGAAAGCGAATATCCTCCTGGTGCGCAGGAGCCATGCACATGGTCAGCTGGGTCCAATACTGAGGCTTATTCTTGGCCAAAGGCGTAGCATCAATTCCTCTCAATGGAATAAGACACTGCAAGGGCTCCAAGACAAACCCACAGCGCCTAGCAAACTCCAAGTCCATCAAATTCAGGGCAGCGCCTTAATCCACAAATGCCATGACAGAATAGGAAGACAAAGAGCAGATCAAAGTAACGGACAAAAGAAATTTCGACAGTACCGTACCAATGGTGGCGGACCTAGCGAACCGCTTAGTGCGCTTAGGACAATCGGAGATAGCATGAGTGGAATCACCACAGTAGAAACACAGCCCATTCTGACGTCTGTGTTCTTGCCTTTCCGCTCTGGTCAAAGTCCTATCGCACTGCATAGGCTCAGGTTTATGCTCAGATAATACCGCCAAATGGTGCACAGATTTACGCTCACGCAAGCGTCGACCGATCTGAATGGCCAAAGACATAGACTCATTTAGACCAGCAGGCATAGGAAATCCCACCATGACATCCTTAAGGGCTTCAGAGAGACCCTTTCTGAAAATAGCTGCCAGCGCACATTCATTCCATTGAGTGAGCACGGACCACTTTCTAAACTTCTGACAATAAATCTCTATCTCATCCTGACCCTGACACAGAGCCAGCAAATTTTTCTCTGCCTGATCCACTGAATTGGGTTCGTCGTACAGCAATCCGAGCGCCAGAAAAAACGCATCAATATTACATAATGCAGGATCTCCTGGCGCAAGGGAAAATGCCCAGTCTTGAGGGTCGCCACGTAATAAAGAAATAATGATCTTAACTTGTTGAACTGGGTCACCAGAGGAGCGGGGTTTCAAAGCCAGAAATAGTTTAATTATTTTTAAAATTCAAAAACTTAGCTCTATCTCCAGAAAATAACTCAGGAATAGGAATTTTAGGTTCTAACATAGGATTCTGAACCACTAAATATTGAATGTTCTGTACTCTTATAGTGAGATTATCCATCAAAGAGGACAGACCCTGAATGTCCATGTCCACACCTGTGTTCTGAACCACCCTGATGTAAAGGGGAAAAGAAAGACAGAACACAGTGCAAAGAAAAAAAAATGGTCTCAGAACTTCTCTTTTCCCTCTATTGAGAAGCATTAGTACTTTGGGCCTCCAGTACTGTTATGAACAGGTAATTCAGAACCACAATGGACCTTGAAGTTCAGAGCACACAAAGTGACCTGACATTGACCAAAAACATAGGACGAGCTCTGAGACGTGGAAACTCTGCTGACCGCAATCCCTAATCCTATCACACCACACCAGAGGTAGCCGTGGATTGCGCCTAACGCTCTCTATGCAACTCTGCACAGCCTGAGAAACTAACTAGCCCTGAAGATAGAAAAATAAGCCTACCTTGCCTCAGAGAAATTCCCCAAAGGAAAAGGCAGCCCCCCCACATATAATGACTGTGAGTAAAGATGAAATACAAACACAGAGATGAAATAGATTTAGCAAAGTGAGGCCCGACTTACTGAATAGACCGAGGATAGGAAAGATAGCTTTGCGGTCAACACAAAAACCTACAAACAACCACGCAGAGGTGCAAAAAGACCCTCCGCTCCGACTAACGGTACGGAGGTGCTCCCTCTGCATCTCAGAGCTTCCAGCAAGCAAGAAAAACCAATATAGCAAGCTAAACAGAAAAAACAGCAAACAAAAGTAACACAAGCAGAACTTAGCTTATGCAGGATAGACAGGCCACAGGAACGATCCAGGAGGAAGCAAGACCAATACTAGAACATTGACTGGAGGCCAGGATCAAAGCACCAGGTGGAGTTAAATAGAGCAGCACCTAACGACTTAACCTCATCACCTGAGGAAGGAAACTCAGAAGCCGCAGTACCACTCTCATCCACCAAAGGAAGCTCATAGACAGAACCAGCCGATGTACCACTCACGACCGCAGGAGGGAGCTTGGCCACAGAATTCACAACAGGTTAGGGTTAGACCTGGGGTTAGGGTTAGGCTTAGAACAAGGGTGTGTGCGGATTTGGCTGCGGATCCACAGTGGATTGGCCGCTGCAGATTCATAGCAGTTTTCCATCACGTTTACAGTACCATGTAAACGTATGGAAAACCAAACCCGCTGTGCCCATGGTGCGGAAAATACCGCACGGAAACGCTGCGTTGTATTTTCCGTAGCATGTCAATTCTTTGTGCGGATTCCGCAGCCTTTTACACCTGTTCCTCAATAGGAATCCGCAGGTGAAATCCGCACAAAAACACTGGAAATCCACGGTAAATCAGCAGGTAAAACGCACTGCGTTTTACCTGCGGATTGTTCAAAAACTGTGCGGAAAAATCCTCACACGAATCCGCAACGTGGGCACATAGCCTTAGGGTTGGAATTAAGGTTAGGGTTGGAAATGGGGTTAAGATTATGGTTAGGGGTGTGTTGGGGTTAGGGTTAGGCTTGTGATTATGGTTGGGGTTAGGGGTGTGTTGGGGTTAGGGTTGTGATTAGGGTTATGGCTAGAGTTGGGATTAGGGTAGGGGTGTGTTGGGGTTAGTGTTGGGGTTAGAATTGAGGAGTTACCACTGTTTAGGCACATCAGGGGTCTCCAAACGCGACATTGCACCACCATTGAGTCCAGCCAATCTTGTGTTCGAAAAGTCAAATGGTGCTCCCTCCCTTTCGAGCCCCGACGTGCGCCCAAACAGTGGTTTACCCAAACATATGGGGCATATGGGGTTCAAAGTGCTCACCACACCTCTAGATAAGTTCCTTGGGAGGTCTAGTTTCCAAAATGGGGTCACTTGTGGGGGAGCTTCAATGTTTAGGCACACAGGGGCTCTCCAAACGAGACATGGTGTCCTCCAAAGATTGGAGCCAATTTTTCATTCAAAAAGTCAAATGGCGCTCCTTCCCTTCCGAGCCCTGTCGTGCGCCAAAACAGTGGTTCCCCCCCACATATGGAGTATCGGAGTACTCAGGGCAAATTGTACAAAACTTTCGGGGTCCAGTTTCTCTTTTTACCCTTGGGAAAATAAAAAAATTGTTGCTGAAAGATCATTTTTGCGACTAAAAAATGAAATGTTCATTTTTTCCTTCCATGTTGCCTCTGCTGCTGTGAAGTACCAGAAGGGTTAATAAACTTATTGAATGTGGTTTTGAGTACCTTGAGGGGTGCAGTTTTTAGAATGGTGTCACTTTTGGGTATTTTCAGCCATATAGACCCCTCAAACTAACTTCAAATGTGAGGTGTCCCTAAAAAAAAAATGGTTTTGTAAATTTTGTTGTAAAAATGAGAAATCACTGGTCAAATTTTAACCCTTATAACTTCCTAGCGAAAAAAAAAATGTTGTTTCCAAAATTGTGCTGATGTAAAGTAGACATGTGAGTAATGTTATTTATTAACTATTTTGTGCCACATAAGTCTCTGGTTTAACAGAATAAAAATTTGAAAATTGTGAAATTTTCAAAAAAATTTCCAAATTTCCGATTTTTTTTTTTTTTTTTTTTTTTTTTTTTTTTCACAAGCGCAAAAAATTATCGACCTAAATTTACTACTAACATGAAGCCCAGTATGTCACGAAAAAACATTTTCAGAATCGCTAGGATCCGTTGAAGCGTTCCTGAGTTACCTCATAAAGGGACTCTGGTCAGAATTGCAAAAAATGGCCAGGTCATTAAGGTCAAAATAGGCTGGGTCATGAAGGGGTTAATATAAGAGTTTTGGCTCCTGGAAGAATGGGAGGGAAAAATGCAAAAATGATAATTGTGGCGGAAAGGGATTAGAGATGTCTGACAATTATTTATTTATTTTTTTTGCATAATTTTTTCCAAGAGTCCTAATTTTTTTCAATTTTTGTTGACATAGCCATTTGAATTCTTGTTCTTGCATGGCACCATTCGTTTTACTAATCAATGTCCTGAAAAACAATCTTAAAAAATTCCAAGTGCAGTGCAAATGGGAAAAACATGCAATTCTGCAATTGGTTTTTGGATTTTTTGTGTTATATTTCTTAAAAATGACTTGTCAACACGATTTCCAGGTAGCCACAATTCCAGTCCTATATAAAATTTAAGATTCTATAAGTCCAGAAGGCAAAGGGTGGAACTTCTCTTTGCACCTGAAACATTACATAGCGAATTTGCACAAATGATGAACAGGAGGGTGTAATAATCTATGTATTGATTTGTGAACTCTCTTTGTAGGAACTCAGGTGATGTACTCGAAACTTTTAATTTCTTAGAAAGCGCAGATGACAGTGATGAAGAAGATGAAGGGGACCTTATAGAAGAGGTCACAGATGGCAATGACAAACAACGGTTAAACAAAAAACATAAAGTAAGTTATGGTAGACTATGAATGCCTACTGTACAACCAAAATGAAAGTGCTTCTCCAGCTGAAGAGCACGTCTTATCCCTTTTTAAAGGGACCCTGACAGCAGGATCGGCACTTGTAAACGAATTATATGGCTGCATTTATCTTATAATGGTGATTACAGGCAAGTCCTTTGAGTGGAGCAAGTTCACAGTATGTCTGGATTGGCACCTTGTTGAAGATCATTCTTCACGTACTCTTGTGAATAGGACTAGTCCAAGAGGCTCACTTGTCCAATCTCACCATAGTGCCCCCACTAAGGCGTGACTGAGTTTCCTGATCCGCCCTCCACTGCCACCTGGGAATTTGATTCCTGCGGCCACTCATGAACATTGGGACTGCAGGCATTAGTGCATTGTATCGCTGCCTTGATGCCAAAGGCTTGCAGTATAGAGGATGGGAGAATAGTGCCCCCTTGTCAGAGATCAGCCATTAGCTAATGCTTCAGCTCACAGGCTTGTTCTTCTTGACAATGAATAGATTGTGCGAAAACATCTCATCTCAAACTTCTCCTTTAAACAGATTGGAAATGAAGGTTTAGCGGCAGAACTTGCTGATGACACAGAGGAAGCATTGAAAGAGTTTGATTTTCTTGTGACTGCAGAAGATGGCGAAGGAGCCGGAGAGGCCAGAAGTTCAGGAGACGGGACTGAGTGGGGTAAGTGTACGTATTCTTTTTTATCTAGACACTGGGGCTTTACATGGAAAAACCAATAGAACTGGCCAGCAAGAATTTTGACTTGAACTTTTAGATTTGACCAAGCTGCTTGTCATGGATTCTTGTGTATGTAGTCATTGCCACACAAACTGAGTATATTCTGTTTTATTGGTCATTGGCTGCAGAATGCAAAGGCTCTTATTAGTTTGCCAAGCTGTACCTTTTTATCAGGGTTAAGGTTTTTCTTTTTGTAACCCGTTTTATTGAATTCACAACTTAACCCTTTTCGTGGACATAATTGTATATCCAGACTGCATATGATTTGGGGGTTACAGTTACTGATAAAATGGTATAGGAGTCGTTCCCGTGCGTAGCTCCTGCTGTGTACGGTCGGACAGAGCCGTGCCGATCCCATCGCTCAAACCTCTCTGTCAAGAGTGACAGCAGCACGTGAGGAGTTTGACAAAGGCTAAAAAAGGAAGAGATTGCCCGGTCTGGGCCTGATGGCCGTCTAACTCCAACACTGACCTGTTACATAATGCACTGTGCAACATAGGTTTTACTATGTAATATCACTAGCAAGTACTATAAAAGAAACATGGTTTTAGTGTTAGAAAAAAAAAGGAAAACATAATGGTAAAAAAATAGTTAAACAGCTCCCTGCAAAAGCTGTCAGAGTCATATTTGTTCCAAAATGGTATGACTAAAACCTACACCTCATTAAGCAAAAACAAGCCCTCGTGCAGTTCTGTAGACAGAAAAAGTTAGGACTCCTCCTATAATGCAGCGACCAAAATACCGTAAGTGGTTTTTCTGTAAGTGATTTTGCATGTGAAAATGTATTAAAATATAAAAAGGTGGGTATCACTGTAATCGTATCAACTAACAGAATAACGTTGGCTTGTCAATTAAACTCTAAAAGATTAACATTTAAATAGCATTCCAGATTTAGTGTTATGTGCATGCCTATTACCGCCCAAAAATTGAACAGTGATCAAAAAGTTGCACTTGCCAAAAGTGGGACGAGCGAAAACCGCAAATTGTTCTGTTAAAAACAAGCCTTCCTATAACACTATCTACAGACCTGTAAAATATGGTGACAAATGAAGATTTTTTTTTTTTTGTTATAAAATAATAAAACTTTTTCCTTTGCAAAATTAGCAGAACTTAAAAAATAAAATGAATAAAAATTAAATTTGTGATGCGGTGATTTGATCAACCCACACAGTAAAGAGCACATATGTATATTGAACGATGTCAGTATGGGGTTAAACACTATTCATCTGTCGCAGGTGTGTGGCGCGAGCACCAGTTTTGAAAAATATGAAAAACCCCCCCCACACACACGTTTGATTTGCCCTCCTTTCCCCTTCCCCCCCCATTAAAGATTAATATAATAAATTACAGGTATGGTATCGTTGCTGCTCCATGTCAGTCCACTGAGGCTGGAATAGCTGCAATTGTAGGAGCCCTGTCCTTCTTTGGAGAATTGTGAAATTGCGATTAAGAGACGTTATCATGTCAGGGGAGGACGGGATAGTCGGCAAGAACTTACAAAGGTGTCTCGTTTTGTCAGGATAATGCGCCTGCCCATAAGCATTGCCCTGCAGAAACTTTGAGATCAGCTTTGAGTTTGACAATCTGATGGGCCACATCTGATTGTTTCTTTGTGAAACAAACAAGCAAATAAATAATTAAAAGGATGAAAATTTACAACAAATGAGATGGAAATTTTTGTTGTGGAGTCATGATTTGCCGAACAAGATAAAAAATGTTTAAAAGTGTTAGAAATACTGCTTGAGATGAAAAGAGATCATTTTGAATAAAATAGTATAAATTTGAAAATTGTCTTTTTTTCCTAGGCTAGGCCAACTTTGTCATAATGAATAAAAATGCATTAAATTCTCGTGTGCCCGCTGTTCCCATTAATAAGTGGGGCTCAGTAACCTGTTTCTTGAGTCGTTAAGCAGGAACTTTCCAGACTGTTTAAGGCGAAATAGTTTGCATAACAGCGTGCAGAACATTCTTCCCATGCATTGTTTGTATTGCTTGTGGCCCACACCATCCTTCGTCACTGGTGTGGTGGGGGATTCTGTAGTCCCAGTGTGAACGCAGTGATTTAGCTTGTGGAAAAACATTCCCCATGCATACAGTGTATTAAATCAATATGCCATCATTCTCTTTTTGCCTTATTTATCACATTAGTGTGTCTATTCCCTGTAAGCACACAATCCTTTGGGAGCATCCTGGGGGGAGCACAATTTTGGGATTAAAATTGTGTCTAATAATGAATGTGAGCGATTAGATTGAGATGAAACCCTGTAGAATGTTTTTTAGGTCCTGTTCACACTGGCTGCAAGGTTTATACTTTTGTTGAATCCTTGAGTAAAATCATTCAGTTTCTGTGGTTAATTTTTTTTTTTTTAAATGTAAACCAACATTACATTTTAACTTTCAAAAGACTTTGAGATCTAACAGAGAAATCAGACATGTGTGAACAGAACCTTAACCAAACTTGCCCTTGTTCATTCTTTGTGTTTCCTTTTTGAGCAGAGGACCGGTCAGAAATTACTAGTCTTTGTTCCCGTTCCTCCCCTCAGTAGTCCTCAGAGATATGGACCTTTTTTATTTTTATATATTTTTCCCCTCGAAGTGGGCATGGTTCACTTGATCCTCCGGGGCGTGTCTTTAGGCTGGCTTGCAAAATGACCACCTGAACCACGCCCCGTTGAAAAGACCATAAAAATTGGCACTTAATAAAAAGGCCCTGATCTCTGGAGCTGTATAGGGTATTTTGGCAAAATTAAAAATCAGTATACCAAGGGGATCAGCGAGAATAAAAATAATACTCTTAGCACTTGGTGACAGGCGCACTTCAAAGAGAGCCTGCCACACAAACTGATGTATTAGAAAAAGGATGTCCACGATATTGCTAGGAACATTTACATCCACAAAATGTGGCCACAGTGCCACCCAGGTTCCTTGTTATACAGCGCCTGTCATATGGTACTAGTGTAAGCAACAAGTTAGGTTCCCTATCAGAGCTGCTGAGCGAGCTCACGGGATTGCAGAAACACTATTCTTTTCAGCACACTCCTCGTGGTTGACATGTTGCACACCATTATACTGGATATACTGACTCAGTACTACAATGCTCCAATATGAAGACGTTGGTGTCGGTGACTGTCTTTAAACCCTTAAGAAAATGAAGACTAAGTGCTTGTGTCTCCTAAAAATACTGTTTATTGACCATGAATGGCATAAATGACACCACTGATGTCTTCTGCTTTTACTAAACTGTGTGTCTGTAACTTACTAATAAAAAGTATTTCCCTGGATGTTCAGATCTTGTCATAATGGCAGACTTTTACATTGGACCGTCAGTGATTCCCTTACGAGGGTTATGCTAGCCAGTGTAATTACACCCACCTAATTACCCATCCTCCAGCTTCCCCCTGCAAAAGTGTAAAGAATGGAGACCGCCAATGAAACCACCAGATGTAGCACGCGATGATGGATCATGTCATGCACTCAAAAGCTGCTGCTTTTTCAGCCCTCATCTGGCAAAAATCAGTTTACAGGGTGTAATTGTACAATCCTGGGGTCCGTGCTGTAACAGGACGGTCGTAGTGACAGATTCTCTCTGTAAGGCTTGGTTCACACTTGTGTTTTCATTTTCTCAACCACTCGAAAAGGAAATTCGCCAACGGGTTGCGATGATCTCTTTCAGGAAGTCTGACATCGAATATTTGTTCCCATGCTTTCTTTATACTTTAAAGACAATCTGTCAGGATGGTTTTGTAAAGTAAAGACCTGGCTGTAATACTGACTACATTGATGCCTTTGGTGATGAAATCTGCTTTCTGGCTCTTCAGTAATCGGCATTTGATGTTTTCTGATGATTAGATTTTTATGCACTTGGTGTTATGCTCCCTGACTGATTCTCCAGCCTGTCCACCTGCCTCCGCCCTGCAATTTTTCACCCTGACCCCCTCAGCCCTGTTATTTTTTTTATTTTTTTTCTAATTTCCCCCAGATCACTCCGCCCTGCAAATGATCGGTCACTGGTGAGATGGCAGATAACTGATAAAGAGATGGCAGATAACTGATAAAGCAGTGACCTATCACTGCAGACAGGGAGGAGAAGACCCCCTGTACAGTCCGGCCCCTGTGCACCGAAATCTAATTAGCAGAAAACTTCAAATGGTGACTAAATTGGAACCACAAAATGGATTTCTGCACCAAAGGTGTCAATGTAATCAGTATTACAGCGCTGACAGTTTGGTTCTAAGTTCAGGACACTTTTTTTTTTATTCTTTTGGTTCGGGTGTCCAATCCACCAATCTGTGTCTCACACTAGTTTGAAAATACATAAAACTGGTGATACCCTCCTCACTTATTCCATCTCCACCGGTTTCTGCTGCCTGGCCATGCCAGCCATCAGTATATCACTGGCTAAGGCGGTAACCTCAGTGGCCAGTAATAGTGAGCATTTCATGTATGTCGAAACCCGCGTGCAACCATTCCTTATCCATGTAATCTGGGAGTAGGTGCAATCTGATGAATCTTGGTGCATTTACAAGATACGGATCTGATGACTAATCCCATGAAAACACTAGTGTGAACTCTGGCCAGCGAGATGTGTGATTTAAAGGTACTAACACATTAATGAGATATTGACATGTGCTCTCTCTTTTACTAACATCTGCATGCAGACAAGGACGTCCTGTCCCCAACTGCTGAGGTTTGGGATGTAGACCAGTCTCTGATAGATAAACTGAAGGAGCAGTACATGAAGGAGCGCAAGGGGTCAAAGGGGGCCAAGAGTAAGTGGACATTTTCCATGCTCACATGCAACTTATTGCGTCATTTTCTGGTATACCTTCTTGCTTCATGACCTGTAATGAAATTATAATTTCAGGTTCATTGTTTGGCTGGTGTCTGAGTTTCAAGTGATTTAAGGGGTAATGTTTCTTTTTGTGAACCGTGACAAGCCAGGCCTGGCATGTCAGAGTGAGGAGACTTAGAAGCCATGCATTCTCCTTCAAATTTCCTCTTCAGAGAGTAAGAGGACTTGAAATCTAGCGCCACCTATTGATAGTAGCAATTTTAAAAGTCAATATCGACCCTTTAAAGAGTCTTGCCACATGACTTAGGATAAAAGCCAAACCAGAATCTCCGTTTGCAGAGTGTTTTGGAGTATGAAGTGGGCTGAAGTTTACAAACTCTGCCATGCCTGAGCCTCACAGGGAATGGTCTATTGCCTCTGCAGATCTGTAGCTATAACATCCTGCCGAGTGTGAGCAGGCCATTCCCTCAAATATGATTCCTAAGTAAGCCATCATGGGATATCTAGTTACGACAGCTACTGCCTACAAGCCAGCAATTTCCACAATCCATATGCTGGAGGGGAGCTTGACACTTTCCTTCTAGGTGTGGAATGGTACTACTAGAATTAAATGGAAAACACTTCTTCACATTTAGGGTCCAAAAACCCTTCTGATCTTGTTGTTTAGCTTCGTTCACACCTGTCATTTCTTTGCAATCGGAGTAGTTAACTGGTTTTTTTTTTTATTAGGTTAGAGAAAAAACACAGAAAACTGACCACACATTTTTGCTCTGTATGAATGGGACTTAAAAAGGCCTATAAAACTATGATCGTTTTGACTTGCTTAAGAAAATAAGTTAGCAAAATTTTATCATTTGGTGTCTACATGTTCTATTAATCTGTAAGGGGTTGTCCATGAATCAAATTCTCTTCTGCTTAAACTTCCTCTGGTTAATATAAAAAAAAAATCCCAGTGATTGGTTGCAGCGGTGATGTGTAGTTGTGCATTAACAGCCATTATTGAAGCGCTCCCATAAGTTTTTATCCTCGTAATATTTTGCAATCATCATATTATATAGCACTGTGTACTTACAATTGCTCATTTTGCCTTTCTACCCAGTAAATTCTTTTTTTTTTTTTCTGCTCTTCACAAATAGGAAGTCTCTTGTCCCTGCAGAAATCATTCCCCTCTTCAACTCCTGACCCTGCTGCCCCTTCCTCCCTCCTGCCAGGGACTTTTGCAGTGACTCATACAGGGAAAATTGACCTCCTGTTCCTACATAGAGCGTAGAAGGATTCAGCTAGTCAGTTTATAATCACGTGATGTCAGAGACCAAATGGAAAAGAGGAGAATTAACTGGGTAGAGAGGTGAAATGAGCAATTGTAAGTACATGGTGCTATATAATGATTGTAATATATTAAAAACTTTGGGAGTCAACGGTAAAGAACTGGCACTGGAGCAAAAGAGTGGGTAAGTTAAAGTTCTGTTTGTTTTTCTTAACCAGAGGAAATCTATTCAGTAAAAAAGTTAATTCATGGGGAAAATCCCTTTAATGGTTCATTTTAAAGGTTTTTCCATTATAAAGTGTTGCTTAGGATAAGGCATCCCTACATATGTTGAGTTTGCCCTTGATCCTCACCGATCCAGATAATAGGCCGCAGAGATTCACATCTCGCACTACTGCAAAGCCATGAGCAGTAATAATTTCTAATATTTTTTTAAATCTGCTACAATTTTCACGATGTGGCTCCCCAGTGACCGCTACACGGGGCACCACCCTCAAAACCCCTTTTTTAGTTAATATCTGTTGCAGCATACTGAAGCTACACCACTAATTTACTGTTCTGATGAATATTTTGTGCCAATTGGCCCTTTTAGCTTTATATGTTTGATCCCAATTTGAACTCTCAAAGTTTTGTTTCCAAACTCTTTTTTTTTTTCTTTTTGAAGGGGTTGCCCCACTCAAAAAAAAAAAAAAAAAAAAATCTTTAAAGAGAATAATTCACCAGGTTTTTACTGTCCCATCTGATAGTAACATAACGTAGGGGCAGAGACCCTGATTCCAGCACTTTGCTAGCTCTATTTTTTTTTTTATCACAATTTTATCTGCTGCAAATCTAGCAGTTCTCTGAATGCTGAGCTCCGTATAACCCCGCCCACATCACTGATTGGCAGCTTTCTGCCTATGCAATCAGTTGTGGGGCAGGGTTGGACTACATGGCTACTGGTTTATTAGTCCAATTGTGATAATCTCCTGCTGATGAAACACTGATTTTACCAAAACTACAGCAAGCAACCTAGTAAGTGACACATCTCTGGAATCGGGGTATCTGTGGCTACATTATGCGGCTTTCAAATATTCATTTAAATGTCTTCAAAATAACAAGGCTTACAGCTTAAAATTTTATTGAAGTTGTCCCGATCTGAAGATATCAACTCCTCTCATCTAAATTTCTGCCTCCGCCTCAACACGGAGACTGTTAACGCCAGAAATCTGGTGTAAAACACTTTTCACAGAAATTCTGCAACTTTGCAATGTTAGTTTGCACAAGAAATTAGCGACTTTTGGCCAGCTCCTCCAAAATGAGCAAAACAGAAGAAAGCGACACCAACTTGTCTAATTTATGATGAGCTTCTGACTTGCAATAAAAAATTTTAACACTAGAGAATAATTAACTAGTTGCGCATATGTGGCCACTCCTTCAATATTTAATCTACCAAAAAGTGTGAATGGACACCAAAAAATATTGAATAACAACATGTTTATTATTGTAACAGAGATAAAAATTGTCTGTAATAGGCGGAGTAGAACATATATAGAGTGGACACAGTCCTGTATGAAAAAATCACATAGAAACGTATATGTGGTGGGTATATAAAATCTTGGCGTTCGCTCTGCCTTATGTAACACGGAGACCGTATTGAAAGTGACTTGCACACATAAATATCACATAATCCAAGTGGATAAATTACCTAATCATGTGTGAATATCAACATAAAATCAATACATATTCTCACTGCTCCTAAATATTTATATGTGACCAGATGTATGAACCCAGGGACTCCCATATACGTTTCGCCAGGGGGCTTTTTCAAGGAACCACTTGGTGAAACGTATTTTGTAGTCCCTGGTTTCATACCTCTGGTAACGTACTCTCTCTGCTCCTATATGTTACCAGATGTATGAACCAAGGGACTCCAACATATGTTTTGCCAGGCGGCTCCTTAAGAAATAAGACCATTAAACACAATACTAACCTTTAAAGGGCCACTGTCACCCCCCTGCAGCCGTTATAAACTAAAAGAGCCACCTTGTGCAGTAGTAATGCTGCATTCTAACAAGGTGGCTCTTTTAGTTTTGTGTTCAGGTATTATTAAACTAAAGCGTTTTGAAACTCTGCAGAAATACCTGTCTTTGTCCACGGAGGCGGGTCTGAAGCCTCCTCTGTGAAGTGCCCAACAGCCGTCACTCACATCTTCTGGGGCGATGGTCGCCGCCCCCTGCACGCTGTTTTCTTTTCAAATCCAACTCTCACCCACGTCCCCCGCCTTCCAGCCAGCTAGCAGGCAAGTTTCGTAGGTTGTTTCTTTCCCGGCGATTGCTATGAGCAGAAGGAGGAGGCAGCAGGATGAGCTCAGCTGAATAGACAGAGGCTGTAAGGCGGGGGACGTGGGTGAGAGTCTGAGACATGCAGTGCGCATTCCCAGGAATCCTAGCCCCGCACTGTGCATAATGCATAACACATTGCGGGGCAGGGATTCCCGAGGTGGGTGGCCGCACTGCCAGCACAGGCGCAGTCTGCAAGCCTGGCTGTGACGTCAGACAGCCAGAGCTTACTGCGCCTGCCCCACAAATATTTACACAGCGTCGGCGTTGGATTTGAAAAGAAAACAGCGTGCAGGGGGCGGCGACCATCGCCCCAGAAGATGTGAGTGACGGCTGTTGGGCACTTCACAGAGGAGGCTTCAGACCCGCCTCCGTGGACAAAGACAGGTATTTCTGCAGAGTTTCAAAACGCTTTATTTTAATAATACCTGAACACAAAACTAAAAGAGCCACCTTGTTAGAATGCAGCATTACTGCTGCACAAGGTGGCTCTTTTAGTTTATAACGGCTGGAGGGGGGTGACAGTGGCCCTTTAAAATATAGGTAATGAACATTGTTTTACATACCCTGAGGTGGCTGTCCGATCAGGCAGCAGATAGATACCCCTATGGAGTCCTGCAAAGTCCTGGTTTGTAATCACAGAAACTTTCCAGGGAGAAGATCCTCATCCACTGGTGCATGAAATCAGTGAGGCCGTTAGCATTTCTGAAAGCAAGGCAATGTGCTAAAGAGCAGCGTATGACGTCACTGTCCAAGGCGTATGGGAATCGGTGAGGTCCACAAATCCAAGTCCTCACTTGTTTCGGAAATCTGTTTCCTTCATCAGATGAGACCCATCCAATCCACAGAGGCAAAGAAATCAAACCATAGATGTCCATAAATTAATTTGTGTAATACCGAGATATGACACAGGGAAAAGTATTGAACACATGAAGAGAGATGCAAAAAGCTATGTAAAGTCATGACACCAGATGAAATCTATCAGTAATTAGAAAGCAATCTTGCCTCTTATTAACAAATAATGTCAGCTGGTTCAACTGATGGCCTATAAAAAGGTTCATTCCCAAGGTGCCACACATGAAACGTCTCATGATGGGGGAAAAACAGTGAGCTGTCTCAAGACCTTCGTAACCTTATTGTTGCAAAACATACTGATGGCATCGTTTACAGAAGCGTTTCTACTAAATTACATGTATGTGTTTAGGCACTATCAAGTTCTACACACAGAGGCAAAGTTTTTAGCACACATTCTGATTACATTTGGATTAGTATGTGAGCCCATCTGTCAGCGTGGCCCTATGCTAGGCAAACTCACTTCTTTGTGGCCAAAATGCCCCACTATGTTTTCCGATCTGATTGGCAGATTGTAATTTTTGCTACTTTAAAAAGCTGTTAAAGTGGTTTTCTTGATTTGGAAACTACCCCTCACCCGGCATCACTGTGATTTGACCACCCTCCCCGGGTCCAGCATTGAGTCTCCGCCAATGTTCCCGGTGTCTGTTATTGTCCGCAGAGCTAATATGACGTTGTCAGCGCTGCTGCCATTAACCAAGCTCACAGTTCTGCCCAAGTGGACTGCATGAGCTTCCCCCGTTGAGCTCACTGTTTGGCTGCAGTGCTGATGACTTTACATAAAGTCTGCAGTGCTTACATAGTGGAGACTCTGCACTGAACCTGGGCAATGTGAGTAAAGAACAGGTGGAGGTTTCAGAAACTCTAAGACCCCTTTTTAAACAGCTTTTTTGAACCAAGCAATTTCTTTAAAACAAGTGGTCCACTTTTTGGATACATTAGTTTAGGAGACAATAAAGTCACAGCTGTAAATGACTCCTACAATGGAGAACTAAATGGAGAATGTGTAAAAGAAGGGAAGATCTTTTCAAGAACCACTGCGATTACTTTTCAGGGGTTAACCGGACGAAATTGCACGATATGATTGCAGACCTGGGTGATGAGGAACTGTCCCGCATCCCTCCAGGCATCCTGAGTCCTGCCCGTTCACCAACCAGAATAACAGATCATGAAGGTGGGAGGGCAGAGGAAGGTACGAATCCCTCAGGGACCCAACATGATTCACTAATACTATGACGTGTGTTGCGGTGGAATGTCCTGTTCTTTCAGTTGTTCATACATCTTGTTTTTGGAAATTATTGGGATTTTTGAAAATGATCACATTACCTATTGATGTGTTTTTTTTTGTTTGTTTTTTTTTTGTATAGCCGAACCCATAGCCTTTCCCTCTGGAGGTGGGAAGACCTTCATCATGGGATCAGAAGATGTTCTCGAGAGTGTTCTGGGGCTTGGGGAACTAGCCGACCTCACTGTGACCAATGATTCAGACTACAGTTATGATGTAAGTGTGAAGGTGTACTGGAATGAAGAGGTTCAGACGCATTTGTGTAGGAATTGTACGATGAACAATGACCAGTTCTACAGTGGTTCCATTTAGTTGTATGCCTCCTACAATAACACGCTTCATGCTGGTAATGTATAACGCAGGAGCATTGGCTGATGAGTACAGCACTGGTACGTGTAATTCTCTGCAATATAGAAGCATTTCTGTGTGTGTTTTAGAAGTTGATGTGATTTGCTTGTGGATCGATCACTTGTTCCAAAAAATTAAGTTAAATGCCTTGTAAAACACAATCCCGAGTTGCCCTGATTCTGCCGCTCTCTGTATTTCCATGAGTGGCTCCATTGCAGAGATATTCAGTTGTTTCTTTTGAAGTGCAGCATGTGAAATCCCTGCTTTCTAGGCCAGCTGTGCGTTTCTTCAGAGTTGCTTCTGGGGGCCTGCACTTTCACCTTTCCAGATTCTGCCAATCAAAGTTTGGCAGCTGATGTAGTACTCGTTGCCGAGCTATGATTGACAGCATCCGAGAGAGAGTGGTGAAGGCACACTACAACAGAGAAGACTCCGAAGAAACGCAACGGTTAATCTGCAAAGCAGAGATTTCACATAGTGCTCAACAGAGGAAACAATAGTGAAATCTCTGCAGTGGAAAGACCCAGTGCAAAATGGGGAAAAAGAGGCTGATTCAGGAGCTCAGATTTTTACAAGTTATTTAACTCTTGATTTTCACCGTGGACAGGGTGATCTGAAGCACTCAATCCTCCCACAGTTGGAAAGATGTAATATCACACATTTACACATGGAGGACCGCCTGGTGAACACCGGGATCCTGCAGCATGAGAGGACTGTGATGTAGTAGCTTTATGAAGACACGTGTGTAATGTTGCATCACAGCTGTATTTTAGTGAATAGATAACCTTCAATTGATTTCTTCTATATTAAAGATGCCGTCTAATAAGGATGCATTTAGGAAAACCTGGAACCACAAATACACCCTGCGAAGTCACTTTGATGGAGTGCGAGCTTTAGCATTTCACCCAGTTGAGCCTGTGCTGGTAACGGCATCTGAAGATCACACCCTAAAATTGTGGAACTTGCAGAAAACAGTCCCTGCCAAAAAGTGAGTCTGGTCGGCTACATTGTGACCTCATCTTATGATGTATAAATCAAAACCACTCTTAATAAATGGATCTGTTTCTGCCTTCAGGAGTGCCTCGTTCGATGTGGAACCAATCTATACGTTTAGAGCTCACATGTAAGTTTTTTGTTTGTTTTGTTTTTTTATTCGTTAACAAAATAAACCATGGTACATGCACACGTGTATCCATTATTATTAAACATAATCTAATTTAAAAATAATTATATGCATTGTTAAACATACAACAAAAAATACGTATCTTTATTTATAACAAGTGTTATCTTTTAACAGTGAATTGTGTATGTCAGGTCACTTGCACCAATGTGTTATGTAAATAAAAACATAGAATCATAAATCCTAAGTTATAACTACAACTACAATAACTACTAATTCGCCGCACTAGAAGAAAGGAAACTTTGCATCATATCTGTCCCTCATGTGATGCCCGCAAAGACAGGCATCAAAGGCCCGATTATGGTGTATCTATGGAGTAAGATGGGAAGAATTCCATCTACCCCAAATTTGTTCAAATTTGCCCGGACAACCTCTATTCTGATACAGTGTGCGTTCACACGGAATAACAGAGTTTACTAGTTCAATCCAAGTTCTAAGAGTTGGACATGAGCCCCCCATCCACCGCAGTGCCAATACCTTCCATGCCATAAAGAGCATGTCTCGTAAGATAATATCAATATAATGATCCCAAGTCTCCTCCTCCCATACTCCAAATATACAAGTTAATGGATCAAGGGGAACAGGAATTAATAGCAAGGACGTTAATAATGACGTCACCTCTTTCCAGTAATGAACAATGATAGGGCACTTCCATATCTTGTGAAGAAAGTCTGCATCTAGTGAGTGACATCGCAAACATTCTGGGGTTTGGAATCGACCCATTTTAAAAAGTCGTATCGGAGTTAAGTACGATTGATTTGATATATTATGTATAGCTGGGTCATCCTATTATTGACTGATGGGGATACCTTCACATGTAAGTTTTTGTAAGGAACAAACCACTTGTTCGTCTTTAAAAATGTCTTCTACCCTCCCCCCCCACACACACCTCCTGTATTGGCTTATCCAGGGGGATAAGTGATAACCTACTTGGTGGGGCTCATACCCCTTGGCCCCACACCACCGATTGGGACGACGGGATGCTTTTATCCCTGTAAGAATGAAGTAGCAGTGTTGCCTACTCCACCGCCGCTACATTCATTCCCTATGAAGCTGCCAAGTGCTGCGTTCTGCCCTTGTCAGCAGCTCCAGTCGAAAAAGAATTGCTCCTTTCTGCTGATCGGTCGGGTGTTATTTAAGCAACATTTCAGTGAAGAGTGGCAAAACAATCCATCCCTGAGCGATGTGAAAGACTCATGAAGTCCTACAGAAGACCATTACTTTAGGCTATTGCTACTATTATTGCTTATACAAAGATACTGATTCATGGGGGTGTACTTAATTTTTCACACACTATTGAATTTTAGCCTAGATTTTAACTGAAAATAGTCACTTTGTAATTTGTCTTGTGGTGTTCATCTGAGTTTGTTGAGATCCTCTAAGGACATATTTTTCATGCCTTTTTCACCCCTTTTTTCCTCCAGGGGTCCGGTCCTCTCCCTGGTAGTCGGCTCTACTGGAGAACACTGCTACAGCGGAGGAATAGACTCTACGATACAGTGGTGGAACATGCTAAGCCCAAATGTAGACCCCTATGATACCTATGGTATGTTGGAGCTTCTACTCTCCTTCTATGTGTTCACCTTTCTCAGATAATTTAATTGATGAAGCTACACAATGACCTTGTCTCTGCCTCCATCCAGGTGTAGTCTGTATTGTGGGTTACGTGTATGGTTTCGTCTCTGTGCACTCTAGGGTAGATCATAAAGGACCTTATAGCCGCACATTACAATGCTGCTGTGTCATTTTAACTTTGAATAGTTGAAGTACCATTTAGGACTATACCGTCAACACTTTCTGTCTCACAGATCCCAGTGTTCTTGCGGGCACGTTGGTTGGTCACACAGACGCCGTATGGAGCCTGGCTCACAGTGGTGTTAAAGACAGATTACTCTCTTGCTCAGCTGATGGAACGGTTCGATTATGGAATCCACCGGAGAGTGTGCCGTGCATTGGTACATACAATGGAAACAAAGGTGAGAAACTGATTTTTTTTTTCTCCTTTAGTTTAACCGCTTACTGACCTCGGGTGTAATAGTACGTCGATGTCGGTATCCCTCCCTTTGATGTGGGCTCCGGCGGTGAGCCGACATCTTTCCGCAGGGCATGTCAGCTGTTTTGAACAGCTGACACGTGCCCGCAATAGCTGCGAGGGAATTACAAACCACCCATGGCTATTACCCAGTTTAAATGCCGCTGTCAAACTCTGACTGCGACATTTAAATCGTGCTTCCGGCCATCGGGCTGAAAATACGCACGATGGTGACCCGCGTCACGTGATCGCGGGTCACTGGTATGTTGGCATGACGTGAGGTCTCCTGGAGACCTTTTATGGTTGTCGGTGCCAGATTGCTGTGAGCGCCACCCAGTGGTCGGCGCTCATAGCAAGTCAGTAAATCTGCTACATAGAGGCGATCTGATCATCACAACTATGTAACTGAGCTGATCATGCTATTGCAGCTTCTAGTCTCCTATGGCGACTATTGAAGCATGCCAAAAGTAATTTAAAAAAATGTTTTTCAAAATATAAAAGTTCAAATCACCCCCCTTTCACCCAATTCAAAATAAAACAATAAAAATCTAATCAAACATACACATATTTGGTATCGCCGTGTTCAGAATAGCCCGATCGATCAATAAAAGGATTAACATGATCGATAAACGGCGTAGCAAGAACAAAAAGTCAAAACTTATGTTTTTTTGGTCGCCACGACATTGCATTAAAATGCAATAACGGGCGATCAAAAGCTCGTACCTACACCAAAATGGTATCATTAAAAACGTCAGGTTGGCACGCAAAAAATAAGCCCTCACCCAACCCGAGATCACGAAAATGGAGACCCTATGGGTACCGGAAAATGGTTCAATTTTATTTTTTAACAAAGATTGGAATTTTTTTTCACCACTCTGATAAAAAAAAGAATCTAGACATGTTAGGTGTCTATGAACTCGTAATGACCTGGAGAATCATAATGGCAGCTCAGTTTTAGCATTTAGTGAACCTAGCAAAAAAGCCAAACTAAAAACAAGTGTGGGATTGCACTTTTATTTTGCAATTTCACCTCGCTTGGAATTTTTTTTTCCTATTTTCTATAACGCGACATGATAAAACCAATGGTGTCATTCAAAAGTACAACTCGTCCTGCAAAAAATCAAGCCCCCATGTGGCCATATTGATGGAAAAATAAAAAAGTTATGACTCTGGGAAGGACGGGAGTGAAAAACGATAACGCAAAACCGAAAAAAGCTCCAGGGGTTAAGAAACCTTAGCTTTTATCTTTCTCTGGCTCAGCTAACTATCATAGACCCATTTGTCTTTTATTGGAAACAGTATCGCACACATCCCTGGACCAGTTTTCTAAATAGAATCCACATTAAAGAGGTTGTCCAGGATTGCAAATAAAAAAAAAAAACTGCCAACTTTTTTCCAAAAATATTATTGCACCTGACATAGGGAGAGACCTGTCAATCCTGTAGAGCAGAGCTGGATCTTTAAAGGCATTTTTAATAGTAATAAGTATAGTAATTGTGCGTAAAGCTCTGATTCATGCTATGGCAAGTTTGTGCAGTACAAAGCGGATCATTTGGTCTTTTTAACACGTACACTTTTGAGAATGATTTAATTGTGACCATATTTTTTCCCCATTAGAACATGGCATCCCCACATCAGTGGATTTCATAGGCTGCGAGCCAGCCCACGCCATTGCCTCTTTCACCTCTGGCTGTATTGTGGTATATGATCTTGAGACTTCTCAGTCCTTACTGCAGTTGTCTGCACCTTCTGATTCTAGTAAGTATTTTACTCTTCCAGTGCAGTTCTGAAATTGACATTAAAGGGGTATTCTCAAGTTGTCTCTTGAGCAGCTCAAAGCTCTGCAGTCTCCTTCCTTCCTGGTTGCTTTGGGGTGAGTGGACGCCTCCTTGAGTAACAGATCTGTGCAGGAGTTTGGTCCCGCTACTGCACGTTAACAGTACTTCAGAATTTTCACTGTTGGCACAATAATTGCATATAGAGGTAACGTGCAATTAAACAAGCGAGGGGAAGGAGAATTTTGATTATCCAGGACTGATGAGATGTCAGGAACTGAGAGATAAGCAGATGTCGTCTGTATAGAAATCCATAAATTGCAGAGAGGATTAGGTTGTTGGGAGTTAACTCTTATCCTAAAGTGTGACTACTCGGCTCACTGGGCCAGACACTGGTGGCCAAGCTACTTGGAAACCAACTTTACACTGCAATTTAAAAGCTCTCACAGCAGGAGAATGACAGAAGATAGATAAAGCAAGTTAATTGCAAACTTTATTTCCATATTGTCTAACTTAAAGCAATTTTATTTAAAAATGAGCATACCCCTATAATGGAATTTATTATTCCAGTGGGTATTTGTGTTTTAGGATTAGGTAGTGGACCCTATATGAAGATACTTAGTCTCTGAGTATGATGCCTCCTTTTCCCTGAATCTGTGAGAGAACCTTCTGTCCCTCAATATAAAATCATCTGAACTTGCTGTACAGTTGTGGGATGAATGGTAGCGATGTATAAGCCTCTTGAGCCTTCACCAGCTCGGTAGTCTTTGTCCCCTCATCCCTTTATGACCTTTTGTAAAATGCTTGTTTATATAATGTGTGTGCTTATCCATATAATATATTATTGAGTGCTGTAATTTCAGTAATAAATGATTACACTGATTCATGTCTCTATCTGTTATTTTTGTGTTTTACAGGTATCCCATTTAGTGGCCACATAAACAAGGTTGTGAGTCACCCTACTCTATCTGTTACCATTGCTGCCTATGAGGATAGGCACATAAAATTTTTTGACAACAAGTCCGGTGAGTTCTCCTTTCATTTCTTTATTAGCAGGAACAAGTTTTTTTTATTGTACTGAGTGAGCTCTGGTTCTGTGTATATGGAGACTTATTTCGCCTGCACTAATGCAAACAGCTAACATTTTAACCCCTTACTGACATCGGACGTACGGATATGCCGATGTCAGTATCCCCCCGCTTTGATATGGTCTCCGGCGGCGAGACCACCTCAAAGCCAGCACATATCAGCTGTTTTGAACAGCTGACGTGCCTGCTATAGCCGCAGGCAGAATCGCAATCCGCTGGCGGCTATTAACTAGTTAAATGCCGCTCTCAACCTCTGAAAGCGGCATTTAATAAGCGCTTTCGGCCATCGGATCGGAAATGCGCGCACCAGTGACACCCCCCCTCCCCCCCCCCCCTTTCCCCCCGTCACGTGATCACGGGTCACTGGTGTGTTAAGATGAGAACCAGAGGTTTCATTGAGACCTCTATGGTTGTTGGTGCCGAATTGCTATGAGCGCCAACTGGTGGTCGCCGATCATAGCAAGTGTGTAATTTTGCCACATAGAGGCGATGTTCAGATCGCCTCTATGTAGCAGAGCCGAACGGGCTGTGGCAGCGTCTATTGAAGCATGCCAAAAGTTAAAGAAAAATAGTTTTAAAAATATTTAAAAAAAAATGTAAAAGTTCAAATCACCCCCCTTTCGCCCCATTAAAAAAAAAAAAAATCAAACCTACACAAATTTGGTGTCGCCGCGTTCAGAATCGCCTGATCTATCAATAAAAAATATAAAAAAAGAATTAACCTGATGGCTAAACGGCGTAGTGGGGGAAAAAATCAATACCCCAGAATTACGGTTTTTCACTAGAAACATCAGCTCAGCACGCAAAAATTAAGCCCTCACCCAACCCGAGATCATGAAAAATGGAGACGCTATGGAAATCAGAAAATGGCACAATTTATTTTATTATTTTTTTTACCATTTTAGATTTTAAAAAAAATAACCTAGACCTGTTTGGTGTCTAGGAATTCGTAATGACATGGAGAATCATAATGGCAGGTCAGTATTAGCATTTAGTGAACTTGGCAAAAAAGCCAAACAAAAAACAAGTGTGGGATTGCACTTTTTTTGCAATTTGATTTGGAATTTTTTCCCCGTTTTCTAGTATATGACATGGTAAAACCAATGGTGTCGGTCCAAAGTACAACTCGTCCTGCAAAAAAATAAGCCCTCACATGGCCATATTGACGGAAAAATAAAAAAGTTATGGCTCTGGGAAGGAGGGGAGCGGAAAACAAAAATGCAAAGCTTAACAAAGCTCTGGTCATGAAAAGGGGTTATGGTGGAGTAACAATTACACTTTTCAGGATCCATATATCCACAAAGGCTCTGAGGCAGTTGTGATGTGGATGAATGCAGTTCCGTTTTCATCCCTGTAAGGTTATGTTCCCACAATGATTTTTTTTTTTTCTTTTACATTTTTTAACATTGCGTATTTTCGGAAAGTAACGTTAATGGGTGAAGAAAATCTGCAACTTGGAAAACTCATTGTGGGAATGGATCGTTAACCTGTAAAACCATGGTGGGTGGACAATCTGTCCTCATCAGTCATGGGCATTAAGCATCTGTATGTCCAGATAGCAGTTCACCTAGTATTTATTGAGCTTCAAACTAGTGGTTCTCATGTACATTCGTAGAAACTGCCGGCTGATTTATACAGCAGCAGGAATGTCTGATATCTGTGAAGTCCTGATTTTATAGATCAACTTACAAAACAATTCAAGTTGCACAAGTTACATTGGACAATACAGGGTGTATACCATTCACTGTTCCTCTTCAGTAAACCTGGGCAGAAGCTTGAAATTTGACCTTCATGGCTCGTTAATGTTCTTAGTTTTCACGTTACTTGGCTGAAATTGGAATAGTCATTGCTGTAGCTTTCGCTTAATTCTCCATTTGCTATTTTACTTAGTGTTCCAGCTGTTTGAATACTTGTTTAGCAGCCGTATAGTGTTCTTCTTTTAAAGGGGTTGTCCACTGCTTAGGTGTTGATGACCTGAGACCTTAGTTGTTAATATCAGATGAGACCCCAATCTGTTTACAGCTTTGGCAGCAACCACATGTAAGTGCATAGGAGCTGGTCTGTTGTCCTGGAGAACGGCCACTCGTCAGTGTACAGAGCCATGCTGATATCCGATTAGACCCTCACTAATCGGATGTTGATGACCTAAGGATTGATCATGATTGAAGTACACTGGACAGCCCCATAATGTTTACAGCCAATTCATAACCTTCTGGAGGTAATGGCCTCATTCCTTTTGTTTTTCAGGAAAAACCATTCATTCAATGGTTGCCCACCTGGACGCTGTTACTAGCCTTGCAGTGGATCCTAATGGAATTTACTTAATGTCTGGAAGTAAGTGATCTGATTTCCCAGAATTTTGTATGACACACTTCACAAGGCTTTATGCAAGGACAGAGTCCGCCAGTGTCTAACCGTATAGCTGTAGGGTAGAATTTAACAAGTTGTGCATCAGAAAAGTGTCATTGAGTGAATAAAACCCCACCGCCTTAGTGTGCTGCCATATTGTGCATAATGCCCCTCTGTAGCATAAATTATTTCTGGCAACTAGTAATTCATCCCCCTTGTGTGCATTTCTCCTGCAGGCCACGACAGCTCTATTCGTTTGTGGAATCTGGACAGCAAAACGTGTGTACAGGAGATTACTGCCCATCGCAAGAAGTTGGACGAGTCGATATACGATGTTGCCTTTCACCCATCCAAAGCATTCATCGCCAGTGCTGGAGCCGATGCGCTGGCCAAAGTCTTCGTGTGACCCTTTCGTACTTCTCCCCTTCCCCCTGTGCTTTCACAGTGCCACAAGTGCATTTTGGAATAAAAATGGAGTCGCTTGCGGTATTTAAAGAAACAAGTCCTTACGACATCACTGCCAAGAGGGATTTGCTCCAGTGCCGACACTACAAGATGGCTCCTTCTGCAGGCTAGGGAGATACTGGTTACCGCACAGCTGGCGCTCCCCTCCTCATTGTCTCATTCATCAGGATGGCTCTGTCCAGGGCTTTAATAACTGTACTCTGTTCCTTCCGTTTTCACAGTAACCAGTATTCACAGCCCCTGCAGAGGGGGGTCTGTCCTATATTATATATACTATAAATATCTTTCTTTCTTCTACAATCCAGATGAAGAAAAAGAAAGGAAAAAAAACATTCTAATCTTATTTTTGGCTGTTTTCTTTTTGCGCCTTGTACTTTCAATTTCAGGTCCTGATTGCACAAATATTGTGAATCAAGAGCTCAACTAATGGGGGGGGATATGGAGCCTGTTCTCGACGTCTGAATATACCGTAGTTTATTCAGTCGTCTGCTCACGTCAAGCGGTTACAATGCAATAGCGGATCATTAAGCACCTAAATCACAATTTCCCTGGAACTTCATAGGACTAGAAAAGCAGCATGGAAGTGGCTTCCGCACTATTCTACCCAGTTCAGATTGCAATATCTTGATAAAATGTAGCTTATTGTTTTAATAGCTGGCATTGAAGAATTCAGTGTCTGGCAGCCAATGAAGGGATTTTATCATCTTTTTACTTTTTTTTTTTTTTTTTAAATATATATATATATATTTTTCTTTTTCTTGGACAATGCTAGTGTGTACTATATATTTTTTAACATTAGTCCTACATATATACCGGTTTGGACCTGACTATTGTTTTTATTCTTTTTATTTTAAAGTTGTCACAGAATTGCAGTGTTTTTATCAGGATAGTACATACCTGACAATGAAATTAATTATAATTGTTTTTCTTATGTCCTATTTTTCTTTCATTTCTTCAATCACATTTCTTTTTTTTTTTTTTTTTATTCTTGGTTTATATATACGGTATATAGATTTTTTTTTTTTCCTTATTGTCCCCCTCAATCCCTTTGTAAAGCCAGAAGTCGGTGACGCTGCCAGAAAATCTGGCGTTGGGTTAAATAGAACTGGGTGGCTACACACTAACAACTAGTTCCTTATTTTTATTTTTTTATTTTTTTTCTTAACTGGCAAGAGGGGTTTCATCTGCGCTTATCACACCCCCACCCCTTTTTAACAAATGCAGCATTCTATCACTGTGTGATATTTTGTATGTTTACTTTATTTACGAGTTAATTTATCCAGAAAGTTTCCCAGTGAAGTTCCAACAGCTTAATGTTATTTATTTCAGCTTTATATTTGTTTTTTGTTCGTGTGACACAGGACTTGCATTATTTGTGGGACACAGAAGTTTTTTGAACAATAACTGAAGGCCATTATTTCTTTAATAGGATATTTAATACCATTTTCTCTCTCCCCTCAACCCCTACAATATCAGACTGAGTATGGAGCAAGGCGAAATTGCCATTGCAAAATGGAGCAGAAGAAACTCAAAAATAACAGCCTGAGGCTCCGTGGCAATTTTTGCACTTTAAATATATGCTTGACCTCATAGAGCAACACGGCTAAACACCTTATAGGTCAAAAAAATCTCCTTTTTTTTTTTTGTGAACCTTAAGGATTTTTTCATCTGACATGTCGTCTTACTCATCTAATTTTTTTTTCCTTCCGGCATTATTCAGTTTCTGATATTGACAAGATTTTAATTTGTGTTCTGCATGACTAAAACAATTTCACATAATTTTTTTTTTCTGGTCTTCCACAACAAAAGACTGCGCCTTTTTATAAGGTTTTTTTTCCCCTTTTACAGACTGCAAATCGACAAATTTTTAAAGATTGTACCACAAAATAAGCAGACTGTTGTTTTGAAAAAATAATGTATATAAAATGCATATAATAAATATTAAATGGTGTACCTGTATACATTTGCATTGATTGACACATCCTATATACGTCATAACAGGTAATAAGATATTTTTGTAAATAATTTCTATATTTGTTTATATGAACCTTCTCTTCAAAGGAGAATATTAAAATGTGTATTTATGTTAACTCCGCATTAACTAGCATAGTGTAGTTCTATTTTATATAGATGAAATTATGCAGAAAAGTCTATATTTTTATTTTATTCTTTAAATAAACTCCTGCATGTTATGATGAAACCCTTTTGATCCTTAAGAGACACCACTAACCACGAGGAGTTTTTCTTCTTCCTAATCTGAGAAACAAACAAAAAAATAATAATAAACATTTTTAACATTCTTAGTAGCCATCTTCTAATTTTCCCTTCACTATGACAGCACCCCGTACCGAGGGAGTATCCGCTCCCTGGGAACAGAAAACCTACTGAAATAAGATCGGTACGTCTCCCATTGCCCCAGAGTATTGTCCCGTTTCTGGAAGAGGAGTCCTATGGTCTGACAGAAATCAAACATACATGGGGAGATTTCTCCTGGTGATTGGCGTACACCGTGATGTCCTGGCTGCAGGAGGGCTGTCCTAAGGTTTGGGGCACTACTCTCCTGAGACCCTTCCACCCAGACCTTTCTTTCTGATTGCGGCAGGCAGTTTCTGGGCTCGGAAGACTGGACCGAGAAGGGACGTTATGCAATAGAGGCACTCATTCAAATGGCGCCAGTTTGAACAGTGACTCATGCGCGGGCTTGGCTGTTTCCAGGTTCAGAGGTGAGGCCAGACGTGACGTCAGACGCCATAGTGATGTGGTTGACATATGTGCACAGGCTCACAGACCACTTCCGGATTTGGAGGATGGGACCGGAAACGAGAAATTTCCAATTAAACACCTGCAGCCTTGGCTCCTTTTATTGCTCCTCAAATATAAAAGAGGAATAGAGGTGAAAATTTTTGGCAGTGGATGTGCAGCATGGGAAATCCAAAATTGCCTGGTGATGGAGATGATCCAAAACCTACTCCTAGCCCAATAATTTCCTGGGCTTAGGATGGGGTGTGTCTCTTCTTTTTTAAAGATGTGATTATTGGTACGGGTTTTCAGGATAGGCCCAAGAAACCATTGATAAAAACTGTGCAGGGAAACATTACCCAAACCCTGTACTAAAAGGCTTTGCCATTCATGTATAGAAAAAAAGTGATGGAAGAATCCCCTTCCCTGTTTCAAGAAAGTAACACACTAAGGATGAAGTTAAGAATACGGTAAAAAGAAATCTGTCATACCTGAGGCCCTTCACATCCGCAGCATATACCTTCAGATGTTCCCTCAGAAGAAGCAATTGTGGAGTCCAGAGAATTAGGCTGTGTGCACACGTTGCTGTTTTTTCGCGGTTTCGCTTTTTTTCCCGATTAAAAACGCTATAAAACCCCAAAAAAACAGCATACAATAAGCATCTCATCATTTAGGATGAATTCCGCATGTTTTGTGCACATGATGCATTTTTTTCCGTGAATAAAACGCATTGCAGTAAAAAACGCAGCATGTTCATTAATTTTGCGGGTTTTTTTGCGGATTTCCCACTACAAAATGCATTGGGAAATGTCCGGGAAAAAAAACGCATCAAAAACGCATGCAGATTTCTTGCAGAAAATTTTCTGCGAGAAATCCTGAACGTGTGCACATAGCCTTAATGCTCTGATTGTTCAGATTTATCCTCATCTGATGGGGAATATGATCAACCCATGTTTTCTCTAGTAACCCCCCACAATAGCACACCTTACCCTTACCCTTTTCCTAATAGGGACAAGAAATATTAGAGGTTAAATAACCCCTCCCATATCCTCCCCCTCAAGTGTTTTTTCTTGTGCCTACTAGGAACAAAGAGGTCATCCACAGTGTGCTGCGCTGGCAACAGTCATCGGGGGGATAATAGATTCAAGCAGGGGAGCAGACTTACCTCACCGAGCGCTGCTCCCCTTTCCATTCAGGACTCGTGACCCCCTCTAGTCTGCACCTTTGGGTAAGGTCTGTGGGGGATTCTTTGGCTGGAGGCCTCTCTGAGCTCTCCAGCCTCCTCCTGCGTTGCAGATTCGGGCAGCGTGTTGCGCTGGGCTTGCACCCGTGACAATTTCCGTGTCTGAAGCTGGCAGCAGGAGGTGACTTGACACGCCATCCAGCTTCAGCACACAGAGGAAGGACTCTTGTGTTCCACGCTGGAACGCATAAGCATTGCAGCACAGATTGTGTTGGTGGGGCCCCCCCACACACACCTGGACATTGGAGGGAGGAGGTCTTCTAATCAGAGGACAGGTGCTGTAAGTTCAGTTACCCATATAAGAGCCCTGGACAAGGAAGACATCTAAGGTAGGACCACTGTGTGGTAACAGCATGGAGATGTCGGGTTTCTCACTGCGTCTATAGATCCCAGCACCCTACGCTCACAGTAAGTACTCTAGCACTGGGTGTCCATACCCTGTGTGCAGGTTTAGTGCCTTATTATTCCTTCTCCCCTTTCTTGTAGGGGGACAAGGAACCTGCACCAGGAAGCGAGTCCAAGGCTTCACAGAGATGTGCAGTCTGTACAGAAAAGCTGGCTTCTTCACATAAGACATTACGCAAAGAGTGCACTGGAGAAAGTCATCAGGGAAAAGCAACCATTCTTGATGGAAGAAATTAAGGACCTAATCCAAAAGCAGATAAAAAAAACCTCTCTGTGGCTATTTCCCAGCCCGCACCCTCTCCCAGTGTTCCTCCAGAAACTAAAAGGAAGCTTAATCTAGAGGAGGAAGGGAATGATGACTCTCAGGATGAAATGTCGATCCCAGACAAACCTCTGAAAGTAGGCAAATTAATCCTGGACCCAGAGGTCTCCCAACAGAAGAGATATTTTTCCTTAGATGAAATAGAGGAACTCCTCATGGCAGTATGGAGGACCATGGAGATTGAGGACAAGACGGCCCAGACGGTACACGAATAAATGTTTGGGGGTCTGCGTTTTAGGACGAACCAGGTGTTTCCCATTCATAAAAACATCTGGGACCTGGTGCTAGAGGAGTGGGAATTGCCAGAAAAGGGGCTAACCAATCCAGCGGAAATGAAGGACGGGTTTTACTCTTCGTCACGACAGCACCCCACATGAGAGAGAGGGATCCGCCCATAGGAACAGGAAACCTACAGAATAAAAGGAGGCGGTCCCCTCTCCTCCTCAGTTTAGGTTTCCTGTTCCTATGGGAATCCCAGGACGTACCTACAGAAGATCCCTGGGCCATGCACCCGCCTGCGTCGGTCTCTGTAAGGAACGGCAGGGGCTGCGGTTCCAGTAGCAGCGGCGGGGGAGCCACTGTGTACAGCCTCCCCCCCCTCGTCTGATCGATAGCCATGGTCCGGGTCCGGTCACCGCTGGTCCGCCCGGCTCCATGAGGGCACGCGCGCTCAAGCGGCCGGCTAAATAAAGCAGCCGCCGCATGGAGGAATGAGCGGCGCGTCTGACCCGGAAGTCGCTGGAGCACTTCCGGGTTCGGGCCGGGGAGGCAGGAGATTTGGCGCCATATTTAAAAGCTGCAGCGCTACTGTCGGCCGGTGTGTGGATGTGAGTATGGCTTCACCGGCCGACGAAACGCACCTTGTGGTACCAGAGCGCTCTCCTAGTAAGGAGAAAAGCGCCAGGAGCAGCATTAAAGAGGGTGGTCGTCAGGAGCGATCTTCCACTAGGCAAAAAGATCCCTCAAAGAATCCGCCTCCAGATCCGGTACCTGTCAGCTTCTCTGGGTGAGTGTAAAGACTTCTCTACCTATATGCTGATGTATGTTCCTCCTATGTCCCCTTCCTTCAGTCCAGGAAAAAAGCGCACAAGTCCAAGCACAAACAATGTGCTTTATGTATACAGCCCCTTCCAGACTCCTATATGAAGAGGTTATGCTCAGATTGCATCATACTGACCTTACGTCAAGAAAACATTATGACTCCATCTGACGTTAGAGCCATGATTCGAGAAGAGATGCAGGGACTGTCACAGGCTAGTATCCCTAGTTCCCACCAACCTAGCAGATCCCCATCTCCGGAAAACCCAGAATCAGAGGAGGTGCATAAGTCCTCAGATGAGTCGGAAACTCGGCCGAGTTCATCCGAAGATGAGGGGGGGCTGTGTCTGCCTAACAGCAGCGTGGACAACCTGGTGAAAGCAGTCAGAAACACGATGGGGTGCCCTGATGAGAAAGGGAAAAAATCAGCTCAGGACATCATGTTCGCGGGGTTAGGACAAAGGAAGCGCAGATCCTTTCCCGTTGTCGCAACTGTTAAAGAATTAATTAAAAAAGAGTGGGACAAACAGAGCGCCAGAGGTTTTCTACCATCTTCCTCTAAAAGGCGATATCCCTTTAGCGACGAGGAGCTGAATACTTGGTCGAAAGTGCCAAAAGCGGACGCAGCCGTAGCCTCAACCTCAAAACAGTCAGTCTTGCCTGTAGAGGATTCAGGGATGCTAACGGATCCGTTGGACCGTAAAGCAGAGGCCCTGCTTAAAAAATCTTGGGAGGCCAATACAGGGGCATTCCGACCAGCCATCTCTGCTACCTGTACGGCGAGATCTCTGCTGGTTTGGATGGAACAACTGGAGGAGCAGATCAGAGGTAGAACTGCAAGAGACTCCATTCTACCAAAGATCCCTCTGATGAAGGAGGCTGTAGCATTCCTGGCAGACGCCTCAGTAGATTCGCTACGCCTAGCAGCCAGGTCAGCCGGCTTAACAAACACAGCCCGGCGAGCACTCTGGTTGAAGAACTGGAAAGGGGACGCACAGGCAAAGGCAAAGCTTTGTGCGCTCCCCTGCCAGGGTGAGTTCCTTTTCGGGAAGACTCTGGATGAGATCTTAAAGAAAGCAGGAGAACGGAAGAAAGGTTTTCCTAATCAGTATCTTCCGTCTTACAGGAGAGCATTCAGAAGACGACCCTTTTCCCGGAGGCCGTTTGAGCAAAGGGATCGCTGGGAGGCGAAAGACCCTAAGCAAAAAGGAGCCCTGTTTACCGGATCTTACAACTCAAAACGTGGCAAGTACCGCTAACCTGGAAGTAGGCGGTAGATTAAAATTTTTTCTATCCAAGTGGGAACATATAACATCCAGCCGTTGGATATTGGACATTATAAGAGATGGCCTTAAATTAGAATTTTTTAGAATCCCTTGGGATTCTTTTATAATAACATCTCCAAAGGGACAAGAACAACAGGAGGCTCTAGAGTCCGAGATTATTTCTCTCCTATCTAAAAAAGTGTTGGTAGAGGTTCCCCAAGATCAAAGAGGAAGGGGATTTTACTCCCCTTTGTTTTAGATCAAAAAACCAGATGGTTCATTCAGAACCATCATTAATCTCAAGAAATTAAATTCCTTTCTATATAATCGAACTTTTAAAATGGAGTCTATTAGTTCTGCCATCAAGCTCTTGTTTCCTAGGTGTGTCATGGCCGGAATCGACCTAAAAGATGCCTATTATCATCTTCCCATACATGCCGAACATCAGCAGTACCTAAGGGTAGCAGTCATCCTGGCAGGACAGGTTCGTCACTTTCAATATGTAGCAATGCCCTTTGGGCTTTCTATGGCTCCCTGCATCTTTACAAAGGTGATCCTGGAAGTGATGGCTCACTTACGCCAGCAGAACACTCTCATAATACCCTACCTGGATGATTTTCTTGTTATCGGAAATTCCATATCCCAATGTCAAATGCAGTTATCTAATGCGATCTCATCCTTGCAGGATCTAGGTTGGATCGTGAATTACGAAAAATCCAGGTTGAATCCAGACACCATCCAGATATTTCTGGGAATTCAACTAGATTCAGTAAGTCAGAGGAGTTTTCTGCCACAGTCAAAGAGAATAATTATTCAATCAAAGGTGTCAGAGGCAATATCAAAGCCCTGTATGACCCTGAGGAAGGCCATGTCCTTACTTGGATCACTGTCCTCATGTATACCAGCCGTGCTGTGGGCTCAATATCATACCCGTCAATTGCAGTATGAAATATTATCCATTCAAAAGGAAGTACGACATTTAGAGAGTAAAATCACTCTTTCCAGTGACGTAATTGAATCCCTAAGCTGGTGGTTAGACATGGATCACCTTTCAGGGGGTGTACCATGGATGATAAATCCCTCCAAAACAATTATCACTGACGCCAGCCCTGTGGGTTGGGGCGCACATATGGAAGATAATCTGATCCAAGACACCTGGAATCAGGCGGAGCTGGTGTATTCTTCAAATTGGAAAGAGTTAAAAGCAGTAGAATATGCCCTAAGTCATTTTCTTCCACAGGTTCAGGGAATGCACGTGAGAGTTCTGTCAGACAATTCCACCGCAGTGGCGTACATAAACCGTCAGGGAGGTACGCGATCAGGAACCCTGATGAACGTAGCAGAAAACATCCTCCAGTTGGCAGAGTTTCATCTTCCATCCTTAACAGCCCTGCACATCAAAGGGGCAGAAAACACCAAGGCGGACTACCTCAGCCGAAACAGGCTACGACAAGGGGAATGGTCGTTAAACAAGGACATATTCAACATGATAACAAAAGCATGGGGCGTACCCCAAATAGATCTGTTCGCCACAAGAGACAACAGACAGGTAAAGAGATTTGCTTCCCTGAACCTCATGGATCACCCAGACATGTTGGACTCCCTTCACCATCCTTGGAGTTTCAGGCTAGCGTACGCCTTCCCTCCAATGTCTCTGATACCTCTAGTGATCAGGAAGATCAGGAGGGACCAAGCCAGAGTAATCCTGATTGCTCCCTTCTGGCCAAAAAGACCATGGTTCTCGTGTCTCCAAAGCATGTCTCTATGCGATCCATGGATCCTTCCTTTACACAAGGAACTGTTGTCTCAGGGCCCATTTTTCCACCCGCAAGTGAAAGGTCTTCACTTGACGGCGTGGAATTTGAGAGGCAGTTGTTAAAATCTAGGGGGTTCTCGGAAAAACTAGTTAACACCCTATTGTTGAGTAGGAAGAGATCTACCACCCTATTATACAGTAGGGTATGGAAGAAGTTCTTAGATTTTCATACAAGACCATTCTCTAAGCAGATTCCGATAGTTCCGATTCTAGAGTTCCTACAAAAAGGTAGAGAATTAGGGTTATCGGTGAACACCCTAAAGGTTCAAGTCTCAGCTTTAGAAGCCTTGTATGGGGACAACATAGCAGCCAACAAGTGGGTCTCCAGGTTCATCAAATCCTGTGAACGTTCCAATCCGGTCCATATTCCCCGTCTACCTCCGTGGGATTTGAATTTAGTCTTAGAAGCCTTAACTGACTCCCCATTTGAGCCACTAGATGCCATACCTCTAAAGGTCCTAACATACAAAGTCGCCTTATTGGTAGCCCTAACCTCAGCTAGAAGGGTTAGTGACATCCAGGCCCTATCGGCAGACCCACCTTTCTTAATGGTATTTCAGGATAGAATTGTCCTAAAACCTGATCCCTCATACCTCCCTAAGGTAGCATCCATCTATCACAGATCTCAGGAGATAATTCTGCCTTCTTTTTATAATACACCTGTAACCCCAGAACAACATAAGTTGCACACCTTAGATGTCAGAAGAGCTATCCTGACATATATAGAGAGGTCTCAAACATGGAGGCAGAGTAGGGCTCTGTTTGTCTCCTTTCAGGGCCGCAAGAAAGGATATGGGGTCACAAAGGCTACCATTTCTCGATGGATCAGAGAAGCTATTTGTCTAGCCTACACATCAAGGGGCGAAATCCCACCAGTGGGGATTAAAGCGCATTCCACGCGGGCCATGGCTTCCTCTTGGGCGGAACATGCGGATGTACCGATCCACATGATATATAAGGCCGCAACCTGGTCCACACCTTCTACCTTTTACAACCATTACAGACTTGACCTTTCTGCTTCCTCTGATTTGACCTTTGGTAGAGCTGTTCTTAGTACAGTAATCCCACCCAAATAATGAATCTCTGAAAATCTCTCATGTGGGGTGCTGTCGTGACGAAGAGTAAAAATCCGGATTACTTACCGGTAATGCTCTTTTAATGAGTCACGACAGCACCCATGTATTACCCTCCCTAAATTATGCACAGCACTTTCCTTTAAGTTCAAAGAAGTAATGGTTGTATAGGGTTAAGAATTTTTATGTTACTGAATAAGAATGAATACTAACACTTTTGCGGTTCCCTTTTTATACTCTGTAAACTAAACTGAGGAGGAGAGGGGACCGCCTCCTTTTATTCTGTAGGTTTCCTGTTCCTATGGGCGGATCCCTCTCTCTCATGTGGGGTGCTGTCGTGACTCATTAAAAGAGCATTACCGGTAAGTAATCCGGATTTTCCTGTGGATGACTAAACTGCATCATGGTGGTCAGCGGTTCCAAAGGTCAGCGTCCAGGTTGCGAGGGTAGCTAAAAAAAAAAAAAACTACCATTTGAGGATGCATTACAGTTGAAGGACCCTCTGGAACACAAGATGGATGGGCTACTGAGGAAATCATGGGAAACCTCAGCATCTTTATTAAATACTAACGCTGTATCTACCTGTGTGGCCCGATCGATGTACCGTTGGCTTGGGCAGCTGGAGGAACACCTGTCCACGGGTACTCCCAGAAAGGACATCCTACCTTCTCTAACTTTCCTCCAGAAGGTAACAGGGTTCTTACGGATTCTGCAGAGGCGTCTGCTAAGAGTGGCAGCAAGATCGTCAGGGTCATCAAACTCTGTGAGACGAGCACTCTGGCTAAGATCCTGGAGCGAGGACATGACTTAAAAAATGAAGTTATGTTATATCCCCTTCAAAGGGAAATACATGTTTGGTCCTGCCCTTGAGCTGTTAGAGGAGACTTCGGATAAAAAAAGACTTTACCTGAACCTATGAATACTAGGAAAAGGCCGTTTCGCCCCCAGCAAGAGCATACACCTCAGTACAAGGGGAAGGGCAAATCGGGTCGCTGGAGCTACCCGAAAGGGGGAAAAGGCAGAAATTTTTTCCCCACTCCCAGAGACAAAATAAGCCATGACGCCAACATAGTAGGAGGTTGCATCTCAAGCTTCCTTCCATAGTGGCACAACATCTGTTCAGATCAATGGACTCTAACACCAATCAGGGAAGGAATGAAGATAGTTTGCCTCATATCCTCCAGAAACAATAAAAACAGCGCACCTCTCCTCTACAGAGCTGCAGTCCACCTTGATAGCGGGAGTGAAGGGCCTATTTACAAAGGTAGTCTCCATAGTCCCGGAAAGTGAAAGAAAGGGGACATTCCTCAAACCTGTTCCTCATAAAAAAAACAAATGTCCCTTGGGTTATAAGGTCAACAGTACCTCTGATTGGGCAGGATTTTGTCATGGCCACAATAAACCTACAGGATGCATATTACCACATCCCGATCCATCCAACTTATCTGAAATTCTTAAGATTCGCAATTGCCCAGGGAGAGAACACAGTCCATAATCAGTTCAACGTCCTCCCATTCGGTCTGTCCTCGGCACCACGGATCTTCACAAAGATCATGTTAGAAGTCACGGCATACATCCGAGGTCAGCACATATGCATAGTTCCATAACTCGACGATTTCTTGTTGGTGGCTCCTTCAGTACCCATGATACAGGAACATCTACAGATGACCCAGTTATCGTCTCTAGGCTGGATAGTGAACCTGAAAAAGTCAGATATGGTTCCTGCAACAACAGACATTCTTGGGAGTCTTACTAGACTCAAACAGCCAAACATCTTTCTTGCACAAACGAAAATAGATCTTGTTAAAATGAAAGATAAAGATACTACAGTGCAAGAAGGTGGTGTCATTAAGATGGGCCATGTCTGTTCTTGGATCCATGACATCCTGCTTCCAGATGGTAGCATGGGCACAAGGACACACCAGAACACTTCAGACGCACATCCTGGCAAACTGAGACTGAATCCTTGGACAAAAAGATCTAGATGCCGCCGAGCGTGAAGACTTCATTGACATGGTGGCTAAAAGCAAAGGATTTGAGCAGAGGGGCCCCTATCACTATAAAAGTAGACGCCAGCGGGAAAGGATGGGGAGCCATGGTCTCCCAACACGTATTTCAAGGATGCTGGTCAGACAAGATAAGCCAACGGTCCTCAAACTTCAGGGAACTGAAGGCAGTAGAGGAGGTACTCAGGACCGCAGTAGCCCTAGTCCAGGATACCCATGTCAAAATATACTCGAACAACATGACAATTGCCCACCTTCGTCATCAAGGAAGTACAAGGCACGAGGACCTGAAGGCAATATCAGCCAGAATATTGTCGTGGTCTGAAGAACACCTTCTCTACCTGGCTGATTTTCTGAGCAGAACAGAAATTCATCCAGTGGAATGACTCTGAAGTCTATCAGATACTGACCAGAAGGTGGAGCCATCCAGAGGTATATCTCTTAGCAAGTGGACAGAACGCAAAACTCAATCAATATTTGTCACTAAATCCAGTAGATCCCTGCTTAGGTGTAGACATGCTAGCCCACCCATGGAAATTCAGACTGGTTTATGCCTTCCCTCCATTACCAATCCTACCAAGGGTTCCACAAAAAATAAGATTGGAAAAGCTCAATGGCAGCACCATTCTGGCCCAAAAGAAGCTGGTTCGAAACCTTTCCAACTTCAGTTTAGAGGGACCATAGTGCTACCCCCGGTCAGAATCCCTCTTCCACCAGGGGCCAATCTTCCATCCGGACCCTGAGAGGTTACATCTGAGTGCCTGACTTCTAAGTTCTCAATCCAAAAGACCAGAGGATTGTCAAAAAGGGTCCTTAGGACATTACAGAAAGGCACAAAGGAACAAACTCTACATACCAGATGATATGGAAGACCTTTTTTTCTCATGGAGTGCATCCGAACAACCTAACCCACACCAACTAAACTTAGCATGGATCCTAGATTTTCTGCAAGAAGGGCTAGAGAAGGGTCTCGGACCTAGGACCCTCAAAATCCAGGTGGCGGCTCTAAGCTTATATTTTGACCAGATGTTATCTAACCACTGATGGATTAGTAGGTTTATTACAGCGGCATCTTGCATACGTCCAAGAGCTATGAATTTGGTAAGGTCCTGGGACCTTAATGTAGTCCTGAAGGGGCTCACACTACCACCCTTTCAGCCTTGGTCATCCAAAGATGTAGACAGACTCTTCTGGAAAGCAGCCTTCCTGGTAGCAATAACTACAGCCAGGAGGGTAGGTTAATTACAAGAGCTCACTATCAACGAACCCTACATGAAAATCTTACAGGTCCGACTTATTCTGCGACTGGATTCATCATTTCTTCCCAAGGTGGTCTGAGTTTCACAAGTCTCCGTAGATAATTCTCCCCTCCTTCCATCAAGAGCCAGGAAATAAGGAAGAACAGTTCCACACTTTGGACGTTCAGAGGACTGTACTGCATTATCTTAAGTGACAGAAAAAACTAGGAATGACCAAAACCTGTTTTTTCACAGTCAAGGACAGAATAAGGGGAATAAGACTTCCAGATCCACGATACGCCAACTGGATCAAGAGAGCAATCTCGTAGGCATATCATATCCAAGACCTTTCAAAGCCAGAGAAATTTACAGCTCACTCTACCAGAGCAACATTTGTCTCCTGGGCCGAGAAAGCCAGTGCTTCCATCGAGCAGATATGCAGAGCTGATACCTGGTCCTCAGTCCATTCATTCTCCAAGCATTACAGGCTAGACCTGATGTCGGAAGAGGACTTGGCTTTCGGGAGAAAAGTCCTCCGAGCTATAGTCCCTCCCTAAGGGCTTGTTTCCACATGTGAGAAACACGTCCGTGTCTCGCATGTGGAAACAAAGCTCTGGTGCCGGCACTCCGGAGTGGAGCGTGCGGCTGCATGTGTTGCTATGCGGCCGCACGCTCTGCTCCGGAGTGCCGGCGCCAGAACTTCGTTTCCACATGCGAGACACGGACGTGTTTCTCGCATGTGGAAACAAGCCCTAAACATTACTCTTGGGTACTGTTCAAGTGTGCTGTTGTCGGGGTTTACTACAGAAAATAGAATTAGACTTACCGGTAATTCGGTTTATAGTAACCCACCACGACAGCACGGGTAAATCCCTCCTTTTTACTTAATTTTTCATTCTTCCCAAAGAGAATAAAATTTAATTTGAAACATTCCTTCACTTGTGGTCCTTTTATAATAACACTGAGGGGGAGGATGTGGGAGAGGTCATTTAACCTCTATGATACTTCCTGTCCCTATTAGGAAAGGGGTAACATCCTCCGGAGTGCTGTTGTGGTGGGTTACTAGAAACCGAATTACCTGTAAGTCTAATTCTATTTTCCGGTTGAAAAAACAGGTAAATTATTAACCCTCCGTCACATACAATATTCGGACTAACGAGTTCACATACAATGTGCCTGTCAGGCGCCTGCTGGAAAAATACCTATAATATCTAATGTTTGCAATTTCAGTGCTCTAAAAGTGATCAGTGACCTTCATAGGGATGTAATAAAAGAGACTACACATAATCAGTTGCAAAAAAAAACATTTACTTAACAAAACTAATGACTATGAAATACAAACTTTTCAAAACTCCCGCCAAATAGTCCCCAGTTCGACTCTCTCAAAAAAATGTACAAAGAAAATTTTTGAACACAAACTTAATTTTAAGGTACCTTAAGTACTATTAAAAACATATTCAATCAGAAGTAGATGCTGAGGTTTCCCCAGAAAAGTCACACTTGCAGAGCAAATAGCAAGAATTACACACCATTTTTGCATGTGTCAGGCAAATTGCTTTATGACATTTGAAACATTCATAATTTGAAAGCCTTCTGGTTCCGCTTTCCGTTTGGCAGGTGGTGCATCTCCTTCTTTTGTGAGGTGGTGCAGATGGTGACTTTTCACCATCATCATCTGGGCGGAACCTTTTGAGCTGAACTTGAAGGCGAGAGGGGATACCGATTGTTTTCACGCTTCTCCTGCGTAGCTCTCCAAGTACTAGTTCATGGGCCAATTTTTTCAGATACAATCGTCTACGGAGTGGTTCAAGCTTGTTTTCAAGATAAATTACTTGTGAATTTATACCACCCAAATTCAACATAGCAAAAAATATGACCATTGGCCAGCGTTTGATGTTTCTGCTGACGTTGAAAGTGGAGCACATCTGATCTGATGTATCCACACCCCCTTTGGTGGCATTGTAAAATGTAAGTATCTCCGGTTTTTTTTCTGCCCCAGTCCCAGGATCGATGGCAGCATCATCATGAAGTGTTGATAGAAGAAGTACGATTTTTTTGGCATGTGGTACATAGGAAACTAAAGCCTTTCCATTATGGAATGCAAACATACTGCTGTACTGTTGTCTCTCTTTCACACTTACAAACTGTGGCGGCAATTCCCTTTTGTTTTTTCTTACAGTTCCCACATATGACCGCTTCTGAATTTTCAGATAATCAGATCACAACTTGTAAACCAATTGTCAGCTGTAATATTGCGACCCGATCCAAATAAGGGTTCAGCCAGTCTTTTTACAACATCAATGGGTTTGTTGCTCACACAGTAAGGACCTTCTGGTTGTTTTCCTGCATAAACTTCCAGGTTGTAAGTGTAGGTCTTACTGGCATCAACAAGGGCATAAATTTTTATTCCATATTTGTTTGGCTTTGATGGAATATATTGACGAAAGGCACATCTACCACGAAAACCAGGGAGCATTTCGTCAATAGTGAGATTCTCTCCAGGGTAATAACTTTGTTTACAGTTTACAACAAATCTTTGAAATATATCACGAATTGGAGCAAGTCGGTCATGTGTTTTGCGTTCGGTTCGGGTAGTTCTGTCGTCAAACCGAAGGCAACGAATTAGAATCTTGAATCTGTTTATGGACATAACAAGGCTAAATTTTTCAACTCCATCCCCATCTTTACCCCAAAGTTCCTCCAAACTTTGTCTATTTGCCCTATAAGCTCCTGCAAGGTACAGTAATCCAAAAAAAGCACGCAGTTCTATTTCATCTGTGGGCTTGATGGTTCTGTTGCAGATGTACTTGTCCTTTATAATGTCTATAGGTTGGTATATGTGACAATAGAGTCCAAAATGTCATCTGTAAATATACTGTTCCAGCATTCAACTGCAGTTTTTTGCATTACGTGCAGTTCCTATTACTGCAGGAAGGTGAGTAATAATGTTTAAAGGTTCCCTACGTTTTTTCTGGAATGGCTTCTTGTTCCATTTAGTATTTTTATCTTTTCCAATATAATATGATCCAACTTCTTCATCCTCACCACTGTCACCATCTTGCTCTGTTTCAGAATCCAGGACACATTCTTCCACCTCATCATGAGAATCAATCTCACTTTCCTCTCCTAAATCCTCATTCAGTGTGAGGTCTCTATCATCTAACAGCATGTTTGTTACTTCCTCAACATCAAGTTGTTTGGATAAATTGTACATTTTCCTCTCCATTTCAGCAGATAATCTGAAGCAAGAGAAGGAATATGTTAGGGAACTACTGTATATGCCTGAGCAGCACACTTTCTTTTATAAAATCTCCCTTATTTCTATGAAATATCCTCACATTTTGTGCTATACATTCATAAAACAAGCTAAATAAACTATTGTGATGAATAAAAACATAAAATACCAACCTTACTGAATGTGACGTATTCACATACAATGAGCCTGAGAGATCTGTGCAGCTATATCCTCTCCCCTGAAGCTCTGAAATCCAACTGTGAGATCAGGTTTCACAGACCTTCACGAGACAGGAGACTACCTGGAGGGAGGGGGTTTCCTCACAATCTGGTGAGGAAGGAGAAATGAACGTAAAAGAGAAGCGCCTGTCAGATCAGTTGTATGTGACGGAGGGTTAAAATTCATCGGGTCTACTATGGGAGTAGAGACTTTTAAAGAATGTAGATTGGTACAGGATTACATGTTTAGTAACCTGGAAGAGCGCAAACATCAGGTGTTTCCGGTCCATAAAAATATGCTTTCCCTTATCTGAAAAGAATGGAAAAGACCAGTTAAAAGGACTCTGTCACCTGAATTTGGAGGGAACAATTTTCAGCTATAGAGGCGGGGTTTTCGGGTGTTTGATTCACCCTTTCCTTACCCGCTGGCTGCATGCTGGCTGCAATATTGGATTGAAGTTCATTCTCTCCTCCGTAGTACATGCCTGCACAAGAAAATATCCGTTTGAGGAAGATCTGTGTGATATATGGGAAAAAGCCCTGAAAATTTATGTTGCAATTGCTAGGGTTTCCAAATATGTGACTCTTGATTTTGAAGATTTAGCAGAACAAAGCCAGGGTCATGTTTATTTCCCCCTTCTGGCCAAAAAAAGTTCTGCTTTGCTTGGCTAAGAGTCACACCAATGTCAGACCCCTAAAAACTACCAGACAATCCTGATCTCTTCTCCCATGTGCTGGTAGTCCATCCTCAGGTTCCCAACTCACATCTGACGACTGCTTGGAATTTGAAAGGTGATTATCAGCAAGGGGGTTCTCACAGAATTTGGTTTCCACTCTCCTGTTAAGTAGGAAGAAAGTTACCTCCCTTAAATACACTTGAATCTGTAATAAGTTTTTAGAATGTTTTATTTGGGTATGTCTACCCAACAAATAGTTCACATTTTGGAAGTATTAAAATTTCCTCAGAAAGGGCTGGAGAGCTCTTGATGCCCAGGTATCAGCCTTGGGAGCATTATTTGATCAGAAAATCGCTGCCCACCCATGAGTGCATAGATGTATTAAATTCTCTCTCATCTTGACTAGTAGCTGGTCCCAAGGTAGCTCCTTGACCTGAATTTGGTTTTGAACTCCTACAGTCATAGCCAAAAGTATTGACACTCCTGCAATTCTGTCAGATAATACTCAGTTTCTTCTTGATAATGATTGCAAACACAAATTCTTTGGTATTATCTTCATTTAATTTGTCTTAAATTAAAAAACACAAAAGAGAATGAAGCAAAAAGCAAAACATTGATCATTTCACACAAAACTCCAAAAATGGGCCAGACAAAAGTATTGGTACCCTCAGCCTAATACTTGGTTGCACAACCTTTAGCCAAAATAACTGCGACCAGCCACTTCCGGTAACTATCAATGAGTTTCTTACAATGCTCTGCTGGAATTTTAGACCATTCTTCTTTGGCAAACTGCTCCAGGTCCCTGATATTTGAAGGGTGCCTTCTCCAAACTGCCATTTTTAGATCTCTCCACAGGTGTTCTATGGGATTCGGGTCTGGACTCATTGCTGGCCACCTTAGAAGTCTCCAGTGCTTTCTCTCAAACCATTTTCTTGTGCCTTTTGAAGTGTGTTTTGGGTCATTGTCCTGCTGGAAGACCCATGACCTCTGAGGGAGACCCAGCTTTCTCACACTGGACACTACATTATGCTGCAAAATTTGTTGGTAGTCTTTAGACTTCATAATGCCATGCACACGGTCAAGCAGTCCAGTGCCAGAGGCAGCAAAGCAACCCCAAAACATGAGGGAACCTCCGCCATGTTTGACTGTAGGGACCGTGTTCTTTTCTTTGAATGCCTCTTTTTTTTCTCCTGTAAACTCTATGTTGATGCCTTTGCCCAAAAAGCTCTACTTTTGTCTCATCTCACCAGAGAACATTTTTCCAAAACGTTTTAGGCTTTTTCAGGTAAGTTTTGGCAAACTCCAGCCTGGCTTTTTTATATCTCGGGGTAAGAAGTGGGGTCTTCCTGGGTCTCCTACCATACAGTCCCTTTTCATTCAGATGCCGACGGATAGTACGGGTTGACACTGTTGTACCCTCGGACTGCAGGGCAGCTTGAACTTGTTTGGATGTTAGTCGAGGTTCTTTATCCAACATCCGCACAATCTTGCGTTGAAATCTCTTATCAATTTTTCTTTTCCGTCCACATCTAGGGAGGTTAGCCACAGTGCCATGGGCTTTAAACTTCTTGATGACACTGCGCACTGTAGACACAGGAACATTCAGGTCTTTGGAGATGGACTTGTAGCCTTGAGATTGCTCATGCTTCCTCACAATTTGGTTTCTCAAGTCCTCCGACAGTTCTTTGGTCTTCTTTCTTTTCTCCATGCTCATTGTGGTACACACAAGAACACAGGACAGAGGCTGAGTCAACTTTAATCCATGTCAACTGGCTGCAAGTGTGATTTAGTTATTGCCAACACCTGTTAGGTGCCACAGGTAAGTTACAGGTGCTGTTATTTACACAAATTAGAGAAACATCACATGATTTTTCGAACAGTGCCAATACTTTTGTCCACCCCCTTTTTATGTTTGGTGTGGAATTATATCCAATTTGGCTCTAGGACAATTATTTTAGTGTTTTTTAATTTAAGACAAATTAAATGAAGATAATAATACCAAACAATTTGTGTTTGCAATCATTTTCAGGAAGAAACTGAGTATTATCTGACAGAATTGCAGGGGTGTCAATACTTTTGGCCATGACTGTACAAAGGCTCCTTTCAAACATATCATCTGCTATTATTAAGGTGCTTACACTGAAAACAATACTTTTAGTAACACTAACTTCAGCTAGACGGGTGAGTGAGAAGCAGGTTATTTCTGTTAATCCCCCTTTTACAAACATCTTATAGGATAGGGTAACATTAAAACCTGACTTGGCATTCTTTCCAAAAGTAAATTCTAGGTTTTGCAGGAATCGGGAAATGATTCTTTTTGTGACCATTTAAAACCCAAGATGAAATCTCATTTCACTCCCTGGATGTCAGAAGGCATCTACTGAGATCTTGAATTACCAAATGACTGTAGAAAGTCCTCAGCCATGTTTTATTCTTTTCCAGGGGATAAATAAGGGTAAAGGTGCTTTACCCTCTAGTCCATTATCGCTAGATGGGTTTGGATGGCCATAACCTTGGCCTTTTCTACCTCTGACTGGGATCCCCCTCAGGGAATCGGCATACACTCTACAAGGGCCATATCTACCTTTTGGGCAGAAAGAGCTAATGTCTCCGTTGATTAAATATGCGAGGCAGCAGTCTGGTCATCCACTTCCACCTTCTTTAAGCACTACAGGTTGAATCTGGGGCTCTGATCTTTCCTTTGGAAGAAAGATTCTTTCACTGGTGGTCCCTCCTTAGGAATTTCTTAAATTTTAATCTCTCGGTACAGTGTTGTCATGGTGAAGGGAAAAGATTACTCATCAGTAATTTGATTTTCCAGAACCATGACAGCACTGTGCTGATTTCCTCCCTTATGTTCTGGTGATGGAAAGCTTTCCCTCTGAAAATTGAGATTCTGGTTTGGCTTTTATCCTAAGTCGTGGCAAGGTTCGTTAAAGGGTCGGCATTGACTGTTAGGATTGCTACTTCCAATAGGTGGCACTAGAATTCTAGTCCTCTTCCTTACTGAAGAGACAATTTGCATATTTCCCAGAGGAGCAATGCGGCTTTAAGTCTCCTCACCTCGACATGCTTAACATGTCACTCTCCACAAGGAGAAACGATACTTCTTGGATCCCGGTCAGACGCCTCTCAGCCAAACCAGATCTCCACTTTGCACTGACGAGGGGCAGTACCCCGAATCACAGTGTCTGCAAATTGAGATTCTGGTTTGGCTATTATCCTAAGTCATGGGACAAGGCTCGTTAAAGGGACGACATTGACTGTTAGTATTGCTACTTCCTATAGGTGGCACTAGAGTTCTAGTCCTCTTCCTCGCTGAAGAGACAATTTGCCTCTTTTCACAAACAATGTGTATATATAATAGTATATGGTGAAGGGCAATAGTGATTTGTATGTATATATAGTTGTGTGAAAAAGTGCCTTTTCCTTATTTCCTATTCTTTTGCATGTTTGTCACACTTAACCCATTACTTGCCAAATTAGAAGTTTTCATTTTACGGATTTTTCAGAAAAGGGCGTCCCAATATTCAATTAACAATGACAATGACATGATCTATTTTGAAAAGATTCATTTTACAAACACAACACAAAAAATTGGACCTAATTATAAAAATTATAAAATCTTAGTTGCTAGAAGCAAAATATTAGGTGTCCCTAAAAAAGGACATTGGTAGATAATGGGTTAAATGTTTCAGATCACCAAACAAATTTAAATATTATACAAAGATAACACAAGAAAACACAAAATGCAATTTTTAAATGAAGGTCTTTATTATTAAGGGAAAAATATCCAAACCTACAGGGCCCTGTCTGAAAGTGATTGTCCCATCCCCCTTCCTTGGTTTTAACCTGTGAGACTCGGCCGTATCTCGCTGTGTGTGATCCTGGCCTAAGACGCGATCACAAAAAAAACCCCACAACATCATCCAAAGAACTGCAGGCCTCACTTCCCTCAATTAAGGTCAGTTTTCATGATTCCGCCATAACAAAGAGACTGGGAAAAAATGGCCTGCATGGCAAAGAACAGGCTGCAGGGAGGTGAGCTGTGCTGTGTGAGTGTGCCGGCGTGTCTGTGTGTGTGTGCCTGCGTGTCTGTGTGTGTGTGCCTGCGTGTTTGTGTGTGAGTGTGTCTGTGTGTGAGTGTTTGTGTGTGAGGGTGTCTGTGTGTGAGTGTATTTGTGTGTGAGTGTGCCTGCGTGTTTGTGTGTGAGTGTGTTTGTGTGTGTGTGCCTGTGTGTCTATCTGTGTGTGTGTGCCTGCGTGTCTGTGTGTGAGTGTGCCTGCGTGTTTGTGTGTGTGTGCCTGCGTGTCTGTGTGTGTGTGCCTGCGTGTTTGTGTGTGCCTGCGTGTTTGTGTGAGTGTGTCTGTGTGTGTGTGCCTGCGTGTTTGTGTCTGCGTGTTTGTGTGTGTGCCTGCGTGTTTGTGTGTGTGTCTGTGTGTGTGTGCCTGCGTGTTTGTGTGTGTGTGTGTGCCTGCGTGTTTGTGTGTGTGTGTGTGCCTGCGTGTTTGTGTGTGTGTGCCTGCGTGTCTGTGTGTGTGTGCCTGCGTGTTTGTGTGTGTGTGTGCCTGCGTGTTTGTGAGTGTGCCTGCGTGTCTGTGTGTGTGTGCGCCTGCGTGTCTGTGTGTGTGCCTGCGTGTTTGTGTGTGTGTCTGTGTGTGAGTGTAATTGTGTGTGAGTGTGCCTGCGTGTTTGTGTGTGTGTCTGTGTGTGAGTTTGTCTGTGTGTGTGCCTGCGTGTTTGTGTGTGCCTGCGTGTCTGTGTGTGAGTGTGCTTGCGTGTTTGTGTGTGTGTGTCTGTGTGTGTTTTTGTGTGAGTGTGCCTGCGTGTTTGTGTGTGTGTGTGTCTGTGTGAGTGTGTCTGTGTGTGAGTGTGTGTGAGTGTGCCTGCATGTTTGTGTGTGTGTGTCTATGTTTGTGTGTGTGTGTCTGTGTGTGAGTTTGTCTGTGTGTGTGTGTGGCCAGGACATGGTTAAAGGTACAGATGACCAGATTGCTGCTATGATCCGAACTTCAGAAGCAAATTAAGTTTTTTTTCCAAGGCTACAATATTGATGACCCACCTGTCAGCTTTTACCAGGTCCCTGCGGAGCTGGAACAACACAGGTCCGTACACGTAGTGGCCATTCTCGAGTATTGTAGCTCAGCTCTTATTAAAGTGATTGGGAGCAGAGCTACAATAGCTGGGAAAGGTGAGTACACAGTATACAGAGCATGTACAGGAGTACTTCCGGTAGTAGTGGGGGCTGCTAACAGCTGATCAGTGGGGGTCCCCAGCCAGTTGGATATTGATCACCTATCCGTAAAGGGGCTGAGCACTACTTGGACAACTCTTCCATAAATACTATATTGTCTACTGTAAAGTAAATATATATTCACCTCCCGCACTGGCAGCGTTACAGTGATGTTGGGGCTGGATCTCATTGTTATGAGCACTGATGGGCGGCTTTGGTCTTGGGCAATCCCTTTCAACTGAGTGATACATAATTGTGATTATACTGCGTTTTACATGTTTGGAAAGGTTGTACTGTCAGAAGCTGTGTGCCTCAATGACTCCCCTTGTAATGTCACTCACCCGAAATATTACAGCATCTCCCCTGACCACAATGAACTGTGATATCACAACAGCTCCATAACTGATGCCAACCTCATAAAACAACATATGTGATGAGTTATCTGCCGTGATGACCAGGTAGTGCCAGTCATAGATCCCTATGACATTTCTTGTATCTGTAACAATATAGGTATTTGGATATAGCTGTAGAATGGGCCCCTAGGGTCAATTCCTCCTGTGGGCCCCAGACACCCCAGTCCGACGCTGGAAGTAACCCAGCATTTCAGAAAAGGAATCTCGTACAGCAGTGAAATGTGGTGGTAGTATGATGGTCTGGAACTGTTTTGCTGCTTCGGGACCTCGAAGACTTGCTGTGGTAAATGAAACCATGAATTCTGCTGTCTACTAAAAAATCCTGAAGGAGAATGCCCATCCATTTATTTGTGAGCTCAAGCTGCACTTGGGTTATACAGTAGGAAAATGATCCAAAACACACCAGCGAGTCCACCTCTGGCTTAAGAAAAAAACAAATTAAGACTTTGCCATGGCCTAGTCAAAGTTCTGACCTTAATCCGAGTGACATGCTGTGGCATGACCTTAAAAAGGGGGTTCATGCTCTGAAACCATCCAATGTGGCTAAATTACAATTCTGCAAAGATGAGAGACTTAGGGTATGTGCACACGATGCGGATTTTGCCGCGGATTTTTCCGCCGCGGATTTGGAAAATCCGCAGTGCAAAACCGCTGCGGTTTTCACTGCGGATTTGTGTGCAGTTTCTTCTGCAGATTCCTCTGCGGGTTTTCAACTGCACTTTCCTATTGGTGCAAGTTGAAATCCGCTGCGGAATCCGCAGAAAGAAGTGACATGCTCCTTCTTTTTTTCCCGCAGAGAATCCGCGCGGATTTTTCTGCATCGTGTGCACTGCGGATTTTGTTTTCCATAGGGTTACATTGTACTGTACACCGCATGGAAAACTGCTGCGGATCCGCAGCGGTCAAATCCGCTGCGGATCCGCGGCAAAATCCGCATCGTGTGCACAAAGCCTAAAAGGGTTTCTCACATATGTGTTTGTAAGGGCGCGTTTATACCATTATACCTCTCAACCGTCCCGGATCCAGCAGGTGTGTATATCACCCGGTCAGCTCCCCGAGTCCCTGCACCCGCAGAGCAGTACACCACATATTGACTGCTCTGTGTGCACAGGACCTGTGATGAGGTAACAGGATGGGAGGAGTCAGGGGTCACATGATCGGGAGGAGGACCTCTGTGTACAGGACTCTGCTGGTTGCCATGGCGCCGGACGAGGTTAAGCGTATGTGTGAGGTCAGGAGGTGTTTACAGTGTGGATGTAGCAGAGCCGTGTGTGTATGAGGTGTATGGATCGGAGTCATGTGTGCAATAGGTGTACGGAGCATAGCCGCATGTGTACAAGGTGTACGGAGTGGAGCAGTGTGTAAAAGGTGTATGGAGCAGAGTCGTGTGTATAAGATGTGTATGGAGCGGAGCCATGTGTGTAAGAGGTGTGCGGATTGGAGCAGAGTGTGAAAGGTGTATAGAGCACAGTCGTGTCTGTACGAGGTGTACGGAGCGAAGCCACGTGTGTACGAGGTTTACAGAGCAGAGCCACGTGTGTACGAGGTGTACAGAGCAGAGCCACGTGTGTATGAGGTGTGCGGAGCAGAGCCATGTGTATACAAGGTATACGGAGCGGAGCATCGTGTGCAATGTGTATGGAGCGGAGCCGTGTGTGTACGAGATGTATGGAGAGGAGCCGTGTGTGTATGAGGTGTACGGAGCGGAGCCGTGTGTGTGCGAGGTATACGGAGCGGAGCTGCATGTGCAATGTGTATGGAGCGGAGCCGTGTGTACGAGATGTATGGAGAGGAGCCGTGTGTGTACGAGGTGTACGGAGTGGAGCCATGTGTGTGCGAGGTATACGGAGCGGAGCAGCGTATGCAATGTGTATGGAGTGGAGCCGAGTGTATGAGGTGTACGGAGTGGAGCCGTATGTGTATGAGGTGTACGGAGCAGAGCCGCATGTGCAAGGTGTATGAAGCCAGTCGTGTGTGCACGAGGTGTACGGAGCGGAGCCGTGTGTGTACGAGGTGTACGGAGTGGAGCCATGTGTGTGCGAGGTGTACGGAGCGGAGCAGCGTATGCAATGTGTATGGAGCGGAGCCGTGTGTACGAGATGTATGGAGAGGAGCCGTGTGTGTACGAGGTGTACAGAGTGGAGCCATGTGTGTGCGAGGTGTACGGAGCGGAGCAGCGTATGCAATGTGTATGGAGTGGAGCCGAGTGTATGAGGTGTACGGAGTGGAGCCGTGTGTGTACGGAGTGGAGCCGTATGTGTATGAGGTGTACGGAGCAGAGCCGCATGTGCAAGGTGTATGGAGCCAGTTGTGTGTGCACGAGGTGTACGGAGCGGAGTCGCGTGTGTACGAGGTGTACGGAGCGGAGCCGTGTGTGTACGAGATGTATGGAGAGGAGCCGTGTGTGTATGAGGTGTACGGAGCGGAGCCGTGTGTGTGCGAGGTATACGGAGCGGAGCAGCATGTGCAATGTGTATGGAGCGGAGCCGTGTGTACGAGATGTATGGAGAGGAGCCGTGTGTGTACGAGGTGTACGGAGTGGAGCCATGTGTGTGCGAGGTATACGGAGCGGAGCAGCGTATGCAATGTGTATGGAGTGGAGCCGAGTGTATGAGGTGTACGGAGTGGAGCCGTATGTGTATGAGGTGTACGGAGCAGAGCCGCATGTGCAAGGTGTATGGAGCCAGTCGTGTGTGCACGAGGTGTACGGAGCGGAGTCGCGTGTGTACGAGGTGTATGGAGCGGAGTTGCGTGTGTACGAGGTGTACGGAGCAGAGTCTGCTCCTCGCTCTGACACTGACTGGCACAGGAGACACAGAGAGGTCTTTATCAGTGGCGTATCACAGCTGCAGCGACGTGAGCAGTCAGCGGCGCAGCTGGATGACACCATTCAGCGCCGTGGGAGTGGAAGCTGCCGGCTGCTTCGAGGGTGCGCGGTGAAAGGTGTGTGTGTGTAGTGATGGGGGTGGGGGTAACCATGTGTGGCCATTATACTGTACAAAGCATCATGTGGGGCCATTATACTGTATGGACCATCACGTGGGGCAAGTATACTGTACGCAGCATCATGTGGGGTCATTATACAGTATGGAGCATAATGTGGCCATTATACAGTACGGGGCACTGTGTGGCCATTATAAAGTATGGAGCATCATGTGGAGCCATTATACAGTATGGAGCATCATGTGGAGCCATTATAAAGTATGGAGCATCATGTGTGGCCATTATACAGTATGGAGCATCATGTGTGGCCATTATACAGTAAGGAGCATCATTTGTGGCCATTATACAGTACGCAGCATCATGTGTGGCCATTATACAGTACAAAGCATCATGTGGGGCTATTATACAGTATGGCACACTCCAAAAGTGTTGTGATGCAAAGTGGGGTTTTTTATTTACATACAGTATACACAAATGTTTCAGTCGTTACTGGACCTTCATCAGTGTGCTAGTATACTAGTATGCTTAGAGAAGCCCCGAGTAGTAAGATTTGATTGCATCAATAAAAGCCTGAAGATATATAGGACGCAGGGGTAGGCACAAGCCGCAGAGATACAATGGTGTGTCACAAGTGACACTAACTGCTGGATGGAGCAGGAGCCACGCGTAATATACCGCCAGAATGGGCTACAAAATAGTGCGCATGAGGTAGACACAAGCTACTGAAATGGGGTAATGTGTCACGGAATGACACTATCTGCTGAATGAAGCAGGAGGCACGCGGTATGTGCCACCAGTATGGGCTGCAAAATAGTGCTCAAGGGATAGGCGCAAACCATGTAAATAGGATAGTGTGTCATAAACTGACACTATCTGCTGGATGAAGCAGTCTGGGCTGCAAAAATAATGCGCACTATCCGCCTACTCAGCACTGTACTGAGTAGGCGGATAGTGCGCATTATTTTTGCAGCCCAGACTGGTTGTGCATACTGTGTGGCCCCTGCTTCATCCAGCAGATAGTGTCAGTTTATGACACACTATCCTATTTACATGGTTTGCGTTACCCCATCTCAGTAGCTTGTGTCTACCTCATGCGCACTATTTTGTAGCCCATTCTGGCGGTATATTACGCGTGGCTCCTGCTCCATCCAGCAGTTAGTGTCACTTGTGACACACCATTGTATCTCTGCGGCTTGTGCCTACCCCTGTGTCCTATATATCTTCAGGCTTTTATTGATGCAATCAAATCTTACTACTCGGGGCTTCTCTAAGCATACTAGTATACTAGAACACTGATGAAGGTCAAGTAACGACTGAAACGTTTGTGTATACTGTATGTAAATAAAAAAAACCACTTTGCATCACAACACTTTTGGAGTGTGCTAGTCACTTGTATTTTACATAACAGGCTTGGGAACCTATGACCGTGCACCTCCTCTTGGCTGTGCTGAACATTTTCTATATAATTATACAGCATGGAGCATAATGTGGCCATTATACAGTATGAAGCATCATGTGTGGCCATTATACAGTATGCAGCATCATGTGAGCCCATTATACTGTATGGAGCATCATGTGGGGCCAGTACACTGTACGCAGCATCATTTGGGGCCATTATACAGTATGGAGCATCATGTGTGGCCATTATACAGTATGCAGCATCATGTGAGCCCATTATACTGTATGGAGCATCACATGGGGCCAGTACACTGCATGCAGCATCATTTGTGGCCATTATACTGTATGGAGCATCACATGGGGCCAGTACACTGCATGCAGCATCATTTGTGGCCATTATACAGTATGGAGCATCACGTGGGGCCAGTACACTGTAAGTATCATCATTTGGGGCTATTATACAGTATTGAGCATCATGTGGGGCCATTATACAGTATGGAGCATCATGTGTGGCCATTATACAGTATGGAGCATCACGTGGGGCCAGTACACTGTAAGCATCATCATTTGGGGCTATTATACAGTATTGAGCATCATGTGGGGCCATTATACAGTATGGAGCATCATGTGTGGCCATTATACAGTATGGAGCACTGTGTGGCCATATTTTTTTGTTTATAATTATTGTTTACGAAACATTGAGATCAGAAGTGCTAAATGGGTGTGGTTGGGGCGTGACTAGTTGTGAAATGGGTGTGGTCAGAGGTGTGGCCTAAAATTGCTGTCCTGAGGGACTTCTGGAAACAGAATTACCAGTAGGTCTAATTCCCTTTTTTATTCTGGATGGGTGGATAGTATTAATAACAGTAACTTGCAATATTACTGGAAACACGCACACACCCCTATAAAGCATAGCCACTTTAATTTAGAATCAATTCAGTAATGAGTTTTGTGGCTTTGAAGATGGACAATGACTTTCCCTTATAAGTAGTTCCCTTATAATTTAAGTTACAAAAATAATAGAACTTTCCTTTTACTCTTCCTATCAAGCCAGCCATTATATTCTTGCTTATCCCTCATACACACATCTCTTTATTTTTCCTCATTTGAGTAAGTTAGTTTTACATCAGTCTGCTCAACCAGATTTTTATCTACTTTTGTCCATTCTGCCTGTTTTTTTTAATCAGTATGGCATCAGTTTTTCTCATGAAAAAATTATTTCCCAGTTTCTCCTACCCATTAATCCCTTAAAGACATATGACGTACTAGTACGTCATACGCCGACTCCCTGACTTTGTGGGCTCAGGAGCTGAGCCTGCATCTTTGTCATCAGATGATTACAGTTATTGAGCCATCATCTGCCTGTAACAGCCGCATTTGAAGCCGAACTCTGCCCGCGGCTGTTAACCTGTAGTCTGTGACAGCGTCATTTGCAGCGTACATCCCAGGGGGCCCCAGCAACGTGATCAAGGGGGTTTGCTGTGTTGTTAACAGATGGTTCTATCCATGAAAAACACTGATGTCTGTACGAGGCTTTAGTGTAGAGATGATTGACTATAAACAGGCAGAACTTTATCTACCCTCTTACTTTTTTTTTCTTACTTCGGTAATTAAGCAGTGAGGGTGAGGAAACTTAGTTTGATACTTAGCTGAGCCATGTTTCGCTCAGCCACACCAATGCCAAAGAGGGAGGAACCAGAAGATTGATGCCCATTGTGCATTAGTTGTCGACAAGCTGTTTAAAATGTTTCAATATTTATTTTGAAATGTGGTTCCCATCCCCATCTCACATTGTTACAGCTGTAACTGGGATGTATCTTTATCATCGATGGATGATTGACATCCTCCTATCCTGAGAGTAACAAAGAATGTGGTTCCCTTGGCATGGCTTCTGCACTGTAGATCACCATGTGGTTGCTCTGCTTCAGAATGATCTGTGAATTAGCTTCTGTGCTCAAGGCTCCTGACGGTTGGACCTCCCAACAATGAAGAAACAATGGCACACCTCTACATGCATGATGTCATAACTTTTCTATAGTGGCAAAGACCATTTAGATCAGGGATGCCCCCTACCAGATTACATAGAAGGAGCTGTAATTACAATTTGACACAATGGCACAGATTTACAAAGCTAAATTGTCCCACTTCTTGCTTGATTTCTGCAAGAATCACTTTTGCGTGCCTTGCACAACATTTAGGTGTTTTAGACCCTTAACTCGCCCTACAAAGTTGTTCATTAAAGGGTGAGTCCTCTATTGTATCATTGTGCGACAACATTTGTACTAATTTTGGTGAAATGTAAGCCAACTAATGATGTAAATGGAGCAGACCTTAGATTCCCTCAACTTGTTACATGCTAGAACACTGATACATTTTAGTGCATTTTGAGTAACTTATAAAGTTTTCCCTTTCTAAATATTATACATCAATAATAAATCTTTGCAATATATCTACTAATTTTTATAAAACTTTATGACCAAGAAAATGTTCTATATTATACATATATAGTACTGTGCAAAAGTTTGTCATGTATGGAAAACCTGCTGCAACCTAAGAATGCTTAAAAAAATAAGTGTTTAATAGTTTTTGTATAAACTGGCAGTATTTGATGTGACTGCACTTTGCCTTCATCAGTTTCTCTAAGTACAGTTTTTGAAGCAACTCTGCAGGAAGGTTGCTCCAAACATCTTGTAAAACTAACTACAGATCTTCTGTAGATGTAAGCTTTTTGCAAATCCATCCCTCTCCATGTAATCCCAGACATTCGATCAGAGCTCTGTGGGGGCCATATCATTACTTCTATGCCTTCTTGCTCTTATTTCCACTGAAGATAATTATTAATGACTAGATGGTGGTCCGATTCTAACGCATCGGGTATTCTATTCTAGAATATGCATGTCCAAGTAGTATATTGCCCAGTCACGTAGTATATTGCCCAGTCACGTAGTATATTGCCTAGTCACTAGTGTATTGCCCAGCCACGTAGTATATTGCCCAGCCACGTAGCATATTGCCCAGTCACGTAGTATATTGCCCAGTCACGTAGTATATTGAAGTAGTATGTTGAAGTCCTGCTATACTCACCATCCGCCGCCTTTCCTGCTCCTCCCGACGCTCCGGTGACAGCTCCATTGCAAGCGGCAGCTTCCGGTCCCTGGGCTGGTATGAGCGCAGGGCCTGTGATGACGTCGCGGTCACATGACCGTGATGTCATGGCAGGTCCTTGTCGCATACAATCCTTGCCACCTGAACCTGCCGCATGCATGGAGTGGTCACCGGAGCGTCGGGAGGAGCGGGAAAGGCGGCGGATGGTGAGTATAGCAGGTTTTTTGTTTTTTTTAATTATTTTTAACATGACATATTTTTACTATTGATGCTACATAGGCAGCATCAATAGTAAATAGTTGGGGACACACAGGGTTAATAGGAGCGGTAGCGGAGTGCGTTACACCGCGGCTCGTTACCGCTGCCATTAACCCTGTGTGAGCGGTGACTGGAGGGGATTATGGAGCTGGCGCCTTGCACTGACTGCAGGGGAGTAGGGGAGGGACTAATCAGACTGTGCCCGTCGCTGATTGGTCGCGGCAGCCATGACAGGCAGCTGCCGAGACCAATTAGCGACGTGGGATTTCCGTTACGGAAGTTGAGGACAGAAAGACGGAAGTACCCCTTAGACAATTATATATATAGATATTCAATGTTTGTTTGGGGTTTTGTCCTGTTGTAGAATATATTTTGAGCCAATCAAACGCCTCCCTGATAGTATGGAATGATGGATAAGTATCTCCCTGTATTTTTCAGCATTCAGGACACCATTAATACTAACAAAATGCCTAACGCAATTTGCTGAAATTCAGCCCAAAATTTTCAGGACCCTCCACTAGGGTTGAGCGACTTTTAGTTTTTTAGGGTCGAGTCGGGTTTCGCGAAACCCAACTATCTCAAAAGTCGAGTCGAATGGAATCGACCGATTATCGCGAAAAGTCGAGGATCGACCGAAACACGAAACCCAATGCAAGTCAATGGGGGAGCATAGTCGGCAGTGAGTGGAGGCCAGGGAAACACCTACAGTGCCCATTTTAATTGGAAAAAACATCCATTCTTGTTACTGAAGCTTGTCAATCTTAATTTACCTTATAATAATAGTAAGGCATTGGAAATTGGGGGTCATTTGGCTAAAGTTGTGGGGGGTAGGGCTGGTTCAAGTATTTAGTGGGCCAAGGAAATCTGGAACACGTCACGGCAGTGGAGCAGGGAGAGGTAAGTATTTAAACTTTGCAAGTGCTGTGATCCTGAGCAAGCAGGGGGGGCCCACTCGTTGGTATTGGCACTGGCACAGGGCCCCTCAAAGTATGGCGGTGTGTTTGCACGGCGGGGGCGCCTCCCACCGGCAGCGACACTTTTGCGTACTATGAGGGGCCCTGTGCCAGTGACGTTGCCAACGAGTATTCCCCCCCCCCCACCTGATGAAGGAACCTGCACTTTCATCTGCACCTTCCTCTTTGTCCCCGTGTAAGGTGGTATGGTATGCAGGAAGGGGAACCTGACTTTCAGCAGGGTCACATTCTGGCTGTGTAGCGTGCACGGGGAATGTAGCGTTCTGGGTCAATGTACCAGCAGACTCATCTATCACTGGCTGGGCAATGGGCAGGATGAGGAGGAAACACATATATAGGCCCAAATAATAAAGTGGGCTAAATGCAGTTAAAAATTGGTAACAGGACTAACCAGGGGGCATTGCTTTGTTCAGTGGAGTACAACTGTAATGAGAGGCTGACACAGTGAGTAGGCTCAAATCAGTAAGTAGGCTAAATGCAGTTCAAAATTGGTAACAGAAGTAAACAGGCGGCACTGGTTTGTTCAGTGTAGGAGAACATCAAGGAGCGGCAGACACCGTTAGTAGGGCCAACAAAACAAGTAGGCCAAATGCAGTGTTATATTAAAAACAATTTAACGAGAGCCTGAAGATAGAAGCTAGGGAAAGGCAACCTGGAGAACACCTTGGAGCGGAAGACACCGTTTGTAGAACCCAGACCCAACTTGTAGGCCAAATGCAGTGTTGTTTCAACAACTACTTAACAAGAGCTTGAAGATAGAAGCTAGGGAGAGGCAACCTGGAGAACACCTTAGAGCGGCAGACACTGTCCCTACAACCCAGACCCAACTTGTAGACCTAATGCAGTGTTGTTTCAACAACTACTTAACGAGAGCTTCAAGATCGAAGCTAGGGAGAGGCAACCTGGAGAACACCTTGGAGCGGCAGACACCGTCTCTACAACACAGACCCAACTTGTAGGCCTAATGCAGTGTTGTTTCAACAACTACTTAACGAGAGCCTGAAAATGGAATTTCAGGACAGGAAACCTGGAGAACAGCACGGAGCGGCATACACCGTTAGTAGGCCCCAACCAAACTAGTAGCCCCACTGCAGTTGTTCGATTAAAAAACTATTTAACAAGAGCCTGAAGATTGAAGCTCAGGAAAGGCAACCAGGAGAACACCTTGGAGCGGCAGACACTGTTAGTAGGCCCCAACCAAACTAGTAGCCCCACTGCAGTTGTTTGATTAAAAAACTATTTAACAAGAGCCTGAAGATTGAAGCTCAGGAAAGGCAACCAGAACACCTTGGAGCGGCAGACACTGTTAGTAGGTCCCAACCAAACTAGTAGCCCCACTGCAGTTGTTTGATTAAAAAACTATTTAACAAGAGCCTGAAGATTGAAGCTCAGGAAAGGCAACCAGGAGAACACCTTGGAGTGGCAGACACTGTTAGTAGGCCCCAACCAAACTAGTAGCCCCACTGCAGTTGTTTGATTAAAAAACTATTTAACAAGAGCCTGAAGATTGAAGCTCAGGAAAGGCAACCAGGAGAACACCTTGGAGCGGCAGACACCGTCTCTACAACCCACACCCAACTTGTAGGCCTAATGCAGTGTTGTTTCAACAACTACTTAACAAGAGCTTCAAGATAGAAGCGTGGGAGAGGCAACAGAGAGAACACCTTGGAGCGGAAGACTCAGTTTGTAGACCACAACGAAACTTGTGGCCCCAATGCAGTTTTATAATTCTGACAAGTTGAAAATCAGCCTTTTTTTTTTTTTTTTTTTTTTTTAGAGGAGGACTGCTGTATTAAGTGGCACAGACAGACACTGCTAGTAGGCCTTACACCACAAAGTAGGCTCACTGCAGAATGAAAAAAAGTTACATGGGTACACGGTCAGCATTGGTGTGCTCAGCGGAGAACAAATGGAAGGAGGGACCGCAGACAGACTTAGTAGGCCTAAAATTTAAAAAAATAGGCTCAAAGCAGTTTGAATTATCTTGCAGGGGTACACAGGCAGCATTGGTGTGGTCAGCGGAGGACAATTGGAAGGAGGGACCGCAGACAGACTTAGTAGGACGATTGGAAGGAGTGTCTGACACAGTTAGTACTTCCAAAAAATAAATAGATGTTAATGTCTCGCAAAACAACAAAACCAAAAAACAAAAGGGTGGCATACTTAGGTACAGGGGTGGGCTCCTCTGCTGAGTTTCAGACATAGTAATTTGGCGCTAAGTATTTACTGGTGTCAATATAGGACACTGACCCTGAATATTTTAACTAGCATCATACATGTAAACAAATTGGTATTGTCAGTGCCAGGCATTGAAGGATGTCAGCGCATAGACTAAACATTGGTGGAGCTGTGAGAGATAATTTTGCAAGTGGTAGAACAGTGTTTGAGCTGGGGGGAAACTCTCTTGTGGCCGGCGGTACATGTTACAACGGTGTGTCTGACGTTGGTTGCGCACCACCACCGCCAGAGACACTTTATTGTACTATGAGGGACCCAGTGGCAGTGCCGTCGACCAAAAAATGGGCACACCCACCTCTTCAGACAAACGGCACTCTCACGGGTGCTTGCGCCAAGTAGCGAGACCATGGCCCCGTGGGGGGAGTTAGCCCATTTAGGGAGGTGTAAACATGTCGTATGCTGGACAAACAGCTGCTGCAAATTAAGAGATTGGAACAGTCAGTAAGACCAGTCCACAAGCGAGACCTTTTTATAGGAAAGCTAGGTGTCAGCCGGGAAAGGTGGGGCAAAATATTTCGAAATCCATGAGTGGTTCATTTTAATGAAGGTTAGATCATCAACATTTTGGGTAGCCAGACGAGTCCTTTTTTCGGTCAATATTGAACCAGCAGCACTGAATACTCTTTCTGATAGCACACTAGCTGCTGGGCAAGCAAGCTCCTGCAATGCATATTCTGCCAATTCAGGCCAGGTGTCTATTTTGCATGCCCAGTAATCAAATGGGAATGACGGTTGAGGGAGAACATCAATAAGGGATGAAAAATAGTTAGTAACCATACTGGACAAATGTTGTCTCCTGTCACTTTGAATTGATGCTGCAGTACCTGTCCTGTCTGCGGTCATTGCGAAATCACACCACAACCTGGTCAGAAAACCCCTCTGCCCAACGCCACTTCTGATTTGTGCAACTCTAACACCTCTGCCCTGTTGCCCCCTGCAGCTCGTGTGAGAACCATCACCGGCGCTGTGTGCTGGGAATGCCTGAATCAAACGGTCTACAAGAGTTGCTTGTTTGGTTGCTAATATTTGTTCGAGGTTCTCATGTGGCATGATATTTTGCAATTTGCCTTTATAGCGACGATCAAGGAGGCAGGCCAACCAGTAATCGTCATTGGTCATCATTTTAATAATGCGTGGGTCCCTTTTGAGGATACGTAAGGCATAATCCACCATGTGGGCCAAAGTTCCAGTTGTCAAATCTGCGGTTGTGCTGGGTTGAGGGGCAGTTTCAGGCAAATCTACGTCACTTGTCTCCCTCAAAAGACCTGAACCCGGCCTTGCAATGCCACCAGTTTCTATTGGCCCCGGAGAAGCTTCCTCATTCAAAAAATACTCATCCCCATCATCCTCCTCGTCCTCTTCCTCTTCGCCCGCTACCTCATCCTGTAGACTGCCCTGACCAGACAATGACTGACTGTCATCAAGGCTATCCTCTTCCTCGGCTGCAGACGCCTTCTCCTTTATGTGCGTCAAACTTTGCATCAGCAGACGCATTAGGGGGATGCTCATGCTTATTATGGCGTTGTCTGCACTAACCAGCCGTGTGCATTCCTCAAAACACTGAAGGAAATGACACAGGTCTTGTACCTTCGACCACTGCACACCTGACAACTCCATGTCTGCCATCCAACTGCCTGCCCGTGTATGTGTATCCTCCCACAAATACATAACAGCACGCCTCTGTTCGCACAGTCTCTGAAGCATGTGCAGTGTGGAGTTCCACCTTGTTGTAACATCGATGATTAGGCGATGCTGGGGAAGGTTCAAAGACCGCTGATGGTTCTGCATACGGCTGGAGTGTACGGGCGAACGGCGGATATGCGTGCAAAGTCTACGCACTTTGAGGAGCAGGTCGGGTAACCCCGGATAACTTTTCAGGAAGCACTGCACCACCATGATTAAGGTGTGAGCCAGGCAAGGAAAGTGTTTCAGTTGGGAAAGGGCTATGGCAGCCATAAAATTCCTTCCGTTATCACTCACTACCTTGCCTGCCTCAAGATGTACAGTGCCCAGCCATGACTGAGTTTCTTTCTGCAAGAACTCGGACAGAACTTCCGCGGTGTGTCTTTTGTCGCCCAAACACTTCATTGCCAATACAGCCTGCTGACGCTTGCCACTAGCTGTCCCATAATGGGACACCTCGTGTGCAACAGTGGCAGCTGCGGATGGAGTGGTTGTGCGACTGCGGTCTGTGGACGAGCTCTCGCTTCTGCAGGAGGACGAGGAGGAGGGGGGGCGAACGCCTACAGCCAACTGTTTCCTAGACCGTGGGCTAGGCAGAACTGTCCCAATATTGCTGTCCCCTGTGGACCCTGCATCCACCACATTAACCCAGTGTGCCGTGATGGACACGTAACGTCCCTGGCCATGCCTACTGGTCCATGCATCTGTTGTCTGGTGCAACTTTGTACTCACAGATTGCCTGAGTGCATGGACGATGTGGTCTTTTACATGCTGGTGGAGGGCTGGGATGGCTTTTCTCGAAAAGAAGTGTTGACTGGGTAGCTCGTAGCGTGGTTCAGCGTAGTCCATCAGGGCTTTGAAAGCTTCGCTTTCAATTAACCGGTAGGGCATCATCTCTAATGAGATTAGTCTAGCAATGTGGGCGTTCAACCCCTGTGTAGAAATGCCAATCTTAATCTCCCACTGTTTTTTTTTTTCAGGGAGAATTTAAAAGAAATCTGGCCCAGTATTACACACTAGGTTTAATGTGGCACAAATTTGAGACAGGTGGCACACACAGGACTGGCACTGAAGCAGAAATGCCAATCTTAATCTCCCACTTTTTTTTTTTTCAGGGAGAATTTAAAAGAAATCTGGCCCAGTATTACATACTAGGTTTAATGTGGCACAAAATTAGGGACAGATGCCACACACAGGACTGCCACTGAGGCAAAATTGCCAATCTTAATCTCCCACTATTTTTTTTTTATTTATGGGAGAATTGGCAAGAAATCAGACCCGGTGTTAGACTGTATGTTTTATGTGCCAGAAAATGAGACACAGATGCCACACACAGGACTGCCACTGATACAGATTTGCCAATTTTAATCTGCACCCTTTTTTTTTTTTCTTCAGGGAGACTAGTGAATAAATCTGGGCCACTGTATTAGAGTATATTTCCCGTGGCAGAAAGTGGCTTGAAGAGCTATAACGAAACAAAAATGAAAAAAAGGGACTGTCCTACAATTACTATCTCCCTGCAGTAATCTCAGCAAAGTATGGCAGGCAGCAATAACAAGGAGTGGACTGCTGCACAAAAAAGTCAAAAGTGTGGAGAAACAAACAAGATAGCTGTGCAGAAAGGAAGGAGCAACAGGATTTGTGCTTTGAAAAAAGCAGTTGGTTTGCACAGCGGTGTACAAACAGCAATGCAGCTATCAGGGAGCCTTCTAGGGCAGCCCAATGAGCTACAGCGCTGAGGAAAAAAAAATCTAGCCTCCATTGTCCCTGCTAAGAAAAGGTGGTGTTGGACAGTGGAAATCGCTACAGCACAAGGGGTTTGGGGGTTAATGTACCCTGCCTAACGCTATCTCTGCTTCTGACGAAGCGGCAGCAACCTCTCCCTATGCTCAGATCAGCAGCAGTAAGATGGCGGTCAGCGGGAACGCCCCTTTATAGCCCCTGTGACGCCGCAGAAAGCAAGCCAATCACTGCAATGCCCTTCTCTAAGATGGTGGGGACTGAGACCTATGTCATCACGCTGCCCACACTCTGCGTCCACCTTCATTGGCTGAGAAATGGCACTTTTCGCATCATTGAAACGCGAATTTGGCGCGAAAGTCGCGTACCGCATGGCCGACCCCACACAGGGATCGGGTCGGGTTTCATGAAACCCGACTTTGCCAAAAGTCGGCGAATTATGAAAATGACCGACCCGTTTCGCTCAACCCTACCCTCCACCATGCTTCACTGTTTCCTGCAGACCCTCATTATTGTGCCGTTCTCAATCTCTTCGGCAAACAAGCTCCCTTGTGTTACAAATATTTCACATTTTGACTCATCACTCCAGAGAACCTGCTGCCATTTTTCTGTATCTCAGTTCATATATTTTTGTGCACAGCTGAATCTTTTGTCCTTGTTTGTCTGTAGATATGGCTTTTTGTTTACAATTCTTCCTTGAAGACGACTTCTGGTCAGACTTTTCCAAACGGTAAATAGGTGTAACTGGTTCTTCCTAGTTGCTGCCAGTTGTAAGCTGATGGCACTGCTGGACATTTTCTGATTTCAAAGGGATGTGAGCTTGATTTGTCTTTCATCAGCTGCATTAAGTTTCCTTGTCTGACCAATTTATCTGCACTCCTCAACATTACCCATTTATTGGCACCACATCTTAAATCTCCACTCTGCTTTGAAACCTTTGCCTGGGAGAGACCTTGCTGATACAGTATAACTACCTTGTGCTTTGCTTCTGTGCTGAGTCTTGCCATGGTGTGTCACCTGTGACATGAAACTGTCTTTCTCAGTCTCACCTTTGTAGTAGGGTTTGGCTGTTCCTCACCCAGTTTTAAGCGTCCTACACAGTTATTGTCATTTCTTACAAATAAATTACCGGTATACTGTTCCATATAACTGGTTACTTATGCACCTGACTATAAGAGTATGTGCACACGTTGCGGATCCGCAGCATTTTTTGAGGTGCAGAAACGCTGCAGATCCGCAATTGATTTACAGTACAATGTAAATCAATGGGGGAAAAAAATGCTGTGCACACTTTGCTGAAAATCCGCTGTGGAAACGCTGCGGTTTAAAAGAAGTAGCATGTCACATATTTTTTGTGAATCTGCAGCGTTTTTGTACCCATTCCATTATAGAAAACCGCAGGGGTAAAAACTGCAGCAAATCCGCAAGAAAACCGCAGCAAAAAATGCTGTGGAACCGCACAAAATTAGTCTATGTGCACACGTTGCGGATTAGGCTTAGGAATTTCTGGTGCCGATTCTGCCTCTCCTGGCAGAAAACGCACAGCGTATTTGTCGCATTTTTTGTGCGTTTTTGCTGCGTTTTTTACCCCTGCAGTTTTTTTCACAAAAAATAAGTGACATGCTACTTCTTTTAAACCGCAGCATTTAGGCAGCAGATTTTCCGCAAAGTGAGCACAGCATTTTTTTTTCTCATTGATTTACATTGTACTGAAAATCAATTGCGGATCTGCAGCGTTTCTGCACCCCAAAAAACGCTGCGGATCTGCAGAGAATCCGCAACGTGTGCAGATACCCTTAGGCAACAAAACCCTTGACTACATGCAAGTGTACTAAGAATTGTTACTGTTATGAAGCCAAAGGGCAATCACACCATGTATTGATTGTTCATTCACTCTGCATTTTGTTAATTGATAAAAATGAACTATTAACACTTAAATCTTTTTACGCATTCTTACCTGCCTTTTTCGTCACCTGCCTAGAACTTTTGCACAGTACTGTATATTTTATACATACTGTACAGGCTTGTTTACCATGGAAGATGATATCCATACATACTTCTACAGTGGCTATAGTTTGGTGAAGTGCAGTTATCTCGGGCTCATTTATTCTTAGCTTGTGTGATTCATCAGTGCTAAATGTAGCCAAGCAGAATTTAGCTTACATTAATTTGGGAACATGTAAAGTGTGTTAGCACATATCGTGTATGAGTTCAGAAGTTTAACCCTTTCCCAACGTAACACTGCACAGCGCCTGCATTTAACAGCAGCGATCAACCACTGCTGCTTCACCACTTGGATCCCACTGTTAATCTTTTCTGACAGTGGAATTTCAATTTCTATGCTACATTTTTTGTTTTACAATGTGCTGTAACACTAAGGTTTTGCAGGGCATTGTGCATGCAATCAGATCATCACAGTCTCAAAATCAACTATGGGACCTAAAAAAAAAGAAAATGAGAGAATTCATATATTATAGCGCAGTGCTTGAAAAAGTTAAAAAAAAAAAAAATTAAATAAGCAATGCAATTGCGTTTTTTTGTTTTTTAATCTCAACACTAACTATTGAAACATTTGTAAAATGTAAAAAAAACAAAACAAAACTACAGCTCCCGCACACAACAAGCCTGATGACAACTCTCTAGATGGGAAAAATAAAAATACAGGTCAAAAACCTAGTGTAATAAAAAACTATTTAAATTACTTATTGTCATAATTGTAGTGACTTGGAGACTCCAGTTCCAAAGTCATTTTTACCACACCATGGACACCAGAGGTATATCTAGGTTTTCTGGCACCCGGGGCAAGAATTCAGTTTGGCGCCCTCCTTCCCCCCGAACATATGCAATTTGCACTCTTAGTGATGTACCCACGAGCTCCTCTCCCTAATGCTCTCAATGGTCAGTGAAAAACTGAGAGAAGCAGGAAGAGAAGCTCGTTGTCACAGGACCATAAGTATCAAAATCGCATATGAGTGAAGTGTCCATGTGACGACTACTGGAACCTGCAGAGCTGAATCCTGACATCGCAGCTTCTGAATTCTCACAACTAATGCACTGCACACTTTTAGGATTCCCCCTTGCCTGTGGACAATCATGTCAGCACAAGCATGTGATTTGTATACTTCTGACCACATTCTGACTAGATGTGCCCGACCTCGCTTAGTTCATTTTCATTGAGTGAAGCCACACATGTCTAGTCAGCATGTGACCGCATGTATGTAAATCGTCGGCACAAGAGAATCCTGACAGCGTGCAGTGCGCACTGTGAGAAGTCAGAAGTCTGCAGTCACATAGAATGACTGCAGACTCATTATAAACCTGGACATCCCCTTTAATGCTCCTAACATAAATAAAACATGAGAGTTAGTCAGTATCACAAATAACATTTACATCCAGGTACCTTATAGATGACGTCGTCTCTTGAGCCATTCTTCTTTTCTTCATCTTGTCCAGACCCCATGATGAGTTTTCTCATCCATAGCTCATCTCTGCAAACTTCCATCTTCTCCGCTCTTTTTCAGAAAATCTCCACATGATGCCCTTAAAGATAGAAGTGACATTATAATGCTCCCAAATAAAAAATTGCCCCTCACTTTTTTGTCTGCATAAAATATGACCCCCACATTGTCCTTCTTATGGTTCATGCTCTTTACACTGACCTCTCCTTTCCATACCGACCCCCATTTTCACACTGTCCTCTCATACTGTGTCCCCCTATAGCGCCCAGTATTTATACTGTACCCCCTCATCACACTCCTCCTCCTTGGTATACTGTCCCCTCCTGGCTGTGCCCTTACACTGTCCCCTCATGCTACGCATGCACACATCCCAGCACCCTCACTCCCTGTACTCTGTCCACATACGTTTTTCACATAGCTACTCATACTGTGTCTGCATACATTCCCCCGTTTGCTCCCCATACCTTCTGCACCCATCCCCCCATACTGTTTCCTCATATATGCCCCCCATTCCCCTGTACTGTTTCCTCATACATGCACCCCATTACCCCATACTGTTTCCTCATACATGCCCCCATCTCCCCCTTTGCTCTTCATTTTGTGTCCTCAAATCTCCCCCACACATTAAATCCCCCCAATCGCCCAATCCGCACTACAAATCTCCCCACACACAATAAATAACCCCATCTCCACTCCAAATATCACCCCACACATTAAATCCCCCATCCTCACTCCAAATCCCCCCCCACCCATTAAATCCCCCATCCCCACTCTAAATCTCCATGACAAATCTCCCCCCCCACACATTCAATCCCCCATCTCCACTCCAATTCTCCCCCCATCTCCACTCATATTAAATCTCCCCCATCCAATAATAAATCCCCCCATCCCCACTCACATTAAATCCCCCCACAATATATCCCCCCATCCCCACTCACATTAAATCCCCCCCATTCCCACTCACATTAAATCCCCCCTACCCCTGCACCTTCGTTGTCTTTAGCTCCACTGGAGCACTTACCACCGATCTGCGTCTCTGCCTCTGCTGCTCTGCCTCGTCTCTGCAGCGCGGGCGAGTGATCACATGACCTGATCACGTTGCTGGCGTCGCTCTGACCCGGCAGTCAGAGCTTCAATTGTACTCGCATCTCAGATGCAGTACAATTGAACACTGGGAGCTAGTGCGCTGCAGCTTCTCTGTGCTGGCTGTCAGCTTGACAGTCGGCACAGAGAACAGCTGACTCCCAGTCCGGGGGGCAGCAGAAAGCAGCCGCAAGGGGAGACACTGCAGACCGCCGCTTTAGGCGGCCTGACTGCGCTCCCATGCCGACTGTGCCCCCCTGCCGGCTGCGCCGGAGCACATGCCCCGGCTGTCCCCCCCTAGATACGCCACTGATGAACACACACACAAAAAAGGATGCATTCCAGCTTTCACCCCACTAGGATTCCCCCCCATATTTAACTAATTATTTGGTTAAGGAAAATTTGTAATTAAAAAATACTTCTCATTTAGTATAAAGAAAGCGCTCACATGACTATAATGGCAGAAAAATATGAAGGCTATGATTATGGGAAGGTAATGTGGCTCGTACTGGAAGGGGTTAAGGATTTGTCTTATGTTTATTGTAATGTAAATGGTCTAAAACATTGTGTCATCGGTCAAAAACTACAATGCAATGGTTATCATTGAAAGTACCACTAACTCACTAGAAATATTCAAACAGTGTAATCCAGTGTTATCCCAGCTCAGGTGGAGCCTAGTCTGACAACAGCTTCTCCCCCAGTACAGACTGGTCTCCTGTGTGGTCAGAAGGTCAGTCTCCTCTTCTTATGAACTACTGTATGATGTCACCTACAAAAATTCCTATTGGCAGCCCTTAGATTTTTTTCCCCACCCAAATGTACTCTCCTTGTTGGTCTGTCTCTGCAATATATATGAGAGCAGCGCTATAAAACTCCCCTGACTTGCATTGACTATACTAAATATGTATACAGAGTCTCCTGTGGATTTCTATAAAATGTAGTTCAATCTCATCTCAACTGCCTCCTGCTTGCAAAAGCTGACAGGGAGAAACCTATAACACTGAAGCTGCAGCACATAGGATACACAGACACTGTGGTGGTGGTACAAAAGTTTTATCACTGTGCAATTACTGCACCTCCCCTCTCTGTCTGTATGAAGCCAGAGCTGTCAATCAAAGTAGATGGAGTTGGGAATAGAAGGCAAAGAAGCAGTAGGGAAGGTGTATATAAATAATTGCCTCCACCATGCTGCACTGAGTGCCTGTACTTTGTTTGACCAGTCATTATGTGCTGATAGTCCCTGTAAATTGTGCCAGATCTGTTTAAAGGTTCCCAAAATCCCATAAAAATAATGCTGCGTAAATTACTAAATTCCAAGACTCTTGTCCAAAAGAAAATCTTGTGCATGCTAGGAAGTAAATAATAATAATAAAATGTGTTCCTTATTTGTGTATTATCATAGGTTTGGGTTTTTCCTCTAATGCCCCTTTACATTTTGTGCCAAGATGGACAACACTATAATCAACTAATGGCCGGCACCAGTTTTAGGAATAGTCAAATAAATAAGGCAGCACACCGTGGCGCCAAAACCTGCAAACATGACACATGAAAATTGAATTGCATTACTGCACTAGAAATATGAAAAATGTAGAAAGTTTAGCGCATAAATTGGCCAATTTATGTGTACCTTGTAGCCACATTTTTGAAGCCAGTTTTAGGAATAATCGGAAAGGAATCAATAGCCAAGGCATTTATTGATGTAACGTTACATGCTTGGTCTACTACATCAATCTTCAGTTATCACTCAAACGTATAAATATATATACACAAGTAAATGTACTATACAGGTATGTCTTCCCATAAATACTGAACACTGTGGATACTTGTAGTAATTATAGGAATCTGGGTGATTCATTGGTTTAACACAATCCTCGTAAATACTTTTGTTTTCAGGTTTTTTTTTTAGGGGGGGGGGCAAAGTAATGTTTGAAAAATATGTAAACATTTGAAAAAATGACAAATTTGAAATGTGTTTTTTTTTGTTCCTGCATATTGGTTTTGTGGCCTTTCATTCTTGCATGTGTGAACTTCCTCAACACTATGTGCTTCCATTGAAGCTACGCTAGGACATTGCTGCCACCTAGTGTTTGATTTTTATATTGCAGACACAAAGGTTCCTATAACATTTATCAAATCTTGTGCATTAAATATTTGCAGACGATTTGGCTGTTCTTAGCTGTACAGTATATGTCTGAAAATTGTATTTATTTTGTAAGAGAGCCCTGGCAGATTGCTGTACCACATGTTCGCTGGATTACTGTGAATAGTGCTGCTATATATGTGTTTTGTCTTGGATTTTTATTGGGGTATATTATTTTGCCTATTCTGATTTAAATTGGTTATTTTTACTCTATATCTATTAGTTTTGCTATGCAATTATACATGCATGTACACACAAGTAAGGCTGGTTTCACACTTGTGTTGAGCAGAGGTGCGGAGGACTGTGTAGTTAAGCCCCGCCCACTGCTGCACCTCTTCCATTCAGCTCCGCCTACATCGGCATGCGTCCTGCATCCTATCTTTAACATTGGGTACTCAGGCCATGCCAATGTATGCAGATGCCTCCACATGCATTGTTTTGACGCTGCGCCGACCGCAACAAAATGCAACATGTTGCATTCTGCGCAGTTTGGCGCAGCGTCAAAATGACGCATGTGGAGGCATCCGCGTACATTGGCATGGCCTGAGTACCCAATGTTAAAGATAGGATGCAGGACGCATGCTGACGTAGGCGGAGCTGAATGGAAGAGGTGCATCAGTGGGCGGGGCTTAATGGAGGAACTACGCAGCTCTCCGCAGCTCTGCCATATGCAAGTGTGAAACCAGCCTAAGGAAATCAGGACTGATGCAAAGGGTGTAAAAATGGAAACATCCTCTGCTTTTAAAACATCTCGATTTATTCAGTATGAGCAGAAATCTCCATACTTACACACCTTGTCTGCTATCAGTGAGTTCATTAATGATTGTCTGAGGAATATTCTGCCACGATGAATGCACTTGGGCACATCCTCAAGATCCCCTGCTGGCAGCTACCTTTGCAATTGCCGACTTCCCAGATGTACCTAATGGGTGCCAAGGCCAGAGTCGCTGCAGGCCATGTTAGCACGTTTATACCATGCATGCTGCTCATTAACTAGCAATGGGCGAACGTGCTCAGATAAGGTGTTATCCGAGCATGCTTGGGTGCTAACAGAGTGTCTTCGATGTGCTGAAATAATACGTTGGAGTCTCCGCGGCTCGTAGCTGTTCGACAGCGGCAACACATGCAGGGATTGCCGGTTTGTTAGGTAATCTATACATGTGTTCTGGCTGTCAAACAGCTGGGAGACGTGCAGCAGAGGGGACTCGAACATATTATTTGAGCACCCTGAAGACACCCGAGCATGGTCAATGTGATGCTGAGCTGTTGTTATCTCTGAAAAGAAGGATTTCTGTGCATGGAGCTCATACTCAATGAATCAAGATGTTTTGAAAAATTTGTTTCCATTTTTTTTCATTATTTCCGGATTGAACATGTCTATCCATCCTGTGATTTTCACAATTTATGACTTTTTCACTGTTGAGGCATACATATGTATATGCATATACCACTGCATAGCAACACTAACCGGCCACGTCGATACACTGGAGACAGAAACTGTGTAGTACACAATAGTGCATTCAATAAACCTACCTCTATAACGTGTGTGCAGGTATATACGGCGGGAGGCTGATCAGATAATTGGTGTATAATCTGTATTCACGCGGCCATATTCCTCTACATTGTGTCCGAGCCAGGATCTCAGCCCATCAGAGCAGAAGTAAGGGAACCTTTCCTATGAGAACGATGTCCCTGTGTGAATGGCTGTGTGAATACTGCCTAAGCAAGAACAGTGAGTGGATTGTGTCAACCTACCTTTTATTGTGTAGTTGCCGTCATATATGCAAAGGTCTTAATGAAAGCCTAGAAAGATAGTTAACATTTTACAAATGATGCCAGCTTTCCTGATATCTCTACATATCACCTTTTCCGCTAAAATGTGTAAAGCTGCCTTTTTAACAATTCTCTCTAGGGAGATGTTTGGCCTCATGATTTCACTTCTGCGAATCCAGGTAATCCCTACAGATCCCACGAATAATGCTGGAATAGATTTGCTCCAGGCCGGGGAATTCTCTGGTGAAGAAGGTGTGTGAGTTCTTGGGCTCTGATGCCATATCCTTCAGGTCTTCTAAAGGCGCCCATGCAACTCCCACAGAATACACTGTTACTCCTGCAGGAACATAGAAAGAGAAGACGATATGCAGGTTAGAAACAATACTAGTGTATACAATGTGGCGGATGATCAGTGAATGCAGCTTCCTTTTAATAAGAAGCAACTCTACTTAAGGCCGGTTTCACACGTCAGTGTCTCCGGTACGTGAGGTGACAGTTTCCTCACGTACCGGAGCCACTGACACACGTAGACACATAAAAATCAATGCATCTGTTCAGATGTCATTGATTTTTTGCGGACCGTGTCTCCGTGTGCCAAACACGGAGACATGTCAGTGTTCGTGGGAGCGCACTTATTACATGGACCCACATTGTCCGTGTGCAGTCCGTGTGCCGTGCAGGAGACAGCGCTACAGTAAGCACTGCCCCCCCCCCCACTGGTGCTGAAGCCGCGATTCATATCTTCCCTGCAGCAGCGTTTGCTCTAGAGAAGATATGAATAAGTGTGTTTTAAAGATCTATGTGCCCCCCTCCCACTTCCTGTGCACCCCCAGCAGTTCTGAAAATACTCACCCGGCTCGCTCCCTCGCCAGCGCTGTTTCCTCTCCTGGCCGTATCTTCTCCTGTATGCGGTCACGTGGGGCCGCCGATTACGATCATGAATATGCGGCTCCACCTCCCAAAGGGGTGGAGCCGCATATTCATTACTGTAAATGAGTGGCCCCACGTGACCGCTCATACAGTACAATGTGCGGCCAGGACAGGGCGCTGCTAGGGATCCGGAAGCTAGGTGAGTATTTTAATCACAGCGGTGGGGGCGCACAGGGGGTGGGGGGGGGACCTGGATATTTATTTTACACACTAATATTCATATCTTCTCTACAGCAAACGCTGCTGCAGGGAAGATATGAATGGGGCTTCAGCACGATGCCGGGGACAGCGCTAAACTTTAGCGCTGTCTCCGGCACGGTGCGTGTGGTACCCAGTGGGCACACGGGCGGCACACGTGTGCCGCACGTGTGCCACACTGATGTGCCACAGAAACGCACCGGCACACGGACACGGATAATTCCGGTACCGATTTTTCCGGTACCGGAAATATCTGGACGTGTGAGACTGCCCTAATGGTGAGGGTCTTCCAGATCAGATTTTCTGGCTGATCATCAACATGAGCTTTTCAGAGTTGCATAGATTGGAAAAAAGATTTAGGTCCATCAAGTTCAACTTTTGTGACTCTGTATAAACGTAGCACTATGGTGTTGCTCCCCTTTCAGTTAAAAAATGTAAAACATTTCTATTCATGTCTCTGTTTTTTTATGAAAATTGTTACAATAAATATATATATATATATATATATATATATATATATATTTACAGTACAGACCAAAAGTTAGGACAGACATTCTCATTTAAAGATTTTTCTGTATTTTCATGACTATGAAAACTACATTCACACTGAAGGCATCAAAACTATGAATTGACACGTGTGGAATTATATATATTTCTGTTAATCCCATCCAAAAATAACCAAGAAGAAACCTCACAAACTTTCAAAGCATTGCATGTGTAGATTTTTCAATAAATTGTTATATATAGTATACAGTAAAATTTTGCTGCAGTATTTTTTACCCCAAAAATCTATTTAAATACGCCAACAAAGGTGCCACAAAAACTGGTACGCCAGGTATGAAACCAATCAAGTTTTATATCTCTGGGTTAAAGTGAATCTTTCAGCACGATTGTGCTCAGTAACCTACAGACAATGTCAGGCTGGCTCCGTTATACTGATTGCAATGATACCTAGTGATGAAATCTGTCTTGTGGTGGTTGTTTAATCTTTATTTTCAGCCTTGAGTTAATAATATGCAGGTTCTCTGAAGCGGCCTGTGGGGAGGTGTCTTTATCTGGTGCTCTGATTAGCTATTCATCTGTATGGCGTCTTACAGGTCACTGATCCCTCGCTGACCTGCCCCTTATTTTACATAATTAATATTTATATATATATATATATATATATATATATATATATATATATATATATATATATATATATATACATACAGTACAGACCAAAAGTTTGGACACACCTTCTCATTTAAAGATTTTTCTGTATTTTCATGTACATTCACACTGAAGGCATCAAAACTATGTATTAACACATGTGGAATTATATACTTAACAAAAAAGTGTGAAACAACTGAAATTATGTCTTATATTCTAGGTTCTTCAAAATAACCACCTTTTGCTTTGATGACTGCTTTGCACACTCTTGGCATTCTCTTGATGAGCTTCAAGAGGTAGTCACCGGGAATGGTTTTCACTTCACAGGTGTGCCCTGTCAGGTTTAATAAGTGGGATTTCTTGCCTTATAAATGGTGTTGGGACCATCAGTTGTGTTGTGCAGAAGTCTGGTGGATACACAGCTGATAGTCCTACTGAATAGACTGTTAGAATTTGTATTATGGCAAGAAAAAAGCAGCTAAATAAAGAAAAATTAGTGGCCATCACTACTTTAAGAAATAAAAGTCAGTTAGTCCAAAAAATTGGGAAAACTTTGAAAATGTCCCCAAGTGCAGTGGCAAAAACCATCAAGCCCTACAAAGAAACTGGCTCACGTGAGGACCGCCCCAGGAAAGGAAGACCAAGAGTCACCTCTGCTTCTGAGGATAAGTTTATCCGAGTCACCATCCTCAGAAATCGCAGGTTAACAGCAGCTCAGATTAGAGACCAGGTCAATGCCACCCAGAGTTCTAGCAGCAGACATCTCTACAACAACTGTTAAGAGGAGACTTTGTGCAGCAGGCCTTCGTGGTAAAATAGCGGCTAGGTCTTGTAAATCACTGTTAAGGACAGGCAACAAGCAGAAGAGACTTGTTTGGGCTAAAGAACACAAGGAATGGACATTAGACCAGTGGAAATCTGTACTTTGGTCTGATGAGTCCAAATTTGAGATCTTTGGTTCCAACCACCGTGTCTTTGTGCGACGCAGAAAAGGTGAATGGATGGACTCTACATGCCTGGTTCCCACCGTGAAGCATGGAGGAGGAGGTGTGATGGTGTGGGGGTGCTTTGCTGGTGACAGTGTTGGGGATTTATTCAAAATTGAAGGCATACTAAACCAGCATGGCTACCACAGCATCTTGCAGCGGCATGCTATTCCATCCGGTTTGCGTTTAGTTGAACCATCATTTATTTTTCAACAGGACAATGACCCCAAACACCCCTCCAGGCTGTGTAAGGGCTATTTGACCACGAAGGAGAGTGATGGGGTGCTACGCCAGATGACCTGGCCTCCTCAGCCACCAGACCTGAATCCAATCAAGATCGTTTGGGGTGAGCTGGACCGCAGAGTGAAGGCAAAAGGGCCAACCAAGTGCTAAGCATCTCTGGGAACTCCTTCAAGATTGTTGGAAAACCGTTCCCGGTGACTACCTCTTGAAGCTCATCACGAGAATGCCAAGAGTGTGCAAAGCAATCATCAAGGCAAAAGGTGGCTACTTTGAAGAACCTAGAATATGAGACATAATTTCAGTTGTTTCACACTTTTTTGTTAAGTATATAATTCCACATGTGTTAATTCATAGTTTTGATGCCTTCAGTGTGAATGTACAATTTTCATAGTCATGAAAATACAGAAAAATCTTTAAATGAGAAGGTGTGTGTCCAAACTTTTGGTCTGTACTATATATATATATATATATATATATATATATATATATATATATATACATACATACATACAGTATATGTGTGTGCGTACATGTACAGTATTTAATATTTTTTGCATATAGTCCCTTTTTATCATATATCCAAATCTTAATTCTCAAACAGTCCCTGTTGAATAGCTTATGAATTCAGTTAAATTGATTTGTTAATCCTATTAATAGATTTAACCTGTTTGCCTATATGTTTTTTTTTTATCGATGGTACTTGCACTTTATTTATTTCATTATACTCTAGATATGCCAGTAGTTTATTCCCTTTTTACCCCTTGATGCCACAACTTGTTGTTCCCCTTCTCATATAACTGCAGCTCTTATCCCCCCCTTTTTCAACTAGTTATTATTTTAACATTTTTTTAAAGCACTATTTATTCTTTCAATTTTCTGTTCAATTTTTTTTCCATTATGCATCCTTTTACAATCTTTCTTTTGCTCATTTTTATACAATCCCCTCTTTCTCCAATTTACCCACTTTTTCCCCACAAAAGTACACTTTTCCTCATATTATTGCTTTTCTCTCTCTTTCTGTATTGAACCTGCTGATCGCGGAGCTCATGCACTTGCTCTTTCCTTCACACTATAAGTTTGATATAATTCTTTACCATTTTTCCTTATCCTTCACCTCTCCACTCCCTTCCCTTCTGCCTTTGCGGTTCTCTCCCTTATCTAAGTGGAATTATCCCAACTATTACGTGTCTCTACCAGATTATTCCCCCTTTTGTTTTTTTTCAGCTTTCTCCTGCTTTTCTACAATTGTGTTCTAGCCCCCTTGCCATCTTATTTTCACCATTCTTTTTTTTAATTTCTCTCTGGATGTCCTCACTGTGATGACACTTATTAACCACACATCTATTTTCAGTAAGCCAGGAGGAATAGATTGTTATCTATAAGTTGACTTTTGAATTTGTGTTTGTTCTTTGGTTGGTCAAGAAAAGACAGACCTTTGTTCCTATAAGCCTGTAATATTGACTTTTAAGTTGACGTTTGTTGTAACATATTGTGCTGTTACCCTTCGTCTCTGTCATCTAGGATATTTGAACAATGATGTTTGCTGATATGTTGATTACACATTATCCCGGCCAGCCAGTTTGTTGACTTGCAAAACAGAGGAGGAGAAACTATGCAAATAGATTAAATAATCAAACAATGCGAATTAATCTCATCAACCCTTCTTCTTTACCCATGAATGATGGCTTGAGGAATAGTTTTGAACTTTACAAGGGGATATATGGCTCTGTAACAGGACACCCAGACAGCCAAAGAACCAGAGACTCTTTACAAGACCTCATGGCTCCATCACAAGGGACACAGATTTGTCATTTTACAAGATGTCTGCTTAGGGCACCATAGCCCCGGCTGAAAGAATACAGATCTGCCCCATTGACGATCAGTGAACCCATGCATACATTTGGGGTAGTCAGGATTTGGACCCACCGGTCACTAGAGACCCATGGATACGTTTGTGAAAGCCAGGAATGGGACCCACTGGTCACCTGGCTCCATGGAGATGTTCGGATGAAGCCAGGTTGTGACCCTCTGTGGTTACCAGACCTTGCATCTCAATGGACGGTCAGCTTCCTAAGCTTGTCGTTACTTCCTCTCTGTGCGTGGGACAGGAGGGGATTGTTGGCCCTGGAAGCTCTGAAGTTACAGCTGCTCTAATCCCGGTGAGCCAGTGGAAGAGTGAGTCTCTCTATAATGTGTACCATCATGGATACTTGCTGGAACTGTTCTATGTTATTGTTTGCTGGTGCCTCAATAAATGATTGCCACACTGCTTTATCATCATCCTGTGTTGTCTGAGTAGTATTATGCCCACGGGAAAGGAGAGTGGGAATTCAGTGGGATGATCCCTGGTCCATGCGGTCTCGAGACAACTCCAACCTGGACTTAACTAAAGTTAACTCATTAAGTGCCAAATATTTGATTGCTAATATATCCACTGTTGAGAGATGAAATTAAAACAAAATTAAAACTTTTCATTCCATTCTGCAGCCATTATTACATGCTGTGTCCAGTTCAGCATAAAAAATGTGGTATGCAAAAATGACTCGCTGTTCATATGTTTTGGCTTTTGAGGTTCATTGAAAAGCTTCAGGCTTTCTAAAGTTGCTAAGAGTTTAAAAGAAGTAACATGTACACTATTCTGACATGTTCCACTGGGAAGGAGCTAAATAAACATAAAAAAAACACTAATGAATTGAGCAAAACTATAGTAAAAAAGTACTTCTGGTTGACAAAACTCAAGAGAAAAGGAGTGATTGCCAAAGCATATTATGCTTTGGACATTTTTGACCACCGGAAAAGGACTGCATGTGAACATACCCTTACATTATTTTTTGGACACTGCCTATAGAAAAGCACATTGCATTACCACATTGAAAACCAGTTACCTGATCTTTGTGCTGTGATGGCTGGACCCCTGACGTCATCGTACGACTGCCCATCTGTTATAATAACCAAGAAGTTTTTGTTGTGCCCATCCTTGGTCGGCTGGAATACGTTACGTACAGCAAAATTGATGGCGTCCCCAGTGGCAGTGCCTCCGCTCATGTATCGGATATTGTAGATTGCTTTTAAGACGTCATCCTTGTTGGGGTAATCGTTCAGACTGAACTCTAAGCGTTGATCATAGGTGAACTGGATTGCAGCCACTTTTGCCCCCACATCAGAGACTTCAAATGAACGTACAATGTTACTCATGAATTCCAACATGAGACGGAAGTTTTGGTCGCCAACGCTACTAGAGCCATCAATCAGGAAAGCTATATTGACGGAGTTGTAACAGGTCTTGCTGCAGAAAAGCTGCTCATGTGTGCACAACTTCTGGGCCAGAGGCTTTGCAAACTTTGCAGTGCCAAACCAGTTTTGCATGTGGAAGGAGAAAAAACTGTTGTTCTTGCAGACAGCCTGCAAAAAATAAGGCAACGGGATTTAATAGTAAAACAAGATCCCAGATTTTTAAATAACAGTTGCAGAACCCGTGAAAAGCAACATGCAAACACAGCCCTTCTATGGATTTATCTGTGGGGTTTTTTTTAATGTAGGGGGCATACTGTAGTGATTTTATTTTTATATAGGTGGCATATTGTATGAATTTTTTTATTCAGGGGAAAGCTTGTGAAGCATATTTTGTACATATTTCTTATTTATAGAGAATATTTTGGTGGCATTTGATATTCAGGGGGCACATTGAAAAAAGATACCCAAAAACTGTGATCTCAAATTATAATGTGCCTCTGTGAATCATATTATTGAGTATATTTTTTATATATGGGTACAATAAGAGGCATATATTTATGACATTGATATGCAGAAGATATACAGTTGTGTGAAAAAGTGTTTACCCCAATCCCTGATTTCCTATTCTTTTGCTCGTTTGTCACACTTTAAATGCTTCAGATCACCAAACAAATTTAAATATTAGACAAAGATAACTCTAGAAAACACAAAAAAGGAAATCTAAACCTACAGGGACCTGTGTGAAAAAGTGTTTGTCCCCTCCTTAAAACATAAATTAATGTGGTTTATCCGATCTTTGGGAAGCAGAGTTCAAATTCCCTAGCCACTCATAGGCCTGATTACTGCTACACCTGTTCTTCTCAATCAAGAAAGCACTTAAATAGGACCTGCCTGACAAAGTGAAGTAGACAAAAAGATCCTCAAAAGCTAGATATCATGCCGCAATCCAAAGAAATTGTGGAACAAATGAGAAACAGTCATTTAGATTTATCAGTCTGGAAAAGGTAATAAACTCACTACTAGTGCTTTGGGACTCCAGTGAAACACAGTGAGAGCTATTAATCACAAATGACGAAAACATGGAACTGTGGTAAACCTTCACAGATGTGGCTGGCGAACCAAAATTACCCCCAGAGCCAGTGATGACTCATCTAAGAGGTCACAAAAGACCCCACAACAACATTCAAGGAACTGCAGGTCTCACTTGCCTCAGTTAAGGTCAATGTTCATGACTCCACCATAAGATAGAGACTGGGCAAAAGTGGCCTGCATGGCAGAGGTCAAGACAAAAACTGCTGCTGAGCAATAAGAACATAAAGACTCATCCCCGTTTTGCCAGAAAACATCTTGATGATCCCCAAGACTTTTGGGAAAATTCTCTGTGGACGGACTAGACAAAAGTTGAACTTTTTAGAAGGTGTATATTCCATTACATCTGGCGTAGAAGTAACACAGCAAAAGAGATATTATACCAACAGTAAAATACGATGGTTGAATTGTAATGGTCTGGGGCTGTTTTGCTGCTTCAGGACCAGGAAGACTTGCTGTGGTAAATGGAACCATTAATCCTGCTGTCTACAAAAAAATCCATCTGTTCGGCACAATGCAGGTTATGCAGCAGGACAATGATCCAAAACACACCAGAAAGTCCCCATCTGGATGGCTTAAAAAAAAAATTAAGACTTTGGCGTGGCCTAGTCAAAGCCCTGACCTTAATCCGATTGAGATACTGTGGCATGACCTTAAGGCTAGGTTCACATTGCGTTAGGGCAGTCCGTTTAGCGCATAGCTCTGTAGGCATCTGTACCGGATTACCTTATCTATAAATGCCACATCCTGCACCATTCCAAGCTCTTCTGGAGCTGGAGGAGCCACAGAGACAATGAAGACATTAATGCCATATTCACGGGCTATCATGCCCGCCTCTTCGATGTTGTCAGAGGGCCAACCATCTATAAACACAACCATGACTTTTGGGATTCCTTTCCGTACTCCATTTGCATTGGTGAAGAAGCTTTGGGCAGTGTGTTTCACTGCTTTTCCTTTAAAAAAAAGAAATGAAAATTCATCAGAAAATAATATTTATCATTATCAACTGCACAGAATACTTTTAGAACTTATGTCAACCTGCAGATAATTAAAGGGAATCTGTCACCAAGTTTTTGCTACCCCACCTTAGAGCAGTATAATGTAAAGGTAGAGACCTAGATTCCAGCGATGTGTAAATTACTGGGCTGTTTTGATAAAATCCCTGTTTTATCTGCTGCTGCTGCTGATATAGCAGTTCTCTGAATGAGCTCTGTGTAACCCATCCCTCACCACTGATTGGCAGCTTTCTGTGTACACTGTTCATAGGCAGAAAGCTGCCAATCAGTGGTGGGGGCGGGGTTGTACTGAGCTCATGCATATGTACAACTACATAAAAGCAGGGTTACTAGTCCTCTAGTGATAATCTTCTCCTAATAAATCAGTTATTTTATAAAAACTACAGCAAGCAGTCTAGTAAATGGCACTTCATTGGAATTGGGGTCTTTGACCATACAACATGCTGCTCTCAGATTAAGTAGCCATAGAATCATAGAATGGTAGAGTTGAAAGGGACCTCCTGGGTCATCTGGTCCAACCCCCTGCTCAAAGCAGGATTCACTAAATCATCGCAGACAAATGTCTGTCCAGCCTCTGTTTGAAGACTTCCATTGAAGGAGAACTCGCCGCCTCCCGTGACAGCCTGTTCCACTCATTGATCACCCTGTCAAAAAGTTTTTCTAATATCTAATCTGTGTCTCCTCCCATTCAGTTTCATCCCATTGCTTCTAGTCTTTCCTTGTGCAAATGACAATAAAGATGATCCTTCTACACTGTGACAGCCCTTGAGATATTTGTAGACAGCTATTAAGTCTCCTCTCAGTCTTCTTTTTTGCAGGCTAAACATTCCCAAATCCTGTAACCGTTCCTCAGTGTGGCCCCCAGTATATAGCTAGAGGCTATGTAATATTTCTCATCTGCTAACATATCATTTCCAATCATGCTCTAGGTGAAAAGGAAATCCCTGAGACTAACATTTTTCCCGTTTTATGTCTTCTCCCATTTCATGCATTATTACCTATGTTGGAGTTTCCTCCTCTGAAGCTGATCTCCTTTACTGCAAACACCACATCTTTTGCAGAGGTGAAATTTTTCAGATAGAACTCTGTCTTTGGTTGCTCACTAGGTAAGATAAAGAAAACGCAGAATTACACTTTTGTGGATAAAAATATTAGGATGCACTTTTTAATCATTATTTTAGGGTTTTTCAGTTCGTCCCATTGACACGGATAGGAAGTCACTGTTGCAGCAACTCAGTTTGCTCAATGTCTTCACTCGAGTCCTAAGGATGCAAAGTGCATAAATGTCACCAATGCTCTGCTGACTATGGAGTCAAACCTACGCTGGTATTAAAGGGGGTGTCTGGTCTGGCAGACTTGTAGCTTAAAGGGACTTTGTCAGCACAGAGTGACTGTTTATTTGTTGAAACCAAGACCCACCACTGGGTGCATAATGGCACAGCCAATCATTTATTTCCACCTTCCAACCTGCTTGTTTTCCCTCTATCTCCACTCCCCTTCTTCGATTAACAGCTGTGGCTTCATACAGCCAGAGAAGGGCAGAGGCAGATGGAATCCAAGCAGGTGGGTAGGTGTATGTAAATGACTGGCCCCACCATGCTGCACCAAGCACCTGCACTTGGTTTGAACAATCCCTTTAAGAATGGACAACCCCTTTAACATCAGCTCAAAAGGCCAACACCAGTGTCTGACATCACGAAAGGATCTTCAGGATAAATGGGAAAAAATTCCCACAGTCACTACTAAAATCTTGTAGAAAGACTTACCTTAAAAGTCAGCACTGTTTCAGCTTCAAAGTGGGGATCAACTCCATATTAATCCCTGCTCAACATATGATAACTGGTCCGTCCTATATGGAGTGCCTGTGTATGCAGGGCCGCCATCAGGGCATGACAGCCGTGACTGGCGTATGGGGCCCGGTGAGCAGAGGGGGCCCGCATCGGGCCCCGTCTCATCTGGTCACCGGGCCCCCCCTGCAGGCGCTGCGGCAGCGGCACACTATTGACGTGCGGGCCCGCGCCCGCACGTCAATAGTTAACAGCCGCCAGCCAGTCTGAGGCTGGCGGCTGAATAGGGCCGCAGTGCGCACTCGCCGCCGCCGGCGTCTGACGTCATTGTCAGCCGCCGGGCCCGGCGGCGAGTGCGTCTGTGTGGAGCCTGGAGAGGGAGCTTCACCCGGCGCTGGAGCTTGGCCAGGTAAGAAGTTGTGTTTTTTTTTTTTCTTTGAGAGCTGCTGCGATCCAGGGGGCCCGGGGGGCAGGATGATGGACACACAGGGGCAGAAATGCTGGACACACAGGGGCAGAATGGTGGACACACAGGGGCAGAAATGCTGGACACAGTGGGGCAGAATGGTGGACACAGTGGGGCAGAATGGTGGACACAGTGGGGCAGAATGGTGGACACACAGGGGCAGAAATGCTGGACACAGTGGGGCAGAATGGTGGACACAGTGGGGCAGAATGGTGGACACACAGGGGCAGAATGGTGGACACACAGGGGCAGAATGGTGGACACACAGGGGCAGAATGGTGGACACAGTGGGGCAGAATGCTGGACACAGTGGGGCAGAATGCTGGACACACAGGGGCAGAAATGCTGGACACAGTGGGGCAGAATGGTGGACACACAGGGGCAGAATGGTGGACACACAGGGGCAGAATGGTGGACACAGTGGGGCAGAATGCTGGACACACAGGGGCAGAAATGCCGGACACAGTGGGGCAGAATGCTGGACACAGTGGGGCAGAAATGCTGGACACAGTGGGGCAGAAATGCTGGACACAGTGGGACAGAATGGTGGACACACAGGGGCAGAATGGTGGACACAGTGGGGCAGAATGCTGGACACAGTGACACAGGGGCAGAAATGCCGGACACAGTGGGGCAGAATGGTGGACACAGTGAGGCAGAATGCTGGACACAGTGGGGCAGAAATGTGGACACACAGGGGCAGAAATGCTGGACACAGTGGGGCAGAAATGCTGGACACAGTGGGGCAGAAATGCTGGACACAGTGGGGCAGAAATGCTGGACACAGTGGGGCAGAAATGCTGGACACAGTGGGGCAGAAATGCTGGACACAGTGGGGCAGGATGCTGGACACAATGGGGGCAGGATGCTGGACACAGTGGGGCAGAAATGCTGGACACAGTGGGGCAGAAATGCTGGACACAGGGGCAGAAATGCTGGACACAGTGGGACAGAATGGTGGACACACACAGGGGCAGAAATGCTGGACACACAGTGGGGCAGAAATGCTGGACACAGTGGGGCAGAATGCTGGACACACAGGGGCAGAAATGCTGGACACAGTGGGGCAGAAATGCTGGACACAGTGGGGCAAAAATGCTGGACACAGGGGCAGAAATGCTGGACACAGTGGGACAGAATGGTGGACACACACAGGGGCAGAAATGCTGGACACACAGTGGGGCAGAATGCTGGACACAGTGGGGCAGAATGCTGGACACACAGGGGCAGAAATGCTGGACACAGGGGCAGAAATGCTGGACACGGGCAGAAATGCTGGACACAGTGGGGCAGAATGCTGGACACAGTGGGGCAGAATGCTGGAGACAGGGGCAGAAATGCTGGACACACAGTGGGGCAGAATGCTGGACACAGTGGGGCAGAATGCTGGACACACAGGGGCAGAAATGCTGGACACAGTGGGGCAGAAATGCTGGACACAGTGGGGCAGAAATGCTGGACACAGTGGGGCAAAAATGCTGGACACAGGGGCAGAAATGCTGGACACAGTGGGACAGAATGGTGGACACACACAGGGGCAGAAATGCTGGACACACAGTGGGGCAGAATGCTGGACACAGTGGGGCAGAATGCTGGACACACAGGGGCAGAAATGCTGGACACAGGGGCAGAAATGCTGGACACAGTGGGGCAGAATGCTGGACACACAGTGGGGCAGAATGCTGGACACACAGTGGGGCAGAATGCTGGACACACAGTGGGGCAGAATGCTGGACACACAGTGGGGCAGAATGCTGGACACACAGTGGGGCAGAATGCTGGACACACAGTGGGGCAGAATGCTGGACACACAGTGGGGCAGAATGCTGGACACACAGTGGGGCAGAATGCTGGACACAGTGACAGGGGCAGAATGCTGGACATTGGGGCAGAATGCTGGACACAGTGGGGCAGAAATGCTGGACACAGTGACAGGGGCAGAATGCTGGACACAGTGACAGGTGCAGAATGCTGGACACAGGGGCAGACTGTGAGACCCAGGGGCAGAATGCGAGACACGGGGCAGAATGGAGATACGGGGCATGATTGGAGACACGGGGTAGGATGAAAGACATGGGGGCATGACTGGAGACAGATGGGGCAGAATGGAGACACAGGGGGCATGATTGGAGACAAGTGTCAGGATTGCAGACATGGGGGCATGGTTGGAGACATAGGGGGCAGAATGGAGACATGGGGCATGATTGGAGACACTGGGGGCAGAATTGGAGACAGATCGTGGAGGATCATGGGGCAGGATGGATATGATGGAGACAGATGGGGCAGGATGGAGAGATCACATGGGGCGATCATATGGGGCAGGATAGGGAGATCATATGGGGCAGAATGGATACTCATGAGGGCAGGATGGGAGAATATCTGGCTGACGCCAGGAATGAGACACACGGGGCCAGGCTGGGTGATATTATTAATACCATAGGGGCTAATTTAGGGATATTATTACTGCAGTGATGTATTTATTTTATTTTTTGAGTATACTGTTTTAAATGGGGGGCGGTCCTGTTACTGTATAGAGTGATACTATGTCGCCTTCTTCATGTGGTGTAATGTAGAAGTTGTGAAAAATTAAGTAATGTGTTCTGCAAGCGGAGCTCGAGATAACTGTGTTATTTCCTGCAGAGAGAAGTCCTGGCTGGATGAAATGATGGCGGTCTGTGCTGGATGAAAGATGAAGGACTTCACCTAGAGACGTCACTGGTGAGTCAGTGTGTTACCTATACACTGACACTATACACTGTATACAGAGCTCCTGTGTATAATTTCACTAGTGATCACTATATTATCTGTACACAGACACTGCATACTAAGTACAGATCTCCTGTGTATAATGGCACTTATGGTGATAGTATGGTGCCTTTTTAAAAATTACTGATCAGAATTGTAGTATTCAGTCACTATGTGGTGGTAATATGTGGTCTGGACATGGTGTTGTGGTATTTGTTCCTTGTATGTGATATTATTCGATCACTGTGGTGGTAATATGTGGTCTGGTCATGGTGTTGTGGTATTTGTTCCTTGTATGTGATATTATTCGATCACTGTGGTGGTAATATGTCATCTGGTCATGGTGTTGTGGTATTTGTTCCTTCTATGTGATATTATTGGGCATTTTAAAAATTGAAAAATAAATAAAAATATACCTAAATTGTATTGCATATTTTAACAAATATTTAATAGGTTACAGCAGAGTAGGGCCCGGCCAAAAGTGTCTACCGTGTTATGGTGGCGGCTTAAAAAATCTTTTGGCCAAAACAAAAGCTGCCTGCTATATGTGTGATCTGGTGATGGGAACTGTTAATGTGTGATTGGTGAGAAGTGGAGTTTTTCCAAGAGAGAGCGGTGGGACTGTGGACAGTTCGAGGGGTGGAGCCTGGAGGCGGGGCTGGGGTGGAGCCTGGGCGGAGTCTCAAGGGGGCCCCGAAAATTTTGCCAGTATGGGGCCCCGAAATTTCTAGTGGCAGCCCTGTGTGTATGGAGCGGGTTTAAGAGCTGAGCATGCACCATAACCGGCACAAGCCGGCTGCATTACATAGCCGGCATCTGTCTGTATTCACACCAGCTGGAGAGAAGATGCAATGGCTGCTGTTAACCTCTTAAATGCCACTGCATATGAGGTGCAGAATGGGAGATGGACTGGTTTGTGCATCCACAATCCGCCCCCACCCACCTGCCGTTACAATCTGATCCAATGAGTTGCCATAGCAGTTGGGGTCCTACTGAAGGCCCCCATGGCTGCCATGTTGGAATCCCTATGGAGACCAGCTACAGGGTGAGCTTTACAGAACACCATGATTTCAGCTACATTCTACAATACTATAGGATGGTATGGAGAACAAGAAGTTAGATCATTGCAAGCTCAAGTGGGACACGAGATGTCTCTTGTGTGACACCTTGGTAATGAGACACCTTTTTATAGGCCATCAGTTGAACCAGCTGATATTATTTGTCAGTAAGTGGCAGGATTGCTTTCTAATTACTGATAGATTTCAGCTGGTGTCATGACTTTCCATGGATTTTTGTACCTCTCTTTCTTTGTGTGTTCAATACTTTTTCCGTGTCATTTCCCATTAGTACACAAAATTTATGGACCTCTGTGGTGATTTATTTGCCTGTGTAGATTGGATGGGTTGTTTCCGACATCTGGGGAGAATTTCATGTCAATCGCACCTTAAAGGGAACCTGTCGCCCCCAAAATCGAAGATGAGCTAAGCCCACCAGCATCAGGGACTTATCTACAGCATTCTGTAATGCTGTAGATAAGCCCCCAATGTATCCTGAAAGATGAGAAAAAGAGGTTATATAATACTCACCCAGGGGCGGTCCGATCCGATGGGTGTCGCGGTCCGGGGCCTCCCATCTTCTTACGATGACGTCCTCTTCTTGTCTTCCTGCCGTGGCTCCAGCGCAGGGGTACTTTGTCTGCCCTGTTGAGGGCAGAGCAAAGTACTGCAGTGCGCAGGCGCTGGGACTCTTTGACCTTTCCTGGTGCCTGCGCACTGCAGTACTTTGCTCTCCCCTCAACAGAACAGACAAAGTACGCCTGCGCCGGAGCCGCAGCGTGAATACACGAAGAGGACGTCATCGTAAGAAGATAGGAGGCCCCGGACCGGACCACGACGCCCATCGGACCGGACCGCCCCCCCAGGTGAGTATAATCTAACCTCTTTTTCTTACCTTTCAGGATACATCGGGGGCTTATCTACAGCATTCCAGAATGCTGTAGATAAGCCCCTGATGCCGGTGGGCTTAGCTCATCTTCGATTTTGAGGGTGACAGGTTCCCTTTAAGAAATACATTTGCTTAGATAATTGATGACGTGCTCAATACTGACTATTTCATCCGCTGTATGTAGTAAACAAATGTTTCAGTGAAGGCTACACCCAATATATAGTTCACCTGTGATATTAATGCCATATTACCTGGCCTGTACCACTCCCATATGAGGTCCTTCTGTTCCAATCCCCAGCATAACAGCTACTTTAGCTATAAAGTTCTTCTGTAGGTTGAAGCGACGCTGTCCAATATTGCTGCTGCCATCTAAGAGGAAGGCAATTTCTGCTTTGCAGTCTGTAGGCAAAAAGGTCAAGAAAAAACAGTCACAGTGATTCATTATGTATTAAAGCGGTTGTCCACTACTAGGACAACCCCTTCTTAAACTTAATGTTCGGTCTCGATAACATACTAAAGCCTATGTACCTACCTACCACGCCAGCGCAGTCCCCACGGTGTCGGCACTCGTTCTGCCCGAGGGACATGTGACGCCGGCGTCCAATCGGCACTGTGTCACTGTCTCCACCTTCGGACAAACTGAAAATAAAGAGGAAGCCAGGGATCAGCTGCAGCCCTGGACTTCCTTTACATTTTCAGATTGTCTGAAGGCGGAGACAGTGACCCCAGCGTTGATTGGGCACTGTGCCTCATGTGTCATTTCCTGCCTATCAGCACCCTCCCCTGGCTGATTGACAGGTCAGTGGCCATGTACAAAAGCAAATGACTTGTCAGTCAGCCAGGGGAGGGTGCTGCTAATTCAGGAATACAGCATGTGATGAAAGTGCATCATCACTCCGCAATGTGCTTCCAGACACAACTTCAAAGTGATTTCTCATTGGTAAAACAGAGCTTTGTGGCCATAAAGGGATTAACTGCATTATCCTTTAGAGGATGGCACAATCATATTAATGGTTTGGGGTGGCGGTGAACAGGGTAAAGTTTTCTGACAGATTGCTTTAAAATGTAGTCTACAAAACACTCACATGTACACAGGGCCGTATTTAGAGTTTATGCTGCCCTAGGCACTTTTAGTGCTGCCTCCCCCTTTGGTGAGTATGACACTATCGGCAGTGACTTTGTCAAAAATCGCTGATGTGAAAGTAGCCTTTTGCAGCAAATCCGGCAGTTTTTCCGCATCTGCCACGGAACAGATCACTTACGGCAACTTTGCGTTCGGCCTCATTCATTCCCTATGGGATTTGCGGACATTTGCGGCACTTGCCGCGATCTGGCAAATGCGGTATCATACCTCCCAACTTTTGAAGAAGGGAAAGAGGGAAAAATGTTAGGCCATGCCTCTGACCACACCCATTTCACAACTAGTCACACCCATATCCACACCCCAACCACACCCATTTAGTACTGCTGATCACACTGTTTCATAAACAATAATTATAAACAAAAAAAATGGCCACACAGTGCTCCATACTGTATAACCACCCCACATGATGCTCAGTACTGAATAATGGCCCCACATGATGCTGCATACAGTATAATGGCCCCACATGATGCTCAATACTGTATAATGGCCACACAGTGTTCCATACTGTTTAATGGCCCCACAAGATGCTCAATACTGTATAATGGCCACACAGTTCTCTATACTGTATAATGGCCACACATGATGCTCAATACTGTATAATGGCCACACATGATGCTCCATACTGTATAATGACCACACAGTGCACCATACTGTATAATGATCACACAGTGCTCCATACTGTATAATGACCACACAGTGCTCTATCTATATATATAATTGTCTAAGGGTTTTTCCGTCTGTGTCTTTCTGTCTGTCTGTCTGTCCTGGAAATCCCGCGTCTCTGATTGGTCAAGGTCGCCAGGCCTCGACCAATCAGCGACGGGCACAGCGACGATGATGTCATAAAGGACGTAGACATCCCGCGTCTGATTGGTCGAGGCCGCCAGGCCTCGACCAATCAGCGACGGGCACAGTATCGACGTAGATGTCATAATGGTTGCCATGGCGACGATGATGTCATAAAGGTTGCCTCGACCAATCAGCGACGGGCACAGTCTGCCGCGAATTCGCCGCGACCAATCAGCGACAGGCACAGTATCGACGTAGATGTCATAATGGTTGCCATGGCGACGATGATGTCATAAAGGTTGCCTCGACCAATCAGCGACGGGCACAGTCTGCCGCGAATTCGCCTCGACCAATCAGCGACAGGCACAGTATCGACGTAGATGTCATAATGGTTGCCATGGTGACGATGATGTCATAAAGGTTGCCTCGACCAATCAGCGACGGGCACAGTCTGCCGCTAATTCTGGAATCATCATTGTCCATATACTACGGGGACATGCATATTCTAGAATACCCGATGCGTTAGAATCGGGCCACAATCTAGTACTGTATAATGGCCACACATGATGCTCCATACTGTATAATGGACACACAGTGTTCCATCATGTATAATGGCCCCACATGATGCTCAATACTGTATAATGGCCACACAGTGCTCAATACTGTATAATGGCCACACATGATGCTCAATACTGTATAATGGACACATATGATGCTCCATACTGTATGATGACCCCACATGATGCTCCATACTGTATAATGGCCACACATGATGCTCCATACTGTATAATTCCCTCCCTCCCATCTTATATGCATGGCTCATCTCCCCCCTCCCATCCTGTATGCATGGCTCATCTCCCCCCTCCCATCCTGTATGCATGGCTCATCTCCCCCCTCCCATCCTTTATGCATGACTCATCTCACTCACCCCCCTCCCATCCTGTATGCATGGCTCATCTCACTCACCCCCCTCCCATCCTGCATGCATGGCTCATTTCCCATCCTGTATGCATGGCTCATCTCCCCCTCCCATCCTGTATGCATGGTTCATCTCACCCCCCTCCCATCCTGTATACATGGCTCAACTCCCCTCCTGTATGCATGGCTCGGCTCCCCGCTCCCATCTTGCATGGCTCAGCTCCCCGTCCTCCTTCATCCTCCCTCCGTCCTACCTGGCTGTCATACCTTTCCCACACCGCGCCGAACATCCCTCCATCTCTTTCCCGGCGCAGCACCTTCTTCCTGTGTGAGCGGTCACGTGGTACTGCTCATTAAGGTCATGAATATGCATCCATATTCATCACCTTAATGAGCGTTACCACGTGACCGCTCACACAGGACGAGCTGCAGGTGCTGAGACCAGGCATCGCTGGAGTAGGGTGAGTATGACGTCTTCAAGGGGGCAGGGAGGTGGTGACCCAGGACTTTAATTAAAAAGAAAACAGAAAAAAAAACTTGCTCAGGTGCAGTCCCCCTGCATCGTCCCGCCCTAGGCACGTACCTAGTGGCAAATACGGCCCTGCATGTACACATCTCTTCAGGAGCAAGCCTTGCATGCAGTTAGACTTAAATAGAAAGCTGCGTGGAAAGACTCAAATTCAGCAACAATGGGGGACTTGCCATATTGTGTGCCACCACAGGATAAAAATGAGTTGTGTTACCCCTATTTAAAACCCAACAGTCAGACTTTGCCATCTATCCTTCCTGATGCGCCAACGTCGCAAATATTAACTGTTGATGGTGTCACTATATAAACTGTCAAAAGGGGTGTTTGGGGTTCTATGTCCAGGGCAGCAAGAGGGTGCTACTGAAAGCCTAGTAATAGTAAATTTGGATCAGAAGAATGCCTATTATGATTTTTATTCCATCCATTACATCAGAAATAGTTGTTACGGAGCATGAAAAGAATAGACAAGACCACTTTATTTTATTGCCTTAAAGACTACTGGTATGTCAATTCTTTCAGCGTTTTTGCAGCGTTTCTTCACCCATAAAAAGCAATGAGCAAGTGCTAAAAAGCAGCAAAAACATTACCATCAGTTTTTGCAGCGTTTCTACACCCATAAAAAGCAATGAGCAAGTGCTAAAAAGCAGCAAAAACATTACCATCAGTTTTTGCAGCGTTTTTGGTGAAAAGAACTACAGGTACAGCAGGATGTATAACTTACAGTATTTATTTTTGTGATTTTTTCCCAAGTTTAAACCAAAACGTCTTGGTGTCCTCACATGGCCATAGCTGTTAGTATTAGTACAGTGTAACTAAATTAGTGATATACATTAAAGTAAACAATGCCCAACCAATTCACTGCACTGCCAATGTGTTAGGTAAACAATACCCAACCAATTCAACTTCCCCCGCTGTTTTTACATTTGTAAGTGTGTATTTTTTCATGCACTCATATTAACTTTTTTGTTCAGAATAGTCACTATATTTTAAGATCTAGAAAAAAAAAAAAGCGACTCAACATAATCTGCGAACAGCCTTATAGACTCTAGTCCTTCCTAATACAATTTTTAGTTTTTATTTTTGTTAATAGAAAATGTAGATTTGTCTATCCCATTTTCTTAACATATATTCCCAATTAGAATGAATGCAGAAATCAGTGAATTTGTCTATCCTATTTTCTTTTCTATTAACAATTAAGCAATATATATGCTTGTCCTCCCTGTTTGCATTAAAAGATACTTTTTTGTCTTATTTTGGTTGTCGAACACCTTGTATTGTTCATGCTTGCATGGTGGAAGCAAAGCTGAACTTTGGGATCCTGAACAACGCTGCAAGAAAAGCAGCAAAACAAAAAAGCTTGCAAAAGCTGCTTTATGTCTGCAGCTTTTTACTGTAAATAGATCAGGTTTGGGATGCAGGAAATAAACTGCAAAAAAGCAAAGTATGAACATAGCCTAACACTCCTTGCTCCTGTTTTAGCAATAAACTGGTGACGTGGAACCACAGGGTAACTAAGAGATTGTGAGTCTTCATCTCAAACATTTGTAAGTTGGTGTGGATTTTATATCAGGAAATCCCCAGGTGAATTTCCGTGGAGAAGGCATAGATGAAAAGTCAATTCCAAGAAATCATAGTTGGACAGAGCAAAGCAAGTAGAGTTGGGTTGAAAATAATAGACTGGCGAAGGTGAGGGTGAGGAGCAGATAGGTAGACAATGTCATTACCATTAGCGGGGGTCAGTAAGAGGAATATCAAGAGACAACACACTTTATCAGAAAAGAAGGAAGCTAATAGACCTTTTCACACTGTGCCCGAGAGAAGGCAGAGGGTCCCTTAGAAAGTCCAGGGCATCAGAGCGTTGATGACAGCAGCACTGGCCCTTTATGAAGCCTTACGTAAATGGGTGCAGTCCAAAGCAGGACAGGGCAACATGGCCAAGTAGACGACACGGAACAGTGACACTAGTATTTACTGCTTTCACTATTGCATTGTACCTTTATTGCCAGTTGACTTCTCTGGTGTCTTCTTTTGGCGCCGTGCTGCAGAAACCACAAAAGAAAGTACTTAAAATTGTATGTCCTTGTCCATAATCTGCATATTGTAAGCTAATAATTAAAATTACATCATGTTTAATTAAAAAAAAAGTCAAAGGCATAAAATAAGCATGAGAGCTACACTGGCCCTGGAAAATTCTTATGGGTTTCATCTTACTAAAGTACCAGAGCCCACTGATAACATTACAATGTATCTTGGACTATAACATGCACATAAGACACACGCCAGATTTAGAATGCAGAAAATAGGAAAACATATCTGCCATTAATTAAGACTTCCCTGGAGGTGTTAAGAAGTGGAGAGGTCAATATCACCAATATTAATACTGTAGGGAAAAGTAGGAGGTAATAGATTCAGGGATCCTCCGCAGCATGTGCATTGTACACACATTGCTTTACTGCATGCACATTTTGTACAATATCTGCAGAGCACACACATACACAACACTGTTGCAAGCACAACACATACAGTGGCTTGCAAAAGCATTCACCCCCTTGGCAATTTTTTTGTTTTTCTATCTCACAATCTGGAATTTAATTTTCTTTTTTTAAGTGTTTGCATCAGCTCATGTAAATAACATGCCTACAACTGTGAACATTTGGTTTTCTTTTAAATGTGAAGCAAACAACAAATAGGACAAGATAACTGAAAACTTCAGTGTGCTTTACTATTCACTAGTGATGAGTGAATATACTCGTTACTCGAGATTTCTCAAGCACGCTCGGGTGTCCTCCGAGTATTTTTTAGTACTCAGAAATTTAGTTTTTACTGCCGCAGCTGAATGATTTACATCTGTTAGCCATCTTGATTACCTGTGGGGGTTGCCTGGTTGCTAGGGAATCCCCACATGTACTTGCAGCGCCCCAGGGTCCTGGTCGTTGCAGTAATATCATTCTCCTCTAGGGGGGAGTGATGTTACATCTGATGGCAATAAAGGAAATCTTCTTACCAGGTATCACAAACCATACACCACACTTCACACTCCAGTCCGCCAGGGGGAGCTATGCTCCTATCTATTAGGGCACGCTTCACAATTAGGTAAAACTGGTGGGCTGGATAGGAGGTTAGGCAGAAGCTGACTGGGCTTCACCCAGGCAGCACCTGTCAGGCAGACAGGGGGAAAGGAGGAACATCTAAGAGCTGCAGACAGAGTGGTCCCTGACAGGGGTGGGATCCTGTCAGAGGCCTAGATAGAAGGCCTCAAAGCTGCGCCTGCCCCACGTGCGGCAGCATCCTACGAAAGGACTCGAAGAGAATTGTGTTGTAGCGGGTGAGAAACGAAGTCATAGCAAAAAGAGAGGTAACCAGAAGGAGTTCTGCCCTGTAAAAGGCTTTCTCCTTTCTGAGGCGCAGGATTCCGGTAGCCAGAACACCGAGGTAGTAAGGATCTCTATGCTTTACTTCAGAGACTGGCATGACAGTTAATTCCATGTTGGCTGCTCGACCTTATACCCAGGAGGCACGGTGGCAACTTGTGGGGGCTGGGGCGTGATAGGGTCCCTGTAAAAAGCCTCAGGCCATCAGTCATACGGGTTTTGTCATGATTCCAATGGCAGAGAATCACAAAAGGACAAGCACCAACGAGCTCTAGGGTGATGGAACCTGAGCTGACCGCGACCCTAAACCTGAACACACAAATAACAATAGCCGGGGAACGTGCCTACGTTGATCCTAGACGTCTCGCACCAGCCGAAGATCTAACTTCCCCTATTAGAAGAAACACAGACCTCTCTTGCCTCCAGAGAAATTCCCCACAGAAATAGCAGCCCCCCACATATAATGACGGTGAAATGAGAGGAAGGCACATACACAGTATGAAAACAGATTCAGCAAAATGAGGCCCGCTAAAACTAGATAGCAGAGGATACAAAAGTAAACTGCGCGGTCAGCAAAAAACCCTTCAAAAAACCATCCTGTAATTACTTGAACTCATGTTCCAACTCATGGAACATGAGGAGCAATTACAGCCCACTAGAGCAACCAGCAGCAAAGAAACAATTACATGCAAGCTGGACAAGACAAAAATAAAGCAAAACGTGGAACAAGAAAATCAAAAACTTAGCTTGTCCTGAAGATTACTGAAGCCAGAAGCTGAGGTAACAAAACACTCTGATAACCTTGATAGCCGGCGGGGAAATGACAAGAAAGCCCGGTTAAATAGGAAACTCCCAAATCCTAATAGAACAGGTGGACACCAGAGACAGCAGAACACAAATCACCCAGTACCATCAGTAACCACCAGAGGGAGCCCAAAAACAGAACTCACAACAGGGTTTGTCCTATCCTTACCATCAGGGGGACAGAGAGAAAGAGACTTAACATCTACAATAGTTGTGAGGACCTCACCGAGAAGCTCAGTAGGGAAGGACTACAACACTCAGGCGCTAGAGCATGGCTACTGATTTCCACCTGGATAAGGGGACTCTGGATTTGCCTTCAGACCGGCCGGACTCTGCCTGCCCTGTGATCTGGTGCTCTGGACTGTGGACGCTGAAGCCTTCAGTAAAAAGGTAAAGAGACTGCAACCTTGTGTCCTCGTTCTTCACTGCGCCTCACACCATCCACCAACTACACTCTGGGAAGCCCTGGGGACATACTTCACCTGTGGGAAGGTATACCATCTAGCTGCCATCACATCACCCCAGCGGACCCCTAAGCAGCGTCGGTCACCCTGACTGAATACCACAGGTGGCGTCACGAACACTATCCCTTTAAAGACCTTTCCCCAATTTATCAATGGACGTACCCTAGGGCCACGAACCGGGTCAGCCACCGTGACATCCCCCTTGAGAACCGAAGGACCCGGTACCGAGTTCCCCATTGCCCTATTGGGGGGCGCTCCAAACTTATGCTGACTATCAGATGTAAATCATTCAGCTGTGGCAATAAAAATAATAATAATAATAATAATAATTTTATTTATATAGCGCCAACATATTCCGCAGCGCTTTACAAATTATAGAGGGGACTTGTACAGACAATAAACATTACATCATAACAGAAATACAGTTCAAAACAGATACCAGGAGGAGTGAGGGCCCTGCTCGCAAGCTTACAAAAACTACATTTCCGATCCCTAAAAAATCCTTGGACACCTGAGCGTGCTCGGGAAATCTCGAGTAACGAGTATATTCGCTCATCACTACTATTCACCCCCCTAAAGTCAGTACTTTGTAGAACCTCCTTTTGCAGCAACTACAATTGCAAGTCGCTCTGCTACATACACACACAGCTCTGCTACATACGCACCATAGTTTTGCTACATTATTATTATTATTATAATACATCAACATACACTCACATACACAACCATGTATGTACATTAACCCTTTTTTACTTCCAGGCATGTGACTGATCACATGACATAAGAGGTTCTTCAGCTACTCAGGGCCTGCAGCATCCATACAGCTTAAATGAAGGCAGGTCCTGGTAGCTTTCTCTCCTGCCCTGCACCGATCAGACTGATTACCGTTGGGCTGGAGGAGAGAGAGTTGTGTTGCTGCATAGTACTTTCAATGATCGACACTGTCATTGTTTTCCTCCATTATAGGAAGCTGCCTCTGGACTATAAGATGTAGAGTTTTTTGCAAGTTTTTTTTTCTTGCTAAAAATTGGGCCTTACAGTCCAAAAAAATCTGTAATCTCCATTCTCCTTATAGATGAGGATCCCAGAGTTGACCTTTATGGCTTATGTTTTGAATGTTAACTTCACATGCAGTGACCATAGCAGGAAAACCTGTGCCAACATTCAGTCTTACCACAAAGTTTCATGATTCTTAAAGTGATTGTTAAAGGGATTGTCAGTTACTTAACAACCTCTTAATAGACCCAGGGAGGGGAAAATAATACAAAAAAGTTTTTTTTTTACACATTTCCTGGACTGGCTCTGCTGTCTGATACCAAGCTCTGCATCTCCCATCAATCTGCTAAGCTGAACATCCAACGGGGGTGTCGCATGAGCATTGCAGCAGGTCATCGACTGCAGATTGGCTGCAATATACACATTTCATCCAAGTTGAAGAAACAGACTTTTTTTCTGCCTCTGAAAAATGCCAATGTTGCAGCCAAAGTTTGGCTGCAGTGCTCACATAATAATCCTGCTGGATGCTGATGGGTATGGAAGAGCAGCACCAGTCAAGGAGAGGAGTTTCAATTTCCACTAGTGGACAACCAATTCAAAGGTCACATGATTTTGCAGCAATTTTACCTGCTAAACCACATGGCCTTTAACAATCATGTTTGATTGTTTTTTTTTAGTTTTGTCTCAGCAACACTGGCTGCATCTCTGAGGGGAACTATTATTTTCAACAGGTTCTGAAGGTCTTTGAGTAAGCGGGGGTTTTCGGAGGGAGTCCCATGGAGGGCAAAGGATTGACAAAACTGAAAAGAAAAAGCTTTTCTTTCATTATCTAGTACACACTTGTGTGGGGTCCATACTGTGTGGAGTGTTGTGTGGGGGTCATTATACAGTTTGCAATGCTATGAAGGGGGCCATTATACTGTTTGGAGGGTTGTATTAGGCTCATTATACTATGTAAAGGGTTGTGTGAGGGTCATCATACTATGTAGAGGCCATTATACTTCATGGAGGGCTATGATACTGTATGTGTAGGGGCCATTATATTGTGTAGATGGCTGTCGGGGCCATTATACTGTGTGCGGGGCACTGTAAGGCCATCATACTGTGTTGGGGTCACTGTGTGGGTATCATACTTTGAATGTGTGGGGGGGCTTACTGTAGGATCAACATACTGTGCTACTGTGGGTACTGTGAAGGAATTCACTGCAAGGGTATCTTATGGTGCTCGAGGGGCACTTTTGTTGTCACCATACCTCATGGGGACCATGATAGGGGGTATATTAGTAAGTGGGAACGCAGGCTTCAATAGGGGCAATATTACTTTGTAAGAGCTGCAAAGTTGTGAGATATGCTCTTCCGAGCCCACAGTATTTTTTTTTTGTGGCAGATACCCAATTAGGACTTCTGCTGTAGGGCCCCATGATTTCTATTGTAGGCCCCTGGTGGCAGGGCTTGGTGGGAAATAGAGCCTGAGTGGAAGTGGCTTTTAACCCCTTCATGACCAGGGGATTTTTCGTTTTTCCGTGTTCGTTTTTCGCTCCCCTCCTTCCCAGAGCCATAACTTTTTTATTTTTCCGTCAATTTGGCCATGTGAGGGCTTATTTTTTGCGGGACGAGTTGTACTTTTGAACGACATCATTGGTTTTAGCATGTCATGTACTAGAAAACGGGAAAAAAATTCCAAGTGCGGTGAAATTGCAAAACAAGTGCAATCCCACATTGGTTTTTTGTTTGGCTTTTTTGCTAGGTTCACTAAATGCTAAAAGTGACCTGCCATTATGATTCTCCAGGTCAGTTCGAGTTCATAGACACCTAACATGACTAGGTTATTTTTTATCTAAGTGGTGAAAAAAAATTCCAAACTTTGCTAAAAAAAAAAAAATTGCGCCATTTTCCGATACTCGTAGCGTCTCCATTTTTCATGATCTGGGGTCGGTTGAGGGCTTATTTTTTGCGTGCCGAGATGACGTTTTTAATGATAGCATTTCGGTGCAGATACGTTCTTTTGATCGCCCGTTATTGCATTTTAATGCAATGTCGCGGCGACCAAAAAAACGTAATTCTGGCGTTTCGAATTTTTTTCCCGCTATGCTGTTTAGCGATCAGGTTAATATTTTTTTTTAAATGATAGATCGGGCGATTCTGAGCGTGGCGATACCAAATATGCGTAGATTTGATATTTTTTTTATTGATTTATTTTGATTGGGGCGAAACTTTTTTTTTTAACTTTTGCCATGCTTCAATAGCCTCCATGGGAGGCTAGAAGCAGGCACAACGCGATCGGCTCTGCTACATAGCAGCGATCTCCTGATCGCTGCTATGTAGCAGAAATGGAGGTGTGCTGTGAGCGCCGACCACAGGGTGGCGCTCACAGCCACCGGTCATCAGTAACCATAGAGGTCTCTGGGACCTCTATGGTTACAATATACAAGCATCGCCGACCCCCGATCATGTGACGGTTGTCGGCGATGACGTCATTTCCGGCCGCCCGGCCGGAAGCGGTAGTTAAATGCCGCTGTCTGCGTTTGACAGCGGCATTTAACTAGTTAATAGGTGCGGGCAGATCGCGATTCTGCCCGCGCCTAATACGGGCACATGTCAGCTGTTCAAAACAGCTGGCATGTCCCGGCTTTGATGCGGGCTCACCGCGGAGCCCTGCATCAAAGCAGGGGAGCCGGACGGTATAATACGTCCGATGCCGGTAAGGGGTTAATAAACTTCCAGGCTCTGAAAGAATTTTAACCTTTTTGTATATAGATTTAAATAATGATTTCTCAGTAACGGAGGAACGGACTGGCAATGTAACGGTATACCTGAACTCGTCTTTGAAAGAGCTACAAGTGCATATAAATAGTTTGTGAGTGGAAATCCTGCTGACAGATTGGTTTAAAGGGACACTGTCACCTGAATTTGGAGGGAACAATCTTCAGCCATGGAGGCTGGGTTTTCGGGTGTTTGATTCACCCTTTCCTTACCCGCTGGCTGCATGCTGGCTGCAATATTGGATTGAAGTTCATTCTCTGTCCTCCGTAGTACATGCCTGCACAAGGCAATCTTGCACAGCGCAGGCATGTACTATGGAGGAGAGAGAATGAACTTCAATCCAATATTGCAGCCAGCATGCAGCCAGCGGGTAAGGAAAGGGTGAATCAAAAACACCAAAACCCCGCCTCCATGGCTGAAGATTGTTCCCTCCAAATTCAGGTGACAGTGTCCCTTTAAAGGGGTTGTTTGGACTGAAATAAAGTCTACAGTCATTCTATATGTGATGTGCACACTGTCACAACTGCCCTGTGTAGACTGTGTGGCGGGTCATACATGACCCCATGTATGTAATTTTCATACTTGCATTCACATGCTGACTGGGCTTCAACACTTCTCTCAATTCTCTGTTATTAAACGGGAACATTTCACCAGAAAAAATGCTATTAAACTGCAGATATGGGGTTAGTCTGCAGATTAATAGCGCTACAAACCTGCCTGGCACCCACACTGCCGAATGCTAATGGGAGAAAATGAACTTTATTCTCCCTGGCAGCATCCAGTTTCAGTCATGGGGCAGCACCGGCGCGAGTGCAGTCACTGCTCTGAGTATACAGAGCGTCTACTGTAACTGCGCCCCGGGCCCTAACACTGGCTCTAAATTGAGGCCGGCTGTCACTCAGGGCCAGAGGCGCAGTTAAAGCCGCCGCTCTGTATAGTTAGAGCAGTGACTGAGCCCGCGCCACCACCACCCCCTGTGATTGAAGCCTGTACACTGCTGGGAGGAATAAAGTTAACTTTCTCCCTGCAGAATTCAGCTACCTGTGGGTGCTGGACAGGTTAGTAACGCTATTAAAACGATAGACTAACCCCGTATCTGCAGGTTAATAGCATTTTTTTCTGGTGACAGTTTCCATTTAAGAAAAGCTGGGGAATACAGGGGAATTGGGGAAGTATGCACATCACACAAGGTCACAATTCGGCATAAAGTAACTGCAGACGTCTCATTTCAGCTAGACAGCACATTCAACATACGCGCAGCAGCAAATTTTAGGCCACGCCCATGACCACACCCATTTCACAACTAGTCACCCACATCCTCACCCCAACCACACCCATTTAGCACTGCTGATCACACTGTTTCATAAACAATAATTATAAACAGAAAAAATATGGCCACACAGTGCTCCATACTGTATAATGGCCCCACATGATGCTGTGTACAGTATAATAGCCACACATGATGCTCCATACTGTCTAATGGCCACACATCATGCGCAATACTGCATAATGGCCACACAGTGCTCCATACTGTATAATGGTCACACATGATGCTCAATACTGTATAATGGCCACACATAGTGCTCCATACTGTGTAATGGCCACACATGATGCTCAATACTGTATAATGCCCACACAGTGCTCCATACTGTATAATGGTCACACATGATGCTCAATACTGTATGAAGGCCACACATAGTGCTCCATACTGTATAATGGCCACACATGATGCTCTATACTGTATAATGGCCACACAGTGCTCCATACTGTATAATGGCCACACATGATGCTCCATGCTGTATAATGGCCCCACATGATGCTTAATACTGTGTAATGGCCATACAGTGCTCCATACTGTATAATGGCCACACATGATGCGCAATATTGTATAATGGCAACACATGATGCTCAATATAATGGCCCTACATGATGCTGCGTACAGTATAATGGCCACACATGATGCTCCATAATGTATAATGGCCACACATGATGCTCAATACTATATAATGGCCTCACAGTACTCCATACAGTATAATGGCCACACATGATGCTCCATACTGTAATATGGTCACACAGTGCTCCATACTGTATAATGGCCCCACATGATGCTCAAAACTGTATAATGGCCACACAGTGCTCCATATTGTATAATGGCCACACATGATGATGCCAGTGTACAGTCGGGGCTGTAGATGTGTCCCAGCAGCTCTGCTTACAGTGCAGGCAAAGATTTCACCACCTGTCGCTGTCTGCACTGCTGCCTCACAGATCCTGCACATTGCAATGTAGCCCAGCTCTGCGAACTCTGCATGCACTCAGACAACACCACTATCTAGTGGCTCCACTCCATAACTGCTGTAGTATATAAAGGATACATATATATATGTATATATATATATATATACTGTGCCTATGACCAACACTAGATTGCTCTATCTGCTGCCACTACTCCTGGTTATAATGCCTTGTACTGTAAGCACAGCAGGGCCAGCTGCATGTATGTGTGCAGTACACACACACACGTACCTTAGAATGTCCTCTTTCCCTCTCTGAACCACCGGCCCGGAAGAAGAAGATACGGGAATGGTCGTGGCCTAATACAAGGGGGCGTGTCAGCTGCTTCTCCTGCTGGAGGTGTGCGGGAGAAGTAGAGTCCCAAGTGGGACTGTGGGGCACAGCCTCAAAATCGGGACAGTCCCGCAGTATGAGCGACGGTTGGGAGTTATGCATTCAATGTGAAATACTGATCAAGGAATCTGCCCAAATGGCAGTAGGCATGAGGAAGAATTGTTTTAATTTGATAACAAATTGCATCTCATTTAAAGTCTTTTTCTGTTTTGGATCAACTAGGCATTCTAAGTATAAAAAAGGTTGAACTTAATTAACTTTTTTTTTTTTTTCCTTCAATCAACTAAATATTTACCGTTATTATGTCGGCATGGCACTCTCCACAAGGAGAAAAATTCCTAGTCACTGGACTCTCACCCACGAAATCAAACTTCCTTCTATGCACTGATAAGGGGCAAATAACCTGAAACATGTGTCTTCAAATAGTGTCTTGCTTGCCTTCTTTTCTTGGCCATATGGCAAGGTTCATTAAAGGGTGGATCTTAACTTCAAGTTCTCTTCCTCTCTGAAGAAGATATTTGAATATTTAAAATCCCTCAGAGCAGGAAATCTCAGCACAATGTGAAATGCCATTCATCTGGTTTCTCTGTGGTGCAGCTGAAGAAACATCCTCAGACTTATTATAGCCTTCCACACACTGAAGAAGGTGCACTTCTTAGATAAGCTGCATGTACATTGGAGGTGGGGGTGTGGGTGAAACTTCCATTTTTTGGGAAACTGTTGCCTTCTGATTCTAAAACATTATAAAATTTGACTTTTTTAAATTCAACATGACTGACCCTAATTTTTCTAAAATCAACTGTCTGGGAATAGTTTGGATCCCATATACATTATGAATATACATTATGCTAATTTACATGAATGGTGGATTTGCACATAACCTATTACTCACATGCAGCAGATGCCTTAGTGGATACAGGTTTCCCAGAGACTTCCATTTCTCGAGTCTTATACTCTATTAGAAAACAAAACAAAAATAAACTGTATTATCACCAAGATTATCTTAACTCTTCTAAACTTGGCTTCGACATATCACTCATTATTGTAAGTTTCCAGATTAACCTCTTCATATCAATTTGGAAATTATTTTAATGGCATGGCAGACCAAAGACATGACACTTCATGAAAAACGTCAAAAGGGGATGATATTTGCAGCAATTTTGGATACCCACCTGCAAGGGGTATTACTGTTGACAATTACAAATTTGCGAATGGCCCCTCGTCTAAAAGGTATAAAAGCATAGCCTAATTAAAACTCATCGTTTATTATCTAGAACAGGGGTCCCCAACTCCAGTCCTCAAGGCCCACCAACATGTCATGTTTTCAGGATTTCCTTAGTCTTGCCCAGGTAATAATTGCATCACCTGTGCAATGCAAAGGAAATCCTGAAAACATGACCTGTTGGTGGGCCTTGAGGACTGGAGTTGGGGACCCCTGATCTAGAAGATCCACAAGAATATCTGTATGCTAAGGGTGTGTTCACAGTGCATCATTTTTTAACTGCAAAAGCTCTAAAAATGACACAAAAAGCACTAACAAAACACGCAAAGGGTATGTGCTCAGCACGTCTCCTAGGCATGTACAAACCCATCAAATTTTTCAAAGGTAAGACGCTTCAGGATACACCTTCCCCTTTGGCCTAAAACAACATTTTTGTCGTTTTTGAAGTTCAGAAGACTGAACATATGAACAGTAAGTAATTTTTACATTGCAGTGCATGTCTTCATTGTTTTTAGCTTTTATTTAGTGCTTCTTCAGGTGAGTTGCAGAATGAAGCTGACTGTAAAATACATTGTGTGCACATGTGCAAAAGACTGAACAAACTGATTTATATGTAAAAACAAACTGCTGTTTGTGCATTCAGGCTTTTGAGCTTCTTTTAAAGAATTATAGTTTTCAAATGACCCGAAGAAAAAATTTAGAATTCAAGACCATGGAAAGGGTTAAAAGACAACTAAAAAATTTTTCCATTTATTTGCTCTATTTTTTAGCGTTTATGATGCAAAAATGCCACTATTTGCTTAATGGAGCTCAAAAAACACCCAGGAAAAATCCTCAGATAATGACCATAAAAACGTTGAACAAATATATTTTTATGTAAAAACAAATTGCTGTTCATGGATTAAAGCTTTTGAGCTTCTTTTATATAATTATGGCTTTTAAAAGACTCGAAGAAAAAGTGACATGTCCATTCTTCTGTTGTTTTCTGCTAGGAAGATGCTCAATATTTACAATACAAGACAATAGAAAGGCTTAAAATATGTCTGCAAAATGTTCAGGAATATATTTCCGTTATTTTTTAGTGTTTCCGATGCAAAAATGATAGTTTTTTTTATTGCTTAACGGAGTTCAAAAAACACCCAGGTAAAATCTTTCGATAATGACCACAAAAACTCTAGCAAGAGACATTTCAGGTTTGACAAATCAAGATGAAAAGAGTAGAATTTTCTGAAGTGTCTTCTGCTTGTAAAATGGAAATGAAAAATTCTCCAAAAACTACTCAAAGGGTATGCGCACATGAAGTGTGCACATACCCAAAGAAGAAGCGTTTCCTGAAGAAATTTCCACTAGAAAATTGTGTGCACATACCCTTAAAAGGATTTTAGGAAGTACATATATTACTACATTAGTAACACTCACCAATTATTCTTCTTAATTTGTGTTAATTTTAGCATCTTATTTATACAATAAAAGTTACAGAATTGTGTGGAATAAAAGTTACATTTAAAACCAGCTGCTTCCAAATAAATATACTCACTGGATACAGAGAAGGATGAAGACCACTTGCTCAGTGACTGGGACTGCACTCCATTTGCATAGAGCGCATGATAATTTTGATTTCCAGGAAGCCGACGTAGCGACACTGTTCCACCGTTGCTGCCTATAACCCCCCTAGAAAAAGAAAAAAATGTATTCTGTTATATTACATTTTATTTATTGTTCAATAATTTTCTTCAAGAGGAAATAGAAATAAAATTTTGAACACTGCGGCCACTGTTGAGTTTTTGATGTTGCAGATTTTCTGCATCATTTCTAAACCTATTAGCTAAATTACATTACTTGTGGTTTTTTCATTGCATTTTTTGGTTTGTTTTTTACATGAGTTTTTATCAGAGGTTTTTTTGTCATGTCATTTTTTTTTACACTTCCTGGTATTTAACTTTCACAAAACCACGACTCATCCGGAAGAAGGCACTCCAGCCGAAACGCGCGTAGCTGTGATGGCACCACAGGTCTGAGGTAACTTACCATCTTCATGTTCCTTTTGCCATCAGATTTCGCTATATCTTTTTCGTATATGTCTAATACTGGTCTTATTATTTTTTTGTTTCACATTAATTTAACAATTACCCGGTAGATACATGTACTCATGTGATTATAAACAGGCAAACTGAACCTACTCCTTCCTCTTTTCCTCTGACCTGCGGTTCCACTCTTTTGGTATTCCTCACTGTCAAACTACCTTTTGTTTTAGATTAAAATAAGTGTATCTTTTAATACAATTTTTGTCAATAAAATATGCTGTTAATCACTTCCGGTTCTGTTCCGGTATGTGCATTTTTCTCTATATATGTTTTCACCTTATTGATGCAGTCAAGTGCGGATTGCATGCATTTTTCAGTCCATTTCCACAGAGGTAACACACTAAAAACTATTGTTTTTTACCTGCTCATTTTCCGCATCTGATGCAAGTCTATGGGGAAAATCCACACATAAATCTCATTGTGCTTGCAAGAGAAATTGATGTTATGGATTTGAAAACGAACCGCAGGTCAGTTTAAAGGTACCGTCACACATAACGATATCGTTAACAATATCGTTGCTTTTTGTGACATAGCAACGATATCGTTAACGAAATCGTTATGCGTGACAGCGACCAACGATCAGGCCCCTGCTGGGAGATCGTTGGTCGCTGGGGAATGATCAGGACTTTATTTCGTCACTGGATCACCCGCTAACATCGCTGAATCGGCGTGTGTGACGCCGATTCAGTGATGTCTTCACTGGTAACCAGGGTAAACATCGGGTTACTAAGCGCAGGGCCGCGCTTAGTAACCCGATGTTTACCCTGGTTACCATTGTAAAAGTAAAAAAAAACACTACATACTTACATTCCTGTCACGTCCTTCAGCGTCAGCTTCCCTGCGTCCCCCAGTGTCAGCGCCGGCCGGCCGTAAAGCAGAGCACAGCGGTGACGTCACCGCTCTGCTTTCCGGCCGGCGCTTACACAGTGCAGGGAAGCTGACGCTGGGGGACGCGACAGGAATGTGAGTATGTAGTGTTTTTTTTTTTACTTTTACAATGGTAACCAGGGTAAACATCGGGTTACTAAGCGTGGCCCTGCGCTTAGTAACCCGATATTTACCCTGGTTACCCGGGGACTTCGGCATCGTTGGTCGCTGGAGAGCTGTCTGTGTGACAGCTCTCCAGCGACCACACAACGACTTACCAACGATCACGGCCAGGTCGTATCACTGGTCGTGATCGTTGGTAAATCGTTAAGTGTAACGGTACCTTAAGCCTCATAAAAAAAAGCAGAGTTGGCAGGAGATTTTTATAAATCCCATGTACATTGCTGGAACTGTAAGATGCTGCATTTTTTGCATGGCGAAAATATGCAGCATCTAAAACTCATCATGGAAACGTAATCTTATTCTGTTGCATTTACTGGAGTGAACTGAAATTTGAAACTTTAGTTTTCCATGTGAAATAAAAGTAAATTTCGAGACAACTCAGGTCTCTTCATCAGGCATAGACTAATACAAAATCTGAAGAATCACATATTGGCCATTAAAAGGTATCAACCACTGAGGACTCTCAATTCTAAATATTTTTCTATCTACTAGTTAACACGGTGCAAATATATATTTTTCCTGTAAAAAAAACAAAGAAATTCGTACATCTCAAGAAATAAGGAAGATGTAGAAGTTAGATAGATTTGCTGGAACTTCTACTGCAGCAGAGAACAAATGCACGCCTATGGTGTCACCCCTACACTCCCAATGGGGTCAAAGAAAATCTTTGAGGCCACGTTTACACGTTCAGTATTTGGTCAGGATTTTACACCAGTATCTATAATACTGAATGTATGAACTTGGTCTGGCAAAGAGATGGAGGATATTGAATAAAAACAGCTGGAGTAACATTTCTGGTGCAGAAAGCACACCCACATTTGATGATGGGGGGTGTAGACACACCTTCGCCCTGCCTCTTACCCAGCTCTGTCCATTTTCGTGGAGCTGATCCAAAGAGGAGTGAAATCGCCAAAATTTTCAAATTGTTTTTGCAACTCTGTGTAGCTTTTCAAAGCTTTTATGGCACTCTTGTGGCTCAAGCGCTTTAATGAATCAACCCCAATCAGTTTTCCCGTAGAAACTGCATCAAGAAATGTGCCTTCATTGGGGAACTTTTGGAGGAGTTTTTGTTTTGTTTCCTGAAGTGCCTTTGAAGTGTTTGAGAACAGTTTTTCCTCAAGCATTTTTTGCAGCCTTTTGATTAGCTAATGCCTAGTTTGGAGTGTATTCCATCAATAGCCGCTTCAATGTAGTGACATGCACTTTTTTCCCCCAATAGGTGTTTTTCAAAGAGACAGAAACAAAAGCACTAAAAAAACTGAACATGAGAACAGCAAAGTAGTTTTACTTTAGAAATTAATAGGAAGAGCCAAGTTATTTTGAAGCAGACCCGCTCCAATATAACTCCTTAAAGAACTCTCTTTGCACATAATTCTGCAATTACTTTTGACGATTTCAAAATGGCTGATGAAGTGAATTAGAATTTTTACTAACTTTACATGCACGACACAATTATTTCTAAAAATAAATAAACTAAATTTTATTAAGCTTAAAATCTTTTTACTGCTACATTTTTCACAAAAGAAACTTCTGAGTAGGAAACCCAAACGTATTGTATAATATCAATAGTCTTAAAACGAAATATCCAATATATGCAACATACCGGTGAATTGCGGCTCCACATATGCTGGATACTGCAGCATAAATTGCATTTCCATATACAGAGAGTTGCTGCTCGGTGCACCCTGGGGGACATTGTACTTGGGCAGATTCGCTTTTTAAATCCATTCCTCTCATGGAGCAGGTTACAGGCACTGGAGCTGAAAGTAATATAGACGTGTTATAAGCTTGGTGATGCATCAGAATTAGAGATGGGCAAACCTGAACAGAAATGTTCGAGGTTCCTACCGAGCAGTGACTGTTCGGGCCTTCTCGCTTTTCTTTTCTTACCAGTTCGGGTAACTGTATTTTGAATGGGGTTCAGGTTCTGGTACCCAAACCGAATTTTCTAAACAGTTTAGCTCAGGTACCCTGACCGGAACACGCAACGGTCTGCCCATCCCTAATCAGAATAGTTTATAATAATGTATATACATCATCCTACTTTTTATTATCTAAAAATGATAGTTAAAATGCTAAACCCTTTATTAATAATAATAATAATAATAATAATAATATGTTTTATTTATGTAGCATTATCATATTCCTACAATTAAGTGGGAACATAAAGACAATGAAAACTATAGAGTATAAGACATTTCAACAATTACAGGCGGAATGAGGGTCCTACTCGCAAGCCTACAATCTATAAGGAAATAGGGGATACACTATAGGTAGAATGTGTTATGTATAGTCCAGCCATCATTATTGTAATAAGGGTTTTCATATTAAGCTGCATGATCTGGTCACCAGCCAGTATCTGTCTAGGTACAGTTACCGTGGCTATTGGAATAGGAGGGACCAGATTCTGATTAACATTTAGGAGGGAATGGGGAAAGTTAGGTTAGTAAGTTAAGGTGATAAGGCTGTCTGAAGAGATGTGTTTTTAATGCATGCTTAAAAACATGGGGGCTAGGTACAGTATTAGTCGGATTGTTTGGGGTAGTGCATTCCAGTAGACTAGTGCAGCACAAGAGAAGTGTTGGACGTTCGGATTACAGAGGATGTAAAGGTACCTTCACACTAAACGATATCGCTAGCAATCCGTGACGTTGCAGCGTCCTCGCTAGCGATATCGTTTAGTTTGACACGCAGCAGCGATCAGAATCCTGCTGTGATGTCGTTGGTCGGGGCTAGAGGGCCAGACCTTTCTTTGGTCGCTGGCTCTCCCGCTGACATTGCTGAATCGGCGTGTGTGACACCGATTCAGCGATGTCTTCGCTGGTAAGCAGGGTAAACATCGGGTAACTAAGCGCAGGGCCGCTCTTAGTAACCCGATGTTTACCCTGGTTACCATCCTAAAAGTAAAAAAACAAACACTACATACTTACCTACCACTGTCTGTCCCCGGCGCTCTGCTTCTCTGCTCTGGCTGTGAGCACAGCGGCCGGAAAGCAGAGCGGTGACGTCACCGCTCTGCTTTCCGGCTGCCCGGCGCTCACAGCCAGAGCAGAGAAGCAGAGCGCCGAGGACAGACAGTGGTAGGTAAGTATGTAGCGTTTGTTTTTTTTACTTTTAGGATGGTAACCAGGGTAAACATCGGGTTACTAAGCGCGGCCCTGCGCTTAGTAACCCGATGTTTACCCTGGTTACCGGCATCGTTGGTCGCTGGAGAGCGGTCTGTGTGACAGCTCTCCAGCGACCAAACAGCGACGCTGCAGTGATCCGGATCGTTGTCTGGATCGCTGCAGCGTCGTTTAGTGTGAAGGTACCTTTAGTCTTAGATCAGTTGCAGAATGGACGGGACATGTAAGGCGATAGACATAAATGATGGAGGAGATATAGGTGGTGCAGAACTGTGGAGAGCTTTGTGGGTGAGAGAGATGAGTTTATACTGGACTCTGTAGCAAATGGTTAACCGATGCAGTGACTGGCACAGGGTTGAGGCATCGGTGAAGCAGCTGGATAAAAATATAACTCTGGCTGCTGCATTCAGGATGGCTTCCAGAGGAGAAAGTTTGATTAGAGGGAGACCCATCCAAAGAGAGTTTTACAGTAGTCCACACAAGAATGACTAAGAGTGACAGCAAGAGTTTTTGCAGTTTCAAAGGTGAGAAAAGGTCAGATTCTGGAGATGTATTTAAAGAGCAGGTGACACGATCGAGTAAGCAATTGGATATGGGGAATAAAGGAAAGTTGTATGTCAATCATGACACGCAAGACAGCGAGTTTACCACTTGGGAGTTATGATTGAAACACCCAAGGAAATTTTAAAATCTGGTCTAGGTAGGTTAGTAGAGGGAGGAAACAAAAGAAGCTCAGTTTTGAAGAGATGATTTCAGATAGAGGGAGGACGTGATGTTAAAGACAACAGGCAGACAATCACTGGTATTTTGTATTAAAGTGTGGGAGTAAGTGTTCAGATGGGTGTCATCACCAGCGAGATAACACTGGAAATCAAATCTACTGATGGTTTGACCAATAGGGGCAGTATACAAGGAGAAGAGGAGAGGGGCCTAGAAACTTAGCCTCGAGGAGCCCAGATAGTAAGGGGAAGATTAGAGGCTGGCAAAAGATACTGTGACAGAGCGGTTAGAGATATTGGAGGAGAACCAGGGGAGAACAATGTCCTTGAGGCCGATAGAGCGGAGCATGGTGAGGAAGATCTGGTGATCCACAGTGTCGAATGCTACGGAGAGATCCAGTAGAATCAGCAGGTAATAGTGAACATTGGATTTTGCGGTTAATAGGTCATGGCTTAGTCATTAAGTACTGAATTGGCTCTGTCACTAAGGGGTTAAAAAAGCTAAACCAAACAAACCCTTCTCTACTCACCCTTCCCAGGTCCAGCATTGAGTCTCTGCTGCTGCTAGTTTCTGCTATTGTTTACAGTGCTGATGTCATGTTGACAGCACTGCAGCCAATCAGTGAGCTCAGCGGCTCTGAGCTGCTTGTGCCGGGATGCAGAGCTCACTGATTGGCTGCAGTGTTTTCAACGTATCATCAGTGCTGCAGGCAGTAACATATCTGGAGCGGCGACTCAGTGCTAGATCATGGGAGAGGGAGCAAAGAAGAGTTTGCTTTTATAAAATCAACCTGCAGCCTAGGACAAGAAATCACCTGTAACATTAAATTAAAGAGACTATTAAAATGATCAATAGAATTGAGGGTCAACAGGATGATCTAATATTCTAGTGGTGGGAGCCTTGTGGAGGACGTTCATTGAGACATCTGTCTTAAAGGATTGCTGGGCTCAGTTTCTTAGAAAACATGATGTTAATGAGGCTCCAGGAACTCTGCCACATGGGCTTACAATGAAGATAAAGACTGTGCCTGAGTCTGCACATACACATAGACAGGGCCGGCGTTAGCGGCAGGCAGGCCAAGCAGCTGCCTAGGGGTCCCACTCCCCCAGGGGCCCCCAGCCAGTGGCGTGCCACTAATAGCGGCATAGCAGCACATCACGCAGCCGCAATGGGACCCGTGAGTCAGGGGGGCCTGCCTGCTGCCAGCGCCGACACCCCCCCGCCGCTGCATTCAACTATGCCGGCATCTATGACGCCGGTACAGTTCAAAGCAATGGTGGAGGAGAGAGCATCAGATGACACTCCCTCTCCCATCATTCCCCTCTACCTCTGACAATGCGGGTGTGTGATAACGTCACTTCATCGATCACCTACTTTGTGCCGCCGCTGAGACCAGAGCCGAGCCTGAAGCAGCATGGAGCATGAGGAGAGGTGAGGATTGGATTTTTAAAAAATATATATATCAGTGAGTGAGGACTGGACTGTGAGGCCATTCTGGGGGGGGGAAAGCTGTATTCTATGGGGGGCTACATTATATTCTATAGGGGGCTGTATTATATTCTATGAGGGAGGATTGTATCATAATCTAATCTTTGATGGGGCTACATTATATTCTATGGGGAGGTGGACTGTATTATATTCTATGGGGGGCTACATTATATTCTATGGGGGTATTATATTCTATGAGGGAGGATTGCATCATACTGTATGAGGGGGCTACATTATACTCTCTGAGGGGGCTACATTGTATTCTATGGGGGCAGCATCATATTCTATGGGGCTGCATTATACTATATGAGGAGGGCTACATTGTATTCTATGGAGGTGCTACATTATACTATATAAGGGGGCTGCATTATATTCTATGGAGGTGCTGCATTATACTCTGAGGGGGCTACCATATATTCTATGGAGGGGCTGCATTATACTATATGAGGGGGGCTGCATTATATTCTATGGGTGGGTTATATTATATTGTATGGTGGGACTGCATTATACTCTTGAGCGGGCTACATTATATTCTGTAGGGTGGCTGCATTATATTGTATCAAGGACTATGGAGAATACATTATACTATGGGAAGTGAATTGTACTACATGGACGACTGTGGCAGTGCATTATACTATATGGAGCACTATGAGGAGTATATTATACTATATGGAGGACTGAGCAGTGTATTTTAATTTATGGAGGACTATGAGGAGTGTATTATACTATATGGAGCACTATGAGGCGTGTATTATACTATATGGAGGACTGAGGAGTGCATTATACTATATGGAGGACTATGGGGAGTGTATAATACTATACGGAAGACTATGAGCAGTGTAGAATACTATATGGAGGACTATGGGGGAGTGTATAATATTATATGGAGCACTGTGAGGAGTGTATTATACTATATGGAGGACTATGGGGAGTGTATAATACTATATGGAGCACTATGAGGAGTGTATTATACTATATGGAGGACTATGGGGGGTGTATAATACTATATGGAGCACTATGAGGAGTGTATTATACTATATGGAGGACTGAGGAGTGTATGATACTATATGGGGGACTGAGGAGTGTATTATACTATATGGAGGACTATGGGGAGTGTATAATACTATACTGAAGACTATGAGCAATGTACTATACTATATGGAGGACTATGGGGAGCGTATAATACTATATGGAGCACTATGAGGAGTGTATTATACTATATGGAGCACAATGAGGCGTGTATTATACTATATGGAGCACTACGAGGAGTGTATTATACTATATGGAGGACTGAGCAGCGTATTTTAATATATAAAGGACTATGAGGAGTGTATTATACTATATGGAGGACTATGGGAAGTGTCTAGTACTATATGGAGGACTATGGAAAGTGTATTGTACCATATGGAGGACAATGGGGCACATTGTATTATATGGAGGACTATGGCATGTGCATTTTACAATATGGAGGACTGTGGTGCACATTATAATATATGGAGAACTATGGGGTGTATTATACTAAACAAGCAAAATGCTGCGTATTCATCAAGTGATTGGATTGTTTATGCAGAAACAGAAATCATTGTTCTCAGCAGCACATCGCCAGTGTAAACTGTAGATGTGCTGCTTATTACATGATACTGTATGGGGACAAATTGATCTACTAGGGATTGTTCTGTTCCCATCATTCTTTCTCAGTTGGTGTAAAGAAGCCAGGAAACAAGAGTTGAACGACTTCAATGTTGTTGATCACACTCGTTTAGCGGCCTGAACTCAGCACATGTAAATACAACCAACATGCTTCTGTGTAATGTGCAATATGTTAGTATTTGGGGCCCCATTTTAAACTTTTGCCTAGGGCTCCCCTTTGCCTAAAACCGGCCCTGCATATAGAGATATGCAGAATTGCAAATTTGGAATGGTATCCACCCAGTGATTTTGCATTATTCTTTGCTTTAACTCTGTGAACAGTTCTTATTTCTTAAAGGCCATGCTTTCATGTACTGGGATTTCTGGCCTCTTTTCTATTGTATTTCCTGTAAAATCCATCTGAAGTTTGGTCATTGGAGTGCAAGCACGAACAAAATTCTGCTTGTAGGATCATATGTTCTGCTCCAAGACCACGAGCTCCAGACACTGATGCAACTGTCTAGAAATTTACATTGTTCTTGATCACAATCTTTCTGTCCTACGTGAAGGTGCGGTCAGGATGGTTCACATTTCTTGCTACATGGATGTCAATATTAATGCAGAATAAAAACCAACCTTGCGGATACACAAATATAAATATAGCTCCCACAAATGAAAAGTGCCCATAGCACCTATCACAAGAGCAGAAGGGGCCAAAGCTCCCACACTATAGATAAACCTATCAACAATAAGAGCATATAGCCCCAAGAATGAACATGTCATCATACATAGTGCAAAAAAGGTAAATTTTATTAAATTACTGATGACATACAAAAATATAAAAACGTCAAGAAACAGTAAGGGACGGGATAATGGTGACTGACCAAATGGGCAGACATAGACGATCCAACCTCACAAACATATATTATGGGGGCAGGCAAAATGACGGCTTATTAATACCAATAAAGTGATAGGTATAGTACCACAGAGCATAAGTATCCCTGGGTATGTGGTATATCAAGTGAGAGAGGGGGGATACCACCTGGAGATCAAAGTCTCCAGTGGTAATAGTACACTCCCAAAGAAGCCCCTATAACCTCACCATTAGTGCCTATACACTGCTTGTACCTGCATTAAATCTAAATGGTGCCGATCATAATGTCAGCCGCTTACCCATAAGAGGTCTGGTGCCATGTGTGTCCATCAGAAAGCCCCGACGCGCGTTTCGCGTATTGTGCTTCCTCGGGGGGCCGTGTGGAAAGTGAAGGGAATCGGGTTTTATAATGCCCCATCACAGCTGTATCATATCTTGGCCGCTAATGCTGCGGCGCATGGGGGCGGACCTAACCGCCGGTAATGCGCTTCCTTCAGGCATCTCGGCGGCGCACAGAAAGGGAAAACATTCCCATGACGTCATTGTTCTGTGCGTCGCCATACATAGATGCCGTTGGGGGCGCAGCCAAAGCGGAGATCCACCGCGCATGCGCACCATCGCCGCGGCCAGTTACAATAATGACAATAATAATATCAATTTGATCCGATGACTGTAAACGCTCATAGCATGCTCAAGTTTCTGCAGAGATCTGTGGATATTTCAATAAATGTCCATCCACGCTTTCCTCCCCGATCATCTATTCCGACAGTCAAAACTGCACAGGATAATATGAATTATGGAAGTGTATAACTAAAACTGAAAAAAATAATAAACAAATTAGATGCAAATAAAACCACGAAGATAATAAAATCAAGAGAATCAGAGAGTTACTAAACGACCAATACCTGGTGCGCCCTTATAAAAAGGGGACAAAAGACAATTTCTCATTTAGGCCATGTGGGGCCATAGTCCCCAATGTCACTATCCACCGGCACTCTAATTGGGCCAGTGTACGCTTGAGGTTACCCCCCCCTGATACCGGAATGGACTCGATCAATCCCCCATATTTTTAAGGCATCAGGGTTACAGTCGTGATGAAGTCTAAAATGCCTCGGAATAGTTTTTAGTTCCGAGACATTAACAGCATCTTTAGCAGCCATTATATCCCTGACGTGTTCCCGGGCCCTGACACGGAGTTCCCGCGAGGGACTGGCGGAATAGATGATCGGGGAGGAAAGCGTGGATGAACATTTATTGAAATATCCACAGATCTCTGCAGAAACTTGAGCATGCTATGAGCGTTTACAGTCATCGGATCAAATTGATATTATTATTATTGTCATTATTGTAACTGCTGGTGATTGTTATTTATTGGCATATCTATATTTGTATAATGTCCACTACAAAGTCTTTGTGTTCTGTGTATATACTCTTGCTCATAGAAGTTGCGCTCCTATTCATCCCTTCCTCCCCCCCTTTTCTTCTGTTCTTGCCAGTCTGGTTTGCCCCATTCCAAGATGGCCGCGGCGATGGTGCGCATGCGCGGTGGATCTCCGCTTTGGCTGCGCCCCCAACGGCATCTATGTATGGCGACGCACAGAACAATGACGTCATGGGAATGTTTTCCCTTTCTGTGCGCCGCCGAGATGCCTGAAGGAAGCGCATTACCAGCGGTTAGGTCCGCCCCCATGCGCCGCAGCATTAGCGGCCAAGATATGATACAGCTGTGATGGGGCATTATAAAACCCGATTCCCTTCACTTTCCACACGGCCCCCCGAGGAAGCACAATACGCGAAATGCGCGTCGGGGCTTTCTGATGGACACACATGGCACCAGACCTCTTATGGGTAAGCGGCTGACATTATGATTGGCACCATTTAGATTTAATGCAGGTACAAGCAGTGTATAGGCACTAATGGTGAGGTTATAGGGGCTTCTTTGGGAGTGTACTATTACCACTGGAGACTTTGATCTCTAGGTGGTATCCCCCCTCTCTCACTTGATATACCACATACCCAGGGATACTTATGCTCTGTGGTACTATACCTATCACTTTATTGGTATTAATAAGCCGTCATTTTGCCTGCCCCCATAATATATGTTTGTGAGGTTGGATCGTCTATGTCTGCCCATTTGGTCAGTCACCATTATCCCGTCCCTTACTGTTTCTTGACGTTTTTATATTTTTGTATGTCATCAGTAATTTAATAAAATTTACCTTTTTTGCACTATGTATGATGACATGTTCATTCTTGGGGCTATATGCTCTTATTGTTGATAGGTTTATGGATGTCAATATTGTTATATATATATATATATATATATATATATATGTATTATTAGGTGCGTTCGCAACCCGGGGTCCACCGTGCAGGAGAGGAACCTGCTGCTGGCAAATGGCGGCGCTATATGGCAGTATAAGCGAACTCTGTTAACTCCACAGAGTCGCTAGAAACAAGATGCTGTGCCCTGTTAACCTCACAGAGGTACACAGCTACCAACCAGAGCAAACTGTGGTCATGCAGTCAGAGAAAACAGAAAAACAACTCACCAGAGGTGCCGGAATTCTAGCGGCTTATTTCAGCCAAGGCCCTGAATACACTCATACAAACTCCTCGCTGGAGGTACCGGTATTCTAGGGGCTTATTTCAGCCACACCCTAACCGCATCCAGACGTGACCACACTGGCGCTGAGCTCATAGACATTGGTTTGATACTAGCGCATGGCCGTGCGGCCATGCAAACCTTTTATAGCTGCAGCAACTTCAGGACCTTCCTAGAGGACCAATGGGAGCTGCTACAGTACCTGAGCAACTTCAGGACCTTCCTAGAGGACCATTGGGAGCTGCTGCAGTATCTGAGCATGTGACCCCCAACCTCCAATGAGAGGTCTTACCCTGGGCATGCTCAGAAGGGGAAAAGCAGGACTTAGTAATGGCTACAAAGGCAGAGCCTGGAAGAACAGTAGTAACCAGTTGCCGAGTATCAGCCTGAGCCAGCCACTGGGACCGACATCTCCACTGAGCAGGCTCCACTGTGGCTGGAGAAGAATGGGAGACCGCAGGAGGTGGTTCGAGATTCCCCCTGTGCAGAGGTGGGAACTCAACACCTAACATTGGCTCCCCTCTTTGGACCTCGTTACGCTCGAAGGCAGCAATGAGCTGCAGAGCTCGAATGTGCTCAGCAGGCTCCCAGGACGTGTCCTCTGGGCCATAACCCTTCCAGTCCACCAAACAAAATTTTTTGCCACGTACCACCTTGCACCCCAAAATAGCGTTCACCTTGTAATCGTCCAAAGACGAACCCGATGTCCCGGCAGATAACTCGGAAAACTGGGACATATACATGGGCTTCAGGAGGGACACATGAAAGGTGTCGGTGATACCCAGGCGTGGAGGAAGGGCCAGATGGTAGACCACAGTGTTAACCTGTTCGAGGACCTTGAAGGGACCCAAGTAGCGAGGTGCAAACTTAGTGGACTCAACTCGCAGCCTGATGTTAAACACGGAGAGCTACACTAAGTCGCCAGGAGCAAAGGTCGGAGCAGGGCGCCGATGTGCATCGGCAGAGGACCTCATTCTCTCCTTGGAGGCAGGGATGGCATCCTGAGTGCGGTCCCAAATGTCCCGTGCCTCCACAGCCCAGTCTGCCACCCTGGAGTCAGCAGAAGACACGGGCATAGACACAGGGACTCGCGGATGCTGGCCGTAATTAAGGAGGAAAGGAGTCTGACCTGTGGAGTCGGCTACAGGGGGGTGAAGCAACCCAGCTGGCTGTTGACGAGGAGACTTGTTCTTGGCGCAGAAGACACATGCCCAAACATAGTCTGTGACATCACATGCCATATGCGGCCACCAATATGTCCTCGCCAGTAGCTCAGATGTCCTTTTGGTCCCGAAATGTCCACCCACCCTAGACGAGTGAGCCCAAGAGAGAACCTCCGGAAGCAAACTGGATGGTACAAAAGTCTTGCCCGGAGGCACAGACTCTAGTGAAACTGGGGCCAGAGTTCTCAGGCTCTCAGAAGGGACAATATGCCGAGGCTCCTCTTCCTCCTCCTCAGATGATACAACGGAGTGAGAATGTTCTTCTCCCCGGAAAGAAAATGGAGGGTGAAATGGAACCGAGAGAAGAACAAGGACCATCTGGCCTGGTGAGGATTTAGCCGCTGGGCGGTCTGTAAATAAACCAAATTCTTGTGGTCTGTGAATACTTGGAAGGGAAAGCGAGCCCTCTCCAAGAGATGTCTCCACTCTGAGAAGGCCAACTTCATTGCTAGCAATTCCTTGTCCCCAATGGAATAATTCCTCTCCGCTGGTGTGAAGGTTTTGGAAAAGAAGAAGCAAGGATGCTTCCAACCTTGAGCATCCTTTTGGAAAAGGACTGCTCCAGCACCAACGGATGAGGCATCCACCTCCATTATAAATGGCTTATCTACATTGGGGCAATGTAGGATGGGAGCGCTAGCAAAATGAGATTTAATAGAAGTGAAGGCCTTGGAGACCTCCTCAGACCACAATTTGGGATTTGCTCCCTTCTTGGTGAGGGCTACGAAGGGAGCTACCAAGGTTGAGAAATGAGGGATGAACTGGCGATAATAGTTAATGAACCCCATGAAGCGTTGCACCGCTTTAAGAGGATGGGGTTCTTGCCAGTCCATCACAGCCTGTAATTTAGCAGGATCCATAGCCAATCACTGGGTGGAGATGATATAGCCCAGGAAAGGTAAGGACTCCAGCTCAAACACACATTTCTCCAACTTGGTGTAGAGGGAGTTAGTTCGTAAGAGGTCGAAGACTCTGCAAACATCTCTCCGGTGGGAGTCAATATCTGGAGAATAGATGAGAATATCATCCAGATAGACTATGACCGAGGTGGAGAGCATATCCCGGAAGATATCGTTTGTAAAGTCTTGGAAAATGGCTGAGGCATTACAGAGCCTAAAGGGCATCACTAGATATTCATAGTGCCCATCCCTGGTGTTAAAAGCCGTCTTCTATTCGTCCCCCTCACGGATGCAAATCAGGTTGTAAGCACCCCGCAGATCTAGTTTAGTAAACACCCTTGCTCCCCGAAGCCTATCAAAAAGCTCGGATATCAGGGGCAGAGGATATTTATTCTTAACGGTGATGGCGTTAAGACCCCTGTAGTCTATGCATGGATGTAGTTCCCCGTTCTTCTTCTGCACGAAGAAGAACCCAGCCCCTGCAGGTGACACTGACTTTCCAATGAATTCTCTTGCCAGATTTTCCTGGATGTACTGAGACATTGCCTCCATCTCCGGGAGAGATAACGGATAGACTCGACCCCGGGGAGGCTCAGCACCAAGCAAGAGGTCAATAGGACAGTCATAGGGGCGGTAAGGCTTAAGGGTCTCCGCAGCCCTTTTGGAGAACACGTCCGCATAGGGCCAATATTGCTTGGGCAGAGAGGATAGATCTGTAGGTATCTCAGTTGTAGCAACCTGAACGCTCTCTCTCTGACATCTACCCCCACAAGATTCACCCCATCCCAAAATTCTGCCTGTGGACCACTCGATATTAGGAGAGTTATATCGTAGCCAAGGCATCCCTAACAGGACCTCATCAATTCCCTCAGGAATTATGAGCAGAGTGAAAGGGATGGTCTGGTGTGTAATCTGTGAGGGCAGTGTCGACCCATTCACCACTACAGTTAGTGGTTGAGCTAGCATTACCAGGGGTATTGCGTGACGTTGGGCGAAGGCAGAAGACATAAAATTGCCCTCCGCCCCAGAATCCACGCAGAGCTCTACTGAGTGAGTGAATGAGCCTATTGTAATTGTCCCCTTAAAGGACAATTTGGAGGCAAACATCGCCGTGTCTAGTGTACCTCCACCTACTACCACTAGACGCTGACGTTTCCTCGACGTGAACATCTGGTAGCAAGATGTCCTGACTGCTGGCAAACATGGCCTGGAAAAATATTCTGAAAAGTTCCCAGGCTCGAGTTCATATGAGGACATCCAGCAGAGGGCGCATCACCGCAACTGAACCTACATAAATGACCTACATTCCATTAATTCCCCGGGGTTTTACAGGCAGGAGCACAGCTGCATTAGCAGGCTTCTGCTTGTAAAATTAGTTAACCCCTTCAGATGGATTTACATCGTGGGACGTGACAGAACGACGGAAGGTATGGGATATTGTTGTTTTTTTATTTTACCTTTTTTTTACAGAACGAGGGTCTTCTGGTGGATTACCAGTATAATAAAATATTACAAAAACCTGTGTATTTATTTCATTAAAATACTTTGCAATAATGTGTGTGTGTGTTTTTTAACCATTTCATACTATTGGATTAATAATGGATAGGTGTCATAATTGACGCCTCTCCATTATTAATCTGGCTTAATGTCACCTTACAATAGCAAGGTGACATTAACCCTTCATTACCCCATATCCCACCGCTACACGGGAATGGGAAGAGAGTGGCAAAGTGCCAGAATAGGCGCATCTTCCAGATGTGCCTTTTCTGGGGTGGCTGGGGGCGGATGTTTTTAGCCGGGGGGGGGCAATAATCATGGACCCTCTCCAGGCTATTAATATCTGCCCTCAGTCACTGGCTTTACCATTCTGGTGGAGAAAATTGCACGGGAGCCCACGCCAATTTTTTCCGCGATTTAACCCTTTAATTTAATAGCTAGAGCGCCCAAATTTTGCACATACACACTACTAACATTAGTAGTGTGGAATATGCAAAAAAAGGGATATGAGATGGTTTACTGTATGTAAACCATGTCTCATATCATGTCGCGTTTGTGAAGGAGATAGCAAAAGCCGGCAATTGAATTACCGGCTTTTAAGCTATCTAGTGCTGTATGAAATATTAATATATATATATATATATATATGTGTGTGTCTCACTGACATATATATATATATATATATATACACAGTGGCGTAACTACAAAGTTATGGGCCCCGGTGCGAACTTTCAAATGGGGCCCCCCCACCATGCCAAAATATTTTCCACCCAAATTCACATTTTCCCTATTAATTAATTCCCTATTAATTATTAATTCCCTACATGCCCCGGCTGCCCCCCCCTAGATACGCCACTGCCCTAGATACGCCTCCTTGCCTATTCCACCACTTCCATCATTTCCTCTTCCCCCACCATCCCCATCCTTGTCCATTCCACCACTTCCATCATTTCCTCCTCCACCACCATCCCCATCCTTGCCCATTCCACCACTTCCATCATTTCCTCCTCCACCACCATCCCCATCCTTGCCCATTCCACCACTTCCATCATTTCCTCCTCCACCATCCTCATCCTTGCCCATTCCACCACCATCCCCATCCTTGCCCATTCCCCCACTTCCATCATTTCCTCCTCCACCACCATGCCCATCCTTGCCCATTCCACCACTTCCATCATTTCCTCCTCCACCACCATCCCCATCCTTGCCCATTCCACCACTTCCATCATTTCCTCCTCCACCACCATCCCCATTCTTGCCCATTCCACCACTTCCATCATTTCCTCCTCCACCACCATCCCCATCCTTTCCCATTCCACCACTTCCATCATTTCCTCCTCCACCACCATCCCCATCCTTGCCCATTCCACCACTTCCATCATTTCCTCCTCCACCACCATCCCCATCCTTGCCCATTCCACCACCATCCCCATCCTTGCCCATTCCACCACTTCCATAATTTCCTCCTCCACCACCATCCCCATCCTTGCCCATTCCACCACTTCCATCATTTCCTACTCCACCACCATCCCCATCCTTGCCCTCTCCTCCCTCTACATACACACACACACCATTTACTTCTCTGCACATTCCCCTGCAGAGCGCAACACACACACACACCTCACCTCACCTCTCCTCACGCTCTGCCGCAGCATCTCATCGCCTTCCTCTGACACAGCCGGCCACTGGCTGATGACGTCATCCAGCGGCGCGTCTGTGTGAGAGGAAGCAGGAAGACAGATCGCTGGGCAGCGGCGCTGCAGGGATTTCTCCCTGCCTGCCACAGCCACTCTGCAGGGGCTCCCCTCCACCTCTGCTCACATTGCGAGTCGGCGCTCTGCAGCTTCTCTGTGCCGGCTGTCAGCTTGACAGTCGGCGCAGAGAACAGCTGACTCCCAGTGCGGGGGGCGGCAGAATGCAGCCGCCGGGGGAGACGCTGCGGACCGCCACATTAGTCGGCCCGACTGCGCCCCCCCCCTGCCGGCTGCGCCCTGCTCTCCCCTAGATACGCCTTGGACTGTTGCCGTGCGGGAGGGATCTCCTGCACTGCAACATGGTGTCGGCCGTTGCCTCGGACCTGCCGGGCGGCGGGCCCCTGACCTGCCGGGCCCCGTCGCAGTGGCGACCGCTGCGACCGCGGTAGTTACGCCACTGTATATATGCATATATATACAGTATATATGTTTTTACGATTTTTTGAGCACATGGATCCATTGTATGTCCGTATGCCGGTTTTGCAAGCCTGCGAGAAAATTTCGCAGTACGGATGCCATACGGATTACATACGGAGGATGCCATGCGCAAAATACGCTGACACACCCTGCCTACGGAGTACTTACGGATCACCATTTTTAGAATTTTGTGGCGTATTACGGTCGTAAAATACGGACCGTATTTTTATACGCTGAGTGTGAGGCCGGCCTAAGTCAATGGGTCTGTGAAAAAAAAATGTACAGCACACGAATCGCATCTGTGTGCCGTCCATGTTTAACATTGCAAAGTATAGGAGAAGCTTTGTAGTATATTTCTTTTTCCATCCATTTCTTTATCCGTGAAAAATACTGATGACCACACTGATGGCAAGAAAAGGACACACAGATCAAACACTGATGCAAAACAATGACGGACATGTGAATGAGGCTACAGTGTTTTCTGCCAAACCAACAAGAAACAACACAGGTGAGCAGACACCTTCAGGTTAATCTTTCTACATAAATTATTTCTATGCACTTCCTCACATGAGTTGTCCTTTTCCTAGAACATATAGAAAATAGACGACACCGATTCTTGACCTAGACAACCCTAACTTCTAGTCTGTAGAAATAAAATATACTAAGTACTGAGTGAATACATTGACTGCGTGGTACTCTGGGCCATGTGTTGGCATCCATTCTGTCACTTCCTCTCTCTGGTGCAGATGTATTTTACATTGATGGGTTGTCTTTCTGAGCGGATACGGATTGCTTTCCTTTATTTTTCTTCTTTTTCCTGTGCTGCTGGTTTTTTTTTAAGTAATGTGTCTCCTGCAGTGAGCTCTCTAATGAAAGCTACTGGCAAAGAAAGAGCCCTGCACTGTTTTCTATATTTATACATTCCTTTTTTCTATGAAAAAAAAAAATACACACTGGATAAAATTACTTCTGATTGTAGCATGAAAATAAACCTCTGTCCTGATGGTATTGGAAGGAAGAATTGTCATTCTTACAATTAGAGATGAGCAGATCAACCTGCGAAGGGTCGAATGCTAAACAAATTTCACTGTTGCACTCAAATTTGAACATTCTACGGCTCTATTCGCGAGGATCGGCAATAAAAAAATAATGCCTAGCATTTGCACAGTAGCACAGGCTTCCCTATAATGACCTGCAGAAATCCGATCACGTGGTGTAGCACAGCCAGTCAGAAGGGCTATCATAGGCAGTATAAGGCTAGGTTCATATTGCGTTAATGGTACCGCGCTAACGGACAGCGTTGCACGGCGAAATTAATGCCGTGCAACGCGTCCGTTAGCACGCCCATTAACAGCAATGGTGACGCGCATCACTAGCGCGTGCCATTTTCGGCATGCGCTAGCGATGTGCCGGTGTTTTGTGGCGCGCCCGAGGTCCGTGCCCCGCTCTCGCAGATCGGAGATCTGCGAGAGCGGGGACGTTTAACGCGACCCCATAAAACAACATTGCGTTAGCGCAATCCGCTAGTGCTAGGTGCTAAACGGATTGCTCTAATGCAATATGAACCTGGCCTAAGACAATAGAGTCATGCAAGGTACACAATGTTATAATTGTACAGTATAGGATATGAGCGTTCAGAGCACACAGGTTAGGGATAGATAAAGGCTTAATGATATAGTGGTGATGTGCCAAATTGAAAATTGGAGAGAGAGCCTCAGTCTTTGAATAGAAATCCAAGATTCAAGTGATATACAGTGAACTGTTGTAGCGTCTCATCATCAACACTCAGTGTGTGACTGTAAATTACTACATTTGTTATGTAATTCTGTAGTAGCATCTTAATAGCTGCTTTTTTCATGACTGAAAACAATGGTAGTATTACATCTCTCATTGAAGATTTTGCAGCTAAATCCAAATTCTGATTTCAAGGCTTGTTTCTGTTTGTAAATTAAAGCGAGTTCCCTATATTGAGATACATGATGTTTTTTTTTTTTTTAGACAAATAACCCAAATCTTGAAGCTTGAAACACATGTGTTTGTCTACTAAAGTGTGCACGTTGTTTAAAATAATTTTCATTGTTCCAATAGTTTAACCCCTTCATGACCTTGGGATTTTCCGTTTTTCCGTGTTCGTTTTTCGCTCCCCTCCTTCCCAGAGCCATAACTTTTTTATTTTTCCATCAATATGGCCATGTGAGGGCTTATTTTTTGCTAAACAAGTTGTCCTTTTGAACGACATCATTGGTTTTAGCATGACGTGTACTAGAAAATGGAAAAAAAATTCCAAGTGCGGTGAAATTGCCATAAAAGTGCAATCCCACACTTGTTTTTTGTTTGGCTTTGCTAGGTTCACTAAATGCTAAAACTGACCTGCCATTTTGATTCTCCAGGTCATTACGAGTTCATAGACACCTAACATGACTAGGTTATTTTTTATCTAAGTGGTGAAAAAAATTCCAAACTTTGCTAAAAAAAAAAAAATTGTGCCATTTCCCGATACCCGTAGCGTTTCCATTTTTCATGATCTGGGGTCGGTTGAGGGCTTATTTTTTGCGTGCCGAGCTGGCATTTTTAATGACACCACTTTTGTGCAGATACGTTCTTTTGATCTCCCGTTATTATATTTTAATGCAATGTTGCGGCGACCAAAAAAACGTAATTCTGGCATTTCAAATTTTTTTCTCTCTACGCCGTTTAGCGATCAGGTTGATCCTTTTTTTTATTGATGGATCGGGCGATTCTGAACGCAGCGGTACCAAATATGTGTAGGTTTGATTTTTTTTATTGATTTATTGATTTTAACTTCTTTTTTTTTTTACTTTTGCCATGCTTCAATAGCCTCCATAGGAGGCTAGAAGCTGGCACAACTTGATCGCCTCTGCTACATAGCAGCCGATCATCAGATCGCTGCTATGTAGCTGAATTGCAGGTGTGCTATGAGCGCCGACCACAGGGTGGCGCTCACAGCTAGCCGGGATCAGTAACCATAGAGGTCTCAAGGATCTCTATGGTTACTATGCAGAAGCATCGCTGACCCCCGATCATGTGACGGTGGTCAGCGATGCGCTCATTTCTGGCTGGATGGCCGGAAGCGCCGGTTAAATGCCGCTGTCAGCGTTTTACAGCGGCATTTAGCTAGTTAATAGCGGTGGGTGAATCGCGATTTCACCCGCCGCTATTGCGGGCACATGTCAGCTGTTCAAAACCTCACCGCCTGAGCCCTGCATCAAAACGGGGGATCTGACCTCGGACGTACTATCCCGTCTGAGGTCAGAAAGGGGCTAATATAAAATGTATATATGTCACCAGAATAGAGTGGTCAGATGCAAGTGCTTGTTATTGGGATGTGATTCTACCTAGATTTTCTGGTCTCATCCTATTTTGTAAAGGGACATGGCAATTTTTTCACCTTTAATATTAAGGGTCTCTTCTTATTTTTGGAATTCCTGTTTTAAGCAAATTATGATCTTTGAAGTATCCATACATCCAGGTTGGCTGGTACTTACCGAACTTGGACATATGGATGCCTCCTGGCGATTTTGCCTCTGTGCGTGCACAATCGACACAGGGTGGCAGCTGATTCTGACAGCTGACACCGGGCACTCAGTGCAGGAGCAGTGCCTGCAGCGCTCCCAGCACTTTTATACCCTCTTAAATACTATGATCACAGCATTTAACAGGCATGCAGAGGGAGGGAGCCTCTCTGCACCCCGATCGGCGCTCCCGCGATGTCATCGTGGGGTCTGATTGTTGCCATTGTGACCCAATGTCTCCAGCACTGACAGTTCTAGTCCATTGCAATGAATTAGAACTGCGATCAGACTACAGAAAGTGAAAGTCCCATAGAGGGACTTAGTAAAAAGGTTAAAAAAAAAGTAATATAATAATATCACAAAATAATAAAAAAAATATTGTACCCATAAATATTTTTATGCAAAAAAATAAAAATAAACAAAAAAGTACACATATTTGGTATCACCATGTCTGGAATGACCCAACCTATAAAACTTTCCCACCAATTAACCCCTCCAGTGAACACTGTAGGAAAAAAAATGAGGCAAAACATTATACTTTTTCATTATACCACCAAACAAAAAGTGGAATAATACGTGATCGAAAACACAAATTTAAATAAAAATGGTACAGCTGAAAATGAAATCTTGTCCTGGAAAAAAAACAAGCTGTCATACAGCTCCATCAGCATAAAAATTAAAAAGTTTTAAACCTCAGAATAAAGCAATGCACAATAATAATTTTTCTATAAAATAGTTTTTATTGTGTAAAAGCACCAAAACACAAAAAAACTATATAAATGTGGTATCAATTTAAGTGTACAGACTCGAAGAATAAAGCTTCCTTATCAATTTTACCACACATGGAAAGGTGTTTAAAAAAAAGAGACAAACAATTCTTGAATTGCTGGCGCTTGTTCATTCTACCTCCCAAAAATTAGAATAGAAAGCGATCAAAAAGTGCTATGTGCCCTAAAATGGAACCAATAAAAACATCAACTCATCCCGCAAAAAACAAGCCCTTACATGACTCTGGGTCGAAATATGGAAAAATTAAAGCTCTCAAAATATGGCGATGCAAAAACTTGTTTTTGCAAAAAAAAAAGTGTTTTTTAGCATGTGACAACAGGCAAACATATAAACCTGATATATATCTTGTATCGCTGTAATTGCACCAACCTGAAGAATAAAGTAGTCTAATCACTTATACCGCATGAAAAATGGCGTAAAAAATAAATAAAACCTATTCTTCATCTACTGTTGAATTCTTCATTCTGCCTCCACCTTTTTAGGCGTGCATAAAAGTGCCATCGTCAGTTTTGAGCACCCCTGAAAAGAGGGACAACGCTGAACAGAGGCCATACAGAGTTTAGAGTAACTCTGCTGCCTCATTATAGTGAATGGATTCTCAGGGGTTTCATCTGAATCATATCACTTGGAGCTTTAGATGGAAACTCCGATGTACAGTGGGTACGGAAAGTATTCAGACCCCTTTAAATTTTTCACTCTTTGTTTCATTGCAGCCATTTGGTAAATTCAAAAAAGTTCTTTTTTTCTCATTAATGTAGACTCTGCACCCCATCTTGACTGAAAAAAAACAGAAATGTAGAAATTTTGGCAAATTTATTAGAAAAGAAAAACTGAAGTATAACATGGTCATAAGTATTCGACTCTTTGATCAGTATTGAGTAGAAGCACCCTTTTGACCTAGTACAGCCATGAGTCTTATTGGGAATTATGCAACAAGTTTTTCACATCTGGATTTGGGGATCCTCTGCCACTCTTCCTTGCAGATCCTCTCCAGTTCCTTCAGGTTGGATGGTGAATGTTGGTGGACAGCCATTTTCAAGTCTCTCCAGAGATGCTCAATTGTGCTTAGGTCAGGGCTCTGGCTGGGCCAGTCAAGAATGGTCACAGAGTTGTTCTCAAGCCATTCCTTTGTTATTTTAGCTGTGTGCTTAAGGTCATTGCCTTGTTGGAAGGTGAACCTTCGGCCAAGTCTGAGGTCCAAAGCACTCAGGAAGACGTTTCCATCCAGGATATCTTCGTACTTGGCCGCATTCATGTTTCCTTCAATGGCAACCAGTCGTCCTGTTCCTGCAGCTGAAAAACACCCCCACAGCATGATGCTGCCACCACCATGTTTCACTGTTGGAATTGTATTAGGCAGGTGATGAGCAGTGACTGGTTTGCTCCACACATACAGCTTAGAATTATCCCCCAAAAAGATATATCTTTGTCTCATCAGACCAGAGAATCATATTTCTTATCGTCTGGGAGTCCTTCATGTGTATTTTAGCAAAATCTATGTGGGCGCTTTCATATGTCTTGCACTGAGGAGAGGCTTCCGTCGGGCCACTCTGCGATAAAGGCCCGACTGGTGGAGGGCTGCAGTCATAGTTGACTTTGTGGAACTTCCTCCCATCTCCCTACTGCATCTTTGGAGCTCAGCCACAGTGATCTTGGGGTTCTTCTTTACCTCTCTCACCAAGGCTCTTCTCCCACGATTGCTCAGTTTGGCTGGACAGCCCGGTCTAGGAAGACTTCTGGTGGTCCCAAACTTCTTCCATTTAAGGATTATGGAGGCCACTGTGCTCTTAGGAACCTTGAGTACTGCAGAAATTCTGTTGCAACCTTGGCCAAATCTGTGCCTTGCCACAATTCTGTCTCTGAGCTCCTTGGCCAGTTCCTTTGACGTCATGATTCTCATTTGGTCTGACATGCACTGTGAGCTGTGAGGTCTTATATAGACAGGTATGTGCCTTTCCAAATCAAGTCCTATCAGTTTAGTTAAACACAGCTGGACTCCAATGAAGGAGTAGAACCATCTCAAGGAGGATCACAAGGAAATGGACAGCATGTGACTTAAATATGAGTGTCTAAGAAAAGGGTCTGAATACTTATGACCATGTGATATTTCAGTTTTTGTTTCTTCTTGCATTTGCAAAAATTTCGACATTTCTGTTTTTTTTTTTTCAAGATAGGGTGCAGAGTGTACATTAATATGAAAAAAATTAACTTTTTTTAATTTACCAAATGGCTGCATTGAAACAAAGAGTGAAAAATTTAAAGGGGTCTGAATACTTTTGGTGTTCAGCGTACAGCACAGGACAAATGTGATCTCAAATGTTATGTAAAATGTTCATAATAAAATCTTCAAATCAATCCACAAAAAAAGCAAGTTCCCCACTCACTGTGGTCCATCATCTGTCACTGGAAATATGGGGGGCTTCAATGTAACTGGTAGTAAAAAATCTCTTGCAATGAAAAATGGCTCCTCCCCCGCAAGAGAAATCCAGTCAATTCTGCACTCCCAAATCCAAATGCCCCTCTGCATTCTGAGCCCCACAGTGTGCCTAAACCACATTTAGTGTCTACACGTTTGGCATTTCTATAGCGATGAGTGCCCACCTAATTTACAGGTCTGTATCTCCAGAAGCACGAACTGGGCACAATGTACTGGTCACTACAGCGTACTGGTCACTACAGAGGCAGATTTGCAATTTTCACTCTGCAACATCCACTGCTTGTTTCTGGAAAACACCCATGTAGTCAAAATTATTACTACATCTGTAGATAAATTCCCAAAGGGGTATCAAGTCCCCTCTATAATTTGTAAAGCGCTGCGAAACATGTTGGCGCTATATAAATAAAAATTATTATTATTATTATTACGTAATTTCCAAAATGGGGTCACTTGAAGGGGGATTCTGCTTTTTTAATTCTTAGGAGTTCTGCATATGGAATACGCAAAGTATTCTAGGAAAATCTGTATTCCAGGAAGCAAAGAGCGCTCCATTCCTCCCAAGTCTCTCCATATGGCTAAGTAGTACTCTACAACCACATATGGGGTATTGCCACGTTCAATAGAAATAGTGGGACAAATTATGGTGTAAACCAAAAGAAAACAAGGATCCCTAAAATAATTTATTTTAGGGATCGTTGTTTTCTTTTGGTTTACATAATTTCTAGGATTCCGGCTTACTATATTCTGTTTTTTTTTCGACAAATTATGATGCCATTTTTACTCATTTTCCTTGTGAAAATGTAAAATCTGGAGCTAAAACTAAATTTTGGTGATAAAAATGTAATTATGTTTTCTTCACTGCCCAATGGTATAAAATTCTGTGACACACCTGTAGTGTCAAAATGATCACTGCACCCCTAGATAAATTAATTGAGAAGTGTAGTTTGCACCTCAGGGGGGTCTGCCAATGTAACAAATGCTGACAAAGTAACTGTGAAACGTATGTGGGGTGCCTTGTAGATTTCTTGTAATCCTATTCCCCAATTTGGATTTTCGAACCACAGATGAATCCTGCTTATCTAAACTGGATAACGTTTTTAGTCATTTCAATTTACAGGCACCTGATGTCGCTCAGAGGGAGTCCTTAAAGATGTTTGGTGGAACCAGGCATCTTTGGAAAATTATGTCAGAAACAAAAGGATTCCTCGTGGTCTCCATATACAAGTTTTTCCTGCATATGCTATTGATGACATTGAATTTAAAACAAAATGGGAAGAATCCTGTACAGTATATTCTACTAAATTTTCACATAAATGCTAGTTACCTCTTTGGAACGAAAAATATCTACATTGCAGCAACTACTGACTTCTGATCTTTCCTCGGAGGAAGTGAAAACTTTCAAAAAAGAATTGGGTACTAGTGTGGATGAATGTGACAAAGAACTCCAATCAGCTAAGAGTAAGAAGCTCCAACGAGATCTATCTGATTTTCAGAATAACAAGGTATATCTTTGGAAAAATCAGATAATCGGCTACGCCGATCATTCTCTACTGCTTCTGTGGTATCAACAAGCACAGAATCTAACATATCCACAAACAGTGCTATCTATTCAGAAACAGGATGTGCAAAATGAACTCATAGGGATCTAATGTTCTAAAGAAAATTGATATATACAAGAAGATTTGTTTCAAAGAAACCCATGATAACTTCTTTCCCTCACCCATTGAACAAAAGGCTCTTAATGACCTAGAAGAACTATTACAGGAACTAATAGACCAGGAGGGAGACTCATTGAATTCTATTTGAAAACCCAGTGTCGAAACTTTGCCTTCATATATCAAAGACACGGGAAATGTACTCTTAAAATTGGACGGTCTATATATTGAGAAAGACATGCTACTTGCTACATGTGATGTGGAATTGCTCGATATCTCAATTAGACATCAAGATGGAACAGAAGCGGTGATGAATCTGGCTACCTGCAAACTGACATCTACTGTACAGAAAATAAACTGCGGCCAATACACTTCTTCACATCCGCTTCATCGGGTCAATTTTTGCAGGTCCGTAGGATTTGCTTGGAAGACCGAAGATATGACTGACAGGAATTGGAATTGGAGTTGACCACTCGCTTTCTGGAACACGGGTATAGATGGCAATACATTGAGAAAGCAAGGAATCGAGCCCGAAACACTAAATGCCCAGATCTCCTTGTCTCAAAGAGAAATCAGAATAATGATATGGACAATATTCACTTCATCTGTGATTTTCAGTTGCGACATTACCAGATTTATTCACAGCCACTTATTTCTCCCACTGTAGAAATCAATATTTGATCCCTTGCTGATTTTGTTTGGTTTGCCCACTGACAATGCATGAACAGTCTATAATTTTAAGGGTAGGTTAATTTTAACATTGAGAGATAGAATATCAAAAATAAAATCCAGAAAATCACAAGTCACTTGATTGATGGACCTTCTGTCGCTCTGTCGCTATGATGCATGGGTCATCTGACACTTGATGCGACCTGGTAAGAGATGTGTGCCTGTGCGAGGTGCTTCAGCGTGTTGAACCTGTGACAATGAGCATGATCATGGCCATGGACTGGATTTGGCCGGGCTGCGTCGTGCTTACGCGCACCATGAACTTTGTCCGCGTCACCATGTGACTTGACTGTCACGTGACCAGATGCATTCTTTTAGCTCATGCATGACATCCCTTTACACAGGCATAATATCTGATGGATCTGCACATGCACCGTTGTCAGCTTGCATGTTTGGAGATAACCTGGTTGTTTAGCTGTGTTCATTATGTTATTTGGTACACCTGTTTTCGATTTTAATGTTTTTTGATGTATGTTTCCGATGTACTTTAAAATGTTGGGTCAGTAACTCGCCAGTCACCCCTGACGAAGCAATTGTGAAACGTGCATTGGGTGCCGGGTGGGTGAGTATCTCGGTTTATATTTTACTTTAGATTCGATGTACTTGGCAACCAATATAATTGGGTATCTGTATCCCTTTAAATAATGATTCCTTGCATTTGATATATTCAGTAAAGTAATAGACTATACCATCTGTGTATGTGGGATTCACTTCTTATTTTTTTTATGTCCATAAGCATAACTTCACAGTGACCGTATGACTAGTCATACTGGAGACATCTCTCTATACTAAGTAAACACTATATTGTTTTGTCACCTCATACTTTGGCATCTGAAAACGCTCAGGGTTCCCACAATCCAAATAGGTTTCTTGCCCACTGGGCTGTCTCCTTTATAATTCTTGGAATTTTATAAGTTTTTTTAAATTTAGATCTAATTTAATTATTATTATTTTTAATCACTTCATAATTATTGTCCTGGCATAATTTTTCTGTTTTGGTATTGCCATGGTTGCAAGGGCCTTGTGGGGGGACCCATTACCTACACTTGGACTTACAAGTTTTTGATGTCAATGTGACATGGCATCCGCAAACCAGTCCAGAAAAATATGGCGCTCCTTCTCTTCTGACCTTTGCACTGTACCTCAAAAGTAGTTTTTGACCACATATGGGGTATCGGTGTACTCAGGAGAAATTGCACAACAATTTTTGGGGTCCATTTTGTCCTTTTACCCTCTTGAAAATAAAATAATTGGGGCTAAAATAAAATTTTTGTGGGAAAAATGTGATTTTTTTTTTATTTTCATGGCTCCACATTGTAAACTTCTGTGAAGCACCTGGGGGTTCAAGGTGCTCAGCACACATCTAGTACATTCTTTGAGGGGTCTAGTTTCCAAAATTGGGTCACTTGTGGGGGTTTCCATTGTTTAGGCACATCAGGGGCACTCCAAACGCGGCATGTTGTCTGCTAATTATTCCAGAAAATTTTGCATTCAAAAAGTCAGATGGTTCTCCTTCCCTTCCAAGTCCTGTGTGTCCAAACAGTAGTTTTCTCCCACGTTTGGGATATCGGTTTTCTCAGCAGAAACGGAAAATTCCAAATTTGGGGCTAAAATACTTTTTTCAGGGAAAAATTTGATTTTTTTTATTTCCACAGCTCAATGTTTAAAACTTCTGTGAATCATCCTAGGGTTAAAGGTGCTCACCACACATCTAGATAAGTTCCCTGAGGGGTCTAGTTTCCAAAATGGTGTTATTTGTGGGCAGTTTCCACTGTTTAGGCTCTCCAAATGCGACATGGTGTCCGCTAATTATTCCAGCAAATTTTACATTCAAAAAGTCAAAAGGCGCTGTTTCCCTTCTGAGCCCTGTCAGGCACCAAAAGAGGGGTATCTGCATGCTCAGAAAAAAATGCACAACACATTTTGGGGTACAGTTTTTCTTCCTGTTACCCTTGCAAAAAAAAATTGTGAATAAAGTGACATTTAAAAAAAAAAAAGTAAAATTGTTCATTGTTTCATTCCATATTACAAAAATTCCTGTGAAGCACCTGAAGGGTTAATAAACTTCATGAATGTGGTTTTGAGCACCTTGAGGGGTGCAGTTTTTAGAATGGTGTCACTTTTGGGTATTTTCTGTCATATAGGCCCCTCAAAGTCACTTCATATCTGAGGTGATCCCTTTTATTGAAAAAAGGAGAAATCGCTGGTCAACTTTTAACCATTATAACTTCCTAATGAAGAAAAATGTTGTTTCAAAAATTGTGCTGATGTAAAATAGACGTGGGAAATGTCATTTATGAACTATTTTGTGTGACATATTTTTCTGATTTAAGGGCATAAAAATTTGAAAATTGCTAAATTTTCCAAATTTACACCAAATTTCCATTTTTTACACAAAAGCAAGTTATATAAAAGAAATTTTACCACTAACGTGAAGTACAATATGTCATGAAAAACATTGTCAGAATCACCAGGATCTGTTGAAGCGTTCCAGAGTTATTACCTCTTAAAGGGACAGTGGTCAGAATTGTAAAAATTGTCCCGGTCATTAACGTGCAAAACACTCTCGGCGGTAAAGGGGTTGAGCAGATCTGTGCAAACCTTCTACTTGACAGATTCAAAGGGATTTGTTCCTGAAGAGAGATGCTGGGTACTTAAAAAGATATTAACACTTGCTCACAAGATTTCATCGCAAGAATCCTATTTCTTCTATTATTGACTCTTTTGAGAGTGCCCCTAAAAAGGGGTGAACTGTTATGTCCCTGACTCGGCTCCAAAGAAAAGCTCTGCCTCCTTCACCTATGGCTGCTGTCCTTTGCTGTGCTCAACGTCAGGTTTCACAAGTTGTTTGGTAAACTCTAGTGACATCACCCAAGGCATTTTAAGGCAGACTTGCATACTTATATGTGTCTGAGTATTAAGTAGATTTGTGTCTTAGGGTACCGTCTCACAGTGGCACTTTTGTCGCTACGACGGTACGATCCGTGACGTTCCAGCGATATCCATACGATATCGCTGTGTCTGACACGCAGCAGCGATCAGGATTCTGCTGAGAATCGTACGTCGTAGCAGATCGTTTGGAACTTTATTTCGTCGCTGGATCTCCCGCTGTCATCGCTGGATCGGTGTGTGTGACACCGATCCAGCGATGCGTTCGCTTGTAACCAGGGTAAACATCGAGTTACTAAGCGCAGGGCCGCGCTTAGTAACCCGATGTTTATCCTGGTTACCATCGTAAATGTAAAAAAAAAAAAACACTACATACCGTACTTACATTCCGGTGTCCGTCAGGTCCCTTGCCGTCTGCTTCCCGCACTGACTGACTGCCGGCCATAAGGTGAAAGCAGAGCACAGCGGTGACGTCACCACTGTGCTGTGCTTTCACTTTACGGCCGGGAGTCAGTCAGTGCGGGAAGCAGACGGCAAGGGACAGACACCAGAATGTAAGTATGTACTGTTTGGTTTTTTTTACGCTGGTAACCAGGGTAAACATCGGGTTACTAAGCGCGGCCCTGCGCTTAGTAACCCGATGTTTACCCTGATTACCCGGGGACCTCGGCATCGTTGGTCGCTGGAGAGCTGTCTGTGTGACAGCTCTCCAGCGACCACACAACGACTTACCAACGATCACGGCCAGGTCGTATTGCTGGTCGTGATCGTTGGTAAATCGTATAGTGTAACGGTACCCTTAGAGGTTTTCTTCACTAGATCTCTCAGGAGCTGTTCATACTACAAACACTCCCGTAACTCCTGGACTGAAAACTATACATCTTTAGTTCTTGTGTATGTCTACATTCCTGGCTCTATATCTTCTGGTGTACGCCACTTCGCTTGTCTGCTTGTTGTCCTAGTTCCTGTTGTTCCACGTGCCATACGGCAAGTCCTACCAATGTGCAATCTCCGTCGTTCCGTGTTGTCCACCCTGACCTGTGGCTTAGATAATCCACCTCACCAGATGAGCCCATGACAATCACCTTTGACTCTGCGCCTATGCATGGAGATTTGAAATTCTGTATAATAAAGAAACAAACAAGCTCCGATAGCTATAAAAGAAGTGCTGTGAATTCTGAGGTATATGACAACACTTTTGGTGAGAAAAACTTTTTAACATTGTTATTTTTGCTTGAAACACTTTTGGATTATTTACAGAAAGCATCACTTTGGATCTACTTTGGTAAATGTTGTTCTAGAATATTTATCTTTATTGTTGAGATTTTATAGGCCTGAACCATCTGCACACTGAGAAACAGACAAGCAGTGAAGTCCCAGATTATACACATGGAAGCAGTGCCTGCTTTTGGTGTTGGATTACAGATTGTACTTCACACACATTATCCATATTCATTCCCCGATTATATTCACAGAACCATGAAAATTGTTGCCATTAGACAGGCTCCCTGCAGTTCATGGAAATAGTTGCTTATACTTCCAAATTTACTATTATCCTTGGAGAGCTGCAGCTGGAACCAGTATTCGTGCTTTGCATCAGCTTGTATTTATGAATGAGTTTTTCATTAAAGGGGTTGTCTAGTCTAAATTGATAAGTCTGCAGTCACGCTCATCTCACCCCCCCTCCCCCCTCAGCTCCTGCAAAATATCCAATCCCCACCATCCGCAGCTTTTAGTGCACGTCTCCTACTCATGGGGCTCACTTTACTTAAGGTACCGTCACACATAACGATATCGTTAACGATATCGTTGCTTTTTGTGACGTAGCAACGATATCGTTAAGGAAATCGTTATGTGTGACAGCGACCAACGATCAGGCCCCTGCTGGGAGATCGTTGGTCGCTGAGGAAAGTCCAGAACTTTATTTCGTCGCTGGACTTCCCGCTGACATCGCTGGATCGGCGTGTGTGACACCGATCCAGCGATGTCTTCACTGGTAACCAGGGTAAACATCGGGTTACTAAGCGCAGGGCCGCACTTAGTAACCCGATGTTTACCCTGGTTACCAGCGTAAACGTTAAAAAATCAAACAGTACATACTTACCTTCAGCTGTCTGTCCCCGGCGCTCAGCTTCTCTGCACTCCTCCTGCATCCTGTGTCAGCTCCAGCCAGCCGGAAAGCACAGCGGTGACGTCACCGCTCTGCTTTCCGGCTGACCGAGGTAAGCACAGCGCCGGAGGACAGACAGCTGAAGGTAAGTATGTAGTGTTTGTTTTTTTAACGTTTACGCTGGTAACCAGGGTAAATATCGGGTTACTAAGCGCGGCCCTGCGCTTAGTAACCCGATGTTTACCCTGGTTACCGGGGACCTCGGCATCGTTGGTCGCTGGAGAGCTGTCTGTGTGACAGCTCTCCAGCGACCAAACAGCGACGCTGCAGCGATCGACATCGTTGTCGGTATCGCTGCAGCGTCGCTTAGTGTGACGGTACCTTTAGCCATGCACTTGTTTATATGCCTTGTTATCTCTATATGCAAGTATAGTGATAGCAGTGACTATAGTATAGTGATAGCAGTGTATACTCCAGAGCAAGCCACTGATAGATGAATGTGTTATAGCAGATCTTGTGCTGAGCTTTATAGTTCTGCTAACACTAAAGGTCTGCTACTCACCAGAACTGTCACTCAAGGGGTAGTGCCAGCCCCACAGCACCTTGTTTCACTGTGGGGATGGTCTTCTTGGAGTGATGAGCTGTTTTGGTTAGATTTTGGTCTCATCTGATGACATCACCTTCCACCATAAATTTGGGGAGTCTCCCACATGTATTTGGCAAGTTCAAAATGAGCCTTACAATTTCTGTAAGTAAAGGCTTTTTTCTGCCACCTTTATGGAGTGTACGGCATATTGTGGTCATATGGACAGATACTTCAGTCTCTGCTTGGTAACTCTGCAGCTCCTTCACAGTTACCTTTGGTTTCTTTGCTGCCTCTCTAATTAATGCCCTCCTTCCTGGGCTGAGAGTTTTGGTGGGCGGCCCTCTCTTGGCAGGTTTGTTGTGGCACCATGTTCTATCCATTTGATAATAGATTTGATGGTGTGCCGGGGATCATCCAAGATTGGGGTATTTTTTTAGAACCCAACCCTGACTTGTACTTCTCAGCAACTTTATCCCTGTCTTAACACACATAAAGCATCGCCCAATAACATTTTGGATGGCGGTATTACATAATAGTACACCACCAAACCCAAAGCAACTTAAACTCCATAAATGAGATGAAAGCAGGAGAAAAACTTCTGTTTTTGTGCATGTATTTAGACTTTAATAAAATTTGTACTTTTTTTATCTTATTTACTCAATACTCCGTTTTTCTCCTGCTTTTATCCCTGACTTGTTTGGAGATCTCGTTGGTCTTCATGGTGTTTGGTTAGTGGTGCCTCTTGCTTAATTTCAGAAAAGGTAAAGTGTATCTACTGACAGACATGTGACACTTAGAGTGCACAGGTGGACGTCCTGTCAGTAAGTATGAGACTTATGAAGGGAATGGCTTGCACCAGATATTTTTAGGGGCTTCAAAGCAAAAGGGGTGAATACATATGCACATGACAATTTTTATTTATTTGATCCCATAAATTTAATTTATGCCTATATTTTTCTCACTTCACTATTTAGTGCTGATGGATCACAGACAAATCGGATTACAAAAATATTTAAACACAAGTTGTAATGTAACTCAATAGATGAAAGGCAAGGGAGAATATATACTTTCACAAGCCTCTGTGTTGGCCATTATATGTAGGATACCAGCTTAACTACACAGAATTTGTGAATAATTAAGGTTTGTTTCACTGTCTCACAAACAGCTACATGGATAAATCCCTTTCACTACAGAAAATGAATGGAAAATAACAAATCATGTATCAGGAGCTAGTCATATTATACACAACATGGGTATATACACATAATAATGTAATAATGAATCATGATATTTCACATAGCAATACATGAAATGCAAAAATCCTATAGAAGTTGTTATTCAAACAGTGCTCTTGAAGCAAAAGATATCTAGGTCCTTTTGAACATATATTTCATAAAGAAGCTCAAAAAATAAATACTTTTTATACAGTCTTTGTTCTTCAGCAATAATATTATATTAAATGTTTAGTGTCGCACATCAAGAAGAGAGCAGGGAAGGAGATGTAACTGCAAAAAAAAAAATGTTCCAGCTTCTGGTAAAATTTTCAGAGTAATTTTTATTCCATCCAAAAACAATTAAAAAAAAATATGGTGGACAGGAACAGAAGCAAGCGACGTATTTCGAACACGGTTGTTCTTTACCTAAGATGGGTGCACAATACCTGCAGATTGCTTACGTGTCCCATCAGTGGACATAACATCCCCTCCCCCGTCACCTCTTAATGCAAAAGTAAATACAGAAGGAAAAACTTTAACATTACATTTCATGTTATGCATCAAATAATATAACTAACTTTGTAAAATTGTTTTTTTTATTTTATTACATTACAAAGTTTTGATTTAAAGTATTTCATGCTTAAGTGATGGGCTGTGTATGATATTTCTAATGCCATCGAAGATGCATTTTTTTTGCTTGTTTCCTAAAAATTGAGGTTTTGACTTCTGTCAAGCTCAGTATGCTTAAAGGGGTAGACTGAAGGCAAAGTAATTGTCATCCTAAGTGGATATTCATTAAGAATGAAATCATTCCTTCTCTACACTATCCAAATGCTATTCTATTTTTTTCCTCTTCTTCCTTTCTGTTTATGCTTCATTTGAGAATCCCAGTGCATGACTCATTAGGGGCAAAGGCTATGGTCACTGCCGCAGCCTCTGATCCCACCTTGAAACAAAGCATAGTCAGTGATGGTCATTTCAGGGGCTGCGCTAGTCCCTGCTAGATGTGCACTGTGCAATGTGCACGATGACAGCGCGCTCTCTGTTGCTGGCTTAGACCAGCAGTAATGAGCCAGCAACAGTGTGAGTTGTCAGAATTCTTAGCATGTGGAGACCAGCGTTACTCTCGCAAGAGACATCACTCTTCTCTGCACGCTGGCTATTCTGCCAAAGCTCTGTTGCCAGCTCGTTACTGCTGGTTTGAGCCAACAACAAAAGGTACCTTCACACTGAGCAACTTTAGAACGATAACGATAGCAATCCGTGACGTTGCAGCGTCCTGGATAGCGATATCGTTGTGTTTGACACGCAGCAGCGATCAGGATCCTGCTGTGACATCGCTGGTCGGAGCTAGAAGGCCAGAACTTTATTTCGTCGCTGGATCACCCGCTGACATCGCTGAATCGGCATGTGTGACGCCGATCCAGCGATGTCTTCACTTGTAACTAGGGTAAACATCGGGTTACTAAGCGCAGGGCCGCGCTTAGTAACCCGATATTTACCCTGGTTACCATTGTAAATGTAAAAAAAAACACTACATACTTACATTCCGATGTCTGTCGCATCCCCCGGCGTCAGCTTCCCTGCACTGTGTCAGCGCCAGCCGGTCGTAAAGCAGAACACAGCGGTGACATCACCGCTCTGCTTTACGGCCGGCGCTTACACAGTGCAGGGAAGCTGACGCCGGGGACGCGTCAGACACCGGAATGTAAGTATGTAGTGTTTTTTTTACATTTACAATGGTAACCAGGGTAAACATCGGGTTACTAAGCGCGGCCCTGCGCTTAGTAACCCGATGTTTACCCTGGTTACCCGGGGACTTCGGCATCGTTGGTCGCTGGAGAGCTGTCTGTGTGACAGCTCTCCAGCGACCACACAACGACTAAACAGCGACGCTGCAGCGATCGGCATCGTTGTCTATATCGCTGCAGCGTCGCTTAATGTGACGGTACCTAAAGAGCGTGCTATCATTGTGCACATCACACAGTGCACATTAAACTAGGACTAGCGCAGCCCTTGAAACAAAGTTCACTGATGACGCTCATCGAGGGATCAAAAGCTGCAACAATGACCCAGCCTCTTCCCCCCCCTGATGACACTTCGTTTGAGTATTCCAGCATGCACTGGGATTTGCAAACAAAGCATCATGAGAAAGGAAATAGGGAAAAAATAGAATAGCAGTTAGATTAGTTAGGGAACGGTAGGGAATTTTGGATGCAAGTGTATTACAAAATTAGTTTCGATTATGTCACTAAAAAGATAGGGATTTAGAATGAAAATTACTTTGCCTTCAGACCAACCCCCCCTTTAGCTTCTGTAGTGTACTAGAAAATAAATTTAGCACACTTACATTCTCCTGGGTCAGCATTTGTTGATTGCACCAGAATGCCTAAAAAAGGAATTATCAGATTTTTGTCAGATAACATATAAACATAGTTTTCTTAACTTTATTGTACATTTTAGGATAGGTCACCAATATCATATTGGTGGTGGCTGGCTGCTGGCTCAAACTGCACAATCTCCAGTGATGCTAGCACAAGCAGTTTTGCCTGTGTAGCATCGGAGTGATTTGGTCAGCTTCAGAGAAGCGATGTGTCACTTACTGGGCTGCTTAGTGTAGTTGTCATAAAATCACTGTTTTATCAGCAAGAGATTATCATTTGAGGACTAGTAACCCAGCTGCCACATAGCCCAACCCCCACCTCACTAATGATTGGCAGCTTTCTGCCCATGCACAGTGTACACAGAAATCTACCAATCAGTGGTGTGGGTGGGGTTATACACAGCTCAGCATTCAGAGAATTTCTAGATCTGCAGCAGATGAAATTGAGATTTTAGCAAAATGAGAGCAAGCAGCCCAGTAAGGCCGGGATCACACATGCGAGAAATACGTCCGAGTCTCGCATGGTAATCCCTGGCCCTACACCCGACACTCAGGAGCAGAGCATGTGGCTCCATGTGTTGCTATGCGGCCGCACGCTCCGCTCTGGAGTGCAAGTGGCAGGGCCAGGGATTACCATGCGAGACTCGGACCTATTTCTCGCATGTGTGATCCCGGCCAAAGTGACACATCGCTAGAATCAGGCTTTCTCCTTTAACATTATGATGATCTCAGAGGAGTAGAAAAAACATGGTGATAGATTCACTTTAACTGAATTGCTATGTGAAAGAAAGCAGGGGATGTGGATCAATGTAATAAAACAAAAGTATGTTAAACAGTTTTGTAAGTTACCTTTATAACGTGAACTGGAATTATTCAAATGTATTGTTTTCATATTCTGAAAAATCCATGGCAAAGCAAATGCCTTCTATATCATATCTTGCTACGTTTATGCATACATTTACATCATACAGTACATTAAATTTTAAGATGTCTTTTTTAATTTAGATTTAAAGAATTGTGATTAATGCTATTGAAACTAAAAAGGCTTTAAACATAAGGTAATATACGTATTCCAAAGCCATAACATTTTTTTGTAATCAATGTAACCGTATAAAAGCTTGATTTTTCTGATACAGAAAAGATATAGATCTTGGTACCGTCTTAGCCAGTAGATAGAAAAATATGTGAATCTTCAGAATTTCTTTTAGTCTTTGCCTGATGAAGAGACCTGTATAGTCTCGAAAGCTTGCAATTTGTTACCGTCTTTTCAGTTAGCCATTAAAAGGTATCACCCACTGAGGACTCTCAATTCTAAATATTTTTCTGATTTTTCTGAATAATTTTTATTTGTTAATTGCACCATTTTAGGCAATGTCGGGATGCTTTTTCAAGCTAAATATTCCATGATTCTGTAAAAAAAACTGTCTTTCATGACATGTGTAAGAAGGAGGAACAAAAAGAGAGGTTCCTGAAGAGGAAGAAGCGCAAACCACATCAGCAGGAACTTTAAAATGACATACATGGTTTCTGAGGCTAAGAGGTTGAAGGAGACACCAGGTCAGGTGGTAGCTGTGGATCAGTTAATAATCATAAAAAGCTCAGGATGGCAGTGAAGAGGAATCATCGACACCTGGACCTGCAGCAGGACAGGTGTGTGAGTTCATGGAGTTGAGTTATATCCGACAGCTTGAGAGACCAGATCCGAGTGAAGGAAACGAAAGACCAGATCAAAATGAAGGAACCGAGAGACCAGAGCTGGGAGACCCAAGCCGAGTAAGCTGAACCTGGTTGCAGAAAAGGGATGTCCCTATGAGCTGCAATCTCCAGTGTAGATTTACGGTACAAAAACACAGGGAAGGAGCGGGCGTGCAAAATGACTCACAGATCCGAGACTTGCAGGATAATGGTGTAGTACCATTAGGGCCTGTATCACGATTCATATTGCCTAGACTGATGATGGTTATGAACCTGATAGAGTCAGTGACGCACTTAGGTTTAAGACATTAGGACTAAAATGCCTTTGACGATACTAGTGTTTAGTTGTAATAATAAGAATAGGAGTGTGCAGTCAGAATTGTGTAGCCAAATTTTCACTCTTTATTATATTCATTGATTTTGTGCCATAGGCACCAATTTGACTATGTTAATAAAATAAATAAGTGTTGGTTAACTTGCACGGTCTCCTCATTCTCTGCACTGTTGCAACCGCACACCTATTAACCCATGCACCATGTTTACTATGTGTTTTAGGCACTTTTTCAGTCTTGACCAGCAAGGGTTTGTGGCATTACAGGAAAGTCTGTGGTTTACCAGGAAAGAGGTGTAGTCTGACATGTTACACCATATGGAAAAATAATTGGCATAACGTAAGCAAATATCATGAAACACTTTGATAAATCTGGCATATCTTAGGCCTGCCTAGGTAACTTTAAGGATTAAATAGTCTAAATATGCCCAATGTTTACAGTTATTACAGTTTAGCACTTTTGCACAACATGAGCTATTAGTAAAGTCATTTTTGTATTGATGAATTATAACTTACAGAATTTACTTTTTTAATGGGATTTGTAGTTTTTCATTGTTAACATTTTGGGATACATGTAATTTAGTGAATAATTTGGATTATTTTTTTACGGAAAACAGAAAAAAACAGCAAATCTATGTTGGTTTTTTTATTTTACTGAATGTTTCTATTTTACTAGAGAACTGTTAGAGGACGCAGTGGATGCTTAAGTAATGCCTTATAATGCTCAGTTATTTTTTACAGCGTAATATTGCCAATCTCTTAGGACACACCTTTGCATGGTCTAATAAGTAGATCTGTGAACATTTAAAGGGCCCAATGCTAACCCATCATCACCTCCTACAATTGTGTCATGACTAGACGAGCTGTTTCTTCGGATCTTAGATTCTGTGGTCACCATCATTCAATCCACTTGATGGAGGATAAATGCATGATTCAACCCAACCTAATCACTAAAATGCGACTCCCATTATTTTATACACCTGGAACCAATTAGCAACATATATTCTGATAAGTCACAGCCTCACTGAGTTACACGCGCAGAGACCCTCCAGACTTATTCCACTAAATCTTATATGAACATAGCCTAATAAAGCCATACAAATAATGCAGAGGATTACTTATTGTGGTAGTGACTTGAAAAACTATCAGTCCATTAAATTCTTTGGATCAATTAGACAAATTGCACAATCATTTTTACAACATTTGGGCAAATCAACCTGTCCCCATAAGGTGCTTTTGATAAACAGGACAAGATAGTTTAGAGACTGATGCACTATAATTAAATCAATTAAGGGGTTTTTCTATTAAAGGGACCCTGTCAGCTGATTGATGCTTCCAAAACCATGAGCAGAATGAATCGGAGACCGTCTTCTGCATTGTAAACACTGAGGCATTTCAAGAAAAAAAGCTAACCTACCAAAGATCACCAACGCATAGATGAAATGCATCCTGTTTTGCAAGTGTGGGGGTCCTGAAAGAAAAAAGGATAGAAATGGGTAACTATATGTAACATGAGCATTGTATGTACATATAATATACAGGTATAGTAACTACAGACTTGGCATAAGTCACACCAGAAAACCTATTCCAGTGTGGATTCACTATTTAATCCATTCTGTCTTGTATTTCATCTGTGAGAGTCCACCACCTCTAAATTTGTAACTTTGTGTTTTACTTGAGCAAAAAAAAGTTTTCTGGAAGTCTACATGGTAAGTTTAACAATAAAGACAGCCTGTACGCACCTCCAGTGTCGGCGCCAATCCGGTGTAACAGACATCTGAAGGAAGTCAGAGAGCAGTTCTCACTTCTTCCGGTTGTCAGTTTCGTCTGAAGGAAGTGAAAGTAAAGCGACCCATTAAGTGCCGCTAATTGGCTGGAGGGCTCAAGTGTCATAACAACGTCCCAAAGAGACCCAGCACTGTTGTCACCGGAACCGTACCAGCACCGGAGGGGAGCACGGGCCATTTTTACTTTTAGGGGGAATATAGTAATCGAAAAGGGGTTATCTTAGTAGTGAATGTCCCTTTTAATGTCCACACGTGTTTTTTTTTTATCAATTTTTCATTGTCACATTTCAGGAGCCATTCAGGATATGTTAACTGGCTCAGACCAACTGCCCCACGATTCCATGAATTGAAAGAGCCCGGGAGGCAAGAAGGGCATTTATAGGAAAATCCAAAATACTTGGCTTCAAAGTAACATTAGGATTTATTAATACTGTAAGGTGTTTCCACCAATGAATTTACAGAGACAGTGACCCAGGCAAGTTTAAACAAACGTCCCTTATTGTCCAAATAAAATACTGCACATGTGGAATTGTTCATCCCTGGATGAGAGGTAAATGAGGTCCAGTGCCGATGGCACTTGCACCCCCGTAAGGCTCACGGGTGCTATTGTGGTTGTCCATGTCGCTGACTCTGGTCTGTGTAAGCCTCACACATCCAGGAATACAGCCACAGCACCTTTTGCTCTGCTACATGTGAAAATCCAACACAAAAACTGACACACCCAAACCATTACTGCAGGTTTAAATGAAAACTGTGGCCATGGGCCACTTGCAAGACCCAGACTGGAGGGAGAGATCCGTCCCACTACCATCCTACAGATTTCTCCAAAAATAAAAGCCCAAGACAGGTTTTCCTAAACTGACTTGGTCAAATAAGTTAACCCAGTCCACACTTTTATTTTGCATGGTAACCACAGCCGTGGCTGTGATTATAATGCACTCCACCAGGTTCAGATTGCTTCTAAGCCCATTTTAGGGTATACATAATGGCCCTCGCATATGATTTGCCTGACTGTCTCACAACACATATTAAGGGACTATGAGCAACATCAGAATAGATTAATCCCTTGTAAATATTTACTGTTTCAAACTCAAACATTCTCAGCCGTTCTTAGGCATGGTACCCATGTCACGATTCATGACTAAGAACGTTTAAGTTTAAAACGCACGAGTTTACTACGGAATAGTCTGTTCTGATGTTGATTGTTGTCCCTTAACCGGTTCAAGAATGAATCATTTACACCACTTCCTGACCATTTTTTTTTGCACATGCGATATAAATGGTTTCTAAACTGTGACCCTATGCAGTGACGTTTTACAACATCACTACGGGATAGGACCATAGGACCAGGACCGTCCGGAAGTTTAAAGTCTATGGGTGGTCCAGAAGCAGTTAACATGCGTTATCATGTTTTTGGACTGATAAACTAATGTGGCTGTGAAGCTGGATATTTGAGGATTTTCCTATTATTTCACGAGCCATAACTTCTTCTGGTAGACGTGGTTACAGGGGAACTTATTTTCTTAGGGATATGTTGCATTTGTCAGTGGCACCATTTTGTGGTAGAGGAAAACTAACTTTTATTAACTTTTTAGTGAGAAAAAAGAATAAAAAACCCTACAATTCTGCTTTTGGTTTTAGACATTTGATATGCTTTTCATTTGCTGCACAAACTAAGTATTAGCTTTATTCTTTTTGTTAGTACTATTATGTCGATACCACATTGATGTAGTTTAATTTTACGCGTTATTACTTTTTTTGCTCTGTTTGAAAAAAAAAGTTTTTACATCACCATTTCCGAGATTCATAACTTTAGCATACTGCATTTCTGGAAACTTATCTGTATGAGGCTTTTTTTTTTTTGTAGTTTTAATTGGTCCTATTTATGGATACAAATGAGTTTTTAGCACTTTTTATGACACTTAGGCCGGTGTCACACTCAGCGTATGAAAATACGGTCCGTTTTTTTTACAGCCGTAATACGCAGAAATGTTCCCAAAATAGTGATCCGTATGTCATCCGCAGGCAGGGTGTGTCAGCATATTTTAGTAACATAGTAACATAGTTAGTAAGGCCGAAAAAAGACATTTGTCCATCCAGTTCAGCCTATATTCCATCATAATAAATCCCCAGATCTACGTCCTTCTACAGAACCTAATTGTATGATACAATATTGTTCTGCTCCAGGAAGACATCCAGGCCTCTCTTGAACCCCTCGACTGAGTTCGCCATCACCACCTCCTCAGGCAAGCAATTCCAGATTCTCACTGCCCTAACAGTAAAGAATCCTCTTCTATGTTGGTGGAAAAACCTTCTCTCCTCCAGACGCAAAGAATGCCTCCTTGTGCCCGTCACCTTCCTTGGTATAAACAGATCCTCAGCGAGATATTTGTATTGTCCCCTTATATACTTATACATGGTTATTAGATCGCCCCTCAGTCGTCTTTTTTCTAGACTAAATAATCCTAATTTCGCTAATCTATCTGGGTATTGTAGTTCTCCCATCCCCTTTATTAATTTTGTTGCCCTCCTTTGTACTCTCTCTAGTTCCATTATATCCTTCCTGAGCACCGGTGCCCAAAACTGGACACAGTACTCCATGTGCGGTCTAACTAGGGATTTGTACAGAGGCAGTATAATGCTCTCATCATGTGTATCCAGACCTCTTTTAATGCACCCCATGATCCTGTTTGCCTTGGCAGCTGCTGCCTGGCACTGGCTGCTCCAGGTAAGTTTATCATTAACTAGGATCCCCAAGTCCTTCTCCCTGTCAGATTTACCCAGTGGTTTCCCATTCAGTGTGTAATGGTGACATTGATTCCTTCTTCCCATGTGTATAACCTTACATTTATCATTGTTAAACCTCATCTGCCACCTTTCAGCCCAAGTTTCCAACTTATCCAGATCCATCTGTAGCAGAATACTATCTTCTCTTGTATTAACTGCTTTACATAGTTTTGTATCATCTGCAAATATCGATATTTTACTGTGTAAACCTTCTACCAGATCATTAATGAATATGTTGAAGAGAACAGGTCCCAATACTGACCCCTGCGGTACCCCACTGGTCACAGCGACCCAGTTAGAGACTATACCATTTATAACCACCCTCTGCTTTCTATCACTAAGCCAGTTACTAACCCATTTACACACAATTTCCCCCAGACCAAGCATTCTCATTTTGTGTACCAATCTCTTGTGCGGCACGGTATCAAACGCTTTGGAAAAATCGAGATATACCACGTCCAATGACTCACCGTGGTCCAGCCTATAGCTTACCTCTTCATAAAAACTGATTAGATTGGTTTGACAGGAGCGATTTCTCATAAACCCATGCTGATATGGAGTTAAACAGTTATTCTCATTGAGATAATCCAGAATAACATCTCTCAGAAACCCTTCAAATATTTTACCAACAATAGAGGTTAGACTTACTGGCCTATAATTTCCTGGTTCACTTTTAGAGCCCTTTTTGAATATTGGCACCACATTTGCTATGCGCCAATCCTGCGGAACAGACCCTGTCTCTATAGAGTCCCTAAAAATAAGAAATAATGGTTTATCTATTACATTACTTAGTTCTCTTAGTACTCGTGGGTGTATGCCATCCGGACCCGGAGATTTATCTATTTTAATCTTATTTAGCCGGTTTCGCACCTCTTCTTGGGTTAGATTGGTGACCCTTAATATAGGGTTTTCATTGTTTCTTGGGGTTTCACCTAGCATTTCATTTTCCACCGTGAATACCGTGGAGAAGAAGGTGTTTAATATGTTAGCTTTTTCCTCGTCATCTACAACCATTCTTTCCTCACTATTTTTTAAGGGGCCTACATTTTCAGTTTTTATTCTTTTACTATTGATATAGTTGAAGAACAGTTTGGGATTAGTTTTACTCTCCTTAGCAATGTGCTTCTTTGTTTCCTTTTTGGCAGCTTTAATTAGTTTTTTAGATAAAGTATTTTTCTCCCTATAGTTTTTTAGAGCTTCAATGGTGCCATCCTGCTTTAGTAGTGCAAATGCTTTCTTTTTACTGTTAATTGCCTGTCTTACTTCTTTGTTTAGCCACATTGGGTTTTTCCTATTTCTAGTCCTTTTATTCCCACAAGGTATAAACTGCTTACACTGCCTATTTAGGATGTTCTTAAACATTTCCCATTTATTATCTGTATTATTAGTTCTGAGGATATTGTCCCAGTCTACCAGATTAAGGGCATCTCTAAGCTGGTCAAACTTTGCCTTCCTAAAGTTCAGTGTTTTTGTGACTCCCTGACAAGTCCCCCTAGTGAAAGACAGGTGAAACTGTACAATATTGTGGTCGCTATTTCCTAGATGCCCGACCACCTGCAGATTTGTTATTCTGTCAGGTCTATTAGATAGTATTAGGTCTAAAAGTGCTGCTCCTCTGGTTGGATTCTGCACCAATTGTGAAAGATAATTTTTCTTGGTTATTAGCAGAAACCTGTTGCCTTTATGGGTTTCACAGGTTTCTGTTTCCCAGTTAATATCCGGGTAGTTAAAGTCCCCCATAACCAGGACCTCATTATGGGTTGCAGCTTCATCTATCTGCTTTAGAAGTAGACTTTCCATGGTTTCTGTTATATTTGGGGGTTTGTAACAGACCCCAATGAGAATTTTGTTACCATTTTTCCCTCCATGAATTTCGACCCATATGGACTCGACATCCTCATTTCCTTCGCTAATATCCTCCCTTAAAGTGGACTTTAGACAAGACTTTACATAGAGACAAACCCCTCCTCCTCTCCGATTTTTACGATCCTTTCTAAACAGACTGTAACCCTGTAAGTTAACTGCCCAGTCATAGCTTTCATCTAACCATGTCTCGGTTATTCCCACTATGTCAAAGTTACCTGTAGATATTTCTGCTTCTAGTTCTTCCATCTTGTTTGTCAGGCTTCTGGCGTTTGCAAGCATGCAGTTTAGAGGATTTTGTTTTGTTCCAATCTCCTCGCTGTGGATTGTTTTAGAAATGTTCTTACCTCCCTTCTGAGTATGTTTTCCTGGATCTTCTTTGTTCAAGTCTAATGTTTTTCTTCCCGTCCCCTCTTCTTCTAGTTTAACGCCCTCCTGATGAGTGTAGCGAGTCTTCTGGCGAATGTGTGTTTCCCAGGTTTGTTGAGGTGTAGTCCGTCTCTGGCGAGGAGTCCATCGTACAAGTAATTCACACCGTGGTCCAGGAATCCGAATCCTTGTTGTCTGCACCATCGTCTTAGCCAGTTGTTTGCATCAAGGATCCTGTTCCATCTCCTGGTGCCATGCCCGTCTACTGGAAGGATAGAAGAAAAAACTACCTGTGCATCCAGTTCCTTTACTTTCTTCCCCAACTCTTCAAAGTCTTTGCAGATTGTCGGTAGGTCCTTCCTTGCCGTGTCATTGGTGCCAACATGTATCAGAAGAAATGGGTGGACGTCCTTGGAGTTGAAGAGCTTTGGTATCCTATCGGTCACATCCTTGATCATCGCACCTGGAAGGCAGCATACTTCTCTTGCACAGATCATCCTCCGTATGTAATCTGTATGGCATCCGTATTGCGAGATTTTCTCGCAGGTTTGCAAAACGGACATGCAATGGATCCATGGTCTAAAATATTCGTTAAAACATATATACTGTCTATATATATATATATATATATATATATATATATATATATATTTCATACAGCGCTAGATAGCAGAAAAGCCGGTAATTCAATTGCCTGCTTTTCCTATCTCCTTCTCAAACCCGACATGATGTGAGACATGGTTTACATACAGTAAACCATCTCATATCCCTTCTTTTATTACATATTCCTCTTTAGTAATGTAAGAAGTGTCTTGGTGTAAAATTTGGGGGCTCTAGCTAATAAATTAAAGGGTTACATCGCGGAAAAAATTGGCGTGGGCTCCCACGCAATTTTCTCCGCCACAGTGGGAAAGCCAGTGACTGAGGGCAGATATTAATAGCCTGGAGAGGGTCTATGGTTATTGGCCCTCCCCTGGCTAAGAACATCTGCCCCCAGCCACCCCAGAAAAGGCACATCTGGAAGATGCGCCTATTCTGGCACTTGGCCACTCTTTTCTCATTCCCGTGTAGCTGTGGGATATGGAGTAATGAAGTGTTAATGTCACCTTGCTATTGTAAGGTGACATTAAGCCAGATTAATAATGGAGAGGCATCAATTATGACACCTATCCATTATTAATCCAATAGTACGAAAGGGTTAATAAAATACACACACATTATTACAAGGTATTTTAATGAAATAAAGACACAGGGTGTTTTAATATTTTATTATACTCTTAATCCACCTGAAGACCCTTGTCACCTGGAACAAAGTTAAAAAAACAAACAACAATATTCCATACCTTCCGTCATTCAGTCTTGTCCCACGCTGTAAATCCATCTGAAGGGGTTAAATTATTTTACACCCAGGAGCTCTGCTAATGCAGCTGTGCTTGTGGCTGTAAAAACCCGGGAAATGAATGGAATGCAGGGGAATGACCTGTAGTTACCTCGAGTCGCGGTGATGCACCCTCTGCTGGATGTCCTCATATGAACTCGAGCCTGGGAACTTTTCAGAATATTTTCCCACGCTCGAGTTCATATGAGCACATCCAGCAGAGGGCGCATCACTCTGATTCGATGTAACTACAGGTCATTCCCCTGCATTCCATTCATTCCCCGGGTTTTTACAGCCCCGAGCACAGCTGCATTAGCAGAGCTCCTGGGTGTAAAATGATTTAACCCCTTCAGATGGATTTACAGCGTGGGAAAAGACTGAACGACGGAAGGTATGGAATATTGTTGTTGTTTTTTTTACTTTGTTACAGGTGACAAGGGTTTTCAGGTGGATTAAGAGTATAATAAAATATTAAAACACCCTGTGTCTTTATTTCATTAAAATACTTTGTAATAATGAATGTGTGTTTTATTAACCATTTTGTACTATTTAATTAATAATGGATAGGTGACATAATTGACGCCTCTCCATTATTAATCTGGCTTAATGTCACCATAAAATAGCAAGGTGACATTAACCCTTCATTACCCCATATCCCATCACTACACAGGAGTGGGAAGAGAGAGGCTAAGTGCTAGAATAGGCGCATCTTCTAGATGTGCCTTTTCTGGCGTGGCTGGGGGCAGATGTTTTTAGCCAGGGGGGAGGCAATAACCATGGACCCTCTCCATGCTATTAATATCTGCCCTCAGTCACTGGCTTTCCCACTCTGGCGGAGAAAATTGCGCGGGAGCCCACGCCAATTTTTTCCGCGATTTAACCCTTTAATTTAATAGCTAGCGCCCCCAAATTTTCACCAAGACACGTCTTACATTACTAAAGAGGAATATGTAATAAAAGAAGGGATATGAGATGGTTTACTGTATGTAAACCATGTCTCATATCCTGTCGGGTTTGAAAAGGAGATAGGAAAAGCCGGCAATTCAATTGAATCACCGGCTTTTCTGCTATCTAGCGCTGTATGAAATATTAATATATATATATATATATATACCCTTTTATAGCTATTCTATTCTAACCTGTCAGTGTGATTTTACTGTACACCGCACTGAATTGCCGGCTTTTCGCTAGAACACCGCTGCGTATTTCTTGCAAGTCACACTGTTGGTCCGCGTGTAATCCGTATTTTTCTTGCCTCCATAGTCTTTCATTGGCGATTTTGTTGTGCAATATGCTGACTAACGCAGCATGCTGCGATTTTCTACGGCCGTAGAATACCGTATAATACGGATCATTAAAATACGGCAGATAGGAGCTGGGCTATAGAGAATCATTGTACCATGTGCAATCCGTATTTTATGCACCTCTTATACGTCCGTAAAACTCGCTAGTGTGACGCCGGCCTTAGTGGGAGATGGTATGAGCAAAAAAGGTAGTACTTCTTGATTTTTTTCTTTTTAATCAAACTCACCATTTAGTACTTACCATAACACTTTTTTTCTGCAGATTGATACAATATTGAGATTACTACACTATTTTTTTATTTGTTTTATTACTTTTGCTAAGAAAAAAAACAATAAGCAATTTTATTTTTTTTTGTCAGGTTAATTTTCTGAGGCACAAGCTATAGTTTTCACTGTCATCATTTTTGGGTTTATATGACTACTGATCATTTTTATTTTTTTTATTTTTTGCAGTGGGAGTGGAAAAACAATTGTAATTCTAGCCTGTTTTTATTTTCCTTTTAATTTTGTTCTTCATGATGGATTAATAATGAAACAGTTTTGTAGTATGGGTTGTTACGATGACAGAACTACACAATTTCTATAGCTTGCTTTAGGCTATATTCACACTTAGCGGTTTTTACCGCGGAACCGCCGCGATTTTGATGCTGCGGGTCCGCAGCAGTTTCCATAGCGTTTACAGTAACATGTAAACCCTATGGAAACCGCAAACCGCTGTGCACATGCTGCGGGAAAAACCGCGCGGAAACGCAGCGGTTTACAACCCGCAGCATGTCACTTCTTTGTGCAGAATCGCTGCGATTCTGCACCCATAGGAATACATTGAACCGCTTACTTCCCGCATGGGGCTGTGCCCACGTTGCGGGAAGTAAGCGGATAATGTGCGGGTGGTACCCGGGGTGGAGGAGAGGAGACTCTCCTCCAGGCCCTGGGAACCATATTTGGGGTTAAAAAATAAAAAATCTGGTTATACTCACCCTCTGATGTCCGGAGCTCCTGGGCGCTGCACGCGGCCGTCCGGTCAGAGTTGCTGTGCGACCAGGACCTGCGGTGACGTCGCGGTCACATGACCGTGACGTCATGAAGGGTCCTTCTCCCACAGCATGTTTGGAACCGGACCGCCGGGTGCAGCGCCCAGGAGATCCGGACATCAGAGGGTGAGTATAACCAATTTTTATTATTTTTAACATTACTATTGATGCTGCATATTGCTGCATATGCAGCATCAATGGTATAGGCGGAAACCCGCAGCGGAAACCGCGGAACAAACCGCGATAAATCTGCAGGGAGAACCGCAGTTGTTTTGCCCTGCAGATTTATCAAATCCGCTGCGGGAGAACCCGCAGGGACCCGACGCAAGGTGTGAACATAGCCTTATGTTTTAGTACTTTTGCACAAGAATTTTTATTTTTTTGCATTTTATTCTGTGAGCCATGACAATTCAGAGCTTAATGAGGTCTTTCTTCTTGTGTAAGGAGCTGGGGTTTTAACTGCCACCATTTTGGTATACATATGACTTTATGATCATTTTTAATTTCCTTTTAATGTGACGTAAGATGGACAAAAATGACAATTCTGTTGTAGTTTTCTTGTACTGGTTGATACATATATAGTGATACCAGATATATAGTCTTTTTTAGGGCCGTTTTATTAAATTAAACAACTTTTTTACTGAAATTAGTTTTTTTGGGGGGGAAGGGGTAGGGTTTGCTTAAACATTTTTTAAACACTAAAAATATTTACAATACTTATTAGTCCCATAAAATGACTTTAACACTCAAACTCTTGAATTCATTGATAATACACTGCACTACTAATGGAATTCAGTGCATTATCAAGCAGGTGAATGTTGGGGCGCGTGCATATGACCAATTATATAGGACGAGTGCTATCCGTTGTTTTCACTGATAACACTCATGCCCATGATATTCTATGGGGCGATGCACGTGTACAATGGTTTTCCTCTGACCGAGTGTCGGATCAAAATGTAACGGCAATGCAAGACTATGGGTCCGTGAAAAAAATTGGACCGCACTCGGATGACACACAAGTACTGTCCACTTTTCACAGACTGACAGAATGTTGAGGGTGAAGAAACATTTTTTTTCTCTCCACTTCCGAGAAAAACTGATGTCATACTAATCAAATTCTGATCAGAATAATCAGACCATTTTTCTAGGACGAAGAGAAAACAATTGTGTGCACCTACCCCCTAGAATGATAGACTACGCTATATGGCAGACCTGGGGGACATTGTTTGGCCTCCATTTGCTACAGCAATCATCGGCACCAGTTGATCACACTGCAGGGAGGCAATGGAGTGACAAAGGGAGCAAAATGTAAAGCCTGACAGTGCTCAATTCTCTCTGATATATTTTTGTTGGCAGGTGGGATTCAACATTGTTAGTTAAGCGACAGTCCCAAGTTAATGGTCCTAACTGGAAAGTAGGACGATTATAAATACGTGAAAAGCCGGTAAGGTGACGGGGTGGGTTTGACACACTACATTACACTACTATGGACACCATCATTTTATGTATTACTAATATGTTTTCTCATCCAATAGAATATAGAATTCTACTTTTCAGAAATCTATCATTTGTCACTACAGATGTGGGCAGGTTGTGCTCAGATATCTATCTATCTATCTATCTATCTATCCCACCCCACATCTATCCCACATCTATCCCATATCTATCTATCGATCTATCTATCTATCTATCTATCTATCTATCTATCTATCTATCTATCTATCTATCTATCCATCTATCCCATATCTATCTATCTATCCCACCCCACATCTATCCCACATCTATCCCATATCTATCTATCTATCTATCTATCTATCTATCTATCTATCTATCTATCTATCTATCTATCTATCTATCTATCTATCTATCTATCTATCTATCCCACAGCTATCTCTCTCTCTCTCTATCTATCCCATATCTATCTATGGGATAGGGAAACTAGACTTTGCCATCCACTGGATGGGAATCGGGTGAAAGGATTCTTGGAACACTCCTGCAAAACATAAGCTATAAGTGTATGGTGACAAGTTGCAGACTTTCTGTGACTGTCGCATGCACTTGCTGCAGAAAAAACACCGTTCAGATGTCCACATTTTCAGTGACAGAAAATTCTGCATCACATCTATTTCTTGTGAACATTCCCTACAAGTACCATGTAAGTAAATTAAGCCAATGCACTTTATTAGCTTTCGTTACAGGCAGTTTAACCTGTTCTTTTGTAAATATTTAAAAACTAAAGATTTAAGTCATAGTTAAAACATTTACTATTTCAGTCAAAGCGAAACTTTGCTTTTGTCGTTTCTGTACTTTTATACAATTCCCTTATTGATCATAAAGTAAAATATAAGGAACAAATGTTTTCTCTGTGTGTGGGAATATTTTATAATCTTTTAAGTCTTCTAGTTTAAAAATAACCCAGATTTCCCTACATTTTCTACATCTCATCAGCACATTGGACTGTCGGGCACACATGGCACAAAGCTCAGCATTTTACTGCACACCATAACAGAAAAAAAGCCTATAAAGACCTCCAAATATTCTGAATGTGGATATTATGAACAATGACTTATTTGTTCAGACAGAAATGGAAATAAAATTCTAGATATAATGGAAGTAGTGAATGACATTAAATAAGTCTTAAATTTGCTTTACAATTATTTTTCAACATCTCAAGTGCCAAGAAATACTTATGACACCAGAGCACTAAATTGTGGTAGTAATAGAACAGCCTGTACACCTCCAGCTGGCTCTCTTCTCTCTGTCTTCGGACACACCAAGGCCAATGTCAGTGCATGCACTCACCTGTGCTTTCTGCTGTTGCTGTCAGATGATGTGGAGCAGGGTGTATACAGTCTCTTGTGTCCTTGCTGATGTATTATGTGTGCTGCATGTGTGCTACTTATAAGAACATCAGGGCCACAGTGAGGAGGGCATGCAGGGGGAGGCACTATGATGGGGCGGAGGCGAAGAAGGTGTGCTGCACCCCTCTAAAAAAAAACGTTTCTAGAACTTCTTTTACCAAATTTATTACGTAGAACTCTTTTTAACTATGCAGTGTAGTTTCGTATTGTATAATGCATTATATCACATGTAATATGCATACATAACATTGTGACCTGACCTCATGTCTGGATATAATTACTGTGCTACAGATATAATGCAGTAGGCAAGGACTCTCTGCCCTGTTTTGTATGGATGCAGCATTATATCATTCTATAAAGCACACATATGGGAATATTTTTGTTGCAGTTAAAAGAACTTGCTTTGTGTTTGGAGTGTCATAATGAGCGGCGGACAAACCAGTAATGTGTTCAGTGTAAATACAGTTCACACATACAGTATGTACCATATTACATAAAATGGAACAGGTCATTAGGTTTTCTTAAAGGGAACCTGTCACCCCGTTTTTTGAGATTGAGCTATAAATACTGTTAAATAGGGCCTGCGCTGTGTGTTCCTATAGTGTATGTAGTGTACCCCGATTCCCTATGTATGCTGAGAAATAACTTACCAAAGTCGCCGTTTTCACCTGTCAATCAGGCTGGTCAGGTCGGGAGGGCGTGGTGACATCGGTGGGGGCGGCCATCTGCCTGGGGCCGCGCGTGCGCAGATCGAGTGCTCTGCTGCACGGGGCTTCAGGAAAATGGCCGCGGGATGCCGCGCGTGCGCATTAGAGATCGCGGCGGCCATTTTCCCAAAGCCGAGTTTGCATCTCGGCTTTGGGAAAATGGCCGCCGCGATCTCTAATGCGCACGCGCGGCATCCCGCGGCCATTTTCCTGAAGCCCCGTGCAGCAGAGCACTCGATCTGCGCACGCGCGGCCCCAGGAAGATGGCCGCCCCCACCGATGCAAGGGATTACAGCGCAGATCGCGCGCTGTGTCTTCACCACTACGCCACTACGCCACCAACGTAAAGCTGAGGAAGAACCAGCGATGTCACCACGCCCTCCCGACCTGACCAGCCTGATTGACAGGCGAAAACGGCGACTTTGGTAAGTTATTTCTCAGCATACATGGGGAATCGGGGTACACTACATACACTATAGGAACACACCGCGCAGGCCCTATTTAACAGTATTTATAGCTGAATCTCAAAAAACGGGGTGACAGGTTCCCTTTAATATAAAGTAACATAGTAACATAGTTAGTAAGGCCGAAAAAAGACATTTGTCCATCCAGTTCCGCCTATATTCCATCATAATAAATCCCCAGATCTACGTCCTTTTACAGAACCTAATAATTGTATGATACAATATTGTTCTGCTCCAGGAAGACATCCAGGCCTCTCTTGAACCCCTCGACTGAGTTCGCCATCACCACCTCCTCAGGCAAGCAATTCCAGATTCTCACTGCCCTAACAGTAAAGAATCCTCTTCTATGTTGGTGGAAAAACCTTCTCTCCTCCAGACGCAAAGAATGCCCCCTTGTGCCCGTCACCTTCCTTGGTATAAACAGATCCTCAGCGAGATATTTGTATTGTCCCCTTATATACTTATACATGGTTATTAGATCGCCCCTCAGTCGTCTTTTTTCTAGACTAAATAATCCTAATTTCGCTAATCTATCTGGGTATTGTAGTTCTCCCATCCCCTTTATTAATTTTGTTGCCCTCCTTTGTACTCTCTCTAGTTCCATTATATCCTTCCTGAGCACCGGTGCCCAAAACTGGACACAGTACTCCATGTGCGGTCTAACTAGGGATTTGTACAGAGGCAGTATAATGCTCTCATCATGTGTATCCAGACCTCTTTTAATGCACCCCATGATCCTGTTTGCCTTGGCAGCTGCTGCCTGGCACTGGCTGCTCCAGGTAAGTTTATCATTAACTAGGATCCCCAAGTCCTTCTCCCTGTCAGATTTACCCAGTGGTTTCCCGTTCAGTGTGTAATGGTGATATTGATTCCCTCTTCCCATGTGTATAACCTTACATTTATCATTGTTAAACCTCATCTGCCACCTTTCAGCCCAAGTTTCCAACTTATCCAGATCCATCTGTAGCAGAATACTATCTTCTCTTGTATTAACTGCTTTACATAGTTTTGTATCATCTGCAAATATCGATATTTTACTGTGTAAACCTTCTACCAGATCATTAATGAATATGTTGAAGAGAACAGGTCCCAATACTGACCCCTGCGGTACCCCACTGGTCACAGCGACCCAGTTAGAGACTATACCATTTATAACCACCCTCTGCTTTCTATCACTAAGCCAGTTACTAACCCATTTACACACATTTTCCCCCAGACCAAGCATTCTCATTTTGTGTACCAACCTCTTGTGCGGCACGGTATCAAACGCTTTGGAAAAATCGAGATATACCACGTCCAATGACTCACCGTGGTCCAGTCTATAGCTTACCTCTTCATAAAAACTGATTAGATTGGTTTGACAGGAGTGATTTCTCATAAACCCATGCTGATATGGAGTTAAACAGTTATTCTCATTGAGATAATCCAGAATAACATCCCTCAGAAACCCTTCAAATATTTTACCAACAATAGAGGTTAGACTTACTGGCCTATAATTTCCAGGTTCACTTTTAGAGCCCTTTTTGAATATTGGCACCACATTTGCTATGCGCCAGTCCTGCGGAACAGACCCTGTCGCTATAGAGTCACTAAAAATAAGAAATAATGGTTTATCTATTACATTACTTAGTTCTCTTAGTACTCGTGGGTGTATGCCATCCGGACCCGGAGATTTATCTATTTTAATCTTATTTAGCCGGTTTCGCACCTCTTTTTGGGTTAGATTGGTGACCCTTAATATAGGGTTTTCATTGTTTCTTGGGATTTCACCTAGCATTTCATTTTCCACCGTGAATACCGTGGAGAAGAAGGTGTTTAATATGTTAGCTTTTTCCTCGTCATCTACAACCATTCTTTCCTCACTATTTTTTAAGGGGCCTACATTTTCAGTTTTTATTCTTTTACTATTGATATAGTTGAAGAACAGTTTGGGATTAGTTTTACTCTCCTTAGCAATGTGCTTCTCTGTTTCCTTCTTGGCAGCTTTAATTAGTTTTTTAGATAAAGTATTTTTCTCCCTATAGTTTTTTAGAGCTTCAATGGTGCCATCCTGCTTTAGTAGTGCAAATGCTTTCTTTTTACTGTTAATTGCCTGTCTTACTTCTTTGTTTAGCCACATTGGGTTTTTCCTATTTCTAGTCCTTTTATTCCCACAAGGTATAAACCGCTTACACTGCCTATTTAGGATGTTCTTAAACATTTCCCATTTATTATCTGTATTCTTATTTCTGAGGACATTGTCCCAGTCTACCAGATTAAGGGCATCTCTAAGCTGTTCAAACTTTGCCTTCCTAAAGTTCAATGTTTTTGTGACTCCCTGACAAGTCCCCCTAGTGAAAGACAGGTGAAACTGCACAATATTGTGGTCGCTATTTCCTAAATGCCCAACCACCTGCAGATTTGTTATTCTGTCAGGTCTATTAGATAGTATTAGGTCTAAAAGTGCTGCTCCTCTGGTTGGATTCTGCACCAATTGTGACAGATAATTTTTCTTGGTTATTAGCAGAAACCTGTTGCCTTTATGGGTTTCACAGGTTTCTGTTTCCCAGTTAATATCCGGGTAGTTAAAGTCCCCCATAACCAGGACCTCATTATGGGTTGCAGCTTCATCTATCTGCTTTAGAAGTAGACTTTCCATGCTTTCTGTTATATTTGGGGGTTTGTAACAGACCCCAATGAGAATTTTGTTACCATTTTTCCCTCCATGAATTTCAACCCATATGGACTCGACATCTTCATTCCCTTCGCTAATATCCTCCCTGCAGCCATCTTTACGGCCTGTTGTATAGCATCCTAGGAATATGTATATGAATCTCCAATCCCCTTTGCACAGTCCCAAAGTACCTTTTATAATGGCCCCATACTCCGCAGTCCAGCCAGATCAATATCTCTGGTCTTGATCAGATGCCTCCTCTCTGGTTGCAAACACCATCTTCCTTACGTGCTTCATGAGGATGTCGCATCCTACGTCATTCACACAGTGTAACCCAATCTTGCTCCTGTGCAGGTGTACTCCTATCCACTCTGTCGAGAGCAGGGCAAAGTTCTGTAATGCGTGTCGATGCATGTGCATTGCAGCAGTTTACTCTGTCCTCAGCAGAGCAGAGAAAAGAGTGCCTGCACAGGAGTGTCATGGGTGACACTGTGTGAATGACATAGGAATCATCATTCACATGAAGCAGGGAAGCTGGACAGCGTTTGCGAATAGAGAGGAGGTGCTGAGTTGAGTGATTGATATATAGCAAATTGAGGATCAACAAAAGAGGCAGCCAACTGCACTGCTGATCTAGTAGGATAGAGGCATAACACATCTGGGCCTTCTTATTCTAGTCAGCTGGTTTTTGTTGTGGGTGAGAGGCAGAGAGCCTTCCCACGTTCCATAGAGTTGGGCTAGTAGGTTAGAGGCCTAACACATCTGGGCATTCCTTTTCTTGTCAGCTGATCTAACCAGTGAGAGGCAGAGAGCCTTCCCGCTACACCTTGACAAGCTTGCTCTGACTTGCCACATGTGGCCTGTAGACAAGGTCCAGGCACACTAAAGGGGCATTTGCAGAATAAAGGTGAGCTGTCTGAAGAATAAGTTGAAGCCATGGCAACTTGCTCAGTGTGCAGTCAGGGCCCCCAATGGGATTCAGAACAGCTATGCAGAGTGTAAAAGACAAAGAGGGAAAGGAAGCAGAGAAGGATGCGGGACCAATATTGAAAAAGGCTAACATGCCAGAGTGTGGATGTTTGGATGTACAAAAAAAGGCACAGACAAGGGAGGAAAAAATAGTGTCTGAGAAAGTGCAGCAGTCCGGAAGTAAGTTGTATTATGAATGTTTTGATGCTCAAAAGTCTGACTATGACTGACACATTACTGCTACCGTCATACCTTTGTATAACCAGAGACCCAGACAAGACAGATAAACTTGTAAACACTGTGGTCAAACAAACCCAGACTGGAGAAACACTCGTATGACCTTTGCTGCAACCCAACCTAAGTGAATTGCACTGAATCCTGTTCAGACAAGATCACATGTAGTGACATAAGAAGCTGACACAGGAGTGTGGGTAGTGGGGACATTGACTTTTTGGGAGAAAGCTGACAGTAATCCTTTTGGGAAGGAAGTTGTAGATCAGCATGTCACCCCAACCGATCATGCAGTTACCTCCACCACCAGACCCATTACCAGAGAACCAACCACATCAGGACAAAGAAGAGTGTGTAGGGTAACAGAGATACAGGAGTATTATCCCTGGAGGCCCTCTGACTAGCTAGCTACGCTAAAACAGTTGCCTGACCCTGAGAACCAACCTTTCCCATTTTTCAGACAAATAAAGACAATACAACGGATGTATAAGTGCACCTGGGCAGACCTAGAGAGTTTGGTGAGTGTGCAAAGGCAGGTGATGTACTAGGATGCATAATTAAGACTTTTACAGATGTGACAAAGGAGACTAAGCAGACCAATCTTCCACCTCCTTTACCTTCAGACTAGGAAACTGGCAACCCAGTGACAAATGTGTGCCCTGTTCTTGTCCCCTCTGGACCTGGTCCTGCCTTGATGACCACCATAACAATGCCGGGAGGGAAAGAGGCAGAATTTTTGATTGACACTGGGGCAGCCACCACTGTGGTACACAAAGACTTGACATTACCAGACATGATTATGAACGAGACTGGAATGTGTAGGGGTAGAGGGACAAGTGACTGAAGCCCCTATGACTAAACAAATAAGACTAAAATTACGAGATAGCCCAGAGGTGCTACCAAAACTTATTGTAAGTGACAATACCCCTATGAATTTGCTGGGAGCAGATGTGTTGAGTGCTATCCAGGTCACTATACAGTACTCTCTTGAGGGTATTACAGTCACAAGTCCCCTCTCAGACAAACACTTGTGTAAGATTGCAGCAATGGTGTATATGACAAAAGTAGTGAATGTAGCACCTGACACCAGAATGTCTGAGGATGGGGAAATGAGTCAGGTGCCAGACACCGTTTGGGCAAGGGGAAAAACTGATGTGGGTCGGCTGCCCATTCCTCCTGTCATGATTAAATTGAAAGAAGGAACCACTCGTCCTTGGTTAAAGCAATACCCCTTGAGCCTAGCCAAATCAATGGTCCTGAGCAGGGATATTAAAGAGTATTTTAAGGCAGAGGCTCAGGCGTAAGGATCTTCCCCCTGCAGCACCCCTTTGTATCACATTAAGATAAAAGTACCCAAGCATTCCTCTGACACTTTCAGAATGGGTCATGACTTAAGGGCTATTAAATGTGTTACAGAGAGTGTGACCTCAATTGCCCCTAATACACGCACCGTACTGTCACAGATCCCAGCGACGTCAAAATGTTTCACAATCACTGATTTGGCAAATGCATTCTTCACTTCATCCACAGATTGTACTATTACAGTATGTGGATGACCTCCTGCTCTGCTGCCTGGACCACATGTCCTGCAAGGAAGCTACAGTTTCTTTGCTATGCTTTTTGGCAGAAAAGGGTTACAAGGTCTCACGTGACAAATTACAGTATTGCAAACAAAAGGTGACATTTTTAGGACATTGTATTGCTGAAGGTACAAGACACCTGACTAAAGAGAGAAAACAGGCAATTCAAAATCTCCCTTTGCCCAGGTCACACCAGCATCTACACACTTTCTTAAGGTACCGTCACACTGAGCGACGCTGCAGCGATACCGACAACGATCCGGATCGCTGCATCGTCGCTGTTTGGTCGCTGGAGAGCTGTCACACAGACAGCTCTCCAGCGACGAACGATGCCGGTAACCAGGGTAAACATCGGGTTACTAAGCGCAGGGCCGCGCTTAGTAACCCGATGTTTACCCTGGTTACCAGCGTAAAAGTAAAAAAAAAAAAAACACTTCATACTTACCTTCCGCTGTCTGTCCCTCGGCGCTCTGCTTCTCTGCCCTGTGTAAGCCCAGCGGCCGGAAAGCAGAGCGGTGACGTCACTTAGGCATTCCCAACTATGATCAGCCATTTTTCTTGTCTTGCACAGAGCAGGGAGGACATGCTACCGCAGTACTGACACAAAAACATGGAGAGAGAGACCAATAGCTTACTACTCAGCACAGTTAGACCCAGTGATTAGAGGGTTTCCTACGTGTGTCCGTGCTGTAAGAGCTGCAGTATTACTGCTAGGCATGTGAGATCACACTGACTTTTTCCTATGACAATTTATTCCCCACATGACATCCATGCCATACTCGAACAAGTTCAACCAAAACACTTGTCTATAGCCAGACAGCTCAGACTTGAATGTGCTCTAATATTAATTCCTGAATATGTCACCCTCAAAAGATATAATATTCTGAATCCAGCCACTCATCTGCCTGTGGATTCAGAAAAGGGGGAATTGGTGGCAGTGTTGGCAGGTGAGGAAGAGTACTTTGACATGACGAACGAACATGACTGCATAGGAACTGATGAGTCAGGAGACAGTGGGTTTTACATATGTTCATGGAAAAATACCTGTTCCTAATGCATATTTTGAGGTTTTTATTTTTGTAGATGGCTCCAGATACCACCAGGATGGGCGATTCTACACTGGATATGCAGCAGTATCCTCACATGAGGTAATGTGAGCTGAACCACTCCCTCCTCACATGTCGGTGCAGTAGGCAGAGTTGAAGGCACTCACTTAGGCATGTAGAGCTGCTGCAGGTAAAGTCGCTAATATTTACAAAGATTCGAATTATGCATGGGGAATATCTCATGATTATGGCCCTATCTGGAGAAACAGCGTATTTCTTACATCAGCTGGTAAGCCCATTTGTTTTGTTAAGGTTCAAAGAATTGTGATGAATAAATATATGCTCACATGACAATTGAATAAACTAAAATGAATTTACTTAATAAAAGATAATAAATATAAACAATCACTAAAAATAGCACATAATCAATAGTCATACATTACACTCTCAAGGTAGAAGTCCATCACTCATCGTCCAGGAAGCAAGAGAAAGGGCCCAAGCACATGTGCTCTATTATATCTCTCAAGCTACCAGAGGTGTGCCAAGCCCCCATTCTTGCCATCTTCTGAAAAAGTTACATGTAGAAATGCCATCTATGTCCTGAAGGAACTCCACTAGTTATTAGGTCGCAAAATAGCTCCTTTCTGCTTTTTCTAACTTGGGAATTATCGCCTTTCTTTCTCTCTTGATCTACTCTGTCTACTGACACTTTTGTTTTTTCTAGAGCAGATAACTGAGAGATCAAACTGCATGCTGTATATACATGAGCGCACTGAACATGGTGAATAATGGGGATTTGTAAGCAGCTGGGGCACCTTCTATGAACTTATTTTTCATTATTACTGTCATCACTGCAGCATCTGGCCCCTTCCAATCCTCAACAACAGCAAAATGATCATTCATATCTGGCAAAGGATCTCGAGTTATACCACCTATGCATGTGATTTCTCTCAGTCTCTGCACTCCATCTGCAAGAGACTCCCATCGTGTTTGTGGTATTAGTTCAATAGGAGAATCATATACTTGTGCCACAGAATCCCTCACCAAATGCAATAGGGAAAAATTCTCTGCAGTGTCCCTTGCACGTCTCATTCCCAGACGCATCATGGGATCAATACAAAAACTAGCAATTCCTATGCCCTCATGACGGTTCAAGATTATCGTATCGGCTCCAAAATCCCATAACCTGAGAATCCTTGTTAACCCCTTCCCGACCCATGACGCCACGTAGGCGTCATGAAAGTCGGTGCCAATCCGACCTATGACGCCTATGTGGCGTCATGGAAAGATCGCGTCCCTGCAGATCGGGTGAAAGGGTTAACTCCCATTTCACCCGATCTGCAGGGACAGGGGGAGTGGTAGTTTAGAGCAGGGGGGGGTGGCTTCACCCCCCCGTGGCTACGATTGCTCTGATTGGCTGTTGAAAGTGAAACTGCCAATCAGAGCGATTTGTAATATTTCACCTAAAAAACTAGTGAAATATTACAATCCAGCCATGGCCGATGCTCCAATATCATCGGCCATGGCTGGAAACACTTATGTGCCCCCACCCCACCCCACCGATCGCCCCCCCAGCCCCCCGATCTGTGGTCCGCTCCCCTCCGTCCTGTGCTCCGCTCCCCCGTCCTCCTGTCTGCTTCCCCCGTGCTCCAATCACACCCCCCGTGCTCCAATCAAACCCCCCCGCACTCCAATCCCCCCCGCACAGCGATCTCCCCATGCTCCGCTCCACCCCCCCGCACAGCGATCCCCCACCCCGTGCTCCAATCCACCCCCCCGTGTTCCGATCCACCCCCCCATGCTCCGATCCACCCCCCCTGTGCTCCGACGCCCCTCTCGTGCCCTGATCTCCCCCCCTTTATACTTACCTAGCCTCCCGGGGTCCGTCCGTCTTCTTTGCTGGGCGCCGCCATCTTCCAAAATGGCGGGCGCATGTGCAGTGCGCCCGCCGAATCTGCCGGCCGGCAGATTCGTTCCAGAGTGACTTTTGATCACTGAGATATAACCTATCTCAGTGATCAAAATAAAAAAAATAGTAAATGACCCCCCCCTTTGTCACCCCCATAGGTAGGGACAATAAAAAAATAAAGAATTTTTTTTTCCACTAAGGTTGGGGTAAGAACTAGGGTTAGGGGTAGGGTTAGGGGTAGGGTTAGGGGTAGGGTTAGGGTTAGGGGTAGGGTTAGGGGTAGGGTTAGGGTTAGGGGTAGGGTTAGGGTTCGGGATGTGCACACGTATTCTGTAGTCACATCAGGGGCTCTGCAAACGCAACGTGACGCCCGTAGAGCATTCCATCAAAGTCTGTATTTCAAAACGTCACTACTTCACTTCCGAGCCCCGGCAAGTTCCCAAATAGTAGTTTACCCCCACATATGGGGTATCACCATACTCAGGAGAAACTGGACAACAAATATTGGGGTCAAATTTCTCCTGTTACCCTTGGGAAAATTAAAAAATTCTGGGCTAAAAAATTATTTTTGAGGAAAGAAAACGTATTTATTATTTTCACTGCTCTGTGTTATGAACTTCTGTGAAGCACTTGGGGGTTCAAAGTGCTCACCTCACATCTAGATAAGTTCCTTTCAGGGTCTAGTTTCCAAAATGGGGTCACTTGTGGGGGGTTTCTACTGTTTAGCCACATCAGGGGCTCTGCAAACGCAACGTGACGCCCGCAGAGCATTCCATCAAAGTCTGCATTTCAAAACGTCACTACTTCACTTCCGAGCCCCAGCATGTGCCTAAACAGTGGTTTACCCCCACATATGGGGTATCAGCGTACTCAGGAGAAACTGGACAACAACTTTTGGGGTCAAATTTCTCCTGTTACCCTTTGGAAAATAAAAAATTGCGGGCTAAAAAATCATTTTTGAGAAAAAATTTTTTTTTTAATTTTCATGGCTCTGTGTTATAAACTTCTGTGAAGCACTTGAGGGTTCAAAGTGCTCACCACACATCTAGATTAGTTCCTTTGGGGGTCTAGTTTCCAAAATGGGGTCATTTGTGGGGGATCTCCAATGTTTAGGCACACAGGGGCTCTCCAAACGCGACATGGTGTACGCTAATGATTGGAGCTAATTTTCCATTTAAAAAGCCAAATGGCGTGCCTTCCCTTTTGAGCCCTGCCGTGCGCCCAAACAGTGGTTTACCCCCACATATGGGGTATCTGCGTACTCAGGACAAACTGGACAACAACATTTGTGGTCCAATTTCTCCTATTACCATTGGCAAAATAGGAAATTCCAGGCTAAAAATCATTTTTGAGAAAAGAAAAATTATTTTTTATTTTCATGGCTCTGCATTATAAACTTCTGTGAAGCACCTGGGGGTTTAAAGTGCTCAGTATGCATCTAGATAAGTACCTTGGGGGGTCTAGTTTCCAAAATGGGGTCACTTGTGGGGGAGCTCCAACGCATAGGCACACAGGGGCTCTCCAAACGCGACATGGTGTCCGCTAACAATTGGAGCTAATTTTCCATTCAAAAAGTCAAAAGGCGCGCCTTCCCTTCCGAGCCCTGCCGAGTGCCCAAACAGTGGTTTACCCCCACATATGAGGTATCGACGTACTCGGGAGAAATTGCTCAACAAATTTTAGGATCCATTTTATCCTATTGCCCATGTGAAAATGAAAAAATTGAGGCGAAAAGAAATTTTTGGTGAAAAAAAAGTACTTTTTCATTTTTACGGATCAATTTGTGAAGCACCTGAGGGTTTAAAGTGCTCACTAGGCATCTAGATAAGTTCCTTGGGGGGTCCAGTTTCCAAAATGGGGTCACTTGTGGGGGAGCTCCAATATTTAGGCACACAGGGTCACTCCAAACGCGACATGGTGTCCGCTAACGATGGAGATAATTTTTCATTCAAAAAGTCAAATGGCGCTCCTTCCCTTCCGAGCCTTACCATGTGCCCAAACAGAGGTTTACCCCCACATGTGAGGTATCGGTGTACTCAGGAGAAATTGCCCAACAAATGTTAGGATCCATTTTATCCTGTTGTCCATGTGAAAATGAAAAAATTGAGGCTAAAAGAATTTTTTTGTGAAAAAAAAAGTACTTTTTCATTTTTACGGATCAATTTGTGAAGCACCTGGGGGTTTAAAGGGCTCACTATGCATCTAGATAAGTTCCTTGGGGCGTCTAGTTTCCAAAATGGGGTCACTTGTGGGGGAGCTCCAATTTTTAGGCACACGGGGCCTCTCCAAACGTGACATGGTGTCCGCTAAAGAGTGCAGCCAATTTTTCATTCAAAAAGTCAAATGGCGCTCCTTCCCTTCCAAGCCCTGCCGTGCGCCCAAACAGTGGTTTACCCCCACATATGAGGTATCAGCGTACTCAGGACAAATTGGACAACAACTTTCGTTGTTCAGTTTCTCCTTTTACCATTGGGAAAATAAAAAAATTGTTGCTGAAAAATCCTTTTTGTGACTAAAAAGTTAAATGTTCATTTTTTCCTTCCATGTTGCTTCTGCTGCTGTGAAGCACCTGAAGGGTTAATAAACTTCTTGAATGTGGTTTTGTGCACCTTGAGGGGTGCAGTTTTTAGAATGGTGTCACTTTTGGGTATTTTCAGCCATATAGACCCCTCAAACTGACTTCAAATGTGAGGTGGTCCCTAAAAAAAATGGTTTTGTAAATTTCGTTGTAAAAATGAGAAATTGCTGGTCAAATTTTAACCCTTATAACTTCCTAGCAAAAAAAAAATTTTGTTTCCAAAATTGTGCTGATGTAAAGTAGACGTGTGGGAAATGTTATTTATTAACTATTTTGTGTCACATAACTCTCTGGTTTAACAGAATAAAAATTCAAAATGTGAAAATTGCGAAATTTTTTTTTTTATCACAAATAAACACAGAATTTATTGACCTAAATTTACCACTAACATGAAGCCCAATATGTCACGAAAAAACAATCTCAGAACCGCTAGGATCCATGGAAGCGTTCCTGAGTTATTACCTCATAAAGGGACACTGGTCAGAATTGCAAAAAACGGCAAGGTCTTTAAGGTCAAAATAGGTTGGGTCATGAAGGGGTTAATAAATTCTCTCCTGCATGCTGTCTGTATCTGATGGCTAATTCTGTTAGTTCCCCTGTTGTATAATTTCTAGTTTCCTCTGTCATGGCGGATTCTGCTCCAACAGCTGCATCTCTTGCATCCATCCTACAGTGGGGCAAAAAAGTATTTAGTCAGTCAGCAATAGTGCAAGTTCCACCACTTAAAAAGATGAGAGGCGTCTGTAATTTACATCATAGGTAGACCTCAACTATGGGAGACAAACTGAGAAAAAAAATCCAGAAAATCACATTGTCTGTTTTTTTATCATTTTTTTTTGCATTTTATGGTGGAAAATAAGTATTTGGTCAGAAACAAACAATCAAGATTTCTGGCTCTCACAGACCTGTAACTTCTTCTTTAAGAGTCTCCTCTTTCCTCCACTCATTACCTGTAGTAATGGCACCTGTTTAAACTTGTTATCAGTATAAAAAGACACTGGTGCACACTGTTGTGAATTCTGTGGCTGAGTTCACTTCTGTGGTCACAAGTGGTATTGCAGTCTCTGGGCTTCCTCCCTCAGGTGTTTTGGTGAGCTCGTTGGCTGCCTTGCTATTTAGCTCCACCTGAGTCTGTCTTCCTTGCTCCTTGTCAATGTTCCAGTGTTGGATCTGAGCTACTGCATCTTTCCTTGGGCCTGCTGCTCTGCTAGATAAGTGCTTCTAGTTTGTTTTCTGTTTTTTCTGTCCAGCTTGCTTTTAACGTTTGCTGGAAGCTCTGAGAAGCAAAGGGGTGCACCGCCGTGCTGTTAGTTCGGCACGGTGGGTCTTTTTGCCCCTTTGCGTGGTTTTTGTTTTAGGGTTTTTTGTAGACTGCATAGTTCTCTTTGCTATCCTCGCTCTGTCTAGAATATCGGGCCTCACTTTGCTGAATCTATTTCATTCCTACGTTTGTCTTTTCATCTTGCTAACAGTCATTATATGTGGGGGGCTGCCTATTCCTTTGGGGTATTTCTCTGAGGTAAGTCAGGCTTGTATTTCTATCTTCAGGCTAGTCAGCTCCTCAGGCAGTGCCGAGTTGCATAGGCGCAATCCACTGCTGCTTATAGTTGTGTGAGGATAGATCAGGTACTGCAGTCTACAGAGATTCCACGTCTCAGAGCTCGTCCTATTGTTTTTGGTTATTGCCAGATCTCTGTATGTGCGCTGATTACTGCACGCTGTGTTGCCTGATTGCCAGCCATAACAGTACAAGGAGCCTCACCAATGATTCCCAATAGAGGGAAAAAAGAAATCCTGACATCATTTTTTTTTTCTTAGCTCTGTCTTCAGTCTTTTTTTCCCCCTAGACATTTGGGTGTTTCAGGACACAGCTGTGGACATGGATATTCAGGCTCTGTGCTCCTCAATGGATAATCTCGTTGTAAATGTACAAAAGATTCAAGATACTGTTGATCAGAAATCGATGCTAGAACCAAGAATTCCGATTCCTGATTTGTTTTTTGGTGACAGAACTAAATTCCTGAGCTTCAGAAATAATTGTAAGCTATTTTTGGCCTTGAAACCTCATTCTTCTGGTAATCCTATTCAACAGGTTTTGATTATTATTTCTTTTTTAATTTTCATGGCTCTGTGTTATAAACTTCTGTGAAGCACTTGAGGGTTCAAAGTGCTCACCACACATCTAGATTAGTTCCTTTGGGGGTCTAGTTTCCAAAATGGGGTCATTTGTGGGGGATCTCCAATGTTTAGGCACACAGGGGCTCTCCAAACGCGACATGGTGTACGCTAATGATTGGAGCTAATTTTCCATTTAAAAAGCCAAATGGCGTGCCTTCCCTTTTGAGCCCTGCCGTGCGCCCAAACAGTGGTTTACCCCCACATATGGGGTATCTGCGTACTCAGGACAAACTGGACAACAACATTTGTGGTCCAATTTCTCCTATTACCATTGGCAAAATAGGAAATTCCAGGCTAAAAAATCATTTTTGAGAAAAGAAAAATTATTTTTTATTTTCATGGCTCTGCATTATAAACTTCTGTGAAGCACCTGGGGGTTTAAAGTGCTCAGTATGCATCTAGATAAGTACCTTGGGGGGTCTAGTTTCCAAAATGGGGTCACTTGTGGGGGAGCTCCAACGCATAGGCACACAGGGGCTCTCCAAACGCGACATGGTGTCCGCTAACAATTGGAGCTAATTTTCCATTCAAAAAGTCAAAAGGCGCGCCTTCCCTTCCGAGCCCTGCCGTGTGCCCAAACAGTGGTTTACCCCCACATATGAGGTATCGACGTACTCGGGAGAAATTGCTCAACAAATTTTAGGATCCATTTTATCCTATTGCCCATGTGAAAATGAAAAAATTGAGGCGAAAAGAAATTTTTGGTGAAAAAAAAGTACTTTTTCATTTTTACGGATCAATTTGTGAAGCACCTGAGGGTTTAAAGTGCTCACTAGGCATCTAGATAAGTTCCTTGGGGGGTCCAGTTTCCAAAATGGGGTCACTTGTGGGGGAGCTCCAATATTTAGGCACACAGGGTCACTCCAAACGCGACATGGTGTCCGCTAACGATGGAGATAATTTTTCATTCAAAAAGTCAAATGGCGCTCCTTCCCTTCCGAGCCTTACCATGTGCCCAAACAGAGGTTTACCCCCACATGTGAGGTATCGGTGTACTCAGGAGAAATTGCCCAACAAATGTTAGGATCCATTTTATCCTGTTGTCCATGTGAAAATGAAAAAATTGAGGCTAAAAGAATTTTTTTGTGAAAAAAAAAGTACTTTTTCATTTTTACGGATCAATTTGTGAAGCACCTGGGGGTTTAAAGGGCTCACTATGCATCTAGATAAGTTCCTTGGGGCGTCTAGTTTCCAAAATGGGGTCACTTGTGGGGGAGCTCCAATTTTTAGGCACACGGGGCCTCTCCAAACGTGACATGGTGTCCGCTAAAGAGTGCAGCCAATTTTTCATTCAAAAAGTCAAATGGCGCTCCTTCCCTTCCAAGCCCTGCCGTGCGCCCAAACAGTGGTTTACCCCCACATATGAGGTATCAGCGTACTCAGGACAAATTGGACAACAACTTTCGTTGTTCAGTTTCTCCTTTTACCATTGGGAAAATAAAAAAATTGTTGCTGAAAAATCCTTTTTGTGACTAAAAAGTTAAATGTTCATTTTTTCCTTCCATGTTGCTTCTGCTGCTGTGAAGCACCTGAAGGGTTAATAAACTTCTTGAATGTGGTTTTGTGCACCTTGAGGGGTGCAGTTTTTAGAATGGTGTCACTTTTGGGTATTTTCAGCCATATAGACCCCTCAAACTGACTTCAAATGTGAGGTGGTCCCTAAAAAAAATGGTTTTGTAAATTTCGTTGTAAAAATGAGAAATTGCTGGTCAAATTTTAACCCTTATAACTTCCTAGCAAAAAAAAAATTTTGTTTCCAAAATTGTGCTGATGTAAAGTAGACGTGTGGGAAATGTTATTTATTAACTATTTTGTGTCACATAACTCTCTGGTTTAACAGAATAAAAATTCAAAATGTGAAAATTGCGAAATTTTTTTTTTTATCACAAATAAACACAGAATTTATTGACCTAAATTTACCACTAACATGAAGCCCAATATGTCACGAAAAAACAATCTCAGAACCGCTAGGATCCATTGAAGCGTTCCTGAGTTATTACCTCATAAAGGGACACTGGTCAGAATTGCAAAAAACGGCAAGGTCTTTAAGGTCAAAATAGGTTGGGTCATGAAGGGGTTAATAAATTCTCTCCTGCATGCTGTCTGTATCTGATGGCTAATTCTGTTAGTTCCCCTGTTGTATAATTTCTAGTTTCCTCTGTCATGGCGGATTCTGCTCCAACAGCTGCATCTCTTGCATCCATCCTACAGTGGGGCAAAAAAGTATTTAGTCAGTCAGCAATAGTGCAAGTTCCACCACTTAAAAAGATGAGAGGCGTCTGTAATTTACATCATAGGTAGACCTCAACTATGGGAGACAAACTGAGAAAAAAAATCCAGAAAATCACATTGTCTGTTTTTTTATCATTTTTTTTTGCATTTTATGGTGAAAAATAAGTATTTGGTCAGAAACAAACAATCAAGATTTCTGGCTCTCACAGACCTGTAACTTCTTCTTTAAGAGTCTCCTCTTTCCTCCACTCATTACCTGTAGTAATGGCACCTGTTTAAACTTGTTATCAGTATAAAAAGACACTGGTGCACACTGTTGTGAATTCTGTGGCTGAGTTCACTTCTGTGGTCACAAGTGGTATTGCAGTCTCTGGGCTTCCTCCCTCAGGTGTTTTGGTGAGCTCGTTGGCTGCCTTGCTATTTAGCTCCACCTGAGTCTGTCTTCCTTGCTCCTTGTCAATGTTCCAGTGTTGGATCTGAGCTACTGCATCTTTCCTTGGGCCTGCTGCTCTGCTAGATAAGTGCTTCTAGTTTGTTTTCTGTTTTTTCTGTCCAGCTTGCTTTTAACGTTTGCTGGAAGCTCTGAGAAGCAAAGGGGTGCACCGCCGTGCTGTTAGTTCGGCACGGTGGGTCTTTTTGCCCCTTTGCGTGGTTTTTGTTTTAGGGTTTTTTGTAGACTGCATAGTTCTCTTTGCTATCCTCGCTCTGTCTAGAATATCGGGCCTCACTTTGCTGAATCTATTTCATTCCTACGTTTGTCTTTTCATCTTGCTAACAGTCATTATATGTGGGGGGCTGCCTATTCCTTTGGGGTATTTCTCTGAGGTAAGTCAGGCTTGTATTTCTATCTTCAGGCTAGTCAGCTCCTCAGGCAGTGCCGAGTTGCATAGGTAGTGATAGGCGCAATCCACTGCTGCTTATAGTTGTGTGAGGATAGATCAGGTACTGCAGTCTACAGAGATTCCACGTCTCAGAGCTCGTCCTATTGTTTTTGGTTATTGCCAGATCTCTGTATGTGCGCTGATTACTGCACGCTGTGTTGCCTGATTGCCAGCCATAACAGTACAAGGAGCCTCACCAATGATTCCCAATAGAGGGAAAAAAGAAATCCTGACATCATTTTTTTTTTCTTAGCTCTGTCTTCAGTCTTTTTTTTCCCCTAGACATTTGGGTGTTTCAGGACACAGCTGTGGACATGGATATTCAGGCTCTGTGCTCCTCAATGGATAATCTCGTTGTAAATGTACAAAAGATTCAAGATACTGTTGATCAGAAATCGATGCTAGAACCAAGAATTCCGATTCCTGATTTGTTTTTTGGTGACAGAACTAAATTCCTGAGCTTCAGAAATAATTGTAAGCTATTTTTGGCCTTGAAACCTCATTCTTCTGGTAATCCTATTCAACAGGTTTTGATTATTATTTCTTTTTTGCGCGGCGACCCACAGGACTGGGCGTTTTCTCTTGCACCAGGAGATTCTGCATTGAGTAATGTTGATGCATTTTTCCAGGCGCTGGGATTGCTTTACGATGAGCCTAATTCAGTGGATCAGGCTGAAAAAATCTGCTGGCTTTATGCCAGGGTCAGGATGATGTAGAAGTATATTGTCAGAAATTTAGGAAGTGGTCAGTACTCACTCTGTGGAATGAATCTGCACTAGCGGCTTTGTTCAGAAAGGGTCTCTCTGAAGCTCTTAAGGATGTAATGGTGGGATTTCCTATGCCTGCTGGTTTGAATGAGTCTATGTCCTTGGCCATTCAGATCAGTCGTCGCTTGCGCGAGCGTAAATCTGTGCACCATCTGGCGGTATTGTCTGAGAGTAAACCTGAGCCTATGCAGTGCGACAGGACTATGACTAAAGTAGAACGGCACGAACACAGACGTCTGAACAGACTGTGTTTCTATTGTGGTGATTCTACTCATGCTATTTCTAATTGTCCTAAACGCACTAGGCGGTTCGATAGCTCTGCCGTTATTGGTACTGTACAGTCCAAATTCCTTCTGTCCATTACCTTGATATGCTCTTTGTCATCGTATTCTGCCATGGCTACAAACCCATAATCCAGTATTGGATTGGAACTCTATGTCGGTAACCAGCTGGGGTTGTCAGGGAGTACATGGTGATGTTCCATTTTTGTCTATTTCGTCATCCATTCCTTCTGACATCCCAGAATTCTTGTCGGACTTTCAGGATGTATTTGAAGAGTCCAAGTCTGATGCCCTACCTCCGCATAGGAATTGTGATTGTGCTATCGATTTGATTCCTGGTAGTAAATTCCCTAAGGGTCGTTTATTTAATTTGTCCGTACCTGAACACACCGCTATGCGCAGTTATGTGAAGGAGTCCCTGGAGAAGGGACATATTCGCCCATCGTCGTCACCATTGGGAGCAGGGTTCTTTTTTGTAGCCAAGAAGGATGGTTCGCTAAGACCGTGTATTGATTACCGCCTTCTTAATAAGATCACTGTTAAGTTTCAGTATCCCTTGCCATTGATTTCTGACTTGTTTGCTCGGATTAAGGGGGCTAGTTGGTTTACTAAGATTGATCTTCGTGGTGCGTATAATCTGGTGAGAATCAGGCAGGGAGATGAATGGAAAACGGCATTTAATACGCCCGAGGGTCATTTTGAGTATCTGGTGATGCCGTTCGGACTTGCCAATGCTCCATCTGTTTTTCAGTCTTTTATGCATGACATTTTCCGTGAGTATCTGGATAAATTCTTGATTGTTTACTTGGATGACATTTTGATCTTCTCAGATGATTGGGAGTCTCATGTGAAGCAAGTCAGAATGGTTTTCCAGGTACTGCGTGCTAATTCCTTGTTCGTGAAGGGATCAAAGTGTCTCTTCGGTGTGCAGAAAGTTTCATTTTTGGGGTTCATCTTTTCCCCTTCTACTATCGAGATGGATCCGGTTAAGGTTCAGGCCATCCAGGATTGGACTCAGCCGACATCTCTAAAAAGTCTGCAGAAATTCCTGGGCTTTGCTAATTTTTATCGTCGCTTCATCTGTAATTTTTCTAGCATTGCCAGACCATTGACCGATTTGACCAAGAAGGGTGCTGATTTGGTTAATTGGTCTTCTGCTGCCGTGGAAGCTTTTCAGGAGTTGAAGCGTCGTTTTTGCTGTGCCCCTGTGTTGTGTCAACCTGATGTTTCTCTTCCGTTCCAGGTCGAGGTTGATGCTTCTGAGATTGGTGCAGGGGCGGTTTTGTCACAGAGAGGTTCTGGTTGCTCAGTGTTCAAACCATGTGCTTTCTTTTCCAGGAAATTTTCTGCTGCTGAGCGTAATTATGATGTGGGCAACCGAGAGTTGCTGGCCATGAAGTGGGCATTCGAGGAGTGGCGTCATTGGCTTGAGGGTGCTAAGCATCGCGTGGTGGTTTTGACTGATCATAAGAACCTTACTTATCTTGAGTCTGCCAAGCGCTTGAATCCTAGACAGGCCCGTTGGTCGTTATTTTTTGCTCGTTTTGATTTTGTGATTTCATACCTTCCGGGCTCTAAAAATGTGAAGGCGGATGCTCTGTCTAGGAGTTTTGTGCCCGACTCTCCGGGGTTATCTGAGCCGGCGAGTATCCTCAAGGAAGGAGTCATTGTGTCTGCCATCTCCCCTGATTTGCGGAGAGTGTTGCAGAAATTTCAGGCTAATAAACCTGATCGTTGTCCGGCCGAGAAACTGTTCGTCCCTGATAGGTGGACTAGTAAAGTTATCTCTGAACTTCATTGTTCGGTGCTGGCCGGTCATCCAGGAATCTTTGGTACCAGGGAGTTGGTTGCTAGATCCTTCTGGTGGCCATCTCTGTCACGGGATGTACGTACTTTTGTGCAGTCCTGTGGGATTTGTGCTAGGGCTAAGCCCTGCTGTTCTCGTGCCAGTGGGTTGCTTTTGCCCTTGCCGGTCCCGAAGAGGCCTTGGACACATATTTCGATGGATTTCATTTCTGACCTTCCCGTTTCTCAAAAGATGTCGGTCATTTGGGTGGTCTGTGATCGCTTTTCTAAAATGGTCCATCTGGTGCCCTTGGTTAAATTGCCTTCCTCCTCTGATTTGGTGCCTTTGTTCTTCCAGCATGTGGTTCGTTTACATGGCATTCCTGAGAATATTGTTTCTGACAGAGGTTCCCAGTTTGTCTCGAGGTTCTGGCGAGCCTTTTGTGGTAGGATGGGCATTGACCTATCTTTCTCCTCGGCCTTCCATCCTCAGACTAATGGCCAGACCGAACGAACCAATCAGACCTTGGAAACATATCTGAGATGTTTTGTTTCCGCTGACCAGGATGATTGGGTGTCATTTTTGCCGTTGGCTGAGTTCGCCCTTAATAATCGGGCCAGCTCGGCTACCTTGGTCTCTCCATTTTTCTGCAATTCTGGGTTCCATCCTCGTTTCTCTTCAGGACAGGTTGAGTCTTCGGACTGTCCTGGTGTGGATTCTGTGGTGGACAGGTTGCAGCAGATCTGGACTCAGGTAGTGGACAATTTGACCTTGTCCCAGGAGAAGGCTCAGCTTTTCGCTAATCGCAGACGCCGTGTGGGACCCCGACTTCGTGTTGGGGATCTGGTTTGGTTATCTTCTCGTCATATTCCTATGAAGGTTTCCTCTCCTAAATTTAAACCTCGTTTTATTGGTCCGTATAGGATTTCTGAGATTCTCAATCCGGTGTCTTTTCGTCTGACCCTCCCAGACTCCTTTTCCATACATAATGTATTCCATAGGTCGTTGTTGAGGAGATACGTGGCACCTATGGTTCCATCTGTGGAGCCTCCTGCCCCTGTTTTGGTGGAGGGGGAATTGGAGTATATTGTGGAGAAGATTTTGGATTCTCGTGTCTCTAGACGGAAACTCCAGTATCTGGTCAAATGGAAGGGTTATGCTCAGGAAGATAATTCCTGGGTTTTTGCCTCTGATGTCCATGCCCCTGATCTTGTTCGTGCCTTTCATGTGGCTCATCCTGGTCGGCCTGGGGGTTCTGGTGAGGGTTTGGTGACCCCTCCTCAAGGGGGGGGTACTGTTGTGAATTCTGTGGCTGAGTTCACTTCTGTGGTCACAAGTGGTATTGCAGTCTCTGGGCTTCCTCCCTCAGGTGTTTTGGTGAGCTCGTTGGCTGCCTTGCTATTTAGCTCCACCTGAGTCTGTCTTCCTTGCTCCTTGTCAATGTTCCAGTTTTGGATCTGAGCTACTGCATCTTTCCTTGGGCCTGCTGCTCTGCTAGATAAGTGCTTCTAGTTTGTTTTCTGTTTTTTCTGTCCAGCTTGCTTTTAACTTTTGCTGGAAGCTCTGAGAAGCAAAGGGGTGCACCGCCGTGCTGTTAGTTCGGCACGGTGGGTCTTTTTGCCCCTTTGCGTGGTTTTCGTTTTAGGGTTTTTTGTAGACTGCATAGTTCTCTTTGCTATCCTCGCTCTGTCTAGAATATCGGGCCTCACTTTGCTGAATCTATTTCATTCCTACGTTTGTCTTTTCATCTTGCTAACAGTCATTATATGTGGGGGGCTGCCTATTCCTTTGGGGTATTTCTCTGAGGTAAGTCAGGCTTGTATTTCTATCTTCAGGCTAGTCAGCTCCTCAGGCAGTGCCGAGTTGCATAGGTAGTGATAGGCGCAATCCACTGCTGCTTATAGTTGTGTGAGGATAGATCAGGTACTGCAGTCTACAGAGATTCCACGTCTCAGAGCTCGTCCTATTGTTTTTGGTTATTGCCAGATCTCTGTATGTGCGCTGATTACTGCACGCTGTGTTGCCTGATTGCCAGCCATAACAGCACACCCTCAAACAGTCTGACTCCAAACTCCACTATGGTGAAGACCAAAGAGCTCTCAAAGGACACCAGAAACAAAGTTGTAGCCCTGCACCAGGCTGGGAAGACTGAATCTGCAATAGCCAACCAGCTTGGAGTGAAGAAATCAACAGTGGGAGCAATAATTAGAAAATGGAAGACATACAAGACCACTGATAATCTCCCTCGATCTGGGGCTCCACGCAAAATCCCACCCCGTGGGGTCAGAATGATCACAAGAACGGTGAGCAAAAATCCCAGAACCACGCGGGGGGACCTAGTGAATGAACTGCAGAGAGCTGGGACCAATGTAACAAGGTCTACCATAAGTAACACATTACACCACCATGGACTCAGATCCTGCAGTGCCAGACGTGTCCCACTGCTTAAGCCAGTACATGTCCGGGCCTGTCTGAAGTTTGCTAGAGAGCATTTGGATGATCCAGAGGAGTTTTGGGAGAATGTCCTATGGTCTGATGAAACCAAACTGGAACTGTTTGGTAGAAACACAACTTGTCGTGTTTGGAGGAAAAAGAATACTGAGTTGCATCCATCAAACACCATACCTACTGTAAAGCATGGTGGTGGAAACATCATGCTTTGGGGCTGTCTCTCTGCAAAGGGGCCAGGACGACTGATCCGGGTACATGAAAGAATGAATGGGGCCATGTATCGTGAGATTTTGAGTGCAAACCTCCTTCCATCAGCAAGGGCATTGAAGATGAAACGTGGCTGGGTCTTTCAACATGATAATGATCCAAAGCACACCGCCAGGGCAACGAAGGAGTGGCTTCGTAAGAAGCATTTCAAGGTCCTGGAGTGGCCTAGCCAGTCTCCAGATCTCAACCCTATAGAAAACCTTTGGAGGGAGTTGAAAGTCCGTGTTGCCAAGCAAAAAGCCAAAAACATCACTGCTCTAGAGGAGATCTGCATGGAGGAATGGGCCAACATACCAACAGTGTGTGGCAACCTTGTGAAGACTTACAGAAAACGTTTGACCTCTGTCATTGCCAACAAAGGATATATTACATAGTATTGAGATGAAATTTTGTTTCTGACCAAATACTTATTTTCCACCATAATATGCAAATAAAATGTTAAAAAAAACAGACAATGTGATTTTCTGGATTTTTTTTTCTCAGTTTGTCTCCCATAGTTGAGGTCTACCTATGATGTAAATTACAGACGCCTCTCATCTTTTTAAGTGGTGGAACTTGCACTATTGCTGACTGACTAAATACTTTTTTGCCCCACTGTATCTTCACTACGCTGAGTGACTTCTCTCCTGGTCTTTGTTACTACAATAGGTCTGGCATGCAATTCTATCTCATTTTCTAAGTCATCACATTCTAACAAATCTGACCATTTCTGATGTGCAACCATGGTTCTAACATGTGCAGTATGACTATCTGACACTGGCTGCTGTCTCCTCCTGCGCTTATTCTTAATCATATTTTGTATCACATATTCTTCAAATCTCTTTTGGATTTTATCATGCTGTTTCACTTGATCTCTCAAAGCTGATTGCAAGCTGATCCTTTGCCCTATAGCTGTATGCAACGCAAGTGATCAATCTCCTCCTGCAAACTTTGCAGTGCCTGGACACAGGCCCATCCAACGGCCGCTGCTGTTTTTTTTGCTCCTTTGCATCATACCTTGAGGGATCAAATTTTGCAGCCACATCCTGGGGATTTGGTAAACGCTGTCCCTCCATATATTTATAACATTCCTTTGCCATTGGGGTCCACGGTCCTGACAACACCCATTCTGGCAAGGATCTAACACTCTCAATTGCTTTCCGATTCTTAACAAACTTATTCAATTTTGCTAACTTTTTTTATTCAAGACACAAATCCCACTGCTGTTACCACTTGTTTTGTTAAGGTTCAAAGAATTGTGATGAATAAATAAATGCTCACATGACAATTGAATAAACTAAAATGAATTTACTTAATAAAAGATAATAAATATAAACAATCACTAAAAATAGCACATAATCAATAGTCATACATTACACTCTCAAGGTAGAAGTCCATCACTCATCATCCAGGAAGCAAGAGAAAGGGCCCAAGCACATGTGCTCTGTTATATCTCTCAAGCTACCAGAGGTGTGTCCAGCCCCCACGTGTGGTGAATGTGTTGTGAATTCCACTCTTTGGCTCCCTCCGGTGGTTGTAAGTGGCACTTTTGTGAGTTCTGCTCTTGGGCTCCCTCTTGTGGTTTCAAGTGGTATGACTGCTCCTTGGAGTTAGCTGTCATCAGCTGCCTCCACTTATCGTCTCTTCTGCTCAGCTATTTAGGCCTGGCTGTTCCTTCAGCCAGTGCCACATGTAAATGGTTCCTGGTTGGATTCACATCTCTTTGGATTTCCCTGTTATCCTGACCAGTTCAGCAAAGCTAAGTTTTTGCTTGCGCTTTTCTGTTCACAGATTGTGGACTTATCCGTTCAGTGCTTTCTATGTTTGTCCAGCGTTATCAGTATGAATTAATTCTGTCTTGCTGGAAGCACTGGGAAGCAGATTTGCCCTCCACACCTTTAGTCAGGTGTGGAGATTTTTAGTAAACTCTGCGTGGATTTTTGTAGTGTTTTATACTGACCGCACAGTATTCCATCCTGTCTTATCGATCAAGCTAGACTGGCCTCCTGTGCTCATCCTGGTTTAATTCTGTGTATGTCTTTTTCCTCTCCACTCACAGTCATTATTTGTGGGGGGCTAATCTATCCTTTGGGGATTTTCTCTGAGGCAAGATAGTTTTCCTGCTTCTGTCTTTAGGGGTAGTTAGCTCTTAGGCTGTGACGAGATGCCTAGGGAGAGTTAGGAGCATTCCACGGCTACTTCTAGTGTTGTGTTGAGCTTAGGGACTGCGGTCAGTACAGTTACCACTTCCTTCAGAGCTCGTTCCATGTTGCTCCTAGACCACCACATCATAACAGTACAAGTGATCAAAAATGAATTAAATGCATCTCAAAAGAAGGAAAAGAAAGTTCTGAACCATTTTTTTTTCTGTGCTCTGGTTTGTCTTTTTTTTCCTTTTGATATCTGGGTGGTTCAGGATATATGCTTTGGCATGGATGTTCAGGGTTTGTTTTCTCTTGTGGATCAACTTGCTGCAAGAGTACAGAGTATCCAGGACTATGTTGTCCAGACTCCGGCTTTAGAGCCTAGAATTCCTACTCCTGATTTGTTTTTTGGGGACAGATCCAAGTTTTTGAAGTTTAAAAATAACTGCAGATTGTTTTTTGCTTTGAAACCCCGTTCTTCTGGTGATCCCATTCAGCAAGTAAAAATCATCATATCCTTGCTGCGTGGTGACCCTCAAGACTGGGCTTTTTCTCTTGAAACAGGGGATCCGGCATTATTGAATGTTGATGCATTTTTTCAAGCGCTCGGATTATTGTATGACGAACCTAATTCTGTGGATCATGCAGAAAAAACCCTGTTGGCCTTGTGTCAAGGTCAGGAAGCGGCAGAGTTATACTGCCAGAAATGTAGAAAATGGTCTGTGCTCACTAAATGGAATGAAGAGGCTCTGGCTGCTATTTTCAGAAAATGTATTTCTGAAGCCCTTAAAGATGTTATGGTGGGCTTTCCTACGCCTGCCGGTTTGAGCGAATCTATGTCTCTAGCCATTCAGATCGATCGGTGTCTGCGCGAGCGCAAAGCTGTGCACCATATGGCAGTATCCTCTGAGCAGAGTCCAGAACCTATGCAATGTGATAGGATTTTGACTAGAACAGAACGGCAGGAATTCAGACGTCAGAATAGGCTGTGTTTTTACTGTGGTGATTCTGCTCATGTTATCTCTGATTGCCCTAAGCGTACTAAGAGAGTCGCTAGGTCTGTTACCATTAGTACTATACAGCCTAAATTTCTCTTATCTGTGACCCTGATTTGCTCATTGTCGTCCTTTTCTGTCATGGCATTTGTGGATTCAGGCGCTGCCCTGAACTTAATGGACTTAGAATTCGCCAGGCGCTGTGGTTTTTCCTTGCAGCCTTTGCAGAGCCCTATTCCTTTGAGGGGTATTGATGCTACACCCTTGGCCAAGGATAAACCTCAGTACTGGACACAGATGACTATGTACATTGCTCCAGCACATCAGGAAGATTGCCGTTTTCTGGTGTTGCATAACCTGCATGATGTTGTTGTACTGGGTTTTCCATGGTTACAGGAACATAATCCGGTGCTGGATTGGAAAACTATGTCGGTGACTAGTTGGGGTTGTCAAGGGGTACATAGTGACGTTCCTTTGATGTCAATTTCTTCTTCCCCCCTCTTCTGAGGTCCCTGAGTTTTTGTCGGATTTCCAGGATGTATTTGATGAGCCCAAGTCCAGTTCCCTTCCTCCGCACAGGGACTGTGATTGTGCTATTAACTTGATTCCTGGTTGCAGCTTCCCTAAGGGCCGACTTTTCAATCTGTCTGTGCCAGAGCATGCCGCCAAGCGGAGTTATGTTAAGAGTCTTTGGAGAAGGGGCATATTCGGCCCTCTTCGTCACCATTGGGAGCGGGTTTCTTTTTTGTTGCTAAGAAGGATGGCTCCTTGAGACCCTGTATTGATTATCGTCTTCTTAATAAGATCACGGTCAAATTCCAATACCCCTTGCCTTTGCTTACTGATTTGTTTGCTCAGATTAAGGGGGCTAGTTGGTTTATTAAGATTGACCTCCGAGGGGCATATAATCTTGTTCGTATTAAACAGGGTGACGAATGGAAAACTGCATTTAATACGCCCGAAGGCCATTTTGAATATCTTGTGATGCCATTCGGGCTCTCTAATGCTCCATCTGTGTTCCAGTCTTTCATGCATGATATTTTCTGCAATTATCTTGATAAATTCATGGTCGTATATTTGGATGATATTTTGATTTTTTCTGATGATTGGGAGTCTCATGTGAAGCAGGTCAGGATGGTGTTCCAGATCCTTCGTGATAATGCTTTGTTTGTGAAGGGGTCTAAAGGTACCTTCACACATAACGATATTGTTAACGATATCGTTGCTATTTGTGACGTAGCAACGATATCGTTAATGAAATCGTTATGTGTGACAGCTACCAACGATCAGGCCCCTGCTGGGAGATCGTTGGTCGCTGAAGAAAGTCCAGAACTTTATTTCGTCGCTGGACTCCTGCTGACATCGCTGGATCGGCGTGTGTGACACCGATCCAGCGATGTCTTCACTGGTAACCAGGGTAAACATCGGGTAACTAAGCGCAGGGCCGCGCTTAGTAACCCGATGTTTACCCTGGTTACCATGCTAAAAGTAAAAAAAAACAAACACTAGATACTTACCTACAGCCGTCTGTCCTCCAGCGCTGTGCTCTGCACTCCTCCTGTACTGGCTGTGAGCCGGAAAGCAGAGCGGTGACGTCACCGCTCTGCTTTCCGGCTCCCAGACAGTACAGGAGGAGTGCAGAGAAGCAGAGCGCAGCGCTGGAGGACAGACAGCGGTAGGTAAGTATCTAGTGTTTGTTTTTTTTTACTTTTAGCATGGTAACCAGGGTAAACATCGGGTTACTAAGCGCGGCCCTGCGCTTAGTTACCCGATGTTTACCCTGGTTACCGGCATCGTTGGTCGCTGGAGAGCGGTCTGTGTGACAGCTCTCCAGCGACCAAACAGCGACGCTGCAGCGATCCGGATCGTTGTCGGTATCGCTGCAGCGTCGCTTAATGTGAAGGGGCCTTAAGTGCCTATTCGGAGTTCAGAAGGTCTCTTTTTTGGGTTTTATTTTTTCTCCCTCGTCTATAGAAATGGATCCTGTTAAGGTCCAAGCTATTCATGACTGGATCCAACCCACATCTGTGAAGGGCCTTCAAAAAATTTTGGGCTTTGCTAATTTCTATCACCGTTTCATTGCCAACTTTTCCAGTGTGGTTAAGCCCCTTACTGATTTGACGAAGAAAGGTGCTGATGTGACGAATTGGTCCTCTGAGGCTGTTGAGGCCTTTCAGGAGCTTAAACGCCGATTTACTTCTGCCCCTGTGTTGCGTCAGCCGGATGTTTCTCTTCCTTTTCAGGTTGAGGTCGACGCTTCTGAGATTGGGGCAGGGGCCGTTTTGTCTCAGAGGGAGTCTGATGGTTCTTTGATGAAACCGTGTGCTTTTTTTTCCAGAAAGTTTTCGCCTGCGGAACGCAATTATGATGTCGGCAATCGGGAGTTGTTGGCTATTAAGTGGGCGTTTGAGGAGTGACGACATTGGCTTGAGGGAGCTAAACACCGCGTTGTGGTCCTGACCGATCATAAGAATCTGATTTACCTCGAGTCGGCCAAGCGGCTGAATCCTAGACAGGCTCGATGGTCCCTGTTTTTCTCCCGTTTTGATTTTGTGGTCTCGTATCTTCCGGGATCTAAGAATGTTAAGGCTGATGCCCTCTCTAGGAGTTTTTCGCCTGATTCTCCTGGAGTCCTTGAGCCGGTTGGCATTCTTAAGGAGGGGGTGATTCTTTCTGTTATCTCCCCTGATTTGCGGCGGGTGCTTCGGGAATTTCAGGCTGATAGGCCTGACCGCTGTCCAGTGGGGAAGCTGTTTGTTCCTGATAGATGGACAAGTAAGGTTATTTCTGAGGTTCATTGTTCAGTGTTGGCTGGTCATCCTGGTATTTTTGGTACCAGAGATTTGGTTGCTAGGTCCTTTTGGTGGCCTTCCTTGTCGCGCGATGTGCGTGCTTTTGTGCAGTCCTGTGGGACTTGCGCCTGGGCCAAGCCTTGCTGTTCCCGCGCTAGTGGGTTGCTTTTGCCTTTGCCGGTCCCTGAGAGGCCCTGGACGCATATTTCCATGGATTTTATTTCAGATCTTCCTGTTTCCCAGAAGATGTCTGTTATCTGGGTTGTTTGTGACCGGTTCTCTAAAATGGTCCATCTGGTACCTTTGCCTAAGTTGCCTTCCTCCTCAGATCTGGTTCCATTATTTTTTCAGCATGTGGTTCGTTTGCATGGCATTCCGGAGAATCTTGTCTCTGACAGAGGTTCTCAGTTTGTCTCTAGATTTTGGCGGGCCTTTTGTGCTAGGATGGGCATTGATTTGTCTTTTTCTTCGGCATTTCATCCTCAGACTAATGGCCAAACTGAGCGAACTAATCAGACCTTGGAGACCTATTTGAGATGCTTTGTGTCTGCTGATCAGGATGATTGGGTGTCTTTCTTGCCGTTGGCCGAGTTTGCCCTTAATAATCGGGCTAGTTCGGCTACTTTTGTTTCACCTTTCTTTTGTAATTTTGGTTTTCATCCTCGTTTTTCTTCTGGGCAGGTTGAGCCTTCTGATTGTCCTGGTGTTGATTCTGTGGTGGACAGGCTGCAGCAGATTTGGACTCATGTGGTGGACAATTTGACGTTGTCTCAGGAAAGGGCTCAACGTTTTGCTAACCGCCGTCGGTGTGTTGGTCCCCGGCTTCGTGTGGGGGATTTGGTTTGGTTGTCTTCTCGTCATGTTCCTATGAAGGTTTCTTCCCCTAAGTTTAAGCCTCGGTTTATTGGTCCTTATAAAATTTCTGAAATTATTAATCCAGTGTCTTTTCGTTTGGCTCTTCCAGCCTCTTTTGCCATTCATAATGTTTTCCATAGATCTTTGTTGGTTGAGGGAGAGTTGGAATATGAGGTTGAGAAGATTTTGGATTCTCGTTTTTCGAGGCGGAGGCTTCAGTATCTTGTCAAGTGGAAGGGTTATGGCCAGGAGGATAATTCTTGGGTTGTGGCCTCCGATGTCCATGCCACCGATTTGGTTCATGCTTTTCATTTGGCTCGTCCTGATCGGCCTGGGGGCTCTGGTGAGGGTTAGGTGACCCCTCCTCAAGTGGGGGGTACTGTTGTGAATTCCGCTCTTTGGCTCCCTCCGGTGGTTGTAAGTGGCACTTTTGTGAGTTCTGCTCTTGGGCTCCCTCTTGTGGTTTCAAGTGGTATGGCTGCTCCTTGGAGTTAGCTGTCATCAGCTGCCTCCACTTATCGTCTCTTCTGCTCGGCTATTTAGGCCTGGCTGTTCCTTCAGCCAGTGCCACTTGTAAATGGTTCCTGGTTGGATTCACATCTCTTTGGATTTCCCTGTTATCCTGACCAGTTCAGCAAAGCTAAGTTTTTGCTTGCGCTTTTCTGTTCACAGATTGTGGACTTATCCGTTCGGTGCTTTCTATGTTTGTCCAGCGTTATCAGTATGAATTAATTCTGTCTTGCTGGAAGCTCTGGGAAGCAGATTTACCCTCCACACCTTTAGTCAGGTGTGGAAATTTTTTGTAAACTCTGCGTGGATTTTTGTAGTGTTTTATACTGACCGCACAGTATTCCATCCTGTCCTATCTATCAAGCTAGACTGGCCTCCTGTGCTCATCCTGGTTTCATTCTGTGTATGTCTTTTCCCTCTCCACTCACAGTCATTATTTGTGGGGGGCTAATCTATCCTTTGGGGATTTTCTCTGAGGCAAGATAGTTTTCCTGCTTCTGTCTTTAGGGGTAGTTAGCTCTTAGGCTGTGACGAGATGCCTAGGGAGAGTTAGGAGCATTCCACGGCTACTTCTAGTCTTGTGTTGAGCTTAGGGACTGCGGTCAGTACAGTTACCACTTCCTTCAGAGCTCGTTCCATGTTGCTCCTAGACCACCGCATCATAACAGGAATGATCTCACCAGTCTCTTGTCCACTGGCAAAGGTACATCCCCTCAATCCCCATTGAAACCTGATTTACCAGCTTTCTGCAACTGGAGGAGGGGGCTTCATGTAGGACACATGGCAGAAATTCAACAACTGGGGGATGGGCCCCTGAACACATGTGGGGGAATTATATATATCTGATTGAAACCATATCAATAGCTCTATAATTCGTATTAATTAATTAGAGTGGTGAAATCATTTAAAATATATAACATACTAAACACCATTAAAAATGCAGAGCTGGTGAAACAATTAATGGAGACTTTAATGTTACCAGTCCAGGTTGGCATAATCAAGGTGAAAGCACAAACAAACTGTGACTCCGTGGAGGTAGAGGGCAACAGAAGGGCGGACGAGGCTGCTAAAGTAGCAGCAAGGTGGCCTAGGGAGCAGTGGACGGTTACGAGGAGTCATCGTATTCCAGCTACACTGAGCCTAGATGTCCTGAAATCCCTCCAGGTGCCCAAACAGAGAGGGAACACTGGGGGAGAATGGGAGCTGAGCTGAACTCAAAAGGAGTATGGGAGAATAAGAATAAATTGTATATACCAAGGTCCCTGTTCCCAATCATGGCGCAAGCAACACACGGCCCCACTCACACCTCCAAAATGTCACATGTGTACTATGGTAAATGCCTTCTGGATCGCTCTTGGTTTCTGTTACGCAGCCGTCAAACTCGTACAGTCATGCCTCATATGTGCACAGCACAACCCAGGTAAAACAATAAAAGTCCCTAAGAAAGCGACACCTAGGCCTCTCTACCCATTTCAGAGACTGCAGACTGACTACATACAGCTACCCAAGGAAGGAGTGTATGAAAATGTCCTAGTATGTGTAGATCTCTTCTCTGGTTGCCTGGAGGCCTATCCGGTAAAATGTGCAAATGCTAAAACGACTGCAGACAAACTGATGAAAGAACTAGTCTGCAGGTATGGTGTCCCATACACACTTCACGGGAGAAATAATGAGGGAAGTCATGCAGGCCCTGGGAGTACAGCAAGCATTTCATTCACCCTATAGACCACAAAGTAGTGGGGAAGTGGAAAGACTTAAACTGAAAATTCAAAGGCCATGGCAGACACAGGAAAGAGCTGGGTAGAGTGCTTGTCTCTTGCACTCTTTTCAGTCAGACACACTTCAAATAGAAAGAAAGGCTTGTCTCCTTTTGAAGTCCTGTTTGGTAGTGCACCAAAGACTGGTCTGTACTTACCACAGGTACTACAAATGCAACACGGTGCTATGACAGCTTATGTCCAGGCCTTGCAGAAAAGACTTAATGTGGTGCATAAACATGTGTTCTCATCCATTCCAGATCCTAATGCCAGTGCAGACATATATCAGCTGAATCCAGGTGATTGGGTGGTCATACACAGACACGTGAATAGGAGCCTGGACCCACGATTTGACAGCCCCTTCCAAGTCCAGCTGACCACATTCACCTCAGTGAAACTTGAGGGAAAACCCACCTGGATCCATGCCAGTCACTGCAAAAAGATCTTTTCACCAGCAGAATGACTGTTCTCCTAATCACCTTGCTGGCAGTAGCAAGATTATTGCACTCTGCAGAGACACTGGATAAACTTTTTAAATATTGACAGGGACAAAAAACTTATTCAACATCATGCTCTTCTTATAAAGGACATGGAAGGACAAAAACTGTTGGATCTGTACACACAGCCCAGTATCTGCAAGGACTATGCTGTACTTAGCCTTACCCCTGGAGCCAAGGAAGGCGTTAACACCACACTGCATATACAATGAGACTTGGACTCAGATTTTCTAGGTTCCTTGAGGTTCCTAATGAGACTAATACAGTACAGAGACTCCTTTTTAAATCCAGCCAATTGGTTTGGTGGACTAGCGGGATGGATTTTTTGGCTTTTTACCGACTTGCATGCAATTTTTATTGTTTTGTTTTATTGTTTTATGTAGCTGTAAAAGCATTATTATATGCATTACATAAGATATTGAATAGTGTATGTTTAAGTAAGGCTGTGCAATCCATACTGTTTCATAGACCCCAGATAACCACTTCTGATGGGGTAATTGAGTGTCCACACTGAGGGTGGATGGGCGAAGCAGGTAGAAAGCCCCCTTATGGGTATTAGACCCATGAGACAGTAGCTCCTTTGTGGACATCAACTGAGCCTGTAGCAGAGGTTATACCATTTACAAAAGGGGGACATTGATATAGAAGGTCCAGAAAAAAAGAGAAGAAAGCAGATGCACTCACCAGATGCAGTTACATCAGAATATGCTGAGTACTAGGGCTTTAGAACATAAACTGACCAATCTTTCCGAAAGGGAAGTAAGACTTTTTTGGACGAACAATTCGTTACAATCATATGTTGATAATCAGAGAGTCCCGAGAGGCTTGCGGGTATGGAAAGACATCTCACATCACAGTAATGATGCGTCTTTTAAAAATGAGTGGGAGAAGATAATGCTTAAATGCTCCCAAGACTTGTTGGAATTGGTACTAAAATCCAATATAAACAGTTATGATTTGTTGAATGCAGATATATTGAAAACTCAAACTGAGCTACAAAGTAGGTTGACGGACAGCCAGTGGGCTGCCTTAAATAAAAAACTGGATTCAAGATTAATCATCATACAAGCAGAAACGAAACAACGTAAAAGAGACAAATTTTTGCGTGATAAAGGTGACTATGAGACTGGTAATATTTTTTCTTGGAACAGAATGCCAAAAGACAATCAGTCTGCGTTTTTTCAGAATAAAAGATCAAAACAAAGGAAACGCTACTCCCATCAGAAAAGAAAATTTAATCAGCAAGGTGGGAGAGAATATCTAACGACTGAGTCGGATTCCAGTTTGAGCGAGGGTCCTTCTACTAATGCGGGTTCATCAGAGGAGACGCACTTGGATACCCAACGCTCCGCTACTGTCCCTTTAGGAGAAAGACACGGAGGGGCAAGCGCAGACACAAGCTCGATGTGGCAGCGCAAAAGGAAATTTGTTTCATGGAGACAAGAACGACTGTAACTGTTCCCCAAGAGGATTGCGTCGTGAATTTGACACAGCGCAGCCTCAATTCTGATCAATTAACGTTGTTGGCTAAAGGCTTGAATTTTTGTGTCCCAGATTCTTTTGATTTTGTTTCCTTTCAGGTGGACTTGTTCAAAGCGACTAGAAAGATGCATTTATATAAGTTTTTTCATTGTAACCCGACTGTCCCTAGAGTTTTGGAAGGAGAACGCCCCTGCAGTGTGGGGCCTTTGGGGTTTATGGCTAATGCCCAAGGGGGATCTTTGGCAGATTTGCAGGATGATGCAGCACGTCTACTTAGCCTTACCAGTGAGAGACCCGTTGAAGTGATTGTGAGTTCGGAGGAATATGGTCCCTTTTTGGGAGGAGTTCCCTCTACTTTTTTACCACCTGTCTCCCCTGGCAACATGATTGATTTATTTGAAACTTTGGTCCTTAAAGATATGGAGGCGCTTTTGTATAAAAGGGCTGCCCCCAATCTGACTGGCAATGAAACTAAAGCTCTGAAGGAGATAGCCAAATGGACCGATGTCATTATACGCCCCGCTGACAAAGGGGGTCGTACGGTCTTGTTGCCAAGGGAATCATATATAGCGGAGGCTAATCGACAATTGTCAGACACTTCGGTTTATGTAAAGTTGCAGGGTGATCCCACCCACAAATTTAAGGGAGAACTATGCTCTTTTCTCAGGAAGGCTGTAGAGAATGGGGTAATTCCACAGAGAAAGGCAGAGAGACTACTTCCCAGCTTTCCAATACGACCACACTGGTATTATCTGCCAAAGATTCACAAGTCTATTATCGCTCCCCCCGGGAGACCTATTGTTTCGGGGGTGGGCTCCCTCACTGAGCCTCTTTCACAATACATTGATTGGCTGTTGCGTCCGTTGCTTGTTAAAGTGCCGTCCTATATCAGGGACACAAATTCCTTCCTCCATCATATTCAGGATTTTGTTTGGCAGCCGGGGTTCTCCATGGCTTCTATCGATGTGGTCAGTCTGTACACAAATATACCTCAAAATTTAGGCGTAGAGACTATCAGACGTATTTTGAATACTACTGATAAAAGCCAGGAGTATATTAATTTTGTGTGCGGGGGATTGGATTTCATCCTAACCCATAACGCTTTTACCTTTTTGGACACCTGGTACAGGCAGACCACCGGGACTGCCATGGGGACCCCGGCTGCATGTACTTTCGCCAATTTATTTATGGCAGTATTTGAGGAGGATTATATCTATTCCACTTCTAATGTTTTTTTGAAACATATCAAGTTGCTTTTGAGGTTTGTGGATGATCTGTTCTTGATATGGGACGGCACTGAGACGGACTTCCAACTCTTTGTAAATTACCTCAATGACAGTAATGTGATGGGGATGTCCTTCACATATAAATTTGGGGGCTTGGCGTTGGAATTTTTGGACGTATGGGTGGAGGTGATTGAAGGGAAGGTGTGTACCTCCATATTTCGTAAGCCCACTGCGGTAAATTCCATCTTACATTTTGACAGTTTCCACCCTCACCACACAAAAAAATCCTTACCGTATAGTCAGTTATTAAGGACACGTCGGGTAAATAATACTCAAGAGGGCTTCAGGCGACAGTCGGGGGAGCTGTGTGAGAGACTCCGCAAAAGAGGATACCCGGAGGACCTGTTAAAACTGACATTAGATCGAGTTGAAGCAACAGGTTCAGGATTAGTAAAAAATTCTGCTAGTGCAGTATCACAGCGTTTTTCTTTCTGCTTTCAATACGGTCCCTTAGATAGGGAAATTAGAGCTACTCTCCGTAGGCACTGGCATGTCTTGGAGAGGGACAGAGAATTGACGAGTAGAACGGCAGGAGGACCTTTAGTGTCAAATAGGCGGGGAGCCCGTATTAGGGACGTCCTCGTACGTAATCGAGTCACAAAAGATAGATCTAATTGGTTAGAGCGAGCGATTCCAACAGGTAATCACCGGTGCGGACAGTGTCAGTACTGCCGGTATCATGTATTGGGTCAGACCCTGCATATTGGACCAGTGATACATCAGGTCCGACAATTCATTTCCTGTAAAACAGAGTTCGTAGTATACGTTGTCTTTTGTCCTTGTGGATGATTCTATATAGGTAAAACCATCCGTAGATTATATGTGCGGTTTAGAGAGCACTTTAAATCTGTTACCACCGGCAAAGGTGTTCCTAGACTAATTAACCATATAAACGAAAATCATGATGGCAATCCGGAGGTTTTAACCTTTGCAGGCATTGAAAAAATTGTTTTACCAGCACAGGGGGGCGATCTCCATAAGATTCTCCTAAGACAGGAGGCGAAATGGATTTTGCGAACAAGAGCGACTGGCCCCGCCGGCCTGAATGATAGAGTTGATATGGCGGTATTTTTGTAGCTCGGATATATATACATATATACCTTTTTTCGTTCTGTCTCCTCCTTTTCATTTTTTCGTTTTGTTCCATCTGATCCCTTGTGGATGTAATAGAGTTATATGTTTCTATCATACTGTTTGGATAATCAACACTAAAATGTGTATTGATGTTGCTCCCCCTGTTATACATATCGTGGAAATTCGTGATATAATTACGATGTTATATGTCAACATTTCATATTGATTGGAAGTCAAGATTATATGTTTCTCTTCTTTTTGGCAGTACTATGCATTTGTTTTTAATTGTAATTGCTTTTAATGTACCTGTGCACTTTTTCTGGTGTCAGGCGGGTTAATGAGGCAGGTGTAGTTCGCATGTGTTTGCCTACTTAGCCTAGCGTCATTTCCCGTCTGACTATGGACCCGTAGAAGCGCTCTCAGGCAGCGCGAAACGGCCGTCGTCTTACCTGTCGCACTCTCCCTGTCCACTTCCCTCTACCCCGTGCCGTGAATTATGTGCCGGCTGGCACTGAAATAAAGGACGCTTTGTAACTGCATCTGGTGAGTGCATCTGCTTTCTTCTCTTTTTTTCTGGATTGTCATGGACTATTTTTCTGCAGATTGCACCGCCCGATTCATTTCTTAGACTGCTACACACCTCGTTGGTGTGTCACTGGTTTTCTCTATTTTTTAGAGCTGTGCCGCTCTCTCTTTCTCTTTTTGGTCGTTATATTGATATAGAAGGGTTAATGTTTTGCCTTTAATTGCCTTTTGCATTTAATTGCTAGAATGTGTTTAGAATTTGTTCTTATGATGCAGTAGTCTTGTAGTCTACGATTCAAGGATTTTATACTTCTTATCTTACATGTTTTCAATAGTCAGCAAACAGCATGTTCTGGGTACGTGGGAAATAAAGGTCAGCATGATGGGGGAGGGCTACATGAATTACATTGAAAGTTACATTTGTTGTAAATGGTATAAAATACTGCCTCTAGCTTCATTACATCAGATAAAGTGACTTTGCTCACAGCATGTGTGCAGTTTACTTTTTCTCCAAGCATGCTTGTCAATGAAGGGCATAACCTCCTGATTTGGCCTCACTGGTGATCTGGCATGTCTGACATTGGGTGAGAACGCAAACAGCTACAACAGCCCCATACTGCGCAGTCCAGCCAGATGAATACCTCTGGTCTTGATCAGTTGCCTCCTCTCTGGGTGCAAACACCATCTTCCTTACCTGCTTCATGAGGATGTCGCGTCCTACGTCATTCACAGTGTCACCCAATCTTGCTCCTGTGCAGGTGTACTCTTATCCACCCTGTCGAGAGCAGGGCAAAGTACTGTAATGCATACACAATGGGAGCGGCCAAGAGCATCGATGACCCAAAAGCCGATGCATGTATATTGCAGCAGTTTGCTCTGTCCTCAGCAGAGCAGAGAAAAGAGTGCCTGCACAGGAGCGTAATAGGGGACACTGTGTGAATGACATAAGAATCATCATTCACATAAAGCAGGGAAGCTGGACAGCGTTTGTGAATAGAGAGTAGGTGCTGAATCAAGATGAGAGTCACCCATCAGACCGTAACGCAATGCATGGATGCACAGTAAAAAGTATTTTGAAGCTATGAAGAGTGGGTTGGAGACTGACACATATCTTTCTAGAATACTATAAAACAGGTGTGTAGCAATGCTACTCACTTGGAAGAGATTTGAGCTATCACAGGAACAGTTTCTCTTGAAAAGTCCAGCTGGTTTATTTTAGTCCTCATAAACCACATCACAGAAAAACTGAAATACAGCCCTTGTCCAGCACAAAGTCAAACATAAATCAAAAATTGCATACAATAGATCTGGTTTTCTTGCTTTGGTTAAAGTCCAGCTTCTTAGTCCTTTAGCAAAACCATACAATCCAGGAGTTCATGAAGAAAAAAACAAGAAAAAGATTGGAGCGCACTTACCCAGGTAAAATAGTCACCACTTTATTAGGACTTTGTACAAAAAGCAGGGAAGGAGGTGGACAAAGATCGGACGACGGCCGTTTCGTGCAAAATGGCACTTCAACGGGTCTGACATTGATTCAATTTTTTGCCCTAATAGATAGTATCGCAATGTATCCATCGCCCACATTATGGCCAAGTATTCCTTTTCTACAATAAAATAATTTCTCACATGCTGACAGTTTCCTACTTAGGTAGAGAACAAGGTGCTCCTCTCTGTGTATTTTCTGAGAGAAAACTCTCCTAATCTGACTTGTGAGGCGTCTGTCTGGAGTACAAATTCCTTTTTAAAGTCGGGGCTATCAGGACCAGCTGCTTACACAGAGCTACTTTCAGTTTTTGAAAGGCCGTCTCTGCCTCCGAAGTCCATTTGCCCATGACTGATTTTGTTTCCTTAAAGAGGTTGTTCAGGGGTGCAGCCACCATGGCAAAATTTGAAATAAACTTCCTGTAGTTCCCCACGATTTCCAGAAAGGACGTAACTTTGTTTTTTTAGACAGTTTTGGATTGCATCCACTTTATTGGTCTGGGGTTTGATTTTGCCTCTACATACTACATATCTACGGTATTTTGCTTCCCCTTTCCCCACAGCACATTTTTTTGATTTATAGAGAATCCCGTCTTTTTGAGAGCATCAAACACCACCTGTCCTTTTCCCAGGTGACTTCCCGAATCTGAACTATAGATTACGATATCGTCCAGGTATGCCGCAGTGTAATTCTTATGGGGTATGAGGATCCAGTTCATAGTCCTCTGGAAGGTGGCTGGAGCTCCCTGCAGTCCGAACGGCAGCCGGATATGTTGGAAGTACCCATCAGGCTGAAGAAAGCTGTCTTTTCCTTGGCTTCTTATGATGTGGAGATTTGTCAATATCCCTTTGTTAGATCCAAGCTGGTTATATAGTTTGCTGATCCAAGTCTCTCAATCAGCTCATCGGCACAAAGCATCGGATATACATATAACTTGGAGACTTCAGTCAGCTTCCAATAATCATTACAGAATCTCCATTTGCCATCCGGTTTTGAAACAAGGACAGTTGGGGTAGACCACCTGCTCTTAGTTTTCTCAATGACTCCAAGATTCAGCATCCACTTCCTTGGAGATCAGTTTTCACCGGGCCTAAGGAATTCGGTAGCGCTACAAGTTCACCTGCACATGGTGTTCCATGAGAACCCCATGTTCTATGACATCTGAGCACATCTGAGAACAGGTCCCAATTCTGCTGCAGCAATTCCTGACACTGTTGTTTTTTGGGCTTCTCAGTTACAGTGACATCTTCAATGTCCCCTTCTGGCTTAACCAGCAAATATTGACTTTCAACGGCGGTCCCTATCTTGCCATGTCTTGATAAGATTGCCGTCGTAGACCTGGTACAGATTTTGTCTTCCTGGTTGATTAACCTTTTAGTTTACCTCACCCAGCTTTTCTACCACCTAATAGGGGCATTGTCATTTGGCAATAAACTTACTCTCTACTGTGGGAATAAGCGCAGGGACTCGAACCCCAGGTCTGTTAAAAAAACAGACTGGAATTTGCCAAACTACATGTTGACAAGCCACGAAGCTTCTGGGAGAAAGTCCTATGGACAGATGAGACAAAAATTGAACTTCTTGGTAAGGCACATCAACTCTATGCTCACAGACAGAAGAATGGAGCATATCAAGAAAAGAACACTTTCCCTACTGTGAAACATAGAGGAGGCTCTGTTATATTCTCCGGTTCCTTTCCCAGTGTGAGAGATGGAGGGGATACTCATTTGTATCGCCTCATACTGAGAAAGGGCTGGATAAGAAGGGTCAAATTCATTTTCTCCATACACCTAAAGCAGGCTGCAAACAGCCGAAACACATTGTATATATAGTTTTTGTTTTCTATCAGTTTGAATAAAATTATTATCTACAAGCGACCTGAATTTCCTGCACCTTGATTTCTCTCGGTGGCAAAGACAGCGCCATTCCCTGGTTCTCATTTTTGGCATCCACTTTAGGATAGATATATGTTTATCCGAGAAATGTTTAGGTTTAGGCTGTGTTCACATCTGTGTTGGAAGCTCTGCTCAGAACCTTCATTGTTGATTAGCTATTTACCGGGGGAAAAAAAGCTCGGAATGATGACATTTTTTCTTACAGATAAAAAGCCCTTAAAAATACTTTTGTTAACATTTATTCTGATCATTTCAAATTTTCCCATTTCTGTTCGCTGCCCAATTAGTTTGCACATTTCACCAAGTTTTACACTTCTACACATTTTTTTAAATTAATATATCAATATCATATATGTCATCACGCTCATCGTTCCATGTCCCATTAGGGCTTACAATCTAAATTCCAAATTATCGCATCAGTATGTTTTCTTGATGAGTGGAAATTTGGAAATTCATAGTAATTCCTGGCTGTAATAAAGTCCTTAATTACGATAATAATAAAAAAAATATAACAAACAAAAAAACTAAACATTTATTTCATATGACCGAGCCCTTTTGGGCAATTTATGTAAAATTGAAAAAGTGTAATTCCCTCATCCCTTGCCCATCAGATCAACTGTAATCCATGAAGAGATCTCACACTTCATTATCACGTAATAATAACTAATTAATTCAGGAGGATCAGTACATGTCAAACAGATTAATACACTGTGTACGCAGCAGATTAATGGAGCGCAGTGATGTCCCTTAGAAAAACAGTATCCTCCCGCCCGCCCTTATAAATACAGCATTAGTGAACAGATGGTTTTTTGAGTTGGGGAGTGTTTGATAGAAGTAATAACTTAATATCTTGTACATTATATTAATACAATGAATTCTCCAATTAAACAGGATATATATATATATATATATATATATTTTTTTTTTTTATTATTATTATTTTAAATATACAGGTACTTCTCACAAAATTAGGTTGGCTTACCTTCCCTGCCTTCTGGACATCTGTCAAGTCAGCAGTCTTCCCCATGATTGTGGAGCTACTGAAACAGAATAAGGGACCATTTTAAACACTTTGCAGGTTTTTTTTGGAAATAAACACGTGAAATAGATCACTCTGTCTGTAATGACTCTATATAATATATAAGTTTCATTCTTTGTATTGAAAAACTAAAATAAACTACAGTAACTTTTTGATGAGTTTCTAAATTTGTGAGAAGTACCAGTATATCAGAAGCAGGGAACGTATAGCGAGTGCTCAGTAACTGGTGATTACTCGTGATCATATCATCCGATCCTGCAGTCATAACCCTTTTCCATCTGTCCCATATTTCCTAAAAGGAATTTGTCATCAGAAAATGACCCATTCTTTGTTTGGTCTTACAAGCATTTAAAAAAAAATATATTATTAAAAGTCAAAATTACTCATCTTGCCATTTTCACAATGACCTCCTAAGTCTTTTTTTTTTTAAACACTTATACTTCTTGTTTTTTTCAGGAAGAGTTTTCAGCAGGCTCCTTATCATCAGAGGCTGGATTATACTGACAAGAACACAGCTAATAACTCAGGATACAACGATCACAATAGGCGTTGTCACAGATGACCCTGATTGACTTTTGCACCCGCTCATTAGTGACAGCAGATGTTGTAGCGGTATCATTTTGCTGCAGAGTCCGGCATATGTCATACAGATACTTTCTGTGCTTCCTTTTATTTTGCACCTCTTTAGTGCAGCTCATAATCTACGTCTTCTGTGGCATGGGAAGTCTGGCTGGTGGCACCTTGTGATATCTTACCTCTTTACACCCCCGATCCCACCTGCCTCGCTCTTTCATAGTCCTCGCTTTGTAGTTGTTGTGTCACCAGCATTTCATCAGTAGTCTCATGACAGCGACGTCTCGGCCCGTGTAGGTGTCTACAGAACAAAGATTGCACAAGCAGACGTGAGACACTTTGTAGCAGGTCCAGTATGCGATGGTATCACAAAGCCGCATCTCATGTCCTAATGTTCTCTGCTTATCAATATGGTGATTTTATTTTATTTTTTAAAATTTTCCCCAATGTTTAAAAAGTCCATACAAGAAAAAATTACAACTACATAACAAGGCTTCAGTAGACTGAAATTCACCACCTGTCTCTACAGAGGTGCAGGCTCAGTCCTATAAATCCCCCATGCTTTACACTGCAGCTACACTACATTAACATTAAAATTACCTCCAAGGATCGGACTTTTTCCAGCACGTCCGACAGATGAGTGATTAGATTGGGGACAAGTTATCACCTTGATCACTTGGTAGTAACCCTCAAATCATTTCTGCTGAAAGAGACGCTAGGAAATCTTGATGCCATTAACCCTTCCTGTCCAGACCTTTTACTAATCTCTAACGACCCTGAATGATTACATGGACCCATCTCAGTAACATGACTGCAGCCCCTGATACATAGCCATATCACAGGTCAGCGGGCCCCGGCCCCATTACCGACCATATACCGGTACATCGTCTCTGGTTCTCAGGAGGCGGAAGGAGTCTTACACTATCATAATAAGACTCTTCCTCTTCCGCTTTGTCTCACTGTTTACATGCAGTAAATGATGGTAATATCTACAGTACCAGGAAAAGTGTCCGGATAATAGACCCCTGATGTATAAGCTGCCATCTAACATCCCCCCAGCCCATAGCTATCTAATTATCCAAGGCAGCACACCATATAGCGCTATGTGCCGCCTGGTATATACCTAGGACTAGGAGGCCTGCTCCTCTGCTGTGCTGCTGCTTTAGTCTTCTTCTATTTTATCTCATTATCCAGCTATATCTATAGATATCTCCAGGTTTTATTTATATCTATGTATTCAGCCACTCACTTCATATCTATTTAGTTTGTCTGTCTTTATATTTATGAATCTATCCAAAATATCAATCATTAAACCTATCTCATATCTACACTCTCCAATGACCCAACCCACATCTATCTATCTAAAGATTAAAAATTGGAACAGCACTTTACCAATAGGTGGGTGCACGCCTCCCACACAAAATATCCAAGACTTACCGCAATCCAGACATGGGAAGAAATGCAGGCAGCACTCCATAGCTTAAAGGTGAAACAATGTGGTTTTATTTCAACCTCACATGCTGTGACAACGTTTCGGCTCAAATGAGGGCTTGAAAAAGGCTCATTTGAGCCGGAACGTTGCTACAGCATGTGAGTTTGAAATAAAACCACATTTTTTTCACCTTTAAGCTATGGAGTGCTGCCTGCATTTTTCCCCATATCTATTATCTATCTATTATATATCTATCTATTTACAGTTGTGGGCAAAAGTATTGACACACCTGCAATTCTGTCAGATAATACTCAGTTTCTTCCTGAAAATGATTGCAAACACAAATTCTTTGGTATTATTATCTTCATTTAATTTGTCTTAAATGAAAAACACAAAAAGAATTGTCCTAAAGTCAAATTGGATATAATTCCACACCAAACATAAAAAAGGGGGTGGCCAAAAGTATTGGCACTTTTAGAAAAATCATGTGATGCTTCTCTAATTTGTGTAATTAACAGCACCTGTAACTTGCCTGTGGCACCTAACAGGTGTTGGCAATAACTAAATCACACTTGCAGCCAGTTGACATGGATTAAAGTTGACTCAACCTCTGTCCTGTGTCCTTGTGTGTACCACATTGAGCATGGAGAAAAGAAAGAAGACCAAAGAACTGTCTGAGGATTTGAGAAACCAAATTGTGAGGAATCATGAGCAATCTCAAGGCTACAAGTCCATCTCCAAAGACCTGAATGTTCCTGTGTCTACCGTGCGTATTGTCATCAAGAAGTTTAAAGCCCATGGCACTGTGGCTAACCTCCCTAGATGTGGACAGAAAAGAACAATTGACAAGAGATTTCAATGCAAGATTGTGCGGATGGTGGATAAAGAACCTCAACTAACATCCAATCAAGTTCAAGCTGCCCTGCAGTCCGAGGGTATAACAGTGTCAACCCATACTATACGTCGGCGTTTGAATGAAAAGGGACTGTATGGTAGGAGACCCAGGAAGACCCCACTTCTTACCCCGAGACATAAAAAAGCCAGGCTGGAGTTTGCCAAAACTTACCTGAGAAAGCCTAAAACGTTTTGGAAGAACGTTCCCTGGTCAGATGAGACAAAAGTAGAGCTTTTTAGGCAAAGGCATCAACAAGGAGATTACAGGTGAAAAAAGAGTAATTCAAAGAAAAGAACACGGTCCCTACAGTCAAACATGGCGGAGGTTCCCTGATGTTTTGGGGTTACTTTGCTGCCTCTGGCACTGGACTGCTTGACCGTGTGCATGGCATTATGAAGTCTGAAGACTACCAACAAATTTTGCAGCATAATGTAGGGCCCAGTGTGAGAAAGCTGGGTCTCCCTCAGAGGTCATGGGTCTTCCAGCAGGACAATGACCCAAAACACACTTCAAAAAGCACTAGAAAATGGTTTGAGAGAAAGCACTGGAGACTTCTAAGGTGGCCAGCAATGAGTCCAGACCTGAATCCCATAGAACACCTGTGGAGAGATCTAAAAATGGCAGTTTGGAGAAGGCACCCTTCAAATATCAGGGACCTGGAGAAGTTTGCCACAGAAGAATGGTCTAAAATTCCAGCAGAGCATTGTAAGAAACTCATTGATGGTTACCGAGAGCGGTTGATCGCAGTTATTTTGGCTAAAGGTTGTGCAACCAAGTATTAGGCTGAGGGTGCCAATACTTTTGTCTGGCCCATTTTTGGAGTTTTGTGTGAAATGATCAATGTTTTGCTTTTTGCTTCATTCTCTTTTATGTTTTTTTTTTCATTTAAGACAAATTAAATGAAGATAATGATACCAAAGAATTTGTGATTGCAATCATTTTCAGAAAGAAACCGAGTATTATCTGACAGAATTGCAGGGGTGTCAATACTTTTGGCCACAACTGTATCTATCTATCTATTATCTATCTACAGTGCCTTGTGAAAGTATTCGGCTCCCTGGAACTTTTCAACCTTTTACCACATATCAAGCTTCAAACATAAAGATACCAAATGTAAATTTTAGGTGAAGAATCAACAAGTGGAACACAATTGTGAAGTTGAACGAAATTTATTGGTTATTTTAAATTTTTGTGGATATTCAAAAACTGAAAAGTGGGACGTGCAATATTATTCGGCCCCTGTAACTTAATACTTTGTTGCGCCACCTTTTGCTGCGATTACAAGTCGCTTGGGGTCTGTTTCTATCAGTTTTGCACATCCAGAGACTGAAATTCTTGCCCATTCTTCCTTGGCAAACAGCTCAAGCTCAGTGAGGTTTGATGGAGATCGTTTGTGAACAGCAGTTTTCCGCTCTTTCCACAGATTCTCAATTGGATTGAGGTCTGGCCCTTGACTAGGCCATTCTAACACCTGGATACGTTTATTTGTGAACCATTCCATTGTAGATTTTGCTTTATGTTTGGGATCATTGTCTTGTTGGAAGACAAATCTCCGTCCCAGCCTCAGGTCTTTCGCAGACTCCAACAAGTTTTCTTCAAGAATGGTCCTGTATTTGGCTCCATCCATCTTCCCATCAATTTTATCCATCTTCCCTGTCCCTGCTGAAGAAAAGCAGGCCCAAACCATGATGCTGCCACCACCATGTTTGACAGTGGGGATGGTGTGTTCAGGGTGATGAGCTGTGTTGCCTTTACGCCAAACATATCATTTGGCATTGTTGCCAAAAAGTTCGATTTTGGTTTCCTCTGACCAGAGCACCTTCTTCCACATGTTTGGTGTGTCTCCCAGGTGGCTTGTTGCAAACTTTAAACAACACTTTTTATGGCTATCTTTGAGAAATGGCTTTCTTCTTGCCACTCTTCCATAAAGGCCAGATCTGTGCAGTGTACGACTGCTTGTTGTCCTATGGACAGACTGTCCTACCTCAGCTGTAGATCTCTGCAGTTCATCCAGAGTGATCATGGGCCTCTTGGCTGCATCTCTGATCAGTCTTCTTCTTGTTTGAGATGAAAGTTTAGAGGGACGGCCGGGTCTTGGTAGATTTGCAGTGGTATGATACTCCTTCCATTTCAATATGATCACTAGCACGGTGCTCCTGAGGATGTTTAAAGTTTTGAAATCATTTTGTATCCAAATCTGGCTTTAAATTTCTCCACGGACCTGCCTGTTGTGTTCCTTGGTCTTCATGATGCTCTCTGTGCTTCAGACAGAACCCTGAGACTATCACAAAGCAGGTGCATTTATACGGAGACTTGATTACACACACAGGTGGATTATATTTATCATCATTAGGCATTTAGGACAACATTGGATCATTCAGAGATCCACAATGAACTTCTGGTGGGAGTTTGCTGCACTGAATAATACTGCACGCCCCACTTTTCAGTTTTTGAATTTCCACAAAAATGTAAAATAACCAATAAATTTCGCTCAACTTCACAATTGTGTTCCACTTGTTGTTGATTCTTCACCAAAAATTTACATTTGGTTTCTTTATGTTTAAATACATGATATGTGGTAAAAGGTTGAAAAGTTCCAAGGAGCTGAATACTTTCGCAAAGCATTGTATCTATTTATCTATCTATCTATCTATCTATCTATCTATCTATCTATCTATCTATCTATCTATCTATCTATCTATCTATCTTATGGGCCAATAAAGCCAACAGTTTTTGCATGGAATTTGCTATTGACTGCTGTTCATTTTCTAGCTTTTTTATGTATCATAAGATGGTTGCAATCTGTGGGTTACCAACTATAAATGCACTTTCTTCATCCATGAATCCATCCCTCCTTCCATGAATCCATCCATTCTTCCATGAATCCATCCCTCCTTCCACAGATCCATCCATCCTTTCACAAATCCATAAATTCTTTCACGAATGAATCCATCCTTCCACGAAGCCATCCATCCTTCCACGAAGCCATCCATCCTTCCACGAATCCATCCCTCCTTCCATGAATCCATCCCTCCTTCCACGAATCCATCCATCCTTCCACGAATCCATCCATCCTTCCACGAAGCCAGCCATTCATCATTCAAGGCAGCCAGCCATCCTTCAGGCCAGCAATCCATCCTTCAAGCCATCCATCCATCCATTCATCCTTCAATGAGTCCATCCTTCAATTAATCCATGCAGAATAGGTAGAAATATAGATGTCAGTGACAATACAATTAGTAGTGTGTGTGTGTGCAAATTAGGGGACATGTATGTAATTAATAAAAGATTATTTTTGGGGGAAAAACTTGCGTGGGCTCCAGCGCAATTTTTAAAACCAGAGAGGGAAAGACAGCGACTGGGGGCCGATATTTCTAGCCTGGGAAGGGGTTAATACACATGAATCTTCCCAGGCTATGAATATCAGCCCGCAGTTGTATATTTAATCCTTTACTGGCTATTAAAAAAGGGGGACCCCCCTCACAAAATGACGTGGGGTCCCCCTATAATTAATAACCAGAAAGGGCAATACAGACAGCTGTGGGCTGATATTTATAGCCTAGGAAGGGACCATGGATATTACCCCCCTGGCTACAGACATCAGCACTCAGCCGCTCCAGAAATGGTGCATCTGTAAGATGCACCAATTCCAGCACATATCCTCTCTCTTCCCACTTGCAATGTAGTGGTGGAAAGTGGGGTAATGGGGGGGTTAATGTCCCATTTGCATTGTAAGGTGACATCAAGCCTGTTTAGTAATGGAGAGGTGTCAATAAGACACCTATCCATTACTAATCCTATAGTTGGTAATGGGTTAAAAAAAGACACAGGTAGAAAAAAGTCTTTTAATGAAATTAATCACTAAACACAGTTTGCCAACTTTATTAACCCCTTAGTGACGGAGACAATTTTTTTAAAATTTGACCAGTGTCACTTTATATGTTAATAACTCTGGAACACTTCAATAAATCCCAGTGATTTTGAGACTTTTCGTGACAGATTATACTGTATGATAATGGTAAATTCAGGTCAATATGTTTTATGCTTATTTATAAAAAAAATATCAGAAATTTGAAAGAAATGTAAAAAAATTTGCAATTTTCAAACTTTGAATGAGTTTCTCTTTAATCTAGATAGTCATACCACAGCAAAACATTAATAAATAACATTTCCCACATCCCTGCTTTATATCAGCACCATTTGTAAAATGTTCTTTTAATTTTGTTAGCATTTTGGGAGGTTTAAAAATGTAGCAGGGTTGGTGTATGTGTGGTGAAATGTGTGCTGAGGGTGGTATATGTGTTCAAGCACGTGGTAGTGTGTGGCGCATTTTATGTGTGTGTGTTCATATCCCAAGGTATTCAAAATGGCCTTCGGGCGTGTTAAACGCAGTTTTCCATTCATCACCCTGCTTAATACGAACAAGATTATAAGCCCCCCGAAGGTCAATCTTAGTAAACCAACTAGCTCCCTTAATCCTAGCAAACAAATCGGAAAGCAAAGGTAAAGGATATTGAAACTTGACCGTGATCTTATTCAAGAGGCGATAATCAATACAGGGTCTTAAGGAACCATCTTTTTTAGCAACAAAAAAGAACCCCGCTCGCAACGGTGAAGAAGATGGCCAAATATGCCCTTTCTCCAAAGACTCCTTAATATAGCTCCGCATGGCGGCATGTGCAGGTACAGACAGGTTGAAAAGTCGGCCCTTAGGAAACTTACAGCCTGGAATCAAGTCAATAGCACAATCGCAGTCCCTGTGCGGTGGAAGGAAACTGGACTTGGGCTCATCGAATACATCCTGAAAATCAGACAAAAACTTCGGAATTTCAGAAGAGGGAGAAGGGGCGATAGACATCAGAGGAACATCATTATGAACCCCCTGACAACCCCAACTAGTCACAGACATGGATTTCCAATCCAAAATAGGATTATGTACCTGTAACCAGGGAAAACCCAGCACGATAGCATTATGCAAATTATGCAACACCAGAAATCGACAATCTTTCTGATGGGCTGGCGCCATGCGCATGGTCACCTGTGTCCAAAACTGGGGCTTATTTTTAGCCAAGGGTGTAGCATCAATGCCCCTTAACAGAATAGGGTTCTGCAAAGGCTGCAAGGGAAAACCACAACGCCTAGCAAAGTCAAAGTCCATTAAGTTCAAGGCAGCGCCTGAATCCACAAACGCCATGACAGAAAATGATGACAATGAACAGATCAAGGACACAGATAACAGGAATTTAGGTTGTACAGTACTGATGGTAACTGAACTGGCGATCCTCTTTGTCCGCTTAGGGCAGACGGAAATGACATGGGAAGCGTCGCCACAATAATAACACAACCTATTGAGACGTCTGAAACCTTGTCGTTCTGTTTTAGACAGAATCCTATCACACTGCACAGGCTCAGGAATTTGCTCTGAGGATAATGCCATAGCGCGCACAGTTCTGCGCTCCCGCAAGCGCCGGTCAATCTGAATGGCCAGCGACATAGAATCACTCAGATTGGAAGGTGTGGGAAACCCCACCATAACATCTTTAACGGATTCAGAAAGACCCTTTCTGAAAATTGCTGCCAAAGCATCATTATTCCATTTAGTCAATACAGACCATTTTCTGAATTTCTGACAATACAATTCAGCTGCCTCTTGCCCCTGAGACAGGGCCAACAAGGTCTTCTCAGCTTGATCCACAGAATTAGGTTCATCATACAGTAATCCTAATGCCTGAAAGAAGGAGTCTACATTAAGCAAAGCAGGATCCCCAGATTCCAGGGAAAATCCCCAATCCTGTGGATCACCACACAGCAGGGAGATGATGATTTTAACCCGTTGAATGGAATCACCAGAGGATCGAGGTCTCAAAGCAAAAAACAGTTTACAGTTGTTTTTAAAACTCAAAAACTTGGACCTGTCACCAAAAAACAAATCAGGAGTAGGAATCTTCGGTTCTAAAACAGGAGTCTGAACAATGTAATCAGAAATACCCTGTACTCTAGCAGCAAGCTGGTCTACACGAGAAGCTAATTCCTGAACATTCATGCTAACACATGGCTCTTCAGCCACCCAGGGATTAAGAGGGAGGAGTAGACAAAGTAGACTGAAGAAAAAAAAATGGCTCAAGACCTTTCTTCCCTTCTTCTGAGATGCATTTAACTCATTATTGGCCAGTTGTACTGTTAACTTTCACTAGAGAAAGTGGCCACTATACTGACCGCAAACCTGAACTTAACACCGCAACTAGAAGTAGCCGTGGAGTGTACCTAACACACCTAGACACCTCGTCACAGCTGGAGGACTAAATAGCCCTAAAGATGGAAATAGGAATACTATCTTGCCTCAGAGAAAATCCCCAAAGGATAGACAGCCCCCCACAAATATTGAGTGAGGAGGCCACTCTAGCTAGATAGGACAGGATAGGACAGAGTTCTATGCAGTCAGTATAAAAAAAAAACCCTTAAAAAAATCCACAGCAGAATATACTAAAAATCTTCCTACATTTAACTAAAGATGTAGGAGCGTATATCTGCAACTCCAGTGAATCCTACAAACAGAGCAGGAATAAACTGAAACAAGCACACAGCAGTGTGCCACAGATACAAAAACAAAACACTTATCTTTGCTGAATTTGGCAGCCAGCAGGAGAAGCCAGAAAGAGATCCAATACTTCACAAAGAACATTGACAACTGGCAAGGGCTAAAGGATCCTGCACACCTAAATATCCCAGTCAGAATTGTAATCATCCGATACACCTGGCCAGGACTGCGAGTCAGAGACAACTGCATTCCCACCAACAACCACTGGAGGGAACCCAAGAGCAGAATTCACAACACTTCTCTGGCTGAGTTAATGGTGCTCAGCCTGACTTCCGTGGAGTTGGGTGTCCAGTCTCCTGCAGATCATTAACAGTCCAATATATATAAAATAATGACCAGGAAGAAAATGACAGGAACAGATAGCTTTGGGCTTTATTATGGTCTCCTCCTCATGGCTGAAATCTGAGAGGAGATATTTCAGCCTGGCACCAAATGTAAGACGGGTGTTCTGGAGTCTCTCAGGGGCATCTGGGAAAAGGTCAAGACAAATTGAGATTCTGGTTTGGCTATTATCCTAAGTCATGTGACAAGGCTCTTTAAAGGGTCGACATTGACTGTTAGGATTGCTACTTCCAATAGGTGGCACTAGAGTTCTAGTCCTCTTCCTCTCTGAAGAGACAATTTGCATCTTTATTACTAAAAATGTATTAATAAACTATATGTTAGGTGTCGAGATCCCGCCTCTGTACAGGGGGAATCTCAAACCATCTCCGCTGCGGTCTCCCATTCTTCGGCCGCAGTGGAGTCTGCTCAGCAGAGACGTCAGTCCCAGCGTCTAGCTCAGGCTGATACTGGACGCCAGGTTACTGCTGCCTTTCCAGCTTCTGCCATTGTAGCGAGTACTGGGCAGCGGTGAGCAGACCTGTTTGGGACTAAGTCCTGCTCTTCCTTTTCTGAGCATGCCCAGGGCAAGATCTCTCGTTGGAGATCAAGGGTCACATGCTTAGATACTGCAGCAAATCCCATTGGTCCTTTAGGAAGATCCTGAAGGTGTTCTTCTTCTGTGGCTGACTCCCATTGGTCCTTCTGGGAAGGTCCTGTTCTTGCTGCAGCTATAAAAGTTTTGCATGGCCATACGGCCATGCGCTAGTGCAGGGGTGTCAAACTGCATTCCTCAAGGGCCTCAAACCAGACGTGTTTTCAGGATTTCCTTAGTATTGCACAAGGTGCTGGAATCATTCTCTGCAGGTGATTAAATTATCACCTGTGCAATGCAAGGAAATCCTGAAAACATGACCTGTTTGCAGCCCTCGAGGAATGCAGTTTGACACCCCTGCACTAGTGTACATTTGGAATCGTGTGTGTGTGTTGATGAGTGCAAGTCGTTCTTTAAAATCCCCTCCCTTGTGTATAACTGTTCACAAAAGGTGGATGCTTGCTGTCTAGCGCCCGACTAAGCTGTCAACATAAAGACACACGATACAGCGTCTATTGCTGTAACCTCCAGTGCGGCGCCGTGCGCTTATAGAGCGCTTTCCTATCCCAAGTCTGGGTGGTTAGTGGCGTCCGCCAAAGCAGCACAGCACGCACTCTTGTGCTTTAAGTTATTTTCTGTTACTTTGACACCCCAGTTGCGGTGTCGAGCGCAAGTGGTCTGTATGTACTCTTGAAGCGCCCCCAGACACAGGGCCACGGGGTACTCGATCTGGGGTTGTCACGGTGGCTAGACCCGGTCCGTGACCCTGCTAAGGGGTGTCCAATGAAAGGTGATGGTGCGTGGTGCAAGGTGCGAGGAATAATGAGGACACAGGGTTGTAGTCTCTTTACCTTTACTGAAGGCTTCGGGGTCCGCAGTCCAGAGCACTGCTAACGGGACTGGCTGAGACCGGCTTGTCCGAAGGCACATCCAGAGTTCCCTTTGCAGGTGGGAATCAGTGTCTACCTTCTAGCGCCTGTGTGTTGTAGTCCTTCCCTGCTGAGCACCACGGGATCGTCCTCACAACTGTCGTATCTGTTCCTTCTCTCTCTCCATCCCCCAGATAATATGGCTAGGACGCAGGTAGGCCTGGAGTTATTCTGAGACCCTAGCGACGCCCCTCTCCCACGATTGCCTCCTATGTCTTTCTAGTTGATTTTAAGTCAGACAGCCAACCTGTAATCAACTGTCCTGCCGCTGTTTGAAGTAATGCGTGGAGTCTGTTACTTCCTCGGTGCTCCGGCCATCGGCTACGTGCCTCAGAAGGATGTTGCCAATCTCGGGGGACGACTCCTTCTGGTTCTATCTCCTTCGTTCTATGATCCCACTTCTCACTTCTCCACAATATCCTTCTCTTCTTGTCCTGCAAGGTAGTGCAGGCGTGGTCCCGTAACAATCTGTCCTTTCTGCTAGGTACCTGCCAGATTCCCAGTTCTGACAGGTCCTCCCTGGAGCTCTCCCAGGCTGCGTTCTCCCTAACTTCCTATCCAACCCCCAGTTTTACCAGTGTGAGGAGTGGCCTAGTACATAGTGCCTTTTTCTCCCCCTGGTGGCCGGAGTGTGAAGTGTAGTGTGTGACTGTGATACCTGGTCAGGTGAACTCCTTTAGTACAATCAGACATAACATCGCTCCCCTTAGTGGCAGAGCGACATTAATGCAACGATCAGGACTCTGGGGCGCTGCACTCTAATCCTTTGTCTTGGGATAGAGTCCTGAGACTCCTTGCTTGCGCTCTTGGTGCGGTACTGCGGCCCTGTGATGCAACAGGGTTTGCTTCCTTCACACAGGGTGAAGTTAACCCGTGTGTGTATCCACATTGTACCGCCATATAGTCCGTGATTACTCAGCAGCAGGTTCCATCTCTGCACGGTGGACCCCGGGCTGCGAACGCACCTTATACCATCTCTCTTATAATTTGGTGCGTTCCGCTAGCCCTAACACTATATTTATTAGATAGGAATGGGTAACCCCAATGTGAATGTGAATGAAAGTGGAAGTTACCAGTGTGAGCAGGGCTGCCACTAGAAATTTCGGGGCCCCATACTGGCAAAATTTTCAGGGCCCCCTTGAGACTCCGCCCATGCTCCACCCCAGCCCCGCCTCCACGCTCCACCCCTCGAACTGTTCACAGTACCCCCGCTCTTTCTTGGAAAAACTCCACTTCTCACCTATCACACAATAACAGTTCCCATCACCAGATCACACATATAACCGGCAGCTTTTGTTTTGGCCCAAAAACAGAACTCACAACAGTACCCCCCCCTTGAGGAGGGGTCACCGAACCCTCACGAGAACCACCAGGGCGACCAGGATGAGCCCTATGAAAAGCGCGGACCAAATCATCAGCATGAACATCAGAGGCAACCACCCAAGAATTATCCTCCTGACCATAACCCTTCCACTTGACCAAATATTGGAGTTTCCGTCTGGAAACACGAGAATCCAAGATCTTCTCCACAACATACTCCAATTCTCCCTCCACCAGCACCGGAGCAGGAGGCTCAAGCGAAGGAACAACAGGTACCTCATACCTCCGCAACAACGACCGATGGAACACATTATGAATAGCAAACGATGCCGGGAGATCCAAACGAAACGACACAGGGTTAAGAATTTCCAAGATCCTATAAGGACCGATGAACCGAGGCTTGAACTTAGGAGAAGAGACCTTCATAGGAACAAAACGAGAAGACAACCACACCAAGTCCCCAACACGAAGTCGAGGACCCACGCGGCGACGGCGATTAGCAAACTGCTGAGCCTTCTCCTGGGACAACTTCAAATTGTCCACCACATGACTCCAAATCCGATGCAACCCATCCACCACCATGTCCACTCCAGGACAATCAGAAGGCTCCACCTGACCAGAGGAAAAACGAGGATGAAACCCCGAATTACAAAAGAAAGGAGAAACCAAGGTAGCAGAACTAGCCCGATTATTAAGGGCAAACTCGGCCAGCGGCAAAAAGGTAACCCAGTCATCCTGATCAGCAGAAACAAAACACCTCAAATAAGTTTCCAAGGTCTGATTAGTTCGCTCCGTCTGGCCATTCGTCTGAGGGTGGAATGCAGACGAAAAGGACAAATCAATGCCCATCTTAGCACAGAACGTCCGCCAAAATCTAGACACAAACTGGGATCCCCTGTCAGAAACGATGTTCTCCGGAATCCCATGCAAACGAACCACGTTCTGGAAAAACAGAGGGACCAACTCAGAGGAGGAAGGCAACTTAGGCAAGGGTACAAGATGAACCATTTTAGAAAAGCGGTCACACACAACCCAGATGACGGACATTTTTTGAGAGACAGGGAGATCCGAAATAAAGTCCATGGAAATGTGCGTCCAAGGCCTCTTCGGGATAGGCAAAGGTGACAACAATCCACTGGCTCGAGAACAGCAAGGCTTAGCCCGAGCACAAACCTCACAAGACTGCACAAAAGAACGCACATCCCTCGACAAGGAAGGCCACCAAAAAGACCTGGCCACCAAGTCTCTAGTACCAAATATTCCAGGATGACCTGCCAACGCAGAAGAATGGACCTCGGAGATGACTCTACTGGTCCAACTATCCGGAACAAACAGTCTCTCAGGCGGACAACGATCAGGTTTACCCGCCTGAAACTCCTGCAAAGCACGTCGCAAGTCTGGGAAGACGGCCGACAAAATCACCCCATCCCTAAGGATACCAGTGGGCTCAGAATTTCCAGGGGAGTCAGGCACAAAACTCCTAGAAAGAGCATCCGCCTTCACATTCTTTGAACCTGGCAGGTATGAAACCACAAAATTGAAACGAGAGAAAAACAGTGACCAACGAGCCTGTCTAGGATTCAGACGCCTGGCAGACTCAAGGTAAATCAGATTTTTGTGATCAGTCAAGACCACCACACGATGTCTAACACCCTCCAGCCAATGACGCCACTCCTCAAATGCCCACTTCATGGCCAAAAGTTCCCGATTACCCACATCATAATTCCGCTCAGCGGGCGAAAATTTTCTAGAAAAGAACGCACATGGCTTCATCACCGAGCAATCAGAGCTTCTCTGTGACAAAACCGCCCCCGCTCCAATCTCGGAAGCATCAACCTCAACTTGGAAAGGAAGCGAAACATCAGGCTGACGCAACACAGGAGCAGAAGAAAACCGGCGTTTAAGTTCCTGAAAGGCCTCCACAGCCGCAGGAGACCAATCAGCAACATCAGCACCCTTCTTAGTCAAATCCGTCAAAGGCTTTACAACACTAGAAAAATTAATTATAAAACGACGATAGAAATTAGCAAAGCCCAAGAACTTCTGCAGACTCTTAAGAGATGCAGGCTGCGTCCAGTCACAAATAGCCCGAACCTTGACGGGATCCATCTCAATAGTAGAAGGGGAAAAAATATACCCCAAGAAAGAAATCTTCTGGACTCCAAAGAGACACTTTGAGCCCTTTACAAACAAGGAATTAGCCCGCAGGACCTGAAACACCTTCCTGACCTGCTGAACATGAGACTCCCAGTCATCAGAAAAAACCAAAATATCATCCAAATACACAATCATAAATTTATCCAGATATTCACGGAAAATATCGTGCATAAAGGACTGGAAGACTGAAGGAGCATTAGAAAGTCCGAAAGGCATTACCAAATACTCAAAATGGCCCTCAGGCGTATTAAATGCGGTTTTCCACTCATCACCTTGCTTTATTCGTATAAGATTATACGCACCCCGAAGATCAATCTTAGTGAACCATTTAGCCCCCTTAATGTGAGCAAACAAATCAGTCAACAAAGGCAAAGGATACTGATATTTTACGGTAATCTTATTCAAAAGACGATAATCTATACAAGGCCTCAAGGACCCATCTTTTTTGGCCACGAAAAGAAAACCTGCTCCCAAAGGGGACGAAGATGGACGGATATGTCCCTTTTCCAAGGACTCCTTAACATAATCCCGCATAGCAGTATGCTCTGGCACTGACAGATTGAACAAACGACCTTTAGGAAATTTACTACCAGGAATTAAATCTATAGCACAATCGCAATCCCTGTGAGGAGGAAGCGAACTGAGCTTAGGCTCCTCAAAAACATCCCGATAATCAGACAAAAATACAGGAACCTCAGAAGGAGTAGATGAAGCGATAGAAATCGGAGGTGCATCATCATGAACCCCCTGACATCCCCAGCTTAACACAGACATTGTTTTCCAGTCAAGGACTGGATTATGAGTTTGTAACCATGGCAGACCAAGTACTAGAACATCATGTAAATTATACAATACCAGGAAGCGAATCACCTCCTGATGAACGGGAGTCATACGCATGGTCACTTGTGTCCAGTACTGAGGTTTATTCATAGCTAAAGGTGTAGAGTCAATTCCCTTCAAAGGAATAGGGACTTCCAGAGGCTCAAGACTAAACCCACATCGCTTGGCAAATGACCAATCCATAAGACTCAGGGCAGCGCCTGAATCTACATAGGCATCGACGGAAATGGATGATAATGAGCAAATCAGAGTCACAGACAGAATGAACTTAGACTGTAACGTACTAATGGCAACAGACTTATCAACCTTTTTTGTGCGTTTAGAGCATGCTGATATAACATGAGCTGAATCACCACAATAAAAGCACAACCCATTTTTCCGCCTATAGTTTTGCCGTTCACTTCTAGACTAAACTCTATCACATTGCATTGTCTCAAGTGCCTGTTCAGAAGACACGCCAAATGGTGCACAGGTTTGCGCTCCCGTAAACGCTGATCAATCTGAATAGCCATAGTCATAGACTCATTCAGACCCGTAGGCGCAGGGAACCCCACCATAACATCTTTAATGGCCTCAGAAAGGCCATCTCTGAACTTTGCAGCCAGGGCGCACTCATTCCACTGAGTAAGCACTGACCATTTCCGAAATTTTTGACAATATATTTCTGCTTCATCTTGCCCCTGAGAGAGAGCTAATAAAGCTTTTTCAGCCTGAATCTCTTGGTTAGGTTCCTCATAGAGCAAACCCAATGCCAGAAAAAACGCATCCACATTAAGCAACGCAGGATCCCCTGGTGCCAATGCAAATGCCCAATTTTGAGGGTCACCCCGCAGGAAAGATATAATAATCTTAACCTGCTGAGCAGGGTCTCCAGAAGAGCGAGATTTCAAAGAAAGGAACAGCTTGCAATTGTTCCTAAAATTCAGAAAACTAGATCTATCTCCAGCAAAGAACTCTGGAATAGGAATTCTAGGTTCAGACATAGGAGCATGTACAACAAAATCTTGTATATTTTGAACCTTAGCAGCAAGATTATTCAAGCTGGAAGCTAAACTCTGGACGTCCATGATAAACAGCTAAGGTCAGAGCCATTCAAGGATTAAGAGGAGGAAAAAAAAAAAAATCAGCCAGGCTGCAATTAAGGCTAGGCAGCAACCTCAGAGGAGAAAAAAAAAAAAAACTTCCTCAGACTACTTTTCCTCCTACTTCAGCCCAAACATTTTGGCCGGCTATACTGTCATGATTCCAATGGCAGGGAATCACAAAAGGACAAGCACCAACGAGCTCTAGGGTGATGGAACCTGAGCTGACCGCGACCCTAAACCTGAACACACAAATAACAATAGCCGGGGAACGTGCCTACGTTGATCCTAGACGTCTCGCACCAGCCGAAGATCTAACTTCCCCTATTAGAAGAAACACAGACCTCTCTTGCCTCCAGAGAAATACCCCACAGAAATAGCAGCCCCCCATATATAATGACGGTGAAATGAGAGGAAGGCACATACACAGTATGAAAACAGATTCAGCAAAATGAGGCCCGCTAAAACTAGATAGCAGAGGATACAAAAGTAATCTGCGCGGTCAGCAAAAAACCCTTCAAAAAACCATCCTGTAATTACTTGAACTCATGCTCCAACTCATGGAACATGAGGAGCAATTACAGCCTGCTAGAGCAACCAGCAGCAAAGAAACAATTATATGCAAGCTGGACAAGACAAAAATAAAGCAAAACGTGGAACAAGAAAATCAAAAACTTAGCTTGTCCTGAAGATTACTGAAGCCAGAAGCTGAGGTAACAAAACACTCAGATAACCTTGATAGCCGGCGGGGAAATGACAAGAAAGCCCGGTTAAATAGGAAACTCCCAAATCCTAATAGAACAGGTGGACACCAGAGACAGCAGAACACAAATCACCCAGTACCATCAGTAACCACCAGAGGGAGCCCAAAAACAGAACTCACAACAAGGCACATTCTTGGGGAGATCTATGTCCGGCCCGTATATCTTGACTCCTTTACATATTAGGATTTCTCTAGAATAAAAAAACTGGATTGAAGATATCAAGGTATCATTTTATTCAGCTTCCTATGACCTACATGCCCATATTGGCAGCTTAGGAGAGTTAATCCTACTGACAGATTCCTTTTCAGGCACAAAACCTGTTCTTATAATCCATGTACAAAACTTTCTATGGGAGGATAACTGCACAATACAATATCAAAGCATTTTTTAAGGTTGTTGTGTTATAGATAAGTATATAATAAATCTCTAATAGGGCACAGGAAGACTTATCTATTTAGCATTTTACTCGGGTTAACAGTGGACCTTACTTTCTGGGCCAAATAGCAATACTTCAGAAGAGGGATGCCAGCCTATGTTTTGAACTTTCTGGCACTACAACTTTGGTCATGGTAATCCAGTAGCTAGTCAATGATTGCACGATGATCTCTATGGTTAAATAACAAACTGTTAATTCCATAAGAGAATATCTTTCCAAAACAGCAAGCGCTGTTGGTAATCTCTGTGTAAAGTGGAAGAAATATGCTCCACAGTGCAGGGATGCCAACTTCCTGCAGTAGAGAATTGATGAGAGAGGTGATGGCAGCTAGTAATAACATCCTTCAATAGGCTTCAATAGGCTTTTCATTTGAAAGTTTGTACGAAGGATTCTGGATACAGTAAAAACATTAAACCCCAATCCTTAGCAGAAATGTGTCAAAACTGAAGAATAAATGCTAAATGTGTGGCACAAAGAAAGAAAAACAGGGACATGTACCAAGTTATTGCTGGCATACTACTATAGTCAGTTGGAGCCTTTATGGCTCATTCCTACTTGCGATGAAATTGGACGAATGCAAGAAAATAAAATAAATAATAATAAAAAATCGGATTGAATTCGGACCAATGTTATTCTATGATTGTGTCTTCATCTGCGTTTTTTTCCAGCTCAGATCGGATCACTATACGCAAGCAACGTAACCTTAGTTCACAGCCTCCAGATGCTCCAGCCGGAAACTCCAGTAACTTAAAGTCTCCTTTAAAGGCTCTCCTAATGTTTCTGGGCCACCCAGCTGCTGGGAGACCCAGTGGCTGTGAACTCAGGTAACCTTAAAGGTTACTAGAGTTCGCCGCCACCAGGTCTCCCTGCAGCTGTGTGGCCTGGAAACCTCATGAGACCCTTTGAGGGACACTTTAAGGATACTGGAGTTTCCGGCTGGAGCATCTGGAGGCTGTGAACTAAGGTTACCTTGGGTGTATAATTAGACACCTCTTCATTACAAATCCCTGGGCTTGATGTCAGCAGACATAAAACAGCTGACATTAACCCCCAAACCATTATCCCGTTTCCAACACACCAGGGTTACGAAGAATAGCCAACGCTATGAGCCACAAATGACGCATTTAATGGATGCGCTATTTCGAGGGTGTCTGAGGGCTGGTGGTATTAGTCTGGGAGGGGGCCAATATCAATGGCCTCTTCCCAGCCTCTTATTATCAGCCCGAAGCTGTTTGCATAGTCTTTGCTGGTTATTAAATATAAAGGGGACCCCATGTCATTTTTTTTCTAGTCCCCCCCATTTTATTTACTAGTAAAGGCTACGCAGACAGCTATGAGCTGATATTTGTACCTTTATGGATATTGGTACCTTCCCAGAATAATAATACCAGCTCACAGCTGTCTGTTTTCCCTTGACTGGTTTTAAAAAAAATGATGGGGACCCCATGTCGTTTGTTTTTTAAATTATTTTACACAGTCAGCCCGGGTCATGTGTTGCGCCAGCCAATAACAGCCATGCGATTACTTGACATGGCTGTGATGGAGCCGGAAGTGTGCACAGCCATACAGTAATTAGTCGGTGTTTGGGGTCTGGTACCGGACACTAGAAGTTCGGTATGCTCATCCCTAGTTGCATTTTGTAGCCTCTGTATCAATACATGGGTATGTTTCCCGGCAGAAACCGGCAGCGCTTTGGACGCAGCACATGTCCGTTCCATCCAAAGCGCTGCCAGCTTTTGAACGCAGTTGATTCACCGCGTCCTATACATTGGATGGTGATATTTATCTTGCGGAGACAGAGCATCTCTGCAAAATAAATAGACATGCTGCGATCTGGAAAGACGTGCCGCATGTCCGTTTGCGCAGGGAAGCCAGAGGCATCCCTGCATGTATAGTGGAGATGGGATTTTATGAAATCCCCTCCACTATGCTGTAACATCTTGTCGTTGCGGGTTGGAAGCTGCAGCTGTACACAACGTCCAATCAGCAGCATTTACTAACTGTGGAATCATACCCTTAGATTTAAGGCTATGTGCCCACATTGCAGAAATGCTGCGGAAATGTCTGCAGCATTTCCGCAACTCCCTGCCATGGGTAAAACACATACGGAATTCACATGGATTTTCCCGCAAAACACAAGTGTTTTGCAAGCGTTTTTAGCTTGCAGAATGCTTGGAAAAGTGAGTTACAGGTTGGTCACACTTGTCAAGTATAGTGCTGGACAAGTGTGACCAACTTTTTACTATTGATTCTGCCTATGCAGCATCAATTGTAAAAGATAGAATGTTAAAAATAATGAAAAAAATAAAAAATATGGTTATTCTCACCTTCCGACGGCCCCCGATCTCCTCAGCGGCGCTCCCGTTACATTACGTTCTCAGGCATGCTTTGCGCGAAGGACCTTTGTGACGTCACGGTCGCGTTACCACGATGTCATCTCAGGTGATTCGCGCAATGCATCCCTGGGAACAGAAGCTGCCACGTGCACAGCAGGGAGCCGGGAGGACTCCGGGGGCCATCAGAAGGTAAGTATATCATTATTTTTTATTTAAATTATTTTCTTTACATGAATATGGATCCCAGGGCCTGAAGGAGAGTGTCCTCTCCTCCAGACCCTCGGTACCATCCGCACATGAAGCGCTCACTTTACGCATGGTGGGCATAGCTACATGCGTAAAAAGTGAGCGTTTCAATGCAATCCTATGGCTGCGGAATCGCCACAATTCTGCAGAAATAATGAACATGCTGTGGATTTTACCGCTATGCGATTCCGCAGCAGGAAAATCCACAGCATGGGCACAGCAACTGCCAAATCCCATAGGATTGCATGGGAATGCAGTTTTTAAGCGTTTCCGCTGCGGCAAAAAACGCGGCAGAAACGCATAAAAAATGCAACATGGGCACACAGCCTTAAGGTTTTCAAGAAAAGAAAGATATAACACAATAAAACGAATCCATCACAGCATACATTTACAAACTAAATTTAGAGTACTTACAGTAATAATCAATGAAACACTCCAGCTGTGAGATGCCAAGAGATAGAAGAAAAAAACAAACAAAATAAAACAGTACAAAGAGAGTGAAGTGATGGATAATTAATGAACAAAAGTAAATGCAAAATACCCTTCAAAGAATGTATGCAAAGTCTGCAGAGATTCTGAAATCTATCCAGTAAGATCATCTGTTCAAAAAGCGTTTCTGACATAAATTGTATGTTGGCAATAATTCCCCTAAACACAAAACCATATTAGCCTCCAGCAGTTTGCAGTTTATATCGCAAATGATTATATATGTCAATTAAATCATAGCATGCACCACAATCTATACATGATACATCATATGTCTGGTTGTTTCTGTTATTTGTGAACTGTTTGGCACTAATTTAAGGTGAATTCATGAGAATATCAAAATGAATCTGTCACCAAGTTTTTGCTACCCCATCTGAGAGCAGCACAATGTAGGGGAAGAGACCCTGATTCCAACAATGCATCACTGGGCTGCTTGCTACAGCTTTGCTAAAATCAATGATTTATTTGCTACAGACCTAGCAGTTCTCTGAATGCTGAGCTCTGTATAACTCTTCCCCCACCACTGAGTGGCAGCTTTGTGTAGACTGTGAACAGGCAGAAATCTGCCAATCAGTGGTGAGGATTCGGGTTATACAGATTGTGGATTGTGAGCCCTTGCGGGCAGGATACTCTCTCCTCCTGTACCAGTCGTGAGTTGTATTGTTTAAGATTATTGTACTTGTTTTTACTATGTATACCCCTTCACACATGTAAAGCGCCATGGAATAGATGGCGCTATAATAATCTACTATATAATTGTCTAAGGGTCACTTCCGTCTTTCTGTCTGTCTGTCTGTCACGGAAATCCCAAGTCGCTGATTGGTCGCGGCAAAACAGCCATGACCAATCAGCAACTGGCACAGTCCGGCGGCAAAATGGCCGCTCCATTCTCCCCCCAGTCAGCGCTCACACAGGGTTAATGGCAGCGTTAACGGACCGCGTTATGCCGTGGTGTAACGCACTCATTTAACTCTGCTATTAACCCTGTGTGACCAACTTTTTACTATTGATGTTGCCTATGCAGCATCAATAGTAAAAAGATCTAATGTTAAAAATAATAAAAAAATAAAAAATAGTTATATACTCACCGTCCGTCGGCCCCTCGGATCCAGAACAGGCCTTTCCCGCTCCTCGCGACGCTCCGGTGACCAGTCTATGAATTGCGGTCTCGCGAGATGATGACGTAGTGGTCTCGCGAGACCGTTACGTCAACATCTCGCGAGACTGCAATGCACTCTTGGGACCAGAGCACGCGAGTAGCATCAGTAAACACTTCGCCTGGATCCGGGGCTATTTTCATTCTTTTTTTAACAGGGATATGATGCCCACATTGCTATATACTACGTGGGCTGTGCAATATACTACGTGGGCTGTGCTATATACTACGTGGGCTGTGCTATATACTACGTGGGCTGTGCTATATACTACGTGGGCTGTGCTATATACTACGTGGGCTGTGCTATATACTACGTGGGCTATGCAATATACTACGTGGGCTGTGCAATATACTATGTGGGGTGTGCAATATACTATGTGGGGTGTGTTATATACTACATGGGCTGTGCAATATACTACATGGGCTGTGCAATATACTACATGGGCTGTGTAATATACTATGTGGGCTGTGCAATATACTACGTGGGCTGTGCTATATACTATGTGGGCTGTGCAATATACTACGTGTGCTGTGCAATATAGTACGTCGGCTGTGCAATATACTACGTGGGCTATGCAATATACGTGGGCTGTGCAATATACTACGTGGGCTGTGCAATATACTACGTGGGGTGTGTTATATATGTGGGCTGTGCAATATACTACATGGGCTGTGCAATATACTATGTGGCTGTGCAATATACTGCGTGGCTGTGCAATATACTACGTGGGTTATGCTGTATACTACGTGGGCTGCTATATACTACGTGGCCAGTGTTATACACTACGTGGGCTGTGTTATACACTATGTGGGCAGTGGCATGCACTACATGGGCTGTGTTATATACTGTGTGCGTGGGCTGTTTTGTACTACGTGAGCTGTGTTATATGCTACGTGGGCTGTTATAAACTACGTGGCTGTGTTATATGCTATGTGGGCTGTTATACACTCCTTGGGCTGTGCTATATACTACGTGGCTGTGCTATATACTCCGTGGGCTGTGTTATATACTATGTTGCTGTGCTATATACTCTGTGGGCTGTACTATATACTCCATGGGCTGTGCTATATACTACATGGCTGTGCTATATACTACGTAGCTGTGCTATATACTACATGGCTGTGCTATATACTACGTGGCTGTGCTATGTAATATGTGGCTGTGCTATTTACTACGTGGGCTGTTATATACTATGTGGCTGTGGTATACAGTCATGGCCAAAAGTATTGACACCCCTGCAATTCTGCCAGATAATACTCATTTCCTTCCTGAAAATGATTGCAAACACAAATTCTTTGGTATTATTATCTTCATTTAAGTTGTCTTAAATGAAAAAACACAAAAATAATTGTCCTAAAGCCAAATTGGATATAATTCCACACCAAACATAAAAAAGGGGGTGGACAAAAGTATCAGCACTGTTGGAAAAATCATGTGATGCTTCTCTAATTTGTGTAATTAACAGCACCTGTAACTTACCTGTGGCACCTAACAGGTGTTGGCAATAACTAAATCACACTTGCAGCCAGTTGACATGGATTAAAGTTGACTCAACCTCTGTCCTGTGTCCTTGTGTGTACCACATTGAGCATGGAGAAAAGAAAGAAGACCAAAGAACTGTCTGAGGACTTGAGAAACCAAATTGTGAGGAAGCATGAGCAATCTCAAGGCTACAAGTCCATCTCCAAAGACCTGAATGTTCCTGTGTCTACCGTGCGCAGTGTCATCAAGAAGTGGAAAGCCCATGGCACTGTGGCTAACCTACCTAGATGTGGACGAAAAAGAAAAATTGACAAGAGATTTCAACGCAAGATTGTGCGGATGTTGGATAAAGAACCTCGACTAACATCCAAACAAGTTCAAGCCGCCCTGCAGTCCGAGAGTACAACAGTGTTAACCCGTACTATCCGTCAGCGTCTGAATGAAAAGGGACTGTATGGCAGGAGACCCAGGAAGACCCCACTTCTTACCCCGAGAAATAAAAAAGCCAGGCTGGAGTTTGCCAAAACTTACCTGAAAAAGCCTAAAACGTTTTGGAAGGATGTTCTCTGGTCAGATGAGACAAAAGTAGAGCTTTTTGGGCAAAGGCATCAACATAGAGTTTACAGGAGAAAAAAAAGAGGCATTCAAAGAAAAGAACACGGTCCCTACAGTCAAACATGGCAGAGGTTCCCTGATGTTTTGGGGTTGCTTTGCTGCCTCTGGCACTGGACTGCTTGACCGTGTGCATGGCATTATGAAGTCTGAAGACAACCAACAAATTTTGCAGCATAATGTAGGGCCCACAGTGTGAGAAAGCTGGGTCTCCCTCAGAGGTCATGGGTCTTCCAGCAGGACAATGACCCAAAACACATTTCAAAAAGCACTAGAAAATGGTTTGAGACAAAGCACTGGAGACTTCTAAGGTGGCCAGCAATGAGTCCAGACCTGAATCCAATAGAACACCTGTGGAGAGATCTAAAAATGGCAGTTTGGAGAAGGCACCCTTCAAATATAAGGGACCTGGAGCAGTTTGCCAAAGAAGAATGGTCTAAAATTCCAGCAGAGCATTGTAAGAAACTCATTGATGGTTATCGGAAGCGGTTGGTCGCAGTTATTTTGGCTAAAGGTTGTGCAACCAAGTATTAGGCTGAGGGTGCTAATACTTTTGTCTGGCCCATTTTTGGAGTTTTGTATGAAATGATCAATGTTTTGCTTTTTGCTTCATTCTCTTTTGTGTTTTTTCATTTAAGACAAATTAAATGAAGATAATAATACCAAAGAATTTGTGTTTGCAATCATTTTCAGGAAGAAACCAAGTATTATCTGACAGAATTGCAGGGGTGTTAATACTTTTGGCCATGACTGTATACCACGTGGCCGGCCGCGAACAATCAGCGACAGGCGCAGTCCAGCCGCGAATTGGCGCGGGATTTGAACCACGCTTCGCTAATTGGTCGCGCCCGGTCGAATCCTGTGTATTCAATGTATTATTCTAAAATCTTCATAAATAAACTACATACATATTCTAGAATACTCGATGCATTAGAATCGGGCTAACATACAATAAATAATAATAATACACAACTCATGAATATGGAGGACTACATGTCTGCAGGCTTACTAGTTTTCCGAGGCCTATCACCAGGCAAATCAGATCTCCTGTTTTACACTGATGAGGGGCAAAGACTTTTTATGTTAAATCAAGTGTGACTGCTCGTTAAAGGGTCAATTTACACTTTTAAGATTGCCACATGCAATAAGTTGCACTTAAGGTCCTGTCCTATTTTTCTCTGAAGAGGCAATTTGAAAATTTAAATTCCTAGAGTACAATTGCAAGGCCGCCTATATTATAAGTTTCCTAATACCGTACCAATTTAGCTCACTCTATAAGGAGAAACTTTCCCTCTTAGACCCTCTGGCAGTGGCCTGTCACCCAGCCAAATCAGATCTTCTGCTTTACAGTGACGAGGGGTAACACCCAAAAACACGTCTGCAAATGGAGTTTGTGACTTTTTATTTTAAGTCATGTGGCAAGAGTGCATTTAAGGGTTTTAGGATTAGGCACTACAGTTCCTGTCCTCTTTCTCTTGAAAAAGTCTATTTGCAGAATTAAACTAGGAAATTCTGAAGGAAAATGTCAGAACTAGGGTTGAGCGACCTTGACCTTTTTAGAGTCGAGCCGTGTTTCGCGAAACCCGACTATCTTAGAAGTCGAGTCGAGTGGAATCGGCCGATTATCGCGAAAAGTCGAGTATCGCCCGAAACACGAAACCCAATGCAAGTCAATGGGGGAGCATAGTCGGCAGTGAGTGGAGGCCAGGAAAACACCTACACTGCCCATTTTAATGGCAAAAACATCCATTCTTGTTAAAGAAGCTTGTCAATCGTAATTTACCTTATAATAATTGGAAGGCATTTGAAATTGGGGGTCATTTGGCTAAAGTTGTGGGGGGTAGGGCTGGTTCAAGTAATTAGTGGGCCCAGTAAATCTGGACCACGTCACGGCAGTGGAGCAGGGAGAGGTAAGTATTTCAACTTTGCAAGTGCTGTGATCCTGAGCAAGCAGGGGGGGCCCACTCGTTGGCATTGGCACTGGCACAGGGCCCCTCAAAGTACAGTGGTGTGTTTGCATGGCGGGGGCGCCTCCCACCGGCAGCAACACTTTTGCGTACTATGAGAGGCCCTGTGCCAGTGATGTCGCCAACTAGTATTCCTCCCCCCACCTGATGAAGGAACCTGCACTTTCATCTGCACCTTCCTCTTTGTCCCCGTGTAAGGTGGTATGGTATGCGGGAAGAGGAACCTGACTTTCAGCAGGGTCACAATCTTGCTGTGTAGCGTGCACGGGGAATTTTGCGTTATGGGTCAATGTACCAGCAGACTCATCTATCACTGGCTGGGCAATGGGCAGGATGAGGAGGAAACACAGATATAGGCCCAAAGAATAAAGTTGGCTAAATGCAGTTCAAAATTGGTAACACAGGACTAACCAGGGGGCATTGCAGTGGAGGACAACTGGAATGAGAGGCTGACACAGAGAGTAGGCCCAAATCAGTAAGTAGTCGAAATGCAGTTCAAAATTGGCAACCGTAGTAAACAGGGGGCACAGCTTTGTTCAGTGGAGGAGAACAGCAAGGAGTGGCAGACACCGATAGTAGGCCCCAACCCAACTAGTAGGCCAAATGCAGTCTAACATTAACAACTACTTAACGAGAGCCTGAAAATTGAATTTCAGGACAGGAAACCAGGAGAACAGCAAGGAGTAGCAGACACCGATAGTAGGCCCCAAACCAACTAGTACGCCAAATGCAGTTGTTCCGTTTAACCACAATTTAATGAGAGCCTGAAGATAGAAGTTCAGGAAAGGCAACCTGGAGAACACCTTGGAGTGTAACACACCATCTCTCTACACCCCATACCCAATTTGTAGGCCTAATGCAGCGTAGTTTCCAACAACTACTAAACGAGAGCCGGAAGATCGAAGCTCAGGAAAGGCAACCTGGAGAACACCTTGGAGTGGAACACACCATCTCTCTACACCCCATACCCAATTTGTAGGCCTAATGCAGTGTAGTTTCCAACAACTACTAAACGAGAGCATGAAGATCGAAGCATTGGCGAGGAAACCTGGGGAACACCTTGGAGTGGAACACACCATCTCTCTACACCCCATACCCAATTTGTAGGCCTAATGCAGCGTAGTTTCCAACAACTACTAAACGAGAGCCGGAAGATCGAAGCTCAGGAAAGGCAACCTGGAGAACACCTTGGAGTGGAACACACCATCTCTCTACACCCCATACCCAATTTGTAGGCCTAATGCAGTGTAGTTTCCAAGAACTACTAAACGAGAGCCGGAAGATCGAAGCTCAGGAAAGGCAACCTGGAGAACACCTTGGAGTGGAACACACCATCTCTCTACACCCCATACCCAATTTGTAGGCCTAATGCAGTGTAGTTTCCAAGAACTACTAAACGAGAGCCGGAAGATCGAAGCTCAGGGAAGGCAACCTGGAGAACACCTTGGAGTGGAACACACCATCTCTCTACACCCCATACCCAATTTGTAGGCCTAATGCAGTGTAGTTTCCAAGAACTACTAAACGAGAGCCGGAAGATCGAAACTCAGGAAAGGCAACCTGGAGAACACCTTGGAGTGGAACACACCATCTCTCTACACCCCATACCCAATTTGTAGGCCTAATGCAGTGTAGTTTCCAAGAACTACTAAACGAGAGCCGGAAGATCGGAGCTCAGGAAAGGTAACCTGGAGAACACCTTGGAGTGGAACACACCATCTCTCTACACCCCATACCCAATTTGTAGGCCTAATGCAGCGTAGTTTCCAACAACTACTAAACGAGAGCCGGAAGATCGAAGCTCAGGAAAGGCAACCTGGAGAACACCTTGGAGTGGAACACACCATCTCTCTACACCCCATACCCAATTTGTAGGCCTAATGCAGTGTAGTTTCCAAGAACTACTAAACGAGAGCCGGAAGATCGAAGCTCAGGAAAGGCAACCTGGAGAACACCTTGGAGTGGAACACACCATCTCTCTACACCCCATACCCAATTTGTAGGCCTAATGCAGTGTAGTTTCCAAGAACTACTAAACGAGAGCCGGAAGATCGGAGCTCAGGAAAGGTAACCTGGAGAACACCTTGGAGTGGAACACACCATCTCTCTACACCCCATACCCAATTTGTAGGCCTAATGCAGTGTAGTTTCCAACAACTACTAAACGAGAGCATTAAGATCGAAGCAATGGCGAGGAAACCTGAGGCACACCTTGGGGAGGCAGACACCGTTAGTAGGCCCTACCAAAGTTGTACCCCCAATGCAGTTTTAAAATTCCTAGAGGCTGAAAACAAGACTATTGACGCTCAGCTTTTTTCAAAGGAACACAGCTGAATTGAGTGGAGCAGACAGACACAGGTAGTAGGACTTAACCCAAAAATGTGGCTCACTGCAGCTTAAAAAAGTTACAGGGGTACACAAGCAGCAGTGCTCTGGGCAGTGGAGGACAATTTCAATAGTGGACCGCAGACAGACTTTGTACGCCTACTATTAAAAAAAGGATGCTCTATGCAATTAAAAATAGGTTCCAGGGGTCCACGGGCAGCAGTGGTGTGGTCAGTGGACGAGTATTGGAAGGAGGGACCGCAGACAGGCGTAGTAGGCCTAACATAACAAAATTAGGCTGTAGACACTGTAAAATTGGTTCCAGGGGTACACGGCCAGCATTGGTCTGGTCAGTGGAGAACTATTGGAAGGAGTGACCGCAAACAGGCATCGAAGGCCTAACATAATAACACATTGCTGTTGGCAATTTTAAATTGGTTCCAGGGGAACACGGGCAGCAGTGGCCTGGTCAGTGTAGTAGTAGTAGAAAGAACGGACCGCAGACAGGCATCGAAGGCCTAAAATAAAAAAATTGGGCTGGCTGTAGGCAATTTTAAATTGGTTCCAGGGGTACACGGGCAGCAGTGGTGTGGTCAGTGAAGGCATATTATAAGGAGTGACCGCAGACAGGCATCGAAGGCCTAAAATAATAACACATGGCTGTAGGCAATTTTAAATTGGTTCCAGGGGTACACGGGCAGCAGTGGTGTGGTCAGTGGAGGCCTAGTGGAAGGAGTGACCGCAGACAGGCATCGAAGGCCTAAAATAAAAAAATTGGGCTGGCTGTAGGCAATTTTAAATTGGTTCCAGGGGTACACGGGCAGCAGTGGTGTGGTCAGTGGAGGCCTAGTGGAAGGAGTGACCGCAGACAGGCATCGAAGGCCTAAAATAATAACACATGGCTGTAGGCAATTTTAAATTGGTTCCAGGGGTACACGGGCAGCAGTGGTGTGGTCAGTGGAGGCCTAGTGGAAGGAGTGACCGCAGACAGGCATCGAAGGCCTAAAGTAAAAAAATTGGGCTGGCTGTAGGCAATTTTAAATTGGTTCCAGGGGTACACGGGCAGCAGTGGTGTGGTCAGTGGAGGCATAGTGGAAGGAGTGACCGCAGACAGGCTTCGAAGGCCTAACATAACAAAAATGTCAATACAATGGTATTGTCAGTGGCAGGCATTGAAGGATGTCAGCGCATAGACTAAACATTGGTGGAGCTGTGAGATAATTTTGCAAGTGGTAGAGCACTGTTTGAGCTGGGGGGGGGGAACTGTCTTGTGGCCGGCGGTACAGGCCCAGGGCCCCTCATATTACAACGGTGTGTCTGACGTTGGGTGCGCACCACCACCGCCAGAGACACTTTATTGTACTAGGAGGGACCCAGTGGCAGTGCCGTCGGCCAAAAGCGGGCACACCCACCTCTTCAGACAAACAGCACTCTCACGGGTGCTGTCGCCAAGTGTCGATACCACGGCCCCGTGTGGGGAGTTTGGCCATTTAGTGAGGTGTAAACATGTCGTATGCTGGACAATCAGGTGCAGAAAATTACGAGATTGGAAAAGGCATTCAGAATAGTCCACAGGCAAGACCTTTTCATAGGAAAGCTAGGTGTCAGCCGGGCAAGGTGGGGCAAAAGATTTCGAAATCCAGTTGTGGTTCATTTTAATGAAGGTTAGATCATCTACATTTTGGGTAGCCAGACGAGTCCTTTTTTCTGTTAGTATTGAACCTGCAGCACTGAATACTCTTTCTGATAGGACACTAGCTGCCGGGCAAGCAAGCTCCTGATGATCATGATCATGATTAAGGGTGCTTAGTCACCGGAAACGCGTTGACCTTGTTTTTATAATTTTTTCTGTATGCTGATGTTTTGTCCTTTCACTATATTTTAAGTGAAATAAATTATGGATTTTTCACTATTTCGTTGAGCTGGATCTCCTTCTCTTTCAAGCTCCTGCAATGCATATTCTGCCAATTCTGGCCAGGTGTCTAATTTTGATGCCCAGTAATCAAATGGGAATGACGGTTGAGGGAGAACATCGATAAGGATGAAAAATAGTTTGTAACCATACTGGACAAATGTTGTCTCCTGTCACTTTGAATTGATGCTGCAGTACCTGTCCTGTCTGCGGTCATAGCAAAATCACTCCACAACCTGGTCAGAAAACCCCTCTGGCCAACGCCACTTCTGATTTCTGCCCCTCTAACTCCTCTGGTCTGCTGGCCCCTGCAGCTCGTGTGAGAACGATCACGGGCGCTGTGTGCAGGGAATGCCAGAAGCAAACGGTCAACAAGAGTTGATTGTTTGGTTGCTAATATTAGTTCCAAGTTCTCATGTGGCATTATATTTTGCAATTTGCCTTTATAGCGAGGATCAAGGAGGCAGGCCAACCAGTAATCGTCATCGTTCATCATTTTAGTTATGCGTGTGTCCCTTTTGAGGATACGTAAGGCATAATCCGCCATGTGGGCCAAAGTTCCAGTTCTCAAATCTGCGGTTGTGCTTGGTTGAGGGGCAGTTTCAGGCAAATCCACGTCACTTGTGTCCCTCCAAAAACCAGAACCCGGCCTTGCCGCGCCACCAATTTCCAGTGGCCCCGGAAAAGCTTCCTCATTAAAAATATAATCATCCCCATCATCCTCCTCGTCCTCCTCCTCCTCTTCGCCCGCTAACTCGTCCTGTACACTGCCCTGGCCAGACAATGGCTGACTGTCATCAAGGCTTTCCTCTTCCTCAGCTGCAGACGCCTGATCCTTTATGTGCGTCAAACTTTGCATCAGCAGACGCATTAGGGGGATGCTCATGCTTATTATGGCGTTGTCTGCACTAACCAGCCGTGTGCATTCCTCAAAACACTGAAGGACTTGACACATGTCTTGAATCTTCGACCACTGCACACCTGACAACTCCATGTCTGCCATCCTACTGCCTGCCCGTGTATGTGTATCCTCCCACAAAAACATAACAGCCCGCCTCTGTTCGCACAGTCTCTGAAGCATGTGCAGTGTTGAGTTCCACCTTGTTGCAACGTCTATGATTAGGCGATGCTGGGGAAGGTTCAAAGAATGCTGATAGGTCTGCATACGGCTGGAGTGTACGGGCGAACGGCGGATATGTGAGCAAAGTCCACGCACTTTGAGGAGCAGGTCGGATAACCCCGGATAACTTTTCAGGAAGCACTGCACCACCAGGTTTAAGGTGTGAGCCAGGCAAGGAATGTGTTTCAGTTGGGAAAGGGAGATGGCAGCCATGAAATTCCTTCCGTTATCACTCACTACCTTGCCTGCCTCAAGATCTACAGTGCCCAGCCACGACTGCGTTTCTTTCTGCAAGAACTCGGACAGAACTTCCGCGGTGTGTCTGTTGTCGCCCAAACACTTCATAGCCAATACAGCCTGCTGACGTTTGCCAGTAGCTGCCCCATAATGGGAGACCTGGTGTGCAACAGTGGCAGCTGCGGATGGAGTGGTTGTGCGACTGCGGTCTGTGGACGAGCTCTCGCTTCTGCAGGAGGACGAAGAGGAGGAGGAGGGGGTGCGAACGGCTACAGCCAACTGTTTCCTAGACCGTGGGCTAGGCAGAACTGTCCCAAACTTGCTGTCCCCTGTGGACCCTGCATCCACAACATTCACCCAGTGTGCCGTGATGGACACGTAACGTCCCTGGCCATGCCTACTGGTCCATGCATCTGTTGTCAGGTGCACCTTTGTGCTCACAGATTGCCTGAGTGCATGGACGATGCGCTCTTTAACATGCTGGTGGAGGGCTGGGATGGCTTTTCTGGAAAAAAAGTGTCGACTGGGTAGCTCGTAGCGTGGTACAGCGTAGTCCATCAGGGCTTTGAAAGCTTCGCTTTCAACTAACCGGTAGGGCATCATCTCTAACGAGATTAGTCTAGCTATGTGGGCGTTCAAACCCTGTGTACGCGGATGCGAGGCTAAGTACTTCCTTTTTCTAACCATAGTCTCATGTAGGGTGAGCTGGACTGGAGAGCTGGAGATCGTGGAACTAGCGGGGGTGCCGGTGGACATGGCAGACTGAGAGACGGTGGGAGATGGTATTGTTACCGCCGGTGCCCTAGATGCAGTGTTTCCTACTACGAAACTGGTGATTCCCTGACCCTGACTGCTTTGGCCTGGCAAAGAAACCTGCACACAGGGCCGGCTCCAGCTTTTCGAGGGCCCCGGGCGAAAGAGTCTCAGTGGGCCCCCCCTTTAACACATACCCCGATTTATGATGCACAGATACGGCAGAGAAATGTATAGTACAATGCCAGATTTCACTTCTTACATGAGTGACAGCTATTGTAAATTCTGCAGTATATATATACAGGACAGGAGGAGTGGTACTGTGCAGTGTATATATACAGGAGGAAAGGTGCTGTGCAGTGTATATATACAGGAGGAAAGGTGCTATGCAGTGTATATATACAAGAGGAAAGGTGCTGTGCAGTGTATATATACAGGGTGAGAGGTGCTGTGCAGTGTATATATACAGGGGGAGAGGTGCTGTGCAGTGTATATATACAGGGGGAGAGGTGCTGTGCAGTGTATATATACAGGGGGAGAGGTGCTGTGCAGTGTCGTGAGCAGGGCGTTGTTGTATCAGAAAATCTTTTCTGTTTTGAGTTTTTCTATGAAACAAAGACTTTTCTACATAAACAACTTTGTTTGGTTTTGCGGCCCCAACAGATCTGTGCTACAAAGTAACAGGTGGCTCGGGCATTAATGAGGGACCTGATGCTGAATCCTTTCCACAAACCCTAATGACCCAATTAGTGCCCCGTCATTAGAACCTCATTAAACACCTCCCTGTCCTGAGCAGTCATGTACAGTATGGGGGGATCCTGCAGCCCACCCCCTGACTGCTCCATACCATACACTGCCCTCTGTCGCGCTCACTATTATCCTGTGCATTTCTCCTTCATCGTTACCCCATGTTACACTTGTCACCCCCCACTACAGAGTAGCAGGGCAGCCAATGTCACCCCGTCCCGGATCCTAATGGCAGCAGGAAATGTCTGCTCCTCTATTGGGTTGGAACCTGATTTAATCAAGGAATAATGTGGATTTGTTGCCGGTGGCTGCAGGGGAAGGGTTAAGTGATGCCATGTCCTTGGTGGGAGCAGTGGCAGCTGCTGGGATCTGGACAGAGACAACCAATGTTGCTGTGACTGCACAGTGTGATGTGGAGGAGAGAAGCTGAGACTCCGGAGCAGAAATCACCCACATGCCAGCACTGGGCAGAGTCCCTCCAGTCACCAGCCTGGGGCCACGGGGCCCCAACGTACAGCCCACATGGCAGCAGCTCCCCTTCCTCCTCGCATCTGGTTAACCCCATTTATGCGGGTTGGATTGTTATCTTTAAGGTTCAGCAATAACCTTCATACAGATGGGAAAGGGTTAAGCTTCTTCCTACCCCACTGGTGCAGGTTTGGTGCAGCATGCATGTATTCTGGGAGAGCTGGGTGGCTGCAGGTTGCAGGCTGCACCCCACCAGCTGCTCCTCCAGACATCACCCACATTTTTAGGCAGCGGAGACAGACAGCAGCAGACTGAGCCACAAGTCCATCTGCAACCACTGCTCTGCTGGATACCTTTGCACTCACTCAGTCACTGGTAGGAGCTCTGGAATCTGCCTGATAAACTTCAGCACTGCAGCCAGCCAGGGGCGGAGAGCAGGAGAACTGCTCTCTCCACCCACAAACAGTCACACTGGCTGCCTTCTCTTAACCCCTATGTGTGCCTGCCTGGCTGCACTGACTGAGTGAGAAGATGCTTGTGTCAGAGCTGGCACATAAGGGTTAAGAGAACACAGCCAGCAGTGACTTTGTGGGCAGAGAGAGCATGTTCTCCTGCTCTGCTCTCCCAGCTTTATCTATGACAGCGTGAGTGGGCCCCCCTCTCTCCCCAGGGCCCCGGCATTTGCCCAGGTGCGCCGGGTGCTGACGCCGGCCCTGCCTGCACAGATACTGCAGGTGGTGCGGAAAATGGTGGCCCTACACTGCCGGAAGGGATGTTGCGTTGCTGACTAGCTTCATTGGCCGAGGGTGCTACAACCTTAAGGGACGTTTGGTAGTTAGTCCAGGCTTGCAAATGCATGGTGGTTAAATGTCTATGCATGCAACTTGTATTGAGACTTTTCAGATTCTGTCCTCTGCTTAAGGTAGTTGAACATTTTTGACAGGTGACTTTGCGCTGATCAATTGGATGTTGTTTAAAAAAATTCCAGACTGCACTCTTTCTAGCATCGGATACCTTTTCAGGCATTGCAGACTGAGCTTTAACCGGATGGCCACGCTGTCCTCCAACAGGTTTTGGCTTTGCCACGCGTTTTGGGCAAGATACGGGCCCGGCAGATGGAACCTGTTGCGATGTTGATGCCTGCTGCGGCCCCTCCTCCTCCGCTTCAGAACTGCTGCCGCCTGCACCCTGTTCCCCCAATGGCTGCCAATCGGGGTCAAGAACTGGGTCATCTATTACCTCTTCTTGTAGCTCGTGTGCAACTTCGTCTGTGTCACCGTGTCGGTCGGTGGTATAGCGTTCGTGATGGGGCAACATAGTCTCATCAGGGTCTGATTCTTGATCATTACCCTGCGAGGGCAATGTTGTGGTCTGAGTCAAAGGACCAGCATAGTAGTCTGGCTGTGGCTGTGCATCAGTGCACTCCATGTCAGATTCAACTTGTAATGGGCATGGACTGTTAACTGCTTCACTTTCTAAGCCAGGGACGGTATGTGTAAAGAGCTCCATGGAGTAACCCGTTGTGTCGCCTGCTGCATTCTTCTCTGTTGTTGTTTTTGCTGAAGAGGACAAGGAAGCGACTTGTCCCTGACCGTGAACATCCACTAACGACACGCTGCTTTGACATTTACCAGTTTCACGAGAGGAGGCAAAAGAGCTAGAGGCTGAGTCAGCAAGATAAGCCAAAACTTGCTCTTGCTGCTCCGGCTTTAAAAGCGGTTTTCCTACTCCCAGAAAAGGGAGCGTTTGAGGCCTTGTGTAGCCAGACGACGAACCTGGCTCCACAGCTCCAGACTTAGGTGCAATATTTTTTTTCCCACGACCAGCTGATGCTCCACCACTACCACTACCCTCATTACCAGCTGACAATGAACGCCCCCGGCCACGACCTCTTCCACCAGACTTCCTCATTGTTTTAAAAACGTAAACAAACTAACGGTATTTGTTGCTGTCAAACAACTTACACGGTGAGCTATAACTTCAGTATGATTTAGCTACCCCTTTACAGGTGAGTGAGACCACAACGAAAATCAGGCACAATGTTACACACTCTGTTGTTGGTGGCAACAAATGAGAGAGATGCCACACACGCAGGACTGTCACTGAAGCACAAATGTAAATATTAATCTCCCACTGATTTGTTTTTTTTTTTTTTCAGGGAGACTTTAGGAAAAAAAAAAAATAGAATAAAATGATTTTTTTCAGGAAGAATTTAGAAACCAAATAAAATAAAATGATTTTTTCAGGGAGAATTTAGAAAACAAATAAAACAAAAAAAGGCTTTCTATGGCCCACTGAGTGAGAGATGACGCACACAGGAGTCAGGAGTGGCACACAAGCCCAGAGGCCAATATTTATCTCCCACTGATTGATTTATTGATTTTTTCAGGTAGAATTTAGAACCCAAATCAACCAAAAACATAAATAGGCTTTCTATGGCCCACTATTTGTGAGACAGATGGCACGCTCAGGACTGGCACACAAGCCCAGAGGCCAATATTAATCTCCCACTTTTTATTTTTTTTCAGGGAAAATTTATAAACCCAATAAAAAAAATAAATAAATAGGCTTTCTATGGCCCACTATCTGAGAGAGAGAGATGGCACGCTTAGGACTGGCACACAAGCCCAAAGGCCAATATTAATCTCCCTTTTTTTTTTCAGGGAGAATTTATAAAACCAAAAAAAAATAAATAAATAGGCTTTCTATGGCCCACTATTTGTGAGAGAGATGGCACGCTCAGGACTGGCACACAAGCCCAGAGGCCAATATTAATCTCCCACTTATTTTTTTTTTGTTCCAGGGAAAATTTATAAACCCAATAAAAAAAATAATAAATAGGCTTTCTATGGCCCACTATCTGAGAGAGAGAGATGGCACGCTTAGGACTGGCACACAAGCCCAAAGGCCAATATTAATCTCCCACTGATTGATTTATTGATTTTTTCAGGTAGAATTTAGAACCCAAATAAAGCAAAAAAAAAAAAATGGGCTTTCTATGGCCCACTGAGTGAGTGATGATGCACACAGGAGTCAGGAGTGGCACACAAGCCCTGAGGCCAATATTTTTCTCCCACTGATTGATGTAGTGATTTTTTCAGGTAGATTTTAGAACCCAAATCAAGCAAAAAAATAAATAGGCTTTCTATGGCCCACTGAGTGAGAGATGGCACACACAGGGATGGCACTCTAGCAGAAATGTCAATCTTAATCTCCCACAAAAAAAAAAAAAAAAAAAAAAAACAGGGAGTGTCCAACAATTACTATCTCCCTGCAGTAATCTCAGCCAGGTATGGCAGGCAGCAATAAGGAGTGGACTGATGCACAAATTAAATAAAAAGTGTGGACAAACAAAAAAGATAGCTGTGCAGAAAGGAAGGAACAAGAGGATTTGTGCTTTGAAAAAAGCAGTTGGTTTGCACAGCGGCGTACACACAGCAATGCAGCTATCAGGGAGCCTTCTAGGGCAGCCCAATGAGCTACAGCGCTGAGGGGGGAAAAAAAAAAAAATGTAGCTTCCACTGTCCCTGCACACCGAAGGTGGTGTTGGGCAGTGGAAATCGCTACAGCACAAGCGGTTTGGTGGTTAATGGACCCTGCCTAACGCTATCCCTGCTTCTGACGAAGCGGCAGCAACCTCTCCCTAAGCTCAGATCAGCAGCAGTAACATGGCGGTCAGCGGGAACGCCCCTTTATAGCCCCTGTGACGCCGCAGACAGCAAGCCAATCACTGCAATGCCCTTCTCTAAGATGGTGGGGACCAGGACCTATGTCATCACGCTGCCCACACTCTGCGTTTACCTTCATTGGCTGAGAAATGGCGCTTTTCGCGTCATTGAAACGCGACTTTGGCGCGAAAGTCGCGTACCGCATGGCCGACCCCGCACAGGGGTCGGATCGAGTTTCATGAAACCCGACTTTGCCAAAAGTCGGCGACTTTTGAAAATGAACGACCCGTTTCGCTCAACCCTAGTCAGAACATCTGTGTCTGAGTGGAATCTCGAGAGCATGGGTCATGCAGCAAGACAATAACCAAAAGCACACGAGTCATTCTACAAAAGAATGGTTAAAGGGAACAAAAGTGAACCTGTCAGCAGGATTGTGCACAGTAACCTACAGACAGTGTCAGGTCAGCGCCGTAATGCTGATTACAATGATACCTGGTAATAAAATCTGTCTTGTGGTTGTTGTTTAATCTTTATTTTCAGTTTTGAGTTAATGAGATTCTGTTTCTCAGGGGCAGCCTGTGGGGGGTCTTCATGTGGTGCTCTGATTAGCTATTCATAATGCAGACTGCTGACTGGTCACTGATCCCTCACTGACCTGCCCCCTAGTTTGCATAATGAATATATGTGCAGGCAGGTGCCAGCCAGCATAATCGCATGTTTAATGTGCAGTTGATGTTTTCCTGAGGAGTATAAATTAAAAAAAATCCATTTTAAAATGGCGTCTGCTACACCTGCGCTGTAGCAGCTATTGGTGTATATAAAGGTGATCTGATAGCTGATATTGCGCATACGCCAGCGGCGCCATCTTATTAGAGAAGAAAAAAAATGTCCTCCTCCAAAGATGGCTATGCCTGCGCAATTGCAGCTATCAGCGATCGCCAATGGTTGCTACTGCGTATGCGGCGGCATCTTGCTAGAGAAAAAAAAATCCTCTTGTAAGATGGATTTTTAAACATGTGATTATTCTAGAGTGCAGGTGCCACGGCTGGCAACTGCCTGCAGAAGGTTTTTTTTAAGCCGCGACAGGAAGACAAGAAGAGGACGTTATCACATGAAGATAGGAGGCGCCGGACCCAGAACGTGACGCCCATCGGACCGGACCGCAGCGGGACCGCCCCTGGGTGAGTATAATATAACCTGTTTTTCTTACCTTTCAGGCTACATTGGGGGCTTATCTACAGTATTACAGCTGTAATGTTGAGAAGAACAACTGGTGAACGGATGTCAGTGCTATGGGCCGTAGCAATTCTAGTCACTTGGGAGCGATCTGAGGTATCACAGGAGCCATTTCCATTTACAGTTAGGGCCAGAAATATTTGGACAGTGACACAAGTTTTGTTATTTTAGCTGTTTACAAAAACATGTTCAGAAATAAAATTATATATGTAATATGGGCTGAAAGTGCACACTCCCAGCTGCAATATGATAGTTTCCACATCCAAATCGGAGAAAGGGTTTAGGAATCATAGCTCTGTAATGCATAGCGTCCTCTTTTTCAAGGGACCAAAAGTAATTGGACAATGGACTCTAAGGGCTGCAATTAACTCTGAAGGCGTCTCCCTCGTTAACCTGTAATCAATGAAGTAGTTAAAAGGTCAGGGGTGGATTCCAGGTGTGTGGTTTTGCATTTGGAAGCTGTTGCTGTGAGCAGACAACATGCGGTCAAAGGAACTCTCAATTGAGGTGAAGCAGAACATCCTGAGGCTGAAAAAAAAGAAAAAATCCATCAGAGAGATAGCAGACATGCTTGGAGTAGCAAAATCAACAGTTGGGTACATTCTGAGAAAAAAGGAATTGACTGGTGAGCTTGGGAACTCAAAAAGGCCTGGGCGTCCACGGATGACAACAGTGGTGGATGATCGCCGCATACTTAATTTGGTGAAGAAGAACCCGTTCACAACATCAACTGAAGTCCAGAACACTCTCAGTGAAGTAGGTGTATCTGTCTCTAAGTCAACAGTAAAGAGAAAACTCCATGACAGTAAATACAAAGGGTTCACATCTAGATGCAAACCATTCATCAATACCAAAAATAGACAGGCCAGAGTTAAATTTGCAGAAAAACACCTCAAGAAGCCAGCTCAGTTCTGGAAAAGTATTCTATGGACAGATGAGACAAAGATCAACCTGTACCAGAATGATGGGAAGAAAAAAGTTTGGAGAAGAAAGGGAACGGCACATGATCCAAGGCACACCACATCCTCTGTAAAACATGGTGGAGGCAACGTGATGGCATGGGCATGCATGGCTTTCAATGGCACTGGGTCACTTGTGTTTATTGATGACATAAGAGCAGACAAGAGTAGACGGATGAATTCTGAAGTGTACCGGGATATACTTTCAGCCCAGATTCAGCCAAATGCTGCAAAGTTGATTGGACGGCGCTTCATAGTACAGATGGACAATGACCCCAAGCATACAGCCAAAGCTACCCAGGAGTTCATGAGTGCCAAAAAGTGGAACATTCTGCAATGGACAAGTCAATCTCCAGATCTAAACCCAATTGAGCATGCATTTCACTTGCTCAAATCCAGACTTAAGACGCAAAGACCCACAAACAAGCAAGACCTGAAGGCTGCGGCTGTAAAGGCCTGGCAAAGCATTAAGAAGGAGGAAACCCAGCGCTTGGTGATGTCCATGGGTTCCAGACTTAAGGCAGTGATTGCCTCCAAAGGATTTGCAACAAAATATTGAAAATAAAAATATTTTGCTTGGGTTATGTTTATTTGTCCAATTACTTTTGACCTCCTAAAATGTGGAGTGTTTGTATAGAAATGTGTACAATTCCTACATTTTCTATCAGATATTTTTGTTCAACCCTTCAAATTAAACGTTACAATCTGCACTTGAATTCTGTTGTAGAGGTTTCATTTCAAATCCAATGTGGTGGCATGCAGAGCCCAACTCGCGAAAATTGTGTCACTGTCCAAATATTTCTGGCCCTAACTGTATAGTCCGTCTGGTTTATTGTTGATAAAATAAATAATTTTATCAACTGTAATTCATCATATATTATTTATCTTGTAACGTGCAGCATGTGTCAAATCCAGTATGTAGAGTGCACTACAAATACATTAAAAACACGCCTCAGGAGACATTTGTCGGATGCGGCTAATAAACCAATTACTAAGTGTTCAGCAGCCTCCTGACACTTTAGTTTGATACATTATGGTGACGCATCAACCTGTTTAATCACGGGAATTGAAAACATTAAAACCCTACAGAGGTGGAGATCACCATAGGAAGCTATTAAATCGTGAAATGTGGTGGATATATGAATTAAACACAAGAGTTCCACATGGAATGAATGTAAAATATGATTTAATTTACCACTATGAATGAGGAATAATGATGTGTATTATATTTGTTTTGTCTCATGGAAGTTCCAACTAATTATTCACTTTACCAGTTTTTTCATTCTAGTCCAGGATTGGAGACTCTAGACTAAGGGTACCGTTACACTATACGATTTACCAACGATCACGACCAGCGATACGACCTGGCCGTGATCGTTGGTAAGTCGTTGTGTGGTCGCTGGAGAGCTGTCACACAGACAGCTCTCCAGCGACCAACGACGCCGAGGTCCCCGGGTAACCAAGATAAACATCGGGTTACTAAGCGCTGGGCCGCGCTTAGTAACCCGATGTTTACCCTGGTTACCAGCGTAAAAACAAACAAACAGTACATACTTAGAATTTTGGAGGTTATTGTCGCAGCGGTGGTTATCTTACTTTACATTTAGCGTATATGGGTGGGTAATACCCTATTATAATGTGGATTTTTTGTAGTCAATCCCACGGATACCTAAGAGGGTGATCTGATTCCAGTGCCCAGCTGAATAGTTTGAAGCTTACTGTCATATTAATACATGCTGTGTGCGTTATGAGTTGAGTAGTTCACAGGACCCTCACATTTGAGATACCTGTTTTTTTGTCTTATTTTTAATGATGTATGTTTCCAATTGTTTAATAAAAATGATTTTATTGGGTTAAATAATGATGGTTGTGCTTTTCTGTGTCACTACTGGTTAACAGTTATTTGTGATATGGACGGAATGGATAGTTAGCTTATAGCACAAATTATAGTTGGATCACATTTTGGATAAATGGTAGGTACACACATGTAGTAATCCGCAAGAAGCACCCAGCTAACTGATCTTAATATATACACACAATGCAAGAAAAATAGAGACTGCTCAATACCAGAATCCTATTAACCCCTTACCGGCATCGGACGTACTATACCGTCCGATGCCGGCTCCCCTGCTTTGATGCAGGGCTCCGCGGTGAGCCCGCATCAAAGCCGGGACATGTCAGCTGTTTTGAACAGCTGACATGTGCCCGTAATAGGCGCGGGCAGAATCGCGATCTGCCCGCACCTATTAACTAGTTAAATGCCGCTGTCAAACGCAGACAGCGGCATTTAACTACCGCTTGCGGCCGGAAATGACGTCATCGCCGACCCCCGTCACATGATCGGGGGTCGGCGATGCTTGTATATTATAACCATAGAGGTCCTTGAGACCTCTATGGTTACTGATGACCGGTGGCTGTGAGCGCCACCCTGTGGTCGGCGCTCACAGCACACCTCCATTTCTGCTACATAGCAGCGATCAGCAGATCGCTGCTATGTAGCAGAGCCGATCGCATTGTGCCTGCTTCTAGCCTCCCATGGAGGCTATTGAAGCATGGCAAAAGTTTTAAAAAAAAGTTTAAAAAAATTTGAAAAAAATAAAAAAAACATAAAAGTTTAAATCACCCCCCTTTCGCCCCAATCAAAATAAATCAATAAAAAAATATCAAATCTACGCATATTTGGTATCGCCGCGCTCAGAATCGCCCGATCTATCAATTAAAAAAAAGTATTAACCTGATCGCTAAACAGCGTAGCGGGAAAAAAATTCGCCAGAATTACGTTTTTTTGGTCGCCGCGACATTGCATTAAAATGCAATAACGGGCGATCAAAAGAACGTATCTGCACCGAAATGCTATCATTAAAAACGTCATCTCGGCACGCAAAAAATAAGCCCTCAACCGACCCCAGATCATGAAAAATGGAGACGCTATGAGTATCGGAAAATGGCGCAATTTTTTTCTTTTTTTTAGCAAAGTTTGGAATTTTTTTTCACCACTTAGATAAAAAATAACCTAGTCATGTTTGGTGTCTATGAACTCGTACTGAGCTGGAGAATCATAATGGCAGGTCATTTTTAGCATTTAGTGAACCTAGCAAAAAAGCCAAACAAAAAACCAATGTGGGATTGCACTTTTTTTGCAATTTCACCGCACTTGGAATTTTTTTCCCGTTTTCTAGTACACGACATGCTAAAACCAATGATGTCGTTCAAAAGTACAACTCGTCCTGCAAAAAAATAAGCCCTCACATGGTCAAATTGACGGAAAAATAAAAAAGTTATGGCTCTGGGAAGGAGGGGAGCGAAAAACGAACACGGAAAAACGAAAAATCCCCTGGTCATGCAGGGGTTAATAAAGTGGCAATGCATATGTGCAAAAAAGGCAAGGTAGTATAAATGTAAATGCCCACTCCTTCAAATGGAAACTGCTCAATGTCAGGATCCTAATAATAAAGTGGCAATGCATGTGCAAAATGAACCTCAATAACCGCCTAAATCAGGTAACTAATATAATGTCATGCTGCTTACATGTGACCTTAGACCTCGTATGTACTGTCCCAGGCACCCGGGACAGTACATCTTTTCTATATGCATTTGCATATTTCCCATAAGGGATGAGAGCAGTGTTCTAGATCACTGCGTTGAGAAACACGTGATGGTGTCTCCGCGGTGTTGGATGTTTTGATCTCCCCGAGGTCATTCATCCTTATGTTTATAGTCCTTTTACTAGGTACTGTTCCTAATAGCCAGTTTCCTACTCCACACTGATGAGGGGCAAATACCCCAAAACAGCTGTCTGTGGATGGATACCATGTTTTGGCATAGGTGGTCTTCCTTTTTGGATGCTACCCTTCCCGTGATTGTTCCTTCCCGGTGAAAGACCTGGCTATTTATCGCTTGCATTGACAAATTTCAGTTGAGATATGCTTGAATCTGATCAAGAGCATGCTCAGATGGACTCGGGCAGTATTAAAAACCAAATTTCGATTTAAGAAATAATTAAAACTTAGATTTTTAGGAATGACAACAATTTGCATAACTAATCATATGCAAAATATTTGCATGTCAAATTTATGTATGAGATAGCCAAGATGATTTGTCTATAGAATGATGGTAGTCACACGTTTGATAGAGTAGCTGATGGTGAGATATGGAACCTGAAAGGCAAAATTTAAAAACATTGTTACCTTTTTGTTCAAACTTATCCAAACCCCACTGAATTCAATGGGAGGCAAAAACAAATGCATAGACAACACCTTAAGGTGTAGCCAAAAGCTGCCCAAACAGCTCAAATTAGGGGCAGACACCAGGAAAAGTTGCATCAATTGACCCAGAGTACAAATAGTATAATTGCGCAGCATGGATGCATGGGACATGGCTTTGACCAGCATTTCTAGCTTAAGCATTGATCAGTAACAGGTTTATTTGTGACAGTTTACACAAGAAACGGCACTCAACAATGACATCAGAGGTAAATTTTAATGTAGTCCAAGATGTAGTAATAAAAAAAAAATGTTTCTGTCTCCCAGACCTTCATCAGTTACTACAGAAAATTTAAGAAAACAAAAAATGAAATGAATTGCATCATCAACAATAGGTAAGTATAACAGAAACAAAACAACAAAAAACTAAAGTAAGTACACGGGAAAAATTATATATATGGTCAATATTACTCAAACAGTGGAAGACAACAAACACCCAGGTCCAGCTTATAAATGGGATCAAGAGTATTAATATGTATATGGCAAGAAAAAATAAAATACAAATAAAACAAGAGAAAGACATGTTTATCATGGTAGGCTGGTGGAATATAGAAATAATAGCAAAACCAGGTTGAAAAAAAGAAGGTAGAAAAGGCACCAGAGCGTAGTGGGGAATCAAAATCAATGTTAGGACGACATACCAGATTTTTATTTGGGTGGTATCACGTATGTATGCAGGTAGTGTGCATGTTTAAAAGAATATGTGTATAATTTAGAAAAAGAATATAATTCAGTGATCATATTTCAAACGTAGAGTGCTGCCTACCAGATTATGAAAGTTGGTAGTAGGTATTCCAATAGAAGTTATATAGCTACCGTGGACTAAGAAAAAATCTATGGGAACAGTAATATATTAGATGTAAATATAACACTGCAACAAGGCTAGTGGCATATAGAGAGTCAGACCTTATTCCTGTGGGAGTACGTGTCCACTTCAGACGTGGTATCCACCGCTTGTCATCGGCATATGCGTGTGCTCAATGATAATTGAAGTAGGTAGGGGGCAGGACTTGTGAGTCAGCTGCTGTCAAATCAGCGCCGGGTACTCAGCCGGAAGAGACCTAACAGGAAGTGAATGGTCGTGCGTTCCAGGAATAACTACATTATGCGTTCCACCACTTGTTATGTGCGTGTCACAGCGTTCCACAGACCTTTCTCACCAAGGCTCTTCTCCCATGATTGCTCAGTTTGGCTGGACGGCCTTTTCTAGGAAGAATTCTAGTAGTCCCAAACTTCTTCCATTTAAGGATTGGAGTGGAGGTCACTGAGCTCTTAGGAAGCTGTGAGGTCTTATACAGACATGTGTGCCTTTCCAAATCAAGTCCTATCAGTTAAATTAAACACAGCTGGAGTCCAATGAACGAGTAGAACCATCTCAAGGAGAATCACAAGGAAATGGACAGCATGTGACTAAAGGTACCTTCACACATAACGATATTGTTAACGATATCGTTGCTATTTGTGACGTAGCAACGATATCGTTAATGAAATCGTTATGTGTGACAGCGACCAACGATCAGGCCCCTGCTGGGAGATTGTTGGTCGCTGAATAAAGTCCAGAACTTTATTTCGTCGCTGGACTCCTGCTGACATCGCTGGATCGGCGTGTGTGACACCGATCCAGCGATGTCTTCACTGGTAACCAGGGTAAACATCGGGTAACTAAGCGCAGGGCCGCACTTAGTAACCCGATGTTTACCCTGGTTACCATGCTAAAAGTAAAAAAAAACAAACACTAGATACTTACCTACCACTGTCTGTCCTCTAGCGCTGTGCTCTGCACTCCTCCTGTACTGGCTGTGAGCCGGAAAGCAGAGCGGTGACGTCACCGCTCTGCTTTCCGGCTCACAGACAGTACAGGAGGAGAGCAGAGAAGCAGAGCACAGCGCTGGAAGACAGACGGCTGTAGGTAAGTATGTAGTGTTTGTTTTTTTTTACTTTTAGCATGGTAACCAGGGTAAACATCGGGTTACTAAGCGCGGCCCTGCGCTTAGTTACCCGATGTTTACCCTGGTTACCGGCATCGTTGGTCGCTGGAGAGCGGTCTGTGTGACAGCTCTCCAGCGACCAAACAGCGACGCTGCAGCGATCCGGATCGTTGTTGGTATCGCTGCAGCGTCGCTTAATGTGAAGGGGCCTTTAAATGTGAGTGTCTGAGCAAAGGGCCTGAATACTTATGACCATGTGATATTTCTGTTTTTCTTTAATATGCAAAAGTTTCTACATTTGTTTTTTTTTTCAGTCAAGATGGTGCGCAAAGTTTACATTAATTAGAAAAAAATAAACTATTTTTGAATTTACCAAATGGCTGCAATGAAACAATGAGTGAAAAATTTAAAGAGTTCTGAATACTTTCCATACCCACTGTACTTTTGTACCGTGGATCTAACAGAGTGGAAACCTAGTAGTCAGCACTATTTCTTATTCTAAAAATACATGCATCATGTTGCAGATAGTGTCAGGCGCTTCCAGGAGGTCCAAGCCCATGGTGTGTTGCTTGAGTGTTATGATGTTTGCTTCCTTTGTCCCCTCCCACCAACCGCAGACAACAGAGAGGATCATTATCCTCTTCATTTCCTGACTGTTACACACCTATCACTTCTTCCTCCATTTGTTCCTCAGCTCCTGCACCTTCACTAACAGTTTGTCTAGTACCATGAGCCCCACTCGATCACTGTAACCCACCTCTCATGGCACGCGCCTGTGCACAGATAGTCTGGAACTTAGAGATATTGTTATTCCTTTCATATCCTCCTCTACTTCTTCCTCTTCATCTGGGACCACCACCTCTTCATGCAGAGTATTCAAAGTGTGCTCCAGCATGTAGATGACCGGAATAGTGATGCTCATGATGGAATCGTCAGCGCTAACACACTTAGAAACTGTGCAGCAGGGTGTAGAGGTCCTTTATGTGTGCCCACTCTGCAAGACTGTATTGCGTTGGCCCAGACTATGTAAAATGACATACTGCACCAGGGCTCATCGCTGTTGCCACAGCAACATGTCGAGAGTGGAATTTCACCATGTCAGCACATCGCATATCAACCAGTTAAATGGTAGGCTGCAAAGATCTCTGTAGCGATGCAAGTCAATGACCCGCAGGGTGAGAACAGCGGAAGTTAGCACACAGCGACCGTGCTTTCTGAAGAAGCGTAGCCAGGCTCGGATAGTGCCAGAGAAATTGCTGTACCACCTGCGTAAGCCAGGCATGGCATGTGTGTGAGGTTGTTCTGGCGTAGGGCCTTCACTAGGTTTGCACCCTTACCACACTTGGCTTTCTTTGGCTCTAGGATTAGTGGAGACAGCCATTGCTCAGACTTGGCCTGGATAGCTGTCTAAAACTCTTGAGCTGTGTGACTGCAATTTCTAAGGCATATTAATTTAAACACTGCCTGATTGTGATGAGCCCTGGCTGCACAGTATGGAGGTGGTGGATTTCTCTCTGCACTTGCAGCACCCCAGATGACCAATTCCTGCAGTGTTGTTGCTTTTCCTTCGGGGATGGTAATATCATGCTCAGAGGCAATGGAGTTCTCTTCACCAGGTAAGGCACCCACACACAACATATTCCAAATTCAGGCCAGGAGGGGGAGCTCAGGACCCAGGTTTAGGGGAGCTTCCCTAAGCTATATGTGTCCTGACCTGGAGGAAGAGCTAGTTAGTTGTTCAGAGACATTGAAGGAGAAGGAAGTCTGAACTGAGTGCAGACAGAGAGGAGCTGCAGCCTCTGGAAGGAGGAAGACCTGAGGGGTTGTATGTGGAGGAGCCATAAGGGAAGGAGCAAAGGTGAGGAACAGGGCTTAGAGGGGAACAGCGGAAGGACACCCTCAGAGCCAGAGCGCAGTAACCGGGAACTGGGAGCCCAAGGCCTTAGCGGAACTGTATGACACTTGGCAGAACCGGAGGACTAAGAACTTTATGTGATTGACCCACACCACACCTGAGACGCAGCAGCACCTGAGGACCCCGGGGCATGATAGAGTCCCTGTAAAACGGCTCAAGCTACCCATCATGCAGGTACCTGTCTCAGGACAGGGGGGAATAGAGGACTCTGCAGAAAGCTTCAGGCAGCAGGGACTTCATATACAAGGAAAGGCTCACGGACCTCTACTGGAAAAGGTGAACCCTCCATTGCCTCTGAGCCGGCCGGACCACCATCACCTGTGCCTGGTACCCTGGACTGTGGCCACCAAACTACAGTAAACCAGGAAAAGACTTACAACTTGTCTCCTCCATTTATTGACCGGCACATATCATCTTAGCCACACACCATAGGACCCCGCTTCACCTGAGGGAAGTGTAACACCCATGCTGCCTCAACATCCCCAGGGGACCCCTTCAATGCAGCATTGGTCTCACTACTGACCAAACACCACAGGTGACGTCACAGCAGACTTTGAACATTTTCCCCTTTAAACACTGTTCCCCTTTAACGTTGAGCCCCAGGGCCACGGACCGGGTCACATCCACCGTGACATCCCCTTTAACAACCGACCGGACCCGGCACTGAGTACCCCACTGCCCTGGCTGGGCGACTCACACTGTTAGAACATGTGTCTCATTAAGGGAGAGGTTGAGGGTGCAGGTGGAGGCCCTAGAGGAGGAGGAAGAGGTAGAAGCAGTGGAGAAAGGTAGATACATAGGTTTGACCTGCAAGCATTAGGGACTTCAAGACTTGTGGAGCAGTGCCTGCCCCCCAGCTACCAGAGATAGCGAGATGTTACATCCCTGCCATGATTGCTCATTCACGTGTCAGTGGTGAAATGCACCCTGTCAAACATAGATTTTTTTCAAGGAACAGGTGATGTAGCACATGCACAGCTTTCTTAGAGAAGTAATAGCGACTGGGCAACTGCAACAGCCATCATCTTTTGGAAACAGTCTTTATCCACCAGGTGGAAAAGCAGCATTTCTGTGGCAACAACTTCAGAACTGGGGACTGGCTGCTGTGCAAAGAGAGGGTGGAGTAGGGCGTACACGACAAAGTGCTGGACTGTGAGTGAGGTGTAGGTGGAGATGTTATGGTGGATTGAGAAAGATGCGGTGTGCTCTGTGTCTGAGATCAGTCAAAAACAGCAGGCATATCCATTTCTGTAACCACTGACTGTAGCAGATAAACAAATGGAGGTTCTGTGGCCAGAGACCTGTGTGAGAACACTTGCCATGGTGACAGAGGAGTAAGAAGAAGCAAATATGGTTGATGGTGCAGCTGGTGGTTGCCAAGGCCCATTGGGCTGAATTTTAGCACAGTGAGATTCCCAGACTAACGCATATTGATCGTGCTTGTGCCAGTTCATGCGTGTAGTAGTGAAATTTTTGCAATTTTTGCCTCTACTGAGTAGTTTCTTTTACAAAGTTGGCAGATAGCGTGGGTTATTCTTTGAGGTCTCAAACAAGGCCCAGGCTAGGCAACCCTTGCTGCCCCTGCCACCTGTAGACCCACGACTGCTGCTGGCCACAGCCAGAGTTGTGGCTGAGGATGCAGTGCCTATCATAGTTGCATGACTTTGTGTCTGTGCGGGAAGCCGCAACATAACCTCCTCGTCTTCCTTCTCCTACACCTCTGCTGAGCTACTCAGCTGTGTGCCTCTGGGTTCACAACAAGTGGGATCTACAACCTCATCGTCATATCCTCTCTGTTCTCCCACTCCTCATCTTCAGTGTCTCTCTCCTCCTCTTTCTGGCCTGGCAACATAGTACAGTAAGCGTGCGCCTCAGGTATTGGAGTCTCATCAGGATCACCTCCACACCCAGGGGTTAACGTCTGGTGATGAGGGTCTGGATTTTGCTCATACTCTACTTCGTTCGGCCACAGATCCAACTGAAAAAATATTTTATAATCGGTGCAGATGCTTTCCTCCTCTTGAGTCTGTGAATCTTTTGGAACAGACCTCTGATGCCCATGGAATAGAATGTGTACACAGCTCTGCAGTGTGGCCCATCTGTGATTCCCCGCAGTCAGTTGGAGAGTTGTGACGCGGGGGGAAACATGGATAATTAGGGTGCCACCTCTGAGGACTGTACTGTGTGTGATGTTGAAGAGGAGTAGAGGCCACTTTGATGGAACGCTTGCCTTCCACTGAAGCACATGCTCTTTCTGGCCCGCATCTACAAGGCGTACCATTGTGCAGTTGCCAAAGAAAGGTAGTTGAGTAGCCCATATAGTAAAAAAAGTTGTCAGTTGTCTTTGGATAGGACAAGCAGGTGTAACATTACCAGCTACCCCCATACACCACACCTATTCCACCTTCCATGACAACCTGGCTTATCCGACTTATATTGGATGTACCCCTGTTGAGGGAGGATCTAAAGTGATCCTTCACGGTTGACTCAGTGATTTCCAAATTAATCTAAAGGGCGTTGCCGGCAACTGAAAATGACCAGACGGAGACTCGTGCCTCTGTGTGGGGGATCGAGCAGATCTCTGGGCCCCCGTTTATTGTGTATGAGTTTTCATAGTCATAGAAATTATACTTCAACCAATCAGCATAAGAACACGTTCACAGTTCTTAACCTATAAGAATACAGGAAAAACTTAACCCATGAGGATACAGGAAAAATGGAAACTACAGATATGGTCATGTCTTTTTGGCATAGAAAAACATATTAACAGATGCCTCAGTCTTGTATAGCGATACCCCCACGAGACTCTTATCTGGCTCACTCGAGTTAGAATACTCAAGGTCTTTATACCAATTATGAACCATAGACTAGCTGAATAACAAAATATTATCTTCGTGAGAAACCGGACAGAGTTATTTCATAGCAGCTGTAACCTTCTACCTAAGTAAATAACAGAATTTATCTTTAACCAACAACAAAATGGAGTCAAAGCACAAAATGGAGAATCTTTCATAATTTGTTCCTTCACATTCCCCCCTAGATAAATTTTGTTAATTAATGTCCAGCATCAGAGGTACTATCCCAAGCTATAAGCTCGAGGGGTACTGGTCTTCACATGACTGGTGCCATGTTACCAGCCATGGCTTTTGCGGCGTACCCGTCCCCCCTGTATACTAGAATTTACGAATAACAATTATTGATGACGGTGGTGGGGATCTTTTGAAGATAGCCATGCGCTTGGCTTCAACATCTTCATCAGGTAACTTTGTGAAATCGGTGTAGAGAAGAGCAGGGGTGGCAACGCTTTTGGTTTCATCATTAGTTGTCTTAGTACAGAATTTCCTAATACATACAGAAATACACCAAATAACAAGTTTTAGTATTACATACATAACAAGGATAAAGGCAGCGACATGTAACAAACTTTGCAAGATTCCAGCTATCCAGCCCCCAAGTCCCTTAAACCAATTGGCTGGATTAAGAAAGGAGAAGGTGTCTGTCCACCAACTGTCCTTATTACGGTCATTGTCTTTATCATATTAATCTCTGAGTCTTTGAATATCTTCTAACTTATGGGAATACTGGCAGCCATCTTAAATACAGTTAAATTTGCATTAGCAAGCATAAGGGGAAAAACTTATTGTTTCACAGCATAAGAATATATAAAAGTACAAAAGAGTATAAAGATATACACTTTCACCTTGACAATCCCCCCTAAACACTAAGTTTTTCCCTAAAAAGAAAGTTCCTTCGAGACTGTCCATGTGATGGGGAAAGGGGAGGTGGATTTCTTCATCCAGACACCTCAGAAGCTCTCCCCTTGTGAGAGGCCTCCAGGCAGCTGAACCCTTCACTAGCTTCACATAGAGTTCTCCCGCTGTCCCTAAACTAAATCTCTTAGCATCATCTGAGAGTAAAGGGTATTGTCTATCTTCTTGAGGGGGACGTACTTGGGGATCTCCCCTGGATCAGTGCCATCGTACTCTGGTGAGTCTACTTCTTGGTTAAGGAAGGTGCCAGTCGGAGTTGCCTTAGTGATAACCTTTTTATACAGGGGAATAACACAACAGAGGATTATCGATCCAACTACAAGGAGAGCAATCAGTACTAGAAAAGCTTGTTGAAAGAATCCTTTGAGCCCACCCAACCAGCCGGAAAAGAAAGATGTGTCTACTCCAACATTAGTTTTTAATTCTGCTGCTAACCCATTTATCTTTTTAAGGGCTATCATAATCTTTCCATTTACCCCAGAGTTCTGAGGGATATAGGTACAACATTCCTCTCCCACCATCCCACAGACTCCTCCTTTCTCAGCTAAGATCATATCAAGGGCTAGTCGGTTTTGGAGGGTCATTCTAGTGTTAGGGCTCAACTCCTCAACTATACCTTGGAAAGCATCACAGGTAAAATTGACAAACCTTTGTTCACTGTAATATATGTAATTGATACAATCAACATTTTTATTAATCTGCACCTGTGGGATTATGGAAGCAAAGCTAGCATAGATCTGGTTCTGGGCTTTAAATTGGTCAGGCACCCCCCTTGGCACTCCAATGCCATTGACATATATCAATGGATTTTCTTCATAACTCATATGGAGCTGATCGAGACTTCTCCTCTTTCTGGTATATTCATCAGGTGTCTCCGGATCCCAAGGTAAAATCTTGAACTGCATAGCTAGTTTAACAAGGGTGCATTGACCTGTCCAGGCATTAGGCAACCTAGGACGGAGCTTACCATCTCCACATAACCAATAAATATCGTACATATACTGTGTATGATTAGCTAGCAAGTCAGTATCCAGGGAACTGTTCTCTTTACAGAAACCTGTCTCAAAGACCCCTACTGGTGTACCTGTAGTGTCGTGGGAATTATAGCAGGTATAATTATCAGCTAATACGGTTATCCCCCCTGGGACCTTTAGTGTGGGTTCTTCATGAATTAGTGGGACATAATCTGAGCAATCAGTGGGCTTTAAACCCTTCAACAGATTCATAACACAGGCAGTGGTATTAAGTATATCCAATATATCCCAAATTTGATCATCTGGATAATCTGTGGCCCTAACCAATTTATCCCACATTTGTATAACTGACAATTTTATTGGCTATACCCATCTGTACTACTAATCTTTCATGATATTGTACAAACTTATTATTCAAGGATATTGGGGAATTTAGACTGTCCCATGCGGTTACCAATATTATTATATGGAAATACGAAAAACTAAAACATTATGTCCCCTTATTTGCTACTAGTCTGTTTGACCAGCTTGCAGTGCGATACGTGGATCCATGTCAGCCTTCCTTCCAGCTTTACTGACATAGGAGTAATGAGGAGGACTTGGTAGGGACTATCATACAAGGGTTCTAGTCCGTGTTTTATGACATAGCTTTTCACGACCACAAAACCACCAGGCTTCAAATTGTGACAAGTGTCGGTTTCTGCTGAATCTGGAAGGAAAGAAGAAACTAAAACATGGGTGTTAGCAACATTTTTACTAAACTGAATAACATATTGAACAGCACGGTCAGTTTCTTCTGATAACTACTGAGACTGGAAATTTGCAACTGAGAACCTAGCACCAAACAAAATCTCATATGGGGACAGGCCATGTTTTGCAATAGGGGTAGTACGAATGTGTAAGAGCCCTGGCCATGGAGCCGTAGTCTCCTGCATCATTTTTGTCAATTGTCCCTTCAGTGTGCCGTTCAGCCTCTTAACTTTCCCACTAGATTGTGGATGGTACGGAGTATGGAGGGCTACAGTGGATCCAAGCATTGTCAGAACCTCCTGATACACATGAAAAGAAAAGGCCGGGCCTTGGTCTCTTTCAACAACTTCTGGAACACCATATCTGCATATAACTTCCATCACCAGTTTCTTTGCTGTGGTCTTTGCAGTCACGTTGGTAACGGGGAATGCTTCTGGCCAACTGGAGAACATGTCGACAACCACCAGACAATATTCATACCTTCCAGACTTAGGCAACGTGATGTGGTCCAGCTGGAGCCTTTGGAAAGGATAGTCGGGCTTAGCAAGGTGCTTCGGGGGTACACGTTGAAGTTGACTGGGATTGCAGGTCTGACAGATACCTCGATGTGTGGGCCCATGCGCCCACGTGGCAATAGCAGGGTACATCCGCTTAGGGAGACACACAAGTTGGTCCTTTTTCCAGAGACCATTGTCCATACATGCTCCATCAGCCTTCCACTGCTTCACCTCTTCCTTTGGAGATATTCTCTGCATCGTCATTAAGCGGTCTCGCGGGGTCCGACAGAAAACCTCAGTCTGGCATAGATCATCAGGTTCCTGTAGAGTCAGTGTTTCTTGTAACTGTTTACGCTGAGAGCGTGTGGTCACCATAGTTGGTATGGTCTGTTCAACGGGTAGGAGAGCAGCAGCTTTTGCTTGCATATCCGCAAAGGTGTTACCAACAGTCTGTGGACTGTTCCATAGTACCGTGCTCCTTAACTTTGATAATGGCCACCTGAGTAGGTAATTTGATTGAGTCCATGAGGGTTTTAACAGCTTCAGCATTCTTCACTGGAGTCCCGGCAGTAGTAACAAACCCTCGATTGGCCCATAGGGCTCCGAAATCATGAGCAATACCAAATGCATACTGTGAGTCCGTGTGTTTATTAGCCCGCCTGTCTTTGGCCAGAACACATGCAGTAGACAGATCCTGAAGTTCTGCTTCTTGTCCTGACAGGGAGGGAGAGAGTGCAGCTCCGTGCACTACAGTATCTTCCGTAGTAACAGCGTATCCGGTGTGGAATCTGCCAAAATCATCAGCATATCTTGAACAGTCTTTCAGGGCATTGTAGAGGGATAGCATTATGCGGGATACGTCCGGTATTCACTGACGACAATAAGTACATAGTCCAAGGAAACGCTGGAGTTCAGTCTCATCTTTTGGGAAAGGAAGGGAGCTGACGGCTATTTTTTTTTTTTTCCTGTGAGGTGTCTGGCACCCTGAAGGAGACAGTGACCCAAAAATATCACTTGACCAAGGCAGAACCGAAGTTTCGAGGCCGAAACCCGACAGTTCAGATCTGCCAGATACTTGCGAAAACTAACAGTGGCAACAATGGCTTCCTGCTCTGTCTGTACACACAACAAAAGGTTACCCACATACTGAAGCAGCGGGACATAGGGATATTCTAACTGACAGGGTTAAAGACACTCGCCCATATTTTTTGCAAACTGATTGGGACTGTTTTGGGCCCCTTGTGGCATAACTGTCCACATCAATTGTCGTCCCTGATAAGTGAATGCAAACAGAAACTGGCAATCTGGGTGTAATGGAATGCTGAAGAAGGCATTGGCGAGGTCGATAACTGTGAACCAAGCAGCATCCTGAGATATCTGGGACAAGAGTATATGGATTAGGCACTACTGGAGTTTCTAGAACAGTAGCTGCATTAACTGCCCGTAGGTCTTGTACCAGCCGGTACACAGGGGGTTGGCCGGGTGGGGTCTTTTTCTTAACGGGAAACAAGGGCGTGTTACATGGAGAAACACAGGGTACCAGGGCACCATTATCGAATAACGTTTGTATTTGCCCCTTGAGGCCCCGCTCCTGATCATGTTTCAAAGGGTACTGATGGACTTTGGGAAAAGGGGCACCAGGTTTGAGAAACACTTTTACTCATTTTACAGGTATTATTGGGGTGAATCTGGGCCTATCAGGGCCATCATAACCGTGGAAAGGACGTGTAAGATACAGATCTCATTATATTCATCTGCATAGGGGTTATATAACATAAATACCATCTGACCATCATCTTGGCTCACCAACTCTCTAGGTCTGCTCAGGTGCACTTATACGTCCATCATATTATCTTTGTCTGTAAAATGGGAAAGGTTCGTTCTCAGGGTCAGCCAATTATTTTAGCGTAGCTAGCTAGACAGAGGGCCTCCAGGGATAATACTCCTGTATCTGTCTTACACTACCTGATGTGGTTGGTTCTCTGGTAGTGGGGGTGACTAGATGACCGGTTGGGGGTGACATGACATGCTGGTCTACAGCTCCTTCCCAAAAGGATTACTGTCAGCTTACTCCCAAAAGTTAATGTCCCCACTACCCACTAACCACAATCCTGTGTCAGCTTCTTATATCACTACATGTGATCTTGTCTGGACAGGATTCAGTGTAATTCACTTAGGTTGGGTTGCAGCACAGATTATACAAGTATTTCTCCAGTCTGGGTTTGTCTGACCGCAATGATTACAAGTCCATCTGTCTTGTTTTGGTCTGAGAATTAACATGGCGAGGGAGATTTCCAGACACAGGGTTAAAATGGATATTGGAGTATGAGACTGGTTTTGTGTAGGGGAGGGGGGCTGGAGCTGGAGCCCGGGCCACTGATAAGGAATGGAGCTGCGAGCTGTGTCCTTGAAGCTGCAAGCTGCGGTGGGGGCTACAGAGCGCAGCTGCTGATACAGAATGGGTTAAGTTCTTCTGGAAACTTTGTACTACTCTAAATGCATCGTCTGGAGTGGAATTCTCGATGTCAGGTCTGACTGACATTATTACCTCTTTCAATTCAGATTTAAAACTCGGACATCAAAGCTACCACAAAAACGTGTGAATGGGCTTTATTATACAGTGAAAAACCAAGATCTTTAAACACTACCATAAGACACCCTTAGAACTTCTCGGCAGTCTAGGATATATTGGTGTCTTGGGGTTAAGGGGCACAGAGCTTACAGTCGGGAGAAGAGACTTAATTTCCTGGGGAGGGACCATATTACCTAACAGGGAGCCCCCCTGTACCAAATTTCTTTTTGTTTGCTTTCCCAACACATTAATCTCAGTCACTTTCTCAGTTCCTTCCTGCACCACAAACATCCAGTTTTTTTTTTTTCAACATAACAAAAACAAATCCAAATTCACGTCCTTTGTTAATCCTTAATTTGCTATATATCAACCACTCAACTTGAAGCAGGTGAATCTTTTACCAATTTTTCAATTACACTGATAACCAAACAATCTCCTAAAACAAAACACATTTCACCTTAAACTTACAATAATTCTTTCTAATTCAATACAACATTGTACTATAGCGCATACTACATTCCGAGAGGACGCAGCGACTCGACCCCCTCCATACCAGAAACACAGAGATAAGAATTTACAGCATTCCTCAACACAAAAGAAGAAAGGCACAGCGCAGCTGTCTGACCCCTCCCATCGGGAAATCTACACAGAAACAGAATACAGCAGTTCTCAGACTTAATTAATTTCTACAAAACCTTCATCACACAATTCATATGCCAAAACACCTTAGAAAAACCAATGATTGAGAATATTTTCCTCATCTTTGGGCTAGCAGTATCAGATTCAACACACAAATTCAAAGTCTTCTCTTACTTCCATGGAAACATGATTCTCCTTTAGAGCTAAATATCCTTACTTAGTCGTGCACAATACCAGTGCGGCCGTATTAGTTTGTTCCACTGGGTTTACCTGTCCCCCTCTGGGACAACCCAAAAACGCGGTACTCAGTGAAAGGAGGAGGGCGTCTTAAACTTCCCTCCGGATACCTCTGGATATATACACTGTATACTTCTATATATTCCTGAGTTACGTATCCTACCCAATCTTCGATCACCTCACCGCGCCTGATTCTAACAATGATCAGGAATTCAGGATATTTTGACTATAAAGAGAATTACATCACTGGTCAATCCGGGGTGTCCGTCCCTTATGAGGTACGGTTCGAGCACTGGGCTCCCAACGGAACTACACCTCTATATGATTCCACCCAAAAATCACCCCACCATCGGGGACAAACCTCAGATTCTCTTTGCAGCAACAAACACAGGAAAACCACACCAAACGGTCAGTCTGGACAGTATAACTGCCAACTTACCGTGGTTGTTGTGGGGGATGATCAGTCCCAATTTTCCAGTGCCCGTGTCCGCTCCGAGGGTCCTTTGTCTGGTTGTCCTCCGGGGGGCAGAGGCCTTCCTGGTTGGGGCCCCTCGTTGGGCGCCAAGCTGTTGAGGGAGGATCTAAAGTGATCCTTCACGGTTGACTCAGTGATTTCCAAATTAATCTAAAGGGTGTTGCCGGCAACTGAAAATGACCAGACGGAGACTCGTGCCTCTGTGTGGGGGATCGAGCAGATCTCTGGGCCCCCGTTTATTGTGTATGAGTTTTCATAGTCATAGAAATTATACTTCAACCAATCAGCATAAGAACACGTTCACAGTTCTTAACCTATAAGAATACAGGAAAAACTTAACCCATGAGGATACAGGAAAAATGGAAACTACAGATATGGTCATGTCTTTTTGGCATAGAAAAACATATTAACAGATGCCTCAGTCTTGTATAGCGATACCCCCACGAGACTCTTATCTGGCTCACTCGAGTTAGAATACTCAAGGTCTTTATACCAATTATGAACCATAGACTAGCTGAATAACAAAATATTATCTTCGTGAGAAACAGGACAGAGTTATTTCATAGCAGCTGTAACCTTCTACCTAAGTAAATAACAGAATTTATCTTTAACCAACAACAAAATGGAGTCAAAGCACAAAATGGAGAATCTTTCATAATTTGTTCCTTCACACCCCTCCCTTCTTTTAACCAGCTGTTTCACAACCCTAGGCCCAGACCTGTTAATCACCTGTCACTAAATTGACAATCGGTATTTATTTGCGGAGATAGTACGGTGGGACCACACAATTAGCACAAAGGATTGATATGCTGAAAAGGGCTCTGGTTGGTTGGCCACACAATTAGCACAAAGGATATAGATGCTAAATGTAGACTGATGGCTGGACCACACAATTGGCACAATGGATTTAGATGTGCACATGTGGACTGGTGGCTGGAACACACAATTAGCACAACAGATTTAGTTGCTGAAATGTGGCTAGGTGGCTGTACCACCTCATTAGCACAAATGATTTAGATGCTGAAGTGGCAACCGGTTGCTGTAGCACAGAATCAGCAGCACTATGGATTTATATTCTGAAGTGGCGACTTGTGGCTGCATCACAGAAATAGCACTCCAGATTTATATGCTGGAAAGTCGATTTGATGCAGGATCCTAACTATTTGACTACTTATCTGACTACTTGCAGCAGCAGCCTCACTACACTGTTACACTAACAGAATGGCACAGAAGCCACATGTCCACTTTTTATATGGAGAAAGACGTGACTTTGGTAACTAATGACACAAGCCCTTGTGTCTGTACATTGTGGATGGTTTCTGCGCCCTGATTGGCTGCCGGAATGTCCATATATTCATTTAATTAAAAAAAAAAAGAATAACAGTCCACTGCTTCTCTGATCTCTTCCTCCTTTTCTCCCCCCCCCCCCCTCATCATATAGTAATCCCCCCACTCTCCCCACTCATCATATAGTATAATATCCACAACAGCCACCAGTATGCACTATGATGTCCACCACAGTCCCCCATTATATAGTATGATGGTCCTCAAAGCACCCCACACAGGATTTTGGCCCCCAGTCACCGATACAGTATAATGGCCACACAGCCCCTTATATATGGTAAAATGTCACCCACAGCATCCCACATGTTATGATATTCACCACAGCCCTGCAATATACACTATGATGTCCATCACAGCCCCCATGCAGTATGATGTCCACCAATGCCCCCCGTTATATAGTATGATGGCTCCCACAGCATCCCATACAGTATTATGGTCCCCCCAGTCACTGATACATTATAATAGTCCCTTATAGGGATACAAACAGACACAGGTATAGGACTAGGTTCAGACAAGGTCAGGAACGGGACAAGGAACAGAAATAAGGACTCAGACCAGGGCACAAAGCCCCTCTGGGTGCCTGAAACAAGAAACACAGGACATATGTACAGGCAAGGGTATGAAGCCCCACTGGGTGGCTGACATAAGAGAAAAAGCAAGACAGGACCTGGTACCTCAGCAGCAAGAAACTAACCGAGGAAGCAAGTTGCTCAGGCATTTCCCTAGGGTTGGCCACCCTTGCCTTCAGCAATGTCAGTTTTTTTCTCTCTCCAACATGCGCCCCATCGGTTATGCAAGAGATGGCAACCGATGCAGGTGCCTACCCCTCATCCCAGCTCTAGCTGGCACTATATGATTCCTCCAGTAGCAAAAAGCAATAAAGGGGCTTTAGGAATGTTTTTGTTTCACTGAAAAGTCAGTGTATCTTTGCATATTCCTCATAAATAACTCCTGAGTATTATTTGTACATTGTATAGAAAAATCCTAAAATGTGCGTTGATTCTTCTAGTTTTATAAAAAGGTAAAAAAAAACAAAATGTCATAATAACATAGTTACTCTGGGGAGGACATATGGCATGTTGCAAAAATATCATTACCATTAACATATTAACATATCATTAAGATCATTAACCACTGATACTTCAATCGTCTTCTTTCTTCTGGATCAAACACATATATAATTAGTCTAACTATTGGTAAAGGATGAAGGCCAACAGTGAAAATGTTAATTGCTAGTTGAGATACAGCGCTTTGGAGCGACACTGGTATTCAGTCAAATTATATCTGCAGCTTGTTTCCGCTAAAACTTTTATAAGAATTACAATTGTCCTCCATGGATTTTGCTATTTTCATCTTGGCTGGATGTAGAACTGTTATATATTGCCTCGGGGTAATCCTTGACGCTGATCTCTCCTTCAAACCACATATCCAAGCCCTTTCCACTTCCTGCCGACTTCAACTCAAAAATATTTCACGAATCCGTTCATTCCTCAACCATGAATCTGCAAAAACCCTAGTCCATGCCCTCATCATCTCTCGCCTTGACTACTGCAACCTCCTGCTCTGTGGCCTCCCCTCTAACACTCTCGCACCCCTCCAATCTATTCTAAACTCTGCTGCCCGACTAATCCACCTGTCACCCCGCTATTCCCCGGCCTCTCCCCTCTGTCAATCCCTTCACTGGCTCCCCATTACCCAGAGACTCCACTACAAAGCCCTAACCATGACGTACAAAGCCGTCCACAACCTGTCTCCTCCATACATCTGTGACCTTGTCTCCCGGTACTTACCTACCCGCAACCTCCGATCCTCACAAGATCTCCTACTCTACTCCCCTCTTATCTCCTCTTCCCACAATCGCATACAAGATTTCTCTCGCGTATCACCCCTACTCTGGAACCCTCTACCACAACACATCAGATTCTCGCCTACCATCGAAACCTTCAAAAAGAACCTGAAGACCCACCTCTTCAGACAAGCCTACAACCTGCAGTAACCACCGATCAACCAAACCGCTGCATGACCATCTCTACCCTCACCTACTGTATCCTCACCCATCCCTTGTAGATTGTGAGCCTTCGCGGGCAGGGTCCTCATTCCTCCTGTACCAGTTATGACTTGTATTGTTTAAGATTATTGTACTTGTTTTTATTATGTATACCCCTCCTCACATGTAAAGCGCCATGGAATAAATGGCGCTATAACAATAAATAATAATAATAATAATAATAATATTGCTTCCTTGGACAGATTCCTGCGAGCTGCATAATAATTTCAGGTCACTGGGGTGGAAGCTGATAGCTTCTATTTTTGTTATCCTATTATTAATCAGATTTTAAACTAAAGAGCCACACACAGGCATCCACAAGTCAGACTCGATAGGAAATTATTAATGCAACGCGTGTAGATGACATATCGGCCTCAGTGTAAGGTTTGTTCATCTTTCATAGCCTGCTGTTTGACTCATCATCAATCCAGTGACGTGTGTAAATGTCTTTGACAGATTCTCTATTATATAAGCATACTTTTTTTGAATATACACTTAAGAATATAAGCCACAATTCATCATTTGTAGGGGGTTTTTGAGTCACTTGATTCTTTTTGTCTTTTGGTATTGGTTGCACTTTTGCGCCAAATTCGTCAAACTGGCACATTTTAAATAAAATCGCTGTACGGGGGAGAGGAATGCATTTCTGACAATTTTATAGCGACATTTCAAAAAGTCACAAATGGTGAAAACATCTGGAAAACTTAAACTCCACCTATAATGGCAAACATAAAAATAAATTAAATAAAATGAAAAAAAAAAAAACAGACGAACACATATAAAATGGACTGGAAAATGGAAAGATAAATGACGCGAGCAAAAAAAGACAAAACACTAAAAAACTGAAAACTCAACAAGAAAACAACCACAAATGCAGTAATGAATCAGGCCCATAATCTTTTTATCAACTGATAGAACCAAAACAAAAAACAGCAACAACAAATTATACCCTGAGACCATAACTGCAACATCGGTCAACGGCTTGTGTTTAGTATGGCAGATAAGCTTCATTGAAGTGTATAGGGGAAAGTTGCAATATCAAATACACCTTTGTACAGATGTTGCACTGTTTTGACAGAAATCAGCTATGTATTTCTAATCCCGGACGACCATTGTGTATAGAGGGCCAAAAAAATATCCTACTTCAAGACATATTAGAAGAGCAAATAGAAGTGCAGAGGGAAAACAAATGTGATGATTTATGCCACTTACCCAACATCAAGAGAGGGCTTAGAGTTTCAGCCAATGTTGCCATTAACCTTCATGAATTTATGGTTTGTCTGACAAACTCCATACTCACTATCCTGCCATAAATTAAGATAATATTTTTATTTTTTTCACTTTTAAAAATCTTGTAAATTTATATAAAAAAACATAATTTGGCTAAGAGTTTTTCAATGCAATGTCTTATTTTGTTTTATCTGTTTTAAGTAAAAGTAAGTTAAGGGTGGGCCATTTATATGGATACACCTACATAAAATGGGAATGGTTGGTGATATCAACTTCCTGTTTGGGGCACATTAGTATATGGGAGGGGGAAATATTTTCAAGATAGGTGATGACCATGGCGGCCATTTTGAAGTTGGCCATTTTGGATCCAACTATTTTTTTCAATGGGAAGAGGGTCATGTGACACATAATAATAATAATAATAATAATTTTTATTTATATAGCGCCAACATATTCCGCAGCGCTTTACAAATTATAGAGGGGACTTGTACATACAATAGACATTACAGCATAACAGAAATACAGTTCAAAACAGATACCAAGAGGAGTGAGGGCCCTGCTCGTAAGCTTACAAACTATGAGGAAAAGGGGAGACACGAGAGGTGGATGGTAACAATTGCTATAGTTATTCGGACCAGCCATAGTGTAAGGCTTGGGTGTTCATGTAAAGCTGCATGAACCAGTTAATTAATTTTTTTTTTTTTTTTTTTAATATAGGCCACACAGGGATCGTTAGGTTAATGCATTGAGGCGGTAGGCCAGTCTGAACAAATGAGTTTTTAGGGCACGCTTAAAACTGTGGGGATTGGGGATTAATCGTATTATCCTAGGTAGTGCATTCCAAAGAATCGGCGCAGCACGTGTAAAGTCTTGGAGACGGGAGTGGGAGGTTCTGATTATTGAGGATGCTAACCTGAGGTCATCAGCGGAGCGGAGGGCACGGGTAGGGTGGTAGACTGAGACCAGAGAGGAGATGTAGGGTGGTGCTGAGCCATGGAGTGCTTTGTGGATGAGGGTAGTAGTTTTGTACTGGATTCTTGAGTGGATGGGTAACCAGTGTAATGACTGGCACAAGGTAGAGGCATCGGTGTAACGGTTGGTGAGGAATATGATCCTGGCAGCAGCATTCAGGACAGATTGGAGCGGGGAGAGTTTGGTAAGAGGGAGGCCGATTAGTAGAGAGTTACAATAGTCCAGACGAGAATGAATAAGTGAAACAGTAAGAGTTTTTGCAGAGTCGAAAGTAAGAAAAGGGCGAATTCTAGAAATGTTTTTGAGATGCAGGTAAGAAGAGCGAGCCAGTGATCGGATGTGGGGGGTGAATGAAAGGTCAGAATCAAGGATGACCCCAAGGCAGCGGGCATGTTGCTTTGGAGTAATGGTGGAACCGCAAACGGAGATGGCAATGTCAGGCAAAGGTAGGTTAGTAGAGGGAGAAAACACGAGGACACATCAAACTTATTGAGAATTTCACAAGTAAAACAATGGTATGCTTGGTTTTAACATAACTTTATTCTTTTATGAGTTACTTACATGTTTATGACTACTTATAAAATGTGTTCAAAGTGCTGCCCATTGTGTTGGATTGTCAATACAAACTTCTTCTCCCACTCTTCACACACTGATAGCAACACTGCAGAAGAAATGCTAGCACAGGCTTCCAACATCCGTTGTTTCAGATGCTGCACATCTCGTATCTTCACAGCATAGACAATTGCCTTCAAATGACCCCAAAGATAAAGTCTAAGGGGGTCAGATCAGCAGACCTTGGTGACCATTCAACTGGCCCACGACGACCAATCCACTTTCCAGGAAACTGTCCATGTAGGAATACTCGGACCTTACACCCAAGATGGTGCACCACCACATTATGGATGTCACGTCCGAGCATTACAACAAATATTTTTCAAACTTTTCTCTTTTACTTTTTTACCTAGTCCAACTATGGAACTTTAACCTTTATTACTCTGATCGTTGGTATAATGTATTGAAAGGCCACCATAGATGGAAGTCCCAGGGTCGCCATGATGACAATTGGGCCCTCACGATGACAGCGCAGAGCACCGATTGGAAAGGACAGGAAGCCTGCTCACTCTCTCAGCCTCTTAAAGGGAATCTGTCACCTCATTTTTCGCATATCAGCTGCAGCCACCGCCATTAGGGGCTTACCTACAGCATTCTGTAATGCTGTAGATAAGCCCCGGATGTAACCTGAAAGATAAGAAAAACAAGTTAGATTATACTCACCCCGGGCGGTCTGGTGCAGTCGCAGGTCCGGTGCCTCCCATCTTCATGCGATGACGTCCTCTTCCTTGCTTCTGTCGCGGCTCATTTGCAGGTGTAATTCTCTGCCCTGTTGAGAGAAGATCTAAGTACTGCAGTCCGCAGGTACCAGGCACCAGGAAGGTGCCTGTGCACTGCAATACTTTACTCTGCCCTCAACAGGGCAAATCAGTACGCCTGCGCAGGAGCCGCGACATGAAGCAAGGAGGATGACGGCATCGCATGAAGATGGGAGGCGCTGGACCCGGATCGCACTGGACTGCCCCTGGGTATCTTGGGCAGGAAGAGGAGGAGGGTGACTCCAAGGGTAAGGAATGTGATAACACAGATGGTGATGGGGTGTTAGATCCAATTTGGTGTGAACATAGAGGCACACAGCTGAGTAGGTCATCTGAGGAGGAAGACAAGGAGGTTACATTGCGCTGTACGTTGCAGACATGATGAGCATTTCATTCTCAGCCACAACTGTGGCTGTGACCAACAGTGTCCGCAGGTCTGCAGCTTGCAGGGTTGACAAGTGTTGCCTAACCTGGGCCTTTTTTTTACACTGCAAAGGATGAGCCAACTCACGTAATCTGCCAACTTAGCAAAAAACTGAGTCAAGGTAAAAAGTGAAATAATTTGACTATTACATGTATGAACCTTCACATGTACAATCAACGTGCTATAGACTTCCAACCTCCAGTACGTCAATGCCAAAACATCATCAACAGCAGTGGTGTAAGTGGAAGAAGCAATTTCTGTGAGTCCTTTGACACTTTTTTTAGTGCACCAGCACAAGTCCAAGTCTTACACGTGGTGAACGAATGGAGAGGATAGTGCAGGAGTATCTAGAACTGAATATCAATACCATCAGGGAGGGTTTGGACCCTTTCACATTTTGATCTTTCAAAATGGATGAGTGGCCTGAGCTTGCCTCATTTGCCTTGGAGGTATTATCGTGCCCTGCAGCCAGCATTCTCTCAGAACTAGTGATGAGCGAATGTGCTCGTTACTCGAGATTTCCGAGCATGCTCAGGTGGTCTCCGAGTATTTTGAGCGTGCTCGGAAATTATGTTTGAGTCACCGTAGCTGCATGAATGGCGGCTGCTAGACAGCCTGAATACATGTGGGAATTGCATGTTTTTTAGGGAGTCCCCACATGTATTCAGGCTGTCTAGCAGCCGCAAATCATGCAGCTGTGACGACTCAAACATAATCTCAGAGCACATCCAAAATATTCAGAGAGCACCCGAGCATGCTCGGAAATGTCGAGTAAGGAGCACACTGGCTCATCACTACTCAGAATTTGTCTTCAGCACTGCTGGTGGTGTCCTGACTGAAAAGCGCAGCTGGCTGTCCCCTGAAAGTGTAGACTGCCTAACTTTCATCAAGGTGAACAAGTCATGGATCTCTAAGCACTTTTGCACCCCAATCGCAGACTGTACAGACTAGGTGATATTGCATTTTTAGTGTGATTCATTAATGTCATGTAACTGCACTCTGTGATATCTTTAGTGTGGTTTCTGTGCCTGCTGTGGCTGTTGCTGATGTTAACACAAATTTGTGGAAATGTGAACAGTCATGGTTGGTCTACATCTGCTGGGTTAGCTTTAGTGGAAGACGTGTCGGTCCCAATTATATTATTTCTATTCTTGTAACAGTTACTCAACTCCGGTGGTGTCAGGCTGTTAAATATTAATTATTGATTATTACACTCAATTCTGTACTGAGCCTCGTGGAAGGTTTCGCTGACATTACATTTGCTTTTTCTGTATATTTAGCTCAGAGTAAAAGTTAACACCCTATAGAGAGAACACGTGCTCAGTGGGACATATATCCATGGCTCTTAGGAGGGGGGTTGTCACTTGGAGCCTCCTCCTTCACTGTCTACGGACTTCAGACTCCACACAGACGGAATGAACAGCTGGTATGTGAGTTAACAATGATGACTTCTACCATACTCCATGACAGAGACAGACGCCATTTACCATTCAGAATCTCAGGAAAGATGGGGAACAAACTTTGATATGGACAAATGGACGATCTCTTTGGAAGTATTTCACCTATTTTATGTTTTACTGCAATGATGCTTTTTGGTGAACAATCCAATAAACCACTACATTTTCTTTAGAGAGTCGCATCTGGTAAAGAGTCCTGATTAAATAAATATATGAAATAAGCATATTTAATACAGGCCCTCATTTTTTAAAATGTGAAAACTCCAGGTTGAATGTCCATCTGCTGTATTGAGTGTAGTCAGTAAAAAACTGGAAGAAAATAAAAGCGCAATCTGGGTCTTATCTGGGTATAGGGAGATAAATTCTATTCAAATTTACTCACCAGATCGAGTCCTTAGGCTGTTTTCCGCCAAACCCCTCCCCCTTTTATGACCTTTTGTTTAACTCTGAACATGTGTTCTGGCCACACACCCCAACATGCACTCACAGCTGAATCCTCTTAGCAGCACATATATTCAGATGCAGGAGTTTGCTCCAGATGTAGTCTGATCCATGCATCTTTCAGATTCCATCTCTTAAATTACATATTTTTAATTACTTTGAATTAGACTGAATTGGAATGGAATTAACAGGAAGGTAACAGAATACTAAACCACTATGTTTCGGTTTCTTTTCTCTTTCACCCCCATATCACTTTCCTTCTTACAAAGTCCTGCAATCCCTCCACCTAGTAAAGAACTAGTCACTTCTCCCTCCATCCTCCCCAGCCATCTCACCTTCTCCTCAGAACTATTCCTCCACATACAATCCTTTTTCTCCAGACACACACAGCCGCATGTCCTATCCTGCTCCCACCTTCTAATGCTCTGTCTGCTACTCCTCATCTCTGGTGACATATCCCCAAATCCCGGCCCTCCTCAACACATCGCCACACTCATTTCTAACCCCCTGCCACAATCCTCTGCATGTTTTCCCAACCATTATAACCTCATACCCATTCATCCAGCCCCACTCCCCTGATCCCCCTACCTGGAGCACTATGGAACGCACGCTCTGTCTGCAACAAACTGCCATTTATCCATGACCTCTTCATCACCAACAAACTCTCCTTCCTTGGCATCACTGAAACCTGGCTCACCCCCTCTAGCTGCACTTTCCTATGGCAGATTCCACCTCTCTCACCCCCCTCGCCCCAGCAACAAACGTGGTGTATGGGTTGGCTTGCTCCTGTTCGACACCTGCTCCTTTACTCCAATCCTGCTACCACCTTCCACTACTCTTCCCTCTTTTGTCGTACACTCCGTCCGCATCTATTCCCCCTCCAACCTCCAGCTGGCTGTCATCTACCACCACCCAGAACTAGCCATCTCCACCTTTCTTGACCTTCTCACCACCTGGCTACTTCACTTCCTCTTTGATGAAGTCCCCACTATCATCATGGGTGACTTCAATATCCCCATTGACACTTCCACCTCAGCTGCCTCTAAACCTTTATCACTGACTGCCACCTTTGGCCTCATTCAATGGTCCTCTGAGGCCACTCACAAAGATGGCCACACGCTGGACCTCATCTTCACCTGCCTGTGCTCCCATACTAATCTCACTAACTCACCCCTCCCTCTGTCTGACCACAACCTACTGACATTCTCTTCCCTCTCCTCTCCTAGTGTGCAACCCCCACTCCACAAACACTCGCAGAAATCTCAAACACCTCAACTTACAATTACTCTCTGAGTCCCTTCTACCTCTTACAGATAGCCTCCCTTCATGACACAGATGCTGCTGCCACTTTTTATACACCACAATAACAGCAACACTCGATTCAGCCACACCGCTCATGCATAGCAAAACTCTTACACTCAACAGGCATTCCTGGCTGACCAGCCTGACCAAAGAACTGAGAAGGGCTTCCGGGATCGCTGAGCGGAGATGGAAGCGATCCCACTCTGCCGACCACTTCACTGCATACAAGCAGTCCCTCGCAGCTTCAAGTCCACGCTCACTGCCACAAAACAGTGGCCTCCTCTCCTCTCATTTCTGTTGAAGACTTTGCCTCTTTCTTTAAACAGAAGATTGATACTATCAGAGAGAGCTTTGGCCCACAGCACCCAACACCCCTCTTAGCTGCTCAACCCTGTTCCTCCAAAACCAGCTTCTCCACCATGGCAGATCAGCTCTCTACCCTCCTGTCAAGATCACACCTCACCACCTGCACGTTTGACCCAGTCCAGTCCCACCTCATCCCTAACCTTGCCACAGTCTTCATCCCAACCCTAACACACCTCTTCAACCTCTCACTCACACCAGGTGTCTTCCCCTCATCCTTTAAACATGCCAAGATCACACCCATCCTCAAAAAGCCCTCCCTCGACCCATCCTCTGTGTCTAGCTATCACCTGATATCTCTTCTCCCTGATGCCTCAAAATTACTGGAACAACACGTCCATCTTGAACTGTCCTCCCACCTGTCCTCCTGCTCCCTCTTTGACCAGTTACAATCTGGCTTCTGACCCATCAACAAACAACCCAGCATAGCCAGCCACTAGACTCTAAAACTTAACATTTAATATGTATACCTCTAAAATTATGTGTACTTTAAAAACAATTTGGTGCTCATGTTTAATCGTGCACTAGACAAGAAAAATGGCATGATCTCACCCAATTGCTGACTCTCTTCTTGTTATAGATTCTTGTGCTTATTGAGAGCCCGGCGTGGGACGGAGACCAATAGACCTTTTCCAATGGGGGGGAGAAAAAGAAAAAAAAAAAAAAAAAATATAGGTAGGTGGGGGGGGGAAGGGTTTGAAGCTATCTTCCCTGTCGTGCCCCGTGTATAAGACTCCCGCCCTAACAAGGGCAGTCCCCAAGTTTGAGCCTACTTAGTGAAGCCCTTTAGTTTTTATAACCACCCTGGATGATATGTCCTCTTTCTCTTCCCAACGCGTTTCCCTCCCCGTTACGGGGGTTCATCAGGGGAATAAAATGTCCAGGTTAAATGTCCAGGTTAGTGGAGGTATTCTGCAGTGGCAGACATAACCTCATTCAGCGGCATCCTCCATGTGAGGATAAGGCAGTCCCTCTCTTGTCCAATCTGGTTATCATTAAATAAGGGAGGGGGAGGCACCTAGATTCCAATCTGTCATCACTTCCTTTCAACTTGTGTCAATCATACACTTAGTTCAAATGTTTCAAACCTATCAAAAAGATCTAATATTGCATTCAGAATAGTTTTTCCAGTACTTTAAGCGATCTATAAATACTCTTTAATTGGTTTCAAGGCCCTTTTTACCACTGAGCGTCCCTCAATAACACCTCTGTGCAATGGTGCATTTGCGCTCATACACTTAAGGTACCTTCACACATAACGATATTATTAACGATATCGTTGCTATTTGTGACGTAGCAACGATATCGTTAATGAAATCGTTATGTGTGACAGCGACCAACGATCAGGCCCCTGCTGGGAGATCGTTGGTCGCTGAACAAAGTCCAGAACTTTATTTCGTCGCTGGACTCCCTGGAGACATCGCTGGATCGGCGTGTGTGACACCGATCCAGCGATGTCTTCACTGGTAACCAGGGTAAACATCGGGTAACTAAGCGCAGGGCCGCGCTTAGTAACCCGATGTTTACCCTGGTTACCATGCTAAAAGTAAAAAAAAACAAACACTAGATACTTACCTAACGCTGTCTGTCCTCCAGCGCTGTGCTTCTCTGCACTCCTCCTGTACTGGCTGGGAGCCGGAAAGCAGAGCGGTGACGTCACCGCTCTGCTTTCCGGCTCACAGCCAGTACAGGAGGAGAGCAGAGAAGCAGAGCGCAGCGCTGGAGGACAGACAGCGGTAGGTAAGTATCTAGTGTTTGTTTTTTTTTACTTTTAGCATGGTAACCAGGGTAAACATCGGGTTACTAAGCGCGGCCCTGCGCTTAGTTACCCGATGTTTACCCTGGTTACCGGCATCGTTGGTCGCTGGAGAGCGGTCTGTGTGACAGCTCTCCAGCGACCAAACAGCGACGCTGCAGCGATCCGGATCGTTGTCGGTATCGCTGCAGCGTCGCTAAATGTGAAGGGGCCTTTAGTTCAGATGTTTCAACACCTATCACAAAGATCTGATATTGTGTTCAGAGTAGTGTTAGGAATACTCTTTAATTGGTTTCAAGGCCCTTTTTACCATTGAGCGTCCCTCAATAACACCTCTGTGCAATGGTGCATTTGCGCTCATACACTTAGTTCAGATGTTTCAACACCTATCAAAAAGATCTGATATTGTGTTCAGAATAGTTTATCCGGTATTTTAAATGGTTTCAAGGCCCTTTTTACCATTGAGCATCCCTCAATAACAACTCTGTGCAATAGTGCATCTGCGCATGTTCCCTTAAGCCGGCGGCTCCTTAATCCTATCCTGGATATCCCAGGCTATTGCATTATCTTTGCGCTCTTAGGGCGACTTGGTACATGTTCCCATTGTACTTTATCTGTCACCAATGTCCCCCGTTCCTTTTTATGTGCCTAGATATACACATCCGTGTATTAGAGCCACCGCGCACACATACTCTTAGCCTATTCGGCTCGTCTATCACCTGACTTCAGGTCCTGGTCGCTGTTATCTGAATGCGCTTACCGGCGCATGCGCCCCTGAATTAATCAGCTAGTTTATGAGCGCAGTTCCTAGTTCGTCTTCTGCGCCGGCCATCTCTTGCGCCTGCGTTTTATCCTTTACCCTGTGACATTAAGACTCCTCAACAGGGAGAAAGGTACATAATTTGGGATCTATATGCGCTCTACATAGTACTTGCTACGCTTTTAATTATTTAAGTAGACTGAGTCCCTACACTAGAGACACAGTAGAAGTCTCGGTATTCTGATTTCCCTACTCTGACATGCAATATCATTTTATAGTCATTTCTATATCATATTCATGTACCTCCCTTATCCCAAGTATACATATATACATGATCCTTTCACCTTGTAGCGTGGCTGTTCACACATTATCTATCAATGCCCCACATTAATGTTCACTAGTGTCATGGTGAAAGATACCATTATAAGCTGCCAAATTGCAGCCAGGGTTTTCTTTTAATGGTTAATCATTTAACCTCTTACAAAGGTCATTTACCATGACTCAGTAAACACCCCCTCCCCCCACACACCAAGACACTTAATTTTATTTAGACGCTTATATGTTCACTGAGGATGGAGGAATTACAAAAAACAACTGAAATTCAGCTGTTCATTAAGCCCCGAGGGCCATTGGGTATCCAGTCGATAAATCCACCGACATTCTCTTTGCAAGATTATTTTGTCATAATTTCCACCTCTTATTGGATCTTTTTGATAGGTGTTGAAACATTTGAACTAAGTATATTAGCGCAAATGCACCATTGCACAGAGGTGTTATTGAGGGACGCTCAATGGTAAAAAGGGCCTTGAAACCAATTAAAGAGTATTTATAGATCGCTTAAAGTACTGGAAAAACTATTCTGAATGCAATATTAGATCTTTTTGATAGGTTTGAAACATTTGAACTAAGTGTATGATTGACACAAGTTGAAAGGAAGTGATGACAGATTGGAATCTAGGTGCCTCCCCCTCCCTTATTTAATGATAACCAGATTGGACAAGAGAGGGACTGCCTTATCCTCACATGGAGGACGCTGCTGAATGAGGTTGTCTGCCACTGCAGAATACCTCCACTAACCTGGACATTTTATTCCCCTGATGAACCCCCGTAACGGGGAGGGAAACGCGTTGGGAAGAGAAAGAGGACATATCATCCAGGGTGGTTATACTAACTGAAGGGCTTCACTAAGTAGGCTCAAACTTGGGGACTGCCCTTGTTAGGGCGGGAGTCTTATACACGGGGCACGACAGGGAAGATAGCTTCAAACCCTTCCCCCCCACCTACCTATATCTTTTTTTTTTTTTTTCTTTTTCTCCCCCCCATTGGAAAAGGTCTATTGGTCTCCGTCCCACGCCGGGCTCTCAATAAGCACAAGAATCTATAACAAGAAGAGAGTCAGCAATTGGGTGAGATCATGCCATTTTTCTTGTCTAGTGCACGATTAAACATGAGCACCAAATTGTTTTTAAAGTACACATAATTTTAGAGGTATACATATTAAATGTTAAGTTTTAGAGTCTAGTGGCTGGCTATGCTGGGTTGTTAGATAAAAGTGGTCAGACGTGATCAGGAACGATACGTTCTGGTTTCTTTCTTTTTTCCTGCTGAATTCATATATTGATAAATTGTGGTTGTTATGGCCGGTTTTCTATCCTCCTGCCCAGACACTGAGGTATGGCTAAATGAGGCCAAAGATATATTCTCTGAAAAAACATTCTGTCAAAAGAAATATACCCCCACATATGCGGCGGCCTTTAACGATCTTACCAAAATATATAAGGAACAGATTTCCTCTTGGTGGGAAATACAAAGCCTGGAGAGCTATATAAAAAACAATATAGTACCAAGGGGCTTACGCATTAATCTCTTACCAGCTCAACGTTGCCGCTCCCCACAACTGATGAGTAAGTGGGAAAAAGAGGCAACGGCGAGCTCATTGAGATTAATGCAGATTCTAGTGAACGAAGAGAAAAATAATTTTGAAGTTCTGAATGATAAATTGAAAGAACAGATAGATATCACAAAAAAATTCAAGGAAGAGAGTGATTTCGGTGTGAAAGAGACAGCCTTACAAAACACAATCGAAAAATTTCAGTATCATTTAACCCCTTAGCGACCGCCGATACGCCTTTTAACGGCGGCCGCTAAGGGTACTTAAACCACAGCGCCGTTAATTAACGGCGCTGTGGAAAAAGTCCATAGCGCCCCCCAGAGGCCGATTTTCTCCGGGGTCTCGGCTGCCGAGGGTAGCCGAGACCCCAGAGAACATGATTCGGGGGGTTTTTAACCCACCCCGCATTTGCGATCGCCGGTAATTAACCGTTTACCGGCGATCGCAAAAAAAAAGCGATCTCTTTTTAATTTCTCTGTCCTCCGATGTGATCGCACATTGGAGGACAGAGAAAAGGGGTCCCAGGTGGCCCTCCAATACTCACCTAGCTCCCCCGATGCTCCTCGTGTCTCCCGGTGGGCGCCGCCATCTTCAAAATGGCGGGCGCATGCGCAGTGCGCCCGCCGGCCAGCACCGGGAGAATCTTTGGGGTCTCGGCTGCCGGGGGTAGCCGAGACCCCAAAGAGCATGATCGGGGTCGGTATTACCGACCCCTGTTTTGCGATCGCCGGTAATTAACTGTTTACCGGCGACCGCAAAAAAAAAAAAAAAAAAAAGTAAAGTGTAATTCTCTGTCCTCTGATGTGATCGCACATCAGAGGACAGAGAAATAGGGGGATTCGGGGACCCTAGCATACTCACCTAGGTCCCTGGATCCTCTTGCTGCTCCTCCTGGCCGCCGGCAGCAGAACATGGCGGACGCATGCCCAGTGCGCCCGCCATCTGTCTCCATCTGCCGGCCGGCAGGAGAACAGCAGTTGGGGCTAAAATTAGGGTTAGGGGTAGGGTTAGGGGTAGGGTTATGGTTAGGGTTAGGGGTAGGGTTAGGGGTAGGGTTAGGGTTAGGGGTAGGGGTAGGGGTAGGGTTAGGGGTAGGGTTAGGGGTAGGGTTAGGGGTAGGGTTAGGGGTAGGGTTAGGGTTAGGGTTAGGGGTAGGGTTAGGGGTAGGGGTAGGGCTAGGGTTAGGGCTAGGGTTGGGGCTAAATTTAGGGTTAGGGTTGGGGCTAAATTTAGGGTTAGGGTTGGGGCTAAACTTAGGGTTAGGCTTCTTTCACACTTACATCGGTACGGGGCCGTCGCAATGCGTCGGCCCGACATACCGACGCACGTTGTGAAAATTGTGCACAACGTGGGCAGCAGCTGTAGTTTTTCAACACATCCGCTGCCCAATCTATGTCCTGGGGAGGAGGGGGCGGAGTTACGGCCACGCATGCGCGGTCAGAAATGGCGGATGCGACGTACAAAAAAAGTTTCATTGAACTTTTTTTGTGCCGACGCTCCGCCAAAACACAACTGATCCAGTGCACAACGGACGCGACGTGTGGCCATCCGTCACGATCCGTCGGCAATACAAGTCTATGCGCAAAAAACGCATCCTGCGGGCACATTTGCAGGATCCGTTTCTTGTCCAAAACGACGGATTGCGACGGAATGCCAAACGACGCAAGTGTGAAAGTAGCCCTAGGGCTAGAGTTAGGGTTGGGGCTAAAGTTAGGGCTAGGGTTGGGGCTAAAGTTAGGGTTAGAGCTGGGATTAGGGTTAGGGTTTGGATTAGGGTTGGTATTAGGGTTAGGGTTGGCATTAGGGTTACGCTTGGGATTAGGGTTAAGTTTGGGATTAGGGTTAAGGTTAGGGTTGTGATTAGGGGTGTATTGGGATTAGGGTTAGGTTTGAGGTTAGGGTTGAGATTAGGATTAGGGGTGTGTTGGATTTAGGGTTTTGATTAGGGTTATGGTTAGGGTTGACATTAGGGTTGTTTTGGGGTAAGGGTTGTGATTATGGTTAGGGTTAGTGATTAGGATTATGGATCAGGTTGGGATTAGGGTTAGGGGTGTGTTGGGGTTAGGGTTGGAGCTAGAATTGGGGGGTTTCCACTGTTTAGGTACATCAGGGGGTCTCCAAACACGACAGCCAATTTTGCGCTCAAAAAGTCAAATGGTGCTCCCTCCCTTCTGAGCTCTGCCGTGCGCCCAAACAGTGGGTTACCCCCACATATGGGGCATCAGCGTACTCGGGATAAATTGGACAACAACTTCTGTGGTCCAATTTCTCTTGTTACCCTTGTGAAAATAAAAACTTGGGGGCTACAAAATCTTTTTTGTGAAAAAAAAAATATTTTTTATTTTCACGACTCTGCATTCTAAACTTCTGTGAAGCACTTGGGCATTCAAAGTTCTCACCACACATCTAGATAAGTTCCTTGGGGGGTCTAGTTTCCAAAATGGGGTCACTTGTGGGGGGTTACTACAGTTTAGGTACATCAGGGGCTCTGCAATCGCAACATAATGCCCACAGACCATTCTATCAAAGTCTGCATTCCAAAAAGGCGCTCCTTCCCTTCCGAGCTCTGCCGTGCGCCCAAACTGTGGTTTACCCCCACATATGGGGTACCAGCATACTCAGGACAAATTGGACAACAACTTTTGGGGTCCAATTTCTCTTGTTACCCTTGTGAAAATAAAAATTTGGTGGCTAAAAAATCTTTTTTGTGGAAAAAAAAAATATTTTTTATTTTCACGGCTCTGCATTATAAACTTCTGTGAAGCACTTGGGCATTCAAGGTTCTCACCACACATCTAGATAAGTTCCATGGGGTGTCTAGTTTCCAAAATGGGGTCACTTGTGGGGGATTTCTACTGTTTAGGCACATCAGGGGCTCTCCAAACGCGACATGGCGTCCAATCTCAATTCCAGCCAATTCTACATTGAAAAAGTAAAACGGCACTCTTTCTCTTCCAAGCTCTGCGGTGCTCCCAAACAGTGGTTTACCCCCACATATTGGGTATCAACATACTCAGGAGAAATTGCACAACAACTTTCGTGGTCTAATTTCTCCTGTTACCCTTGTGAAAATAAAAATTTGTGGGCAAAAAGATCATTTTTGTAGAAAAAATGCAATTTTTTTTTTCACGGCTCTACGTTATAAACTTCTGTGAAGCACATGGGGGTTCAAAGTGCTCGCCACACATCTAGATAAGTTCCTTAAGGGGTCTAGTTTCCAAAATGGTGTCACTTGTGGGGGGTTTCCACTGTTTAGGCACATTAGGGGCTCTCCAAACGCGACATGGCGTCCAATCTCAATTCCAGCCAATTCTACATTGAAAAAGTAAAACAGCACTCCTTCTCTTCCAAGCTCTGCGGTGCGCCCTAACAGCTGTTTACCCCCACATATTGGGTATCAGCGTACTCAGGAGAAATTGCACAACAACGTTTGTGGTCTAATTTCTCCTGTTACCCTTGTGAAAATAAAAATTTGTGGGCAAAAAGATCATTTTTGTAGAAAAAATGCGATTTTTTTTTTTTTTCACGGCTCTACGTTATAAACTTCTGTGAAGCACATGGGGGTTCAAAGTGCTCGCCACACATCTAGATAAGTTCCTTAAGGGGTCTAGTTTCCAAAATGGTGTCACTTGTGGAGAGTTTCCACTGTTTAGGCACATCAGGGGCTCTCTAAACGTGACATGGCGTCCGATCTCAATTCCAGCCAATTCTGCATTGAAAAAGTCAAACGGCGCTCCTTCACTTCTAAGTTCTGCGGTGCGCCCTAACAGTGGTTTACCCCCACATATGGGGTATTGGCGTATTCAGGAGAAATTGCATAACAAAATTTATGGTTACATTTCTGTTTTTACACTTGTGAAAATAAAAAAAATGGTTCTGAATTAAGATGTTTGCAAAAAAAAGTTAAATGTTCATTTTTTCCTTCCACATTGTTTCAGTTCCTGTGAAGCACGTAAAGGGTTAATAAACTTCTTGAATGTGGTTTTGAGAACCTTGAGGGGTGTAGTTTTTAGAATGGTGTCACACTTGGTTATTTTCTATCATATAGACCCCTCAAAATGACTTCAAATGTGATGTGGTCCCTAAAAAAAAAATGGTGTTGTAAAAATGAGAAATTGCTGGTCAACTTTTAACCCTTATAACTCCCTAACAAAAAAAAATTTTGTTTCCAAAATTGTGCTGATGTAAAGTAGACATGTGGGACATGTTATTTATTAACTATTTTTCGTGACATATCTCTCTGATTTAAGGGCATAAAAATACAAAGTTTGAAAATTGCCAAATTTTAAAAATTTCCGCCATATTTCCGTTTTTTTCATAAATAATCGCAAGTAATATCGAAGAAATGTTACCACTAACATGAAGTACAATATGTCACGAAAAAACAATCTCAGAATCAGCGGGATCCGTTGAAGCGTTCCAGAGTTATAACCTCATAAAGTGACAGTGGTCAGAATTGCAAAAATTGGCCCGGTCATTAAGTACCAAATTGGCTCTGTCACTAAGGGGTTAAAGGAGAGGAAACATAAACAGTTCTGTAGGGATCTACAGGACTTTAAAGACAACAAAGTATATCAGTATCCGGGAGGGAGACAGGAACGGGAGAGAGAGACAGATATTTCATCAACAGATACCGAGTACTCGGATACAGACGTAAGACAAAAAAACAAAGGCCACCAGAGAGGTAGACAGAGGGGTTACTCTGGACGGTACACGCCTTCATCATCACGAGGGGGTTTTTAGATCGGGCATACCCACTGAGGAATCTGAACAACCCGACATACAAAGAGTAGACTTACAGGTCATCAATTTATCACAGAGGGTAATCACAGACATAGAAATGACTGTCCTTAGTAAGGGATTATCTTTTGTGCCTACAACAGATATGGTGACATTTGATGTCATAAAAGATATTAATCTATTCGTGAGAAAGCTTAGATGGCACAAATTCTTTAAGGACAAAGATTTAAAAACATGCCGTGAATATAACATCACCCCAGATATGCTAGCAGATGTACAATGCCTGGCAAATCTAGATGAAGCAATACCAGCGTCTGTGGGAAAGGGTCCCTTTACTCCCTTCAAAAATTCGAGTACCAAAATGCCCCCCGGTGGGGGAGACGTATCAGCTGTAGATGTATTCCTCAACTTGGTGACAAGGGACATCAAGAAAATAGGAAAAACATATACACCACACAATCTCTCTAAGGAACAAATGAGGGCACTGTGTGACCTCGAAAAAGACTCCTCCATAGTATTGAAACCCTCAGACAAAGGGGGAAATATTGTTGTGATGGATGTCAAACAATACAAGGATATGTGTCTCTCGCTACTAAATGATACTGAAACATATAGAGTGATAAGAGAAAATCCAACAGCAAGCTGTGTTGATACGCTTACTGAAATACTATTAAAAGCTAAGGCTAATCAATTAATTAGTCAAGATGAGCTCTCTTTCTTGTTACCTCAATACCCCATTATGGCCACGTTTTACAGCCTTCCCAAGGTACATAAGGGATATACCCCTTTGAAGGGAAGACCAATAGTCTCAGGAATAGGAAGCATTTGTAGCAACCTGGGTACCTATGTTGATCATATACTCAAACCCTTCATGAGTGCATTGCCCTCCCATATTCGTGACACGACTGACCTCCTCCAGAAACTAGAAGGAATACCGATAGAGAATTACACATTACTGGCAAGTATAGATGTCGAGACCCTATACTCCTCTATACCTCATGAATTTGGACTAAAGGGAGTAGAATATTTTTTGGGGTCCAGAGGATGTCAGTTTAAGGGACATAGCCAGTTTGTTTTGGAACTCCTTCAGTTCTCTCTAGAGAATAATTTCTTCACATTTGATGGGAAGACCTACCACCAGCTCAGGGGCACAGCGATGGGCAATCCATCTGCGCCAAGTTACGCTAATTTGTTCCTGGGCTGGTGGGAGGACACGATGGTCTTCTCAGAAGCCTTGGGTGACCTTACCAGGTTTGTAGATCTCTGGGTGAGGTTTATAGATGATGTTTTTATTTTATGGAGTGGCACCAGGGAGAGCTTTGAATCATTTGTGGCAGTTCTAAATACCAATCAAATTGGTTTACGTCGGTAATTGAAACATACGAATTACCATTTCTGGATATTCGTATCAGCAAGGTAATAGAGAAGGGGGTACTAACAACCTCGACTTTCCACAAACCCACATCAACAAACTCCCTCTTAAGATGGGATAGTCATCATCCCATAGCTCAGAAAAAGGGAATCCCAAAAGGGCAATATCTGAGGATGAAACGGAATTGCTCAGAGATAAATGACTTCCAACACTGGGCAAATGACCTGAGAGAGAGGTTTCAGAGAAGGGGATACCCGGACAGAATCTTAAGGGAGTCATTCCAATATGCACAAGCACAACCAAGGGAGAATCTACTTAAAACTAAGGTTAGAGGTGAAGAGAACCAAAATATCATTCGCTTTATTACCACTTTCGATAATGGGGCATCAGCGGTACGAGAGGTCTTAAAAAGACACTGGAATGTTCTCCAAATGGACCAACAACTGGCTAAGGTCATAGGAACGACACCCCAAATCACGTATAAGAAGGGTCGTTCGCTTAAGGATAGACTGGTGCACAGTCATCTGAGTAAACCAAAAGGAGGGGAAACATGGCTACCAGAAAAACCAAAGGGTTGCTACAGATGTGGACTATGTGTGGCTTGTAACCACATACGGCTAGGAAAGGACTTTGAGAATGACATCACAAAAGAGAAATTTACAATTGAACAATTTATCAACTGTAAAACAACAGGGGTAATTTATAAGGCCTCATGCAATTGTGGTAAATCATATGTGGGAAAAACAATCAGAGAATTTAGACGGAGGGTGGGGGAACATTTGGGGGACATAAGGAATAACAGGGATACACCATTAGCGAAACATGTGAACAGCTGTCATGACGGTGACAGCAAAATGGTTAACTTTATGGGTATAGACCGAGTGAAACCGCCAATAAGAGGTGGAAATTATGACAAAATAATCTTGCAAAGAGAATGTCGGTGGATTTATCGACTGGATACCCAATGGCCCTCGGGGCTTAATGAACAGCTGAATTTCAGTTGTTTTTTGTAATTCCTCCATCCTCAGTGAACATATAAGCGTCTAAATAAAATTAAGTGTCTTGGTGTGTGGGGGGAGGGGGTGTTTACTGAGTCATGGTAAATGACCTTTGTAAGAGGTTAAATGATTAATCATTAAAAGAAAACCCTGGCTGCAATTTGGCAGCTTATAAGGGTATCTTTCACCATGACACTAGTGAACATTAATGTGGGGCATTGATAGATAATGTGTGAACAGCCACGCTACAAGGTGAAAGGATCGTATATATGTATACTTGGGATAAGGGAGGTACATGAATATGATATAGAAATGACTATAAAATGATATTGCATGTCAGAGTAGGGAAATCAGAATACCGAGACTTCTACTGTGTCTCTAGTGTAGGGACTCAGTCTACTTAAATAATTAAAAGCGTAGCAAGTACTATGTAGAGCGCATATAGATCCCAAATTATGTACCTTTCTCCCTGTTGAGGAGTCTTAATGATAAAACGCAGGCGCAAGAGATGGCCGGCGCAGAAGACGAACTAGGAACTGCGCTCATAAACTAGCTGATTAATTCAGGGGCACATGCGCCGGTAAGCGCATTCAGATAACACCGACCAGGACCTGAAGTCAGGTGATAGAGGAGCCGAATAGGCTAAGAGTATGTATGCGCGGTGGCTCTCATACACGGATGTGTATATTTAGGCACATAAAAAGGAACGGGGGACATTGGTGACAGATAAAGTACAATGGGAACATGTACCAAGTCGCCCTAAGAGCGCAAAGATAATGCAATAGCCTGGGATATCCAGGATAGGATTAAGGAGCCTCCGGCTTAAGGGAACATGCGCAGATGCACTATTGCACAGAGTTGTTATTGAGGGACGCTCAATGGTAAAAAGGGCCTTGAAACCATTTAAAATACCGGATAAACTATTCTGAACACAATATCAGATCTTTTTGATAGGTGTTGAAACATTTGAACTAAGTGTATTAGCGCAAATGCACCATTGCACAGAGGTGTTATTGAGGGACGCTCAATGGTAAAAAGGGCCTTGAAACCAATTAAAGAGTATTCCTAACACTATTCTGAACACAATATCAGATCTTTTTGATAGGTGTTGAAACATTTGAACTAAGTATATTAGCGCAAATGCACCATTGCACAGAGGTGTTATTGAGGGACGCTCAATGGTAAAAAGGCCTTGAAACCAATTAAAGAGTATTTATAGATCGCTTAAAGTACTGGAAAAACTATTCTGAATGCAATATTAGATCTTTTTGATAGGTTTGAAACATTTGAACTAAGTGTATGATTGACACAAGTTGAAAGGAAGTGATGACAGATTGGAATCTAGGTGCCTCCCCCTCCCTTATTTAATGATAACCAGATTGGACAAGAGAGGGACTGCCTTATCCTCACATGGAGGACGCTGCTGAATGAGGTTGTCTGCCACTGCAGAATACCTCCACTAACCTGGACATTTAACCTGGACATTTTATTCCCCTGATGAACCCCCGTAACGGGGAGGGAAACGCGTTGGGAAGAGAAAGAGGACATATCATCCAGGGTGGTTATACTAACTGAAGGGCTTCACTAAGTAGGCTCAAACGTGGGGACTGCCCTTGTTAGGGCGGGAGTCTTATACACGGGGCACGACAGGGAAGATAGCTTCAAACCCTTCCCCCCCACCTACCTATATCTTTTTTTTTTTTTTTTTTTTTTCTTTTCTTCTCCCCCCCATTGGAAAAGGTCTATTGGTCTCCGTCCCATGCTGTGCTCTCAATAAGCACAAGAATCTATAACAAGAAGAGAGTCAGCAATTGGGTGAGATCATGCCATTTTTCTTGTCTAGTGCACGATTAAACATGAGCACCAAATTGTTTTTAAAGTACACATAATTTTAGAGGTATACATATTAAATGTTAAGTTTTAGAGTCTAGTGGCTGGCTATGCTGGGTTGTTAGTTAAAAGTGGTCAGACGTGATTAGGAACGATACGTTCTGGTCTCTTTCTTTTTTCCTGCTGAATTCACATTCCGACCCATCACTCAACTGAAACTGCCTTAACTAAAGTCACCAATGACCTACTAACTGCCAAGAGCAAGCGACACTACTCTGTCCTCCTTCTCCTGGACCTGTGTTCTGCCTTTGACACTGTGGACCACTCTCTTCTGCTACAGATAATAATAATTTTTATTTATATAGCGCCAACATATTCCGCAGCGCTTTACAAATTATAGAGTGGACTTGTACAGACAATAGACATTACAGCATAACAGAAAAGATCCTCTCAACTCTTGGCATCACAGACTTGGCCCTATCCTGGATCTCGTCATATCTGACAGACCGAACATTCAGTGTCTTCCTCCCTTACACCACCTCCTCACTTCGCCCCTTGTCAGTCGGTGTTCCTCAAGGCTCTGTTCTAGGACCCCTGCTCTTCTCCATCTACACTTTTGGCCTGGGACAGCTCATAGAATCCCATGGTGTACAGTATCATCTCATTGTACTTTGATACAATTCAAAGTACTTGTTCCCCTTGAGAAAGCGGTGTTATAGACACGCAAAACGCGTGTCGGGGTATTTGGGGTATCCACACCCGGTCTAGGACCCTCCCTGCCTTTGGTAAGCATTTTTTTATTCCCTGGTCTGCACATTGACAGAGTCATCTGAGAGTTATGGCTGGGTTATTTGGCTTGCCATTTATGGGCGATGTACTACTGCACTTGCACCTTATTTAATGCAACTATTGCACAGAGTGGGCAGGTACAATTAGCAGGGTCCTTTTTTCTGTGTCATTTTCCTGCAGAGATTTGTTTTTGATTTACTGGATGATATGATTTATATGTTGATTTTTTGAACTATTAATAAATTTACTCTTTTTATACCTAATTGTTCCTGATTCCTCTGTGTCATAAATGCAGATCTACCTATCCGGATCTGACCTGACCTCCTTACTTACCAAAATCCCACAATGTTTGTCTGCTATCTCAGCCTTCTTTTCTGCTCGCTTTCTAAAACTGAACAAGAACAAAACAGAATTCATCATCTTTCCCCCATCTCACTTTACCTCTCCACCAGACCTATCCATCAATGTCAATGGCTGCTCACTTTCCCCAGTCCCACACGCCCGGTGCCTTGGGGTGATGCTCGACTCTGCCCTTTTTTTCAAGCCACATATCCAAGCCCTTGCCTCCTCCTGCCATCTCAAACTCAAAAATATTTCCCAGATCCACGCATTCCTTGACCGCAACCTCAAAAACACTAGTGCATGCCGTTATCATCTCCCGCCTTGACTACTGCAACCTTCTACACTCTGGCCTCCCCTCTAGCACTCTGGCACCACTCCAATCCATCCTACACTCTGCTGCTTGACTAATCTACCTGTCTCCCTGCTATTCCCCAGCCTCTCCCCTATGCCAAGCCCTTCACTGGCTTCCTATCGCCCAGAGACTCCAGTTCAAAGCCCTTACTATGACATACAAAGCCATCCACAACCCATCTCCTCCATAGATCTGTGACATGATCTCCCGGTACTTACCTACATGCAACCTCCAATCCTCTCAAGATCCCCTTCTCTACTCCCCTCTCATCTCTTCTTCCCACAACCGCATCCAAGACTTCTCCCGTGCTTCCCCCATACTCTGGAACTCACTACCCCAACACATCAGACTCTTGCCTACCATAGAAACCTTCAAAAAGAACATGAAGACTCACCTCTTCTGACAAGCCTCCAGCCTGCAGTGATCCTCAACCTACTGAACGGCCACACATCCAGCTCTACCCTCTCCTAGTGTAGCCTCACCCATCCACTGCAGATGGTAAGCCCTCGTGGGCAGGGCCTTCCCTCCTTATGTACCTGTGTGCCTTGTTTTTTGTTCATATTTAATATATTTGTCTATATTTGCCCCCTTTCTGTCATGTAAAGGGCCATGGAATAAATGATGCTATAAAAATGTATAATAATAATAATAATAATAATCTTCTACTCAAACCAAGTTGTCTTAAACTAGGTAGGACATTTTGCTCTAAAATCTCTTGATAATTCACTGATTTCATGATTCCTGTGATACGGTCAAGGCCTTCAGTACCAGACACAGCAAAGCAACCCCACAGCACTGCGGATCCTTCACCATGCTTAACTGTTGGTAGGGTGTTCCTTTCCTTATAAGCTTCATTGCACAGAACATTTTCCCAGAAGGAGTGTGGTTTGTCAAGGTACTCTTTTGCAAATAATAATAATAATAATAATCTTTATTCATATAGCGCCAACATATTCCACAGCGCTTTACAGTTTAACAATTTCAAACACAACAGTCATAAGTAACAATGTTAACAATACAATAATTAAAGCAAAATAAGACAACCCTGCACGTGAGAGCTTACAATCTACAATGAGGTGAGGGAGATACAAAGTACAGGTGTCACGATCCATGTTTGGATCTGTGGCAGATCTGGTTTCCCTCAGATTTAAACCTTTTTTCCTTTTCTGGTCATTGGGGGTTAATGCAGTTTTCTCCCCCCAGTGGCCGCTGGTGTTATTGCATTGCTTCTGGGTCAGCTGATGTTTATGACCACTCCCACCATCCTTTATAAGGTCACCTGGTGCATCAGCTGACTGTTGGTTATACAGTTCCTTTCAGGAGACCAACCTCACAGTAGCAGCTCCCTGGTGTCAGCCAAGTCTAGTTTTTGGAGCTCAGTTGCTGTACTAGCTTTGTTGTGGAGTTTGCAGCGGCGTGCACAAGCTAAGTTCTGAGTTTTGTTATTTTGTAGTTTGTGCATTCACCTTTTGGTATCGTGTTGACCCTCACTCTTATATTGTTTATTTGCTTTGTGGTGCTGTTTACACTGTTTACCCCCTGGGGTGGGGGTTGGGGGTTTAGTACAGGGTTTAACAGGAGACAGGGACAGGTCGGTGACTTGGGCCTCCCTACCTTCAAGGGTACCCCCAAGTTAAGGAAAGACAGGGCTTCCCCTAGCCTGAGGGGCAGTTCAGGAGCCCAGATTTCTAATCTCCTGTCTTCCTATTTTTGTCTCGTGACAACAGGTATGTATTTACAATGATGTATTTACAATGATGGTCCAGCCATCTTCAGGGGGTGGGGGATAGATTGAGATAGTGAATGGGCTACACACACAAACATAAAATTACTGACTAGGAAACGTGATATGCCACTCTGACAAATATATTTTGAGGGAGCGCCTAAAACTATGCAAATTGTGGATGGTCCTAATATCTTGGGGTAGAGCATTCCAGAGGATTGGCACAGCACGGGAGAAGTCTTGGATTCGGGAGTGGGAGGTACGGAATAGTGCAGAGGTTAGTTGAAAGCCATTTGCAGAGCGCAGTGGTCGGTTAGGCCGATAGACAGAAATGAGGGAGGAGATATAAGGGGTTGCTGCACTGTGGAGAGCTTTGTGGGTGAGAACAAGTACTTTGAATTGTATCCTGTAATGAATGGGCAGCCAGTGTAATGACTGGAGAAAAGCGGACACTTCTGAATACCAATTAGCTAGATGGACAACCCTGGCTGCTGCATTAAGGATAGACTGGAGAGGGGAAAGTCGAGGGAGGGGGAGGCCAATTAATAGAGCGTTACAGTAGTCCAGGTAGGAGTGGATCAGGGCGACAGTGAGGGTTTTTGTTGTTTCCATGGTGAGAAAAAGGCGGATTCTAGAGATGTTCTTTAGCTGTAAGCGGCAAGAGCGGGCAAGAGAATGTGTATGGGATGTGAATGTGAGAAATCGGAGTCAAATATAACATCCAGACAGCGCGCCTGCTGCCGGGGTTTTATTATGGTGTCACCAACGGAGAGGGAAATGTCAGATTTAGGGAGGTTGGTAGACGGCGGGAGCAGAAGAAGTTCAGTTTTGGAGAGGTTGAGTTTCAGATAGAGTGCGGACATGATGTTGGAGACTGTGGACAGACAGTCACTGGCGTTCTATAGTACAGCGGGGGTAAGGTCAGGGGATAATATGTATAGTTGTGTGTCATCGGCATAAAGATGGTGATGAAAGCCAAATCTGCTGATCGTCTGTCCAATTGGGGCCGTGTAGAGAGAGAAGAGAAGGGGGCCAAGGACTGAGCCCTGAGGTACCCCAACAGCGAGAGGAAGAGGAGATGAAGTGGAGTCAGCAAACAAAACACTGAAGGAGCGGTCAGAAAAGTAAGAAGAGAACCAGGAGAGAGCAGTGTCCTTATTGCCTAGTGACTGGAGCCTAGATAGTAGGACAGGTGGCCAATTGTGTTGGAAGCTGCAGAAAGGTCGAGAAGAATGAGCAGAGAATGGTCACCATTGCATTTTGCTGTCAGAAGGTCATTGGTCACTTTGTTGAGTGCAGATTCTGTCGAATGTAGGGGGCGGAAACCGGACTGTGAAGGGTCTAGGAGGCAATGAGTACAGAGGTAACAGGTAAGGCGGGAGTAGATCAGGCGCGCCAAGAGTTTAGAGATGAAGGGGAGATTGGAGACTGGTCTGTAGTTATTTGTGCAGGATGGGTCGAGGGCAGGTTTCTTTAGTAATAGTTTCTTTTGCAAAGATGAGTCATTCCTTTTTATGTCTTTTCTTCAGCAATGGTTTCTTCCCTGGTCTTAGCCCTTAATGCTCTGCTTGGTTTAGTGTGTAGCATATGGAACTTGTTCAAACCCTAACCCCAGACTGTTGTATTTTGGCCTTCTTGTCTTTGGGTGTTTGACATGGTGTTTTTTTCCACCATTTGCACCATCCATCTCTTGTCAATGTTTCTCTTTCTCCCACATCCAGGGAGGTTCTTGACTGTTATATGCGTGGCAAACTTCTTAATAATACCAACTTCTTGGAATACCAAGTTCTTTGGAGATGGCCTTATACTCTTTGGACGTCTTGCATTTGCTACTAATAGCAGATCTGATGTCCTCAGACAGCTCCTTTGTCCTCACCTTTGTGACAAAGGAATAGGGCCTACCATGTGGCTTTTTAAAATACTGAAGTCATCATTCATTGGTTAATTAATTTTACATGGGCACCAACAATTAATCACAGGTGATTCTCATTTGTGATTTACTATAGGTGAGTTAAAATGTGTTTCCATTCTAATTAAATGTAAAGTGTGCCAATACCAGTGTCACAGCAAGATTTAGGGGATTTCTATATTTCCCTACCATTGTCTTTTGTTTTAAATTAATGTTTATCATTTAGTCTTTTTATTTAACACCAGTGCTCTATACAAAAAAACTTTCACTTGATTCATTGTTTTCAGGAGATATTCCGCATTATGTGCTTAAATTTCATGGGTGCCAGTAAAGATGAGCAGGACTGTATGTCCCCATAGCCAGCTCCTTGTGTGCCCATTGCCACCTCCTTGTGTCCCCATAGCCAGCTCGTTATGTCTACACCGGCCCTATGTATAATAGCCACCGTTTGTTAGGAAAATAATAGAAAAAAAGAAAAGGGTATACTTGCTAATCCAGGCTTCCTGGGTGCTAGACGGCATGATGACATCACCACATAGCGACATCCTCAGCATGTGCCGTAGGGAACTGATTACAGCTCCACTGTCCCTGTCCCAGGTGGCAATGACATAAATTGTATGTGCATCTGTAAAACGGGAATGCAATTCTGTGTGGGAAAGGAACCACGGTCGGGACGCAGGCAGAGAAAGGGGTGAGTGGTGACAGTGACTGAAATTCCTCCCCAATATGCCCACTCTCCAGCCATCACTGTGCTGAATGCCTGCAGCTGGAGGAAGGTTACGGGTGGGTGATGTCTTTTTCCCGTAGGTTTCAGAGCAGACTTGCTTGAAAAAGATGTCATGTGCAAATACCCTTAACACTGCAACAACAAAAAAGGCCTTCAATGTAATTATGTTCAAAACACACCAATAAAAAATCATGAATTCGTGTTACCATACCAGATGAAAATTACATTTCCAAACAAAATATGCTTGAATTCATGGTGGTTAACTAGATGAAAGCGGGACCAGAAAATTACAAGGGTCAGAACATATCATCCTACATGTACAAACAGGATCACAGTTACAAATCAGCTTCTCTGTATTTATTGGACTCTTAAATGACATTTAATGTTTCCTTTCCTTTCCTGTCACTAAACCTTCTCCAATGAAAAACAATCCCAGCACATTAATAGTATTACATGGAGTGTTTTCTATTCTAGCAATGAACAGTACTTGCCTTCTAAAGCATCAGCACTGCTTCTACTCTGCGCCCTGATGGGCTTGTTGATAGGAATGCAGCAATTATTTCACCTCTACAGCACGACCGCTTGTTTCCAAACAACTTAATAATAAGTGCTCTGATCTGCAGAAAAAAGTTCTCAGGTCATTTTTATTAAGTAGCATATGTGGTAACAGTGGAGCCCGAGAAATGATGGGTGGGCTTTTGTTCTCGATTTTACAACACGCAGAATTATTTTCTGTACATTGTATGGTAAAGTAAATGTCTCTCAAAACTAAAACTCATCTTGCTAAAAAGAAGTTGATGCATACAGTGGGTATGGAAAGTATTCAGACCCCTTTAAAATGTTCACTCTTTGTTTCATTGCAGCCATTTGGTAAATTCAAAAAAGTTAATTTTTTTCACATTAATGTACACTTTGCACCCCATCTTGACTGAAAAAAAAAAACAGAAATGTAGACATTTTTTGCAAATTTATAAAAAAAGAAAAAACAAAATATCACATGGTCATAAGTGTTCAGACCCTTTGCTCATACACTGATATTTAAGTCACATGCTCTCCATTTCCTTGTGATCCTCCTTGAGAGGGTTCTACTCCTTCATTGGAGTCCAGCTGTGTTTAATTAAACTGATAGGACTTGATTTGGAAAGGCACACATCTGTCTATATTAGACCTCACAGCTCACAGTGCATGTCAAACCAAATGAGGATGATGAGGTCAAAGGAACTGGTCAAGGAGCTCAGACAGAATTGTGGCAAGGCACAGATCTGGCCAAGGTTACAACAGAATTTCTGCAGTACTCAAGGTTCCTAAGAGCACAGTGGCCTCCTTAATCCTTAAATGGAAGAAGTTTTGGACCACCAGAAGTCTTCCTAGACCTGGCCACCCAGCCAAACTGAGCAATCGCCGGAGAAGAGCCTTGGTGAGAGAGGTAAAGAAGAACCCTGAGATCACTGTGGCTGAGCTCCGGAGATGCAATAGGGAGAGGGGAGAAAGTTCCACAAAGTTAACTAACACTGCAGCCCTCCACCAGTCGGGCTGTTATGGCAGAGTGGCCCAACGAAAGCCTCTTCTCAGTGCGAGACATATGAAAGCCCGCATAGAGTTTGCTAAAAAAACACATGGACTTCCTGAGTATGAGAAATAAGATTCACTGGTCTGATGAGACGAAGATAGACCTTTTTGGTGATAATTCTAAGCGGTATGTGTGGAGAAAACACAATCCCAGCAGTGAAACATGGTGGTGGCAGCATCATGCAATAGGGGTGTTTTTCAGCTGCATGGACAGAATGACTGGTTGCCATTGAAGGAAACATGAATGCGACCAAGTACTGAGATATCCTGGATGAACGCCTCATGCAGAGTGCTCTGGAACTCAGACTTGGCCGAATGTTCACCTTCCAACAAGGCAATGACCCTAAGCACACAGCTAAAATAACAAAGGAATGACTTAAGAACAACTCTGTGACCATTCTTGACTGGCCCAGCCAGAGCCCTGACCTAAACCCAATTGAGCATCTCTGGAGAGACCTGAAAATAACTGTCCACCAACATTCACCATCCAACCTAACTGAACTGGAGAGGATCTGCAAGGAAGAATTGCAGAGGATCCCCAAATCCAGATGTGGAAAACTTGTTGCATCATTCCCAAGAAGATTCATGGCTGTAGTAGCTCAAAAGGGTGCTTCTACTCAATACTGAGCAAAGGGTCTAAATACTTATGACCATGTGATATTTCAGTTTTTCTTTAATAAAATTGCAAAAATTTCTACATTTCTGTTTTGTTTTGTTTTAGTCAAGATGGGGTGCAGAGTGTACATTAATGAGAAAACAAATGAACTTTTTTGAATTTACCATATGGCTGCAATGAAACAAAGAGTGAAAAATTTTAAAGGGTTTGAATGCTTCCGTACCCACTGTAAATTTAAAAAAAAAGTTATGGCTCTTAGAAACTGGAAAAAAAGGTAAAAAAAAAAAGATGAAAATTGGGGGGTTAAAAATTTCAGGTGAGTCAACTTATGTATTGTCCGAAGTCATTTGTTCTGAATTAGCTCCAATTGGTTTTGACTTTTGATGGATCTTTGAGACCCATAACTGTGGAAGAATTGTGGACCACTAGAGAATTCAATCATGGAGACTTTATTCACTAATTATCTCTGTTGGACATTTTTTACTTACCAAATGGAGAAATGTCTGTACATGTAGTAAAAAAACAAGCAAACAAATCAAGGTCCTTGTAAAAAATAAAAAATAAAATTAAATAATGATGAGATATTGAGGCAATGAACGGAGTAGCTGGTCCATTGCTTAGTCAGTCAGTTAACATAATCCCTTAAAAAGCTTTGTATATTCCCAGAAATGTCCTGTAAATGTTAAACTCCAGTCTGGATAGTTTGATATATTGTTGGCTGCTTTAGGGGATGTGATGGTCACCAGTCAGATATGTCTATGTAAGAAATAAGTGGCACAAAGTCCGTTTATGCAGCTGGTAACCTGTTTAGATTGGTGCCAGGCTGTGGGTGACTTTTACGTCTATACTCCATATGATGATGCCAAGAGTTCCCATATCCTATAAACATAATTATTTCCATGAAAGACATCTGAGACTAAGTGTTACACCATGGTCACAAATCATCTTTTGATTAATTCAGTAACTTCTGCCACAAAGAACCATCACACACCCTTAAATCTCCCCTTTTACAACTTTAGCAGATGTGACATTGAAAACACTAAACACGCACTTGTGGCATATGTAATACAAGACCTTATTTTACATGGAAGCTCAAAAATATATAGCATATATTAAAACAAGTGGGTTGTTCCCCTTTGGGGACAATTGTGCATACATTTGGGACCAAAAAAATTATTTTTTCATTAAAAATATTGTACCATTTGGCTTTTACAGATTCTGGTTTTCTGAATTATTGAACTCTGATGATGCCCGTGGCCATAAATCAGATAGAGCTCAGAAAAAGACTGATAAAAAGTTACAAACTCTCGTCAAAGCATTAGAATGAGCTCACTGATGAATTTTCAGTTATCTTATTCTGCAGGCAGCCAGCAATAGACAGTTAATCCTAGAGGCTATGGAAGGCAAACCGTGCAACAATTTTAACGAAACCCAATTGCAAAAATAATTTTTAGCTCCAAATACATGCATTTAAATAGGAATAAATTAAATTGTCCCCAAAGTCAGACAGCAACTTTACAGAAGCACTCCTATTATTATTCTTATTATCATTTTCCTTCCATAAACCTGTGCGAATATTAGGGTACTACAATGCCAGTGTGTTTATATACTCACCGCTCGCCATTTTCTCCGATATTCAGCACCATTTCGCTCCTCTTCCAGGTCACTTGACAGCGATTCATAATCAACAAATCACACTGAGCTCTGTGTAACCCGGAAGTGGCTTTTACAATGTAAGTCTATGGAGCGTCAGAACAAGACTCCATATCATAAGAGACATCCGGCTCACAAAGTGATCCGGAGAGTCTGAAGAGCGGTGATGTGACTCAGAAGAGGAGTGGAATGGCCCTCGATTTCAGAGAAAAAAGACGGCAATAGTCTTGAGTAAATGAATACACTGACACTACGCTAAACTAACATTTGCATAGCCAAGGGAAGACGGAAGAGATGGCACATCCAAAGGTGAGCAAAAGGCAAGAATTCTTTAATCTTGTATCCATGAAAACGACACAAGGAATTTAAAACCAACGCTTTTCGGTGAGTCACTGGCCCTTAATCATGGTATGACAAATGTATTACAACGGTCTCATTTAAAACACAATGAAGCTAATACATGACACAAATGACACATGACAAGAGAGTCACATGACTGGGAACACACCTGGAGTTTCTCACAATTTTTCCATTTATATCATGATTCATTGCTTTAACATCTGTTTACATTTTTGGAACATATTTCAGGGCACAGAACTTCCCTCTTTTGTAATTTTGCATACATGACCTAAACCCCACATTATCGTTCAGGTGTGTTCGTTATTGCTGTGCTGCACCAGGCTGAGACACGGCACTCTCGGTCCGATCCTCTTCCCTTCTTTGGAAGCTCCTTCATTTTTCTCCTTCATAACCTTTACACAAATTTAGGGAAGAAGAAAATGAACTGAACTTTAAGTTTATTATTTTTTTAGTGTTTAGTTCTGCAAAAATGTATGTTCATTTGTGATGAAAGTTTAGGATTTGTCAGCTTTCTTTACATGTCGGTATTGGTAAATTCCCTTCAAAGTAATCTATTGTTCAGCCTCATTTCTTTGTATACTACTGTATATCAACATTTACATTTGTTTTATTTTTCCGTTTAGAGGATCAGACAAACAAGTCGTGAAAAATGGATCTATTGCAGGATTGAGGCAAATGAAAGTAGAGGGGCTCCGTTGATTATGGGTCAATCTTGGTTCTGTTTTGTGGACAGAAGACACAGTTGTCCATGAGGTGCTTTTTGTTCCATTCTAAAAACTTGCTCAATGAACCCTAAAATAATCAAAGAGGCCCCTCTGCTTCTGTTTGCATCAGTAATGCAATACGTCCATTTTGCAAGTGAATTTTATTTGTCTGTTCCTTTAAAAGGAAAAGGCAAATTAAATGTGCAAGTGTAAATCTGAATTTGCAATTGTGCATTGTTCCTCTCCTCTGGTGCTCTGTATGAATAAAGGAGTTCACAGCAGTGCCGGTGTGCTGAAACACATATTACTTACAGGCTAAATGGTAGCTCTCAGTTGCCAGTACATTTATACATTTCCACAAAGGTATCACAGAGGAGCACCACAATCCAAACTTCTAAGAGACAGTGCATCAGATTTATTATGGTTTTTGGTTGGAGTATGGGGGGAATATAGGTGTATAGTGCAATAGACTTGTCAGGAGAGCAGCCACAAATATTGCATGTTTCTTTTTTACATTTTTAGTATCATTTTAAAAGTTAGATACATCTATGTATGTCCATTGGGTGTGGATGGTGCTCTGGTGTATCTGAAGCAGCTACCTGGATAAACTCTTGTAGAGATTTGTAGGTTGGAGTCGGCTTGTGTTCATTGTTACTCTTTTCTGCATCTATCTGTAGGTACAGTTTCCCACAGGACACTCATAGAATAACGTTCATTGTTACTGGACTCCTGTCTTACCACAATACTGATGGTCTCTACTGACTTTGTGATTACACTCCATTTATAGAAAGGTCCACTGTATACTTTGTACACACACTTGTAGGACCACATGCATACTTCTCTTACTATGGGAACTATTCTTCTTGTCTTTTAGATATACTAGTGATTTTTTTATGGTTTCACTGACCAAAAAAGATAATATATACAGTTGTAATCAAAATTATTCAACCGCCATTGCACATTAGATTTGTTAGCAAAATTCACAAACTTTCTGCAGTGTGCAACATATCAAACAAGAACAATGTTCATACATGGCTCAAGAAGACAACTAATGTAACGAGTGGTTTTCCCAAAGTTCAACACAAAATTCTACATTTAATGTCAACTACGGTCTCAGAATTATTCAACCCCCTTCATGACAAGCATCTTTGGCTGTTATCATCTGCTGCGAACTGGATGCGTATCTAGACGCTAGTTTCTAGCAGCTTTTGTGAGTTTCTTAGCTTATTCTTCATGGCCAATGAACTAATTTAAATTATTTTTGTTTCATTGATTTATTTTAAACCTCTATAGGTAGACTATTTATGCAAGCTGACAATACAGGCTACTATAATAGTATACACATAAAATTAATAAACACGGGAAACCAAAAATTAACCAACCTGTTCATAGCCCGTAAGTGTCCATATGTACTATGGCTGGTGATCGCATCCAACGTTTGTAACCTGCCGTATAAGTCCATGAAATGTACGTGGATGGTGCTCCGGATGGTGACACTTTCCACAAATATCATTATTTCAAATAATGGAGTTGTAGATTCTTGTATGACATCACAACAACTAAAGTATGTGTCATGCACCAAATAATCTGACGCGTTTCTGAGAAGCCCTCTCTCCATCAGTGGGGGAATAAGAATACTATTCAGCTGAGGGTGCAGATTATTAATAGCACCAGTCGACAAAATATATATATATGTTTATATATAAAACCTAATTTGCAATATGAGTTATATAATTTTGATTGTAAGTGTATTTGTAATACTTTTTGTCTAGTACTTTTTTATCTTTTTTTTGGTAGCTCAAATTATAATCAACTCAACCATTTATAAACATGACTAAGGCTAGTTTTACATTTGTGGTTGAATCCGCAGCGTATCTTCTGCAACCTGAAAAGCACCATAAACCGCATGCAAATACGTGCAAATGCAGCGGATTTTAGAAGCAGAAGCTTACGCTTGCGGTCAAAAAAACACAGCATTTGCATGTTTTTTCATGCGTTTTGCATGCGTTTGCATTTTTTGTGTGCATGGTGGAAAATTTTACAGGCGAAAAATCTAGATAAACAGACAACGCTAATGGGATAACAATGGGCGTGTTTTATGGGATATCTTTATATACTCTTGGACTGCTTAAATCTACAGATTTTGCTACTGCATCCTGTGTCATGATGGATCTTCGCATGGAGAGCTTTTATTTCAACCTGGATTTAAGTATAAAGCTGTTTCTTGCCTGTGCGTTTGCTTGTGAGCAACAAAGAAATAGAGAAAGACAGAGAAGAACACAGCGTCGACGTTATTAGAGACACCCCATTATTGAGTCCGGGAGAGCCATGGAGCCTACCACACCCTATACAGTGAGCTTAATGCCAACCCGGACAAATTTCCGGGATATACCAGGATGTCTCAACAGACTTTTCGGGATTTGCCTGGTCGTGTCCAAGGAGCCATCCAGAGACAGGACACCCAGCTCCGTAGAGCGATTCCTGCAGAGGAACGTCTCCAGGTCACATTAAGGTACATAATAATTCTAAACAAATGCCTGTCATAATTATTATTGTTCTGCCTTGTATGAATTTTTTTGTCCTTTATCTGTTTAGCTTCTTGATTTATTTCTTTCTCTGTTTGGCAGATTCCTGGCTACCGGAGAAACCCTATCATTGCTCCATTCTCAGTACCGGCTAGGAATTTCCACCCTGTCGGGAATTGTTGCGGACACCTGCTGGCTTTGTGGAATGTTCTCCGGGATGAATTTATCCCCCTACCCACCACGGAAATGTGGCTGGAAATTGCCAAAAAATTCTTGTAAGTGTGTAATTTCCCCAACTGTTTGGGAGCAGTGGATGGAAAGCACATACGGACTACCAAACTCGCCAGATCTGGATTGGAGTACTTTAACTACAAGAAATATTTTTCTGTAGTGCTTATGGCAATAGTAGATGCGGACTGTCGCTTTATCGCTGTGGACGTTGGAGCTTTTGGCTGTGGCAATGACTCCCAGACTTTTAAGAACTCGGATATGGGCCGCCGTTTGTATGGTAAAAATTTTAATTTACCTCTGCCACGACCTCTCCCCAACACTCAAGACCCACCCATGCCATTTGTTATGGTTGGGGATGAGGCCTTTCAGATGTGTGAAAACCTACTGAATCCATATTCCAGTCAGGACTTGAACCACACTAAAAGGATTTCTAACTAAAGACTGACCACGGCCCGAAGAACTGTTGAGTGTTCCTTTGGGATTCTTGTCTCAAAAGCATTAAGCTAATTACTGGTAGCGGCATTTTTCGGAGGCCCATGACAGCACTACGAGAGAGGGGATCCGCCCTTCAGGAACAGGAAACCTACAGATACAAAAGCGCGGTACCTCTCCCTTGCATCAGTTGTATTTCAGAGCCTGAGAGGACTACCGCGGTTAGTAGCACACAAATATACATTATATACAGTTTATGTACAAAAGTAATCCATCATAATGAACTATATACCACCCGTGAGATCTATCTATCTCATTATATACATTATAGGAAGTGCAACCCCCACGTGAATAGGGAGGGAACTAAGGGTGCTGTCATGGGCCTCCGAAAAATGCCGCTACCAGTAAGTAGCTTAATGCTTTATTCGGACTCCCATGACAGCACTACGAGAGAATTACAGAGATGTAAACTACCTTAGGGAGGGACTATAGCCTGTAGCACCCTTAACCCGAAGGTGAGATCAGAAGAGAACCCCAAGTCCAACCTATAGTGCTTGAAAAAGGTGGAAGGGGACGACCACGTAGCTGCCTTACATATCTGGTCGATCGAAACTCCAGATCTTTCAGCCCAGGATGTAGCCATGGCCCGGGTGGAATGTGCCCTCAGATTCTGCGGAGCTGGACCTCCACCTGCAGTATAAGCCAGAGAGATAGCCTCCCTAATCCACTTCGCTAGCGTGTACTTGGATACTCTAAGACCTTTCCTGGGACCTTGGAAGGATAGAAACAACGCATCCTCTCTCTTCCAAGCATCAGTGACTGATATATATTCTAATAGACATCTCCTAACATCTAATGTATGGAGTAACTCCTCTTTGGAATTAGAAGGATTAGGGAGAAATGACGGTAACACTATCTCCTGAGATCTGTGAAAATCTGAGGCCACTTTTAGTAATTAAGCTGGATCTGGTCTGAGGACTACTCTGTCCTGTAGAAATTCTGTATAAGGGGACAGCCTAGAAAGAGCCTGCATGTCTCCTACCCTACGAGCAGATGTAATTGCCACCAAAAACGCTGTTTTGAGGGATAGTAATTTAAGTGAGGTTGAATGTAAGGGCTCAAATGGTTCCTTAGTCAAGGCTGAAAGGACTAGATTGAGATCCTAAGGCATTGACCTATTCCTGTGTATAGGTCTGGATCTACTATCTGCTTTGATAAACCTTGATACCCAGTAGTTACCCGCAATGTTACAAGAAAATAGAGCCCCCAGGGCTGAGACTTGTACTTTTAGAGTACTTGTGGACAGATTTAGCTCTAGCCCCCTCTGCAGGAATTCTAGAATCTGGTTGATTGGTATACCCTCTTCAATATTAAAATTTGAAGAGGCCAGAAACTTCGTCCAAGTTCTAGAGTAGATCTTAGTTGTTATGTTTTTCCTACTCTTCATAAGAGTATCAATTAGATTTGGAGAAAAACCTCTGCTTTTCAACAATGACCTCTCAAAAACCATGCCGTCAAATGGAGACCCTTCACTTGTGGATGGTTGATCGGACCTTGATGAAATAAGTCCGGAATGTCCGGCAGTACCCAGGGGTCTTTCACGGACATGGTCCTGAGCCAGGAAAACCAAGCTCTTCTGGGCCAGAACGGAGTGATCAGTATGACTATCGCTTGATCCTCCCTTATCTTCCTGACCACCAGCGGCAATAGATTGAGCGGGGGGAACGCATATGCCAATCGGAAATCCCATCTGATCAGGAAGGAATCCACTGCCAGTGGATATTCCCTGGGATTTAAGGAACAGAAATTTATCGTCTTTCTGTTGTGCTTGGTGGCAAATAAGTCCACTTCTGGATGACCCCACATGCGGACAATCCAGTTGAAGATTTTTGTGTTCAGAGACCATTCTCCTTGTCTTAAGGTGCTTCGACTTAGAAAGTCTGCTCTTATATTCTCTCTCCCTCTTATGTGAACTGCGGATACAGATAGAAAATGGTTTTCTGCTGTCTGGAGCAGTCGATCCGCTACTTCCATCAGGGATTTGGAGCGTGTTCCACCCTGGTGATTCACATAGGCCACTGCCACCTGGTTGTCGGAGAGGATTTTGACATGGTGACCCTGTAGATATACGAGGAGTTTTTTAATTGAGAATTCAATTGCCATTAACTCCCTCTGATTGGAAAAGGCTGATGTTTGGGGATCCCATAAACCCTGGACTACTACGTCACCCATGTGTGCCCCCCACCTCGTGGGGCTGGCGTCCGTCGTAACTACCCGAGTCACTTGAGTCACCCAGGGAACTCCTGCTGACAGATTGTCTTCCTTTAGCCACCATCTAAGAGATGTCAGAACCTCTGGACTCAATGTCATCTGACCCTGCAAGGAACCCTGTAAGACTCTATCATAATTCAGTACGTCAAACTGTAAAGGTCTGGAGTGGAACTGGGCCCAACGGACGGCGGGAATACAGGAAGTTAGGGAACCTAACAAGGACATAGCCTGTCTAAGAGTCATGGTTGGTTTATTAATTGCTTTTAATACCTGTTGTTGGATATGGAGCAGTTTATCAGGTGGAAGACAGCATTGTTGGGACTCGGAATCTAACAGCAGCCCTAGGAATCTCTGGGTTTTTAGGGGTTGTAATCGGGATTTTTCATAGTTTATGATCCAGCCCAGATGTTCTAGTTTAGATATAGCTGTTTTTACCTGAGCAAGGCAATGGTCTGCTGAGTTTCCAACTATCAGGAAATCATCCAGATAAGGGATTATGAGGATATCAGATTCACCTAAGTGCGCCATGACCTCCGCAACAACTTTAGTGAATACTCGGGGAGATGTTGAGAGGCCGAAGGGAAGGGCTCTAAATTGAAAATGTCGAACAATACCCCCCATAGACACCGCCACACGTAGAAACCTCTGAAAGTTTTCATGGATAGGAACATGATAATACGCATCCTTTAAGTCCACAACTACCATGAAGCAGTGTTTGAACAACATTTTAATTGCAGAGCTGATTGATTCCATTTTAAATGTGGCCTTAACCAGGTATTCATTAAGGGATTTAAGGTTAATAATAGTCCTAAATGACCTGTCTGGTTTCTGAATCAGAAATAGGGGAGAGTAGAATCCACTCCCTCTTTCTGACTCTGGGACCTCAATCAGCACGTTTTTTAGGCATAAACTCACAACTTCTGCCTCTAAAGCCGTCTGTTCAATAGTGGAGGAACGTAAGGGGGTTAACATAAATTTATCCTGAGGCCAGTGAATAAATTCCAATTTCAGACCTTCTGAAATAATACCTTGGACCCAGTCACTATTTGAGATGTTAGTCCATGCGGAAGAGAAGGCTGACAATCTCCCTCCCACAGGGATTGCTAGTCATTGGTCCGGTTTCTTACGTTCTTTTGAGGAACGGCGGAACATGTAACCCGTACTTCTCCTGCGTCTATCCTCCCATCTAAAATTCCCTCTAGAGGGCGAGGATGCGCACTTCCTTCCGCGACCAAATCTCCTCCTGTTGAATGGACGCCGATAAGAAGCTGATGACAAACTAGGGAATTTTTTCTTGTCATCTCCAGCCTTTTCAAGCAGCTCATCCAAGGTTGGCCCAAAGAGATATTCCCCTTTGCATGGGATAGCGCATAATTTGGACCTTGATTGAATGTCACCCGACCAACACTTCAACCACAGGGCTCTACGAGCCGCGTTGGAGAGTCCTGCTGCTTTGGCCGCCATTCTGACCGAATCAACCGACGCGTCTGACAGGAAAGCCGCAGCATCTTGAATCACCGGAAGCGCACTTAGAATAGAACTTCTGGAAGCGCCTTCCTTAAGCTGGGATTCCAACTGTTCCAGCCAGACCATTAGGGATCTGGCTATACAAGTCGCAGCCACTGCCGGTCTCAAGGATCCAGCTGCCATCTCCCAAGTACCTTTAAGGAAGGTATCCGCCTTCCTGTCAAGGGGGTCTTTAAGGGATCCCATGTCCTCGAAAGGTAATGCGGCTCTCTTTGATGCCTTTGCTACCGCGGCATCTAATTTAGGGGCCTTGTCCCAGGTATCCACAGTCGTATCCTCAAAGGGATATCTGCGTTTTAAAGCTGGTGGTAATGAGCCTTTCTTCTCCGGTTTCTTCCATTCCCGGAGAATCAGGTCTTGAATTTTATCATTCACCGGGAAGGATCTACGCTTTTTGTGTTCCAAGCCACTGAACATTAGTTGCTGACGGGAAAGCTGAGTCTTAGGTTCTTCTAGGCCCATCGTACCTCTGACCGACTTAACTAATTTATCCACCCGGTCCAGAGGCAGACAGAATCGGCCAGATTCCTCTTCTGATGACGAGGAAGAGAGATTTGAGCCATAAGAACCTTCGTCCTTATCTTCCTCTGACGAATCAGAGACCACCGAGGTTCTCTGTTTTGAACTTCCCGTCTGGGACATAGACCGCAGGGATTCCCTTACTTCTGTACGGATCATCTCACGCAGATTATCCGTAGAAGCAGATTCTTCCGCTACCTAGGGGAGGACAATAAGGGTGATACCATCTATCTAGCCTGATGTCACTCAACCCCTCCACTCCTGTAGACCTCACCGTCTGTTGTATACAGGAGGCGCATAATTTTTTAGTATAAGAATCTGGTAACGGGACTTCACACAGGGCACACTCCTTATGTTTCGACTTTGCACTTTTCTTTCCCTAGAATGACAAAGTATAAGGGGCCCGCGTCACTGAGTGAGCATTCACGTAGATCACTTACCAGTGTACGCCAAAAAAGGTACCGGAACACGAGGGGGTTCTTTCCCAGTCGATGCTCTAGATCCCTGCTTGGATGAGCTTTTACGGCTGGACTGGTCACTCCTGGCATGCTCCTTCTCCGTGGGCTTTTGTCGCACCTCCTCCAGCAGCTGAAGCTGCCGCTCACCATCACTCTCCATGATGTAGATGTGACCAAAGGCAGAGCTCTAAATCCGGCTCCTCCTTAAATCCCCCTCAGATCCGGTCAGCAGGCTGCCTGGCGCCACTCTCATTGGTTCCTGCTGATGAGGCTACAGCTGGGGGGTCAGCGCAGTGTGTGAGGAGTCCGGCGTTCAGGATCGATGGGCGCCGCCATCTTGGATGAACTGCGCATGCGCAGTCACCCAGTGACCCGGAAGCGCCTGCTGACTCCGCCCCTCGATGTCACTGCACCCGGAAACGCTCCAGCTAACGCTGAGAGCAAGCAGGACGCCGAAGAGCACGCAGCAGCGCTCCGGATAGCGTTCCCCTCCTGGCACCGCTACTTCACCACCGCGCTGCATCCCACATGGACCGAAGGAGCGCTATACTTACCGGCTCCGGCGCTGAAGGAGATCAGGAATCCTCTGGACTCTGCTCCCTACTGTCTACGTCACTGACGTGCAGTCCAGCCAGGACCACCGTGACGTCTTCCAGGGGCTTCCGCACCGGCCGAGGTAGGAGACCCCCCCGCTACCTGATTCGACCGGCCGGCCTGGGAACCATTCCTACGAGATTCATCTGTAGGATCCTGTCCCTTCTGGAACAGGAAACCAACTGATGCAAGGGAGAGGTACCGCCCTTTTGTATCTGTAGGTTTCCTGTTCCTGAAGGGCGGATCCCCTCTCTCGTAGTGCTGTCATGGGAGTCCGAATAAATGGCGCATTCTTGGGACAGCCATTAATCTAAAAATGGAGACAGTCGATGAGGTTGTCAAAGCATGTGTGGTTCTCCACAATTACATAATGGCTAAGGAGCGACCCAACATTGAACTGGATGAACCTGTTGCAAACCCATTGTCAGATTACCATCTGCGATCAACAGTTGAAGTTGCCCACATGAGGGACCAATTGGCTGCCTACTTTGTTTCTGACATCGGATGTGTGGCATGGCAAGATGATATTGTGTAAAATGTTCTGTTGGGTTTGGGTCTGTACCAGTCATGTTTAAAATGTTCCTAATGTTTGTTGTTAATAAACAACGTGTTTTGATACCTGTACCGAGTCTCCTATGTGTTTCCTCTCAAAACCACTTATGATGTAAGTGGTATGGTACTTGACGTCATTACATCCTGCGTCTCTTCTGCAGTAACTATTGAACGCAGACTGAAGAGAAGATGGAGGCATATCTGTACTCACCTGAACAGCTGCCAGAAATAGTGAATTCAGGATGCACAAAACCCAGCATCCTGAACTCACTATTTCTGAAAAATGTCATGGTGAGTGTAGATATGCCTTGTATTACCTCCATTTTCTCTTCAGTCTACGTATTCTATTTCACACAAACTGAAGAGACGATGGAGGTCATACAAAGCAGATCTATACTCAGCAGGTCAGGTGTCAGAAATAATGAGTTCATGATGCACAAAACCCAGCATCATGAATGCACTATTTCTGACACCTGTTCAGGTGAGTATAGATATGTCTTGTATGACCTCCATCGTCTCTTCAGTTTGTGTGAAATAGAATACGTAGACTGAAAAGAAAATGGAGGTAATACAAGGCATATCTATACTCACCATGACATTTTTCAGAAATAGTGAGTTCAGGATGCTGGGTTAGGTGCATCCTGAATTCACTATTTCTGGCAGCTGTTCAGGTGAGTATAGCTATGCCTTGTATTACCTCCATTGTCTCTTCAGTCTGTGTCACATAGATTAAGCAGACTGAAGAGATTCTGGAGAAAATACAAGTCATATTAGTTTGTGACAACTCATAGCTCCATACCAAGCACAAGAAGCAAAGCTGCAGTCGTCTACTTTTCTCACTCCTGGAGCTATGAGGTGGCAAAAACACAAAGTGTACGGCGAAGTGTGTTTAGTTGGCGCACGGTGTGTGTTGCTGGCGGCGAAATACACAACGAACCAAACAGTATTTGGGGCAAAAAAAAATTACATTTATTTTTTACAAAAAACAAAAATTTTACTGCGGTGGCTTGGGGTAGAGTGACAGAACTGGGGGGTGTTGAGCTGTGAGGCCTGGCAGGCTAAAGAAGACGCAGGGGTTGCAGGAGAAGGGGCAGTTAAACTAGTGGGGTCAGGGAGTTCAGGGATGGTAATGGAGGCATGGGACGGGAGAGACACACTGGAAGCGCGAGACAAACCTGACATCACAGGCACATTGGGAGGTGAGGAGGGAGGGATTGCGATACGCTGTGTATTTTTTTTTATGTATTTGGGATCTGCGTTGCTGTCTGGAGAGCCACGATGTGCTGTGTTCCTGTGGCCCGGTGATGGTGGCCGACCTGTCATGGTCTGGGTGTTGCTGCATGCTGGTGGTGAAGGGCATGCCAGGGTCCGAGTGCTGCTGCTGCTGCAGCTGGGACCTGCTGATGGTGGCTGGCCTGTCATGGTGGTGGTGAAGGCCATGCCAGAGTCCGGGTGCTGCTGCTGCATGCTGGTGGTGGTGGTGAAGGCAATGCCAGGGTCCGGGTGCTGCTGCAGCTGGGACCTGGTGATGGTGGCTGGCCTGTCATGGTCCGGATGCTGCTGCTACATGCTGGTGGCAGTGGAGGATGTCCAAACAGGACCAGCAGTTGGCATCGTGGTGGCAGTGGGCTGTCCAACAGCACTCGGCATGGTGGTGGCGCTGTAGTGGTGTCCGGCAGTGCTTGGAATGGTGGTGGTCGTTCAGTGGTATGCAGCAGAGCTCGGCATTGAGGTCAAGCGTGCCAGTGGTGGCACAGGTGGAAATGCCACCATTGGCTGCTGAAAATACCGACTCTGCTGCATAGCCTGCACGTAAGCAGCATTGCAGGCCTGCATGACATTCAGCTGGAGATCAAGAGTAAGGTGTTCATGACCTGTTCAATTTGATTTAAAAAATGATGTGCTTGGCCTCTAGAGGTCGGCTTTCACTTGGTCAAGGCTTCGGGTGACATCCTGGATAAGTGTATTCATAAGATTGAAGCCACAATCCAGTCTGTCTCCCATCTCCTTGAGTCCATCATGAAAGATCGAGCTCAAGTGCAAAAACTCGGGCATGAGTGACCTGTCTGAGGCCCTCTGCTGTTGGCGGGAAGAGCCCAAAAACAAATAGGCAGAAGCAGAGAACTGGGATAGGGGAACACCTGATGGACCAGCTTCCTGGTCTCCAGTCTATGTTGCAGGCCCATTTGCTGGTGGATGGCTGAGATGGTTCCGTGGCTGTTCGATGAAGGACTGCTCCAGAACCAGGCTCAAGAGTGCTTCTCCAGTTGTTGTGAAAAGAAAAGAAAAACATTAGTACCAAAATTTACAATAGCAAAAGCACCAACTCCTGTGGAATAGAAAAATACAGATTAGGCAATACAACACAATCCAATACACCACAAAAATACTTACGTTATCTGGGCAAGGACCGGTCTCAAAAATGCCAGCATGCGGTGATGTTTATATTTTCTGATCCTTGCTCCAGAACCACTGGGAACCCGGGTCTCTTGACGAAGGTCCTTGCTTGAAGTGATCCTTCATCGAACGCCAACGTGTTCTGACTTTGATCACTGATTAAAAAAATGGTTACACAATGCACTTTTGGCCGGGATCGCACAACTGTGTGTTATAAGAGAAGCTCTCAGGAGTTTCTCCCATCACACACAGTTGTGTGATCCCGGCCAAGGTCACTGCTGCATCACACCGCATTGCAGTACTTATGAAATGCCTTGTGGACCCGAGCCTGGGCATTGTCCCATCCAACCATCATCGCTTGGGCCACCTCATTCCATAGTCATCGGATCGTCACGTTGTCTGAGTTCTGCGGAACCCGGGTGTCCCACAACGGGACTCGCTCATGGACCAGGGATATGAGGATATCATTATCAATGAGGTCTTCATCCCATTCTGGAACCTAGAAAAGAATGAAAGACATTAATGTTGGAGAGATTAAAATAAGGAAAAGAAAGAAAACAACAGAGACAGAAAACAGGCAAGAATAATTAAAGTCAAGAAAAAAAAGGAGTCAACGACAAAAAGGTAAAGAAATAAGGAAAGTGAAGAAATGTACAGGCAAGAATAGTACAGTCAGGATACAATAAACAGAGTACAATCAGTCAGGTATATGGGGCGCCCCCATGGGCGGCGGGGTACTCGGAGCCGGGCCCTTCGGTTCTCAAGGGGGATGTCACGGTGGCAGACCCGGTCCGTGGCCCTCGGGAGGCTTCCGTTGTAAAAGGGAAAGGTCTTTAAAGGGGATATGTTCGTGACACCACCTGTGGTATTCGGTCAGGATGACCGACGCTGCTTAGGGATCAGCTGGGGTGGTGTTATGGCAGCTAGATGGTATACCTTCTCACAGGTGAAGTATGTCCCCAGGGCTTCCCAGTGTATAGATGGTGGATGGTGAGAGGCGCAGTAAAGAACAAGGACACAAGGTTGCAGTCTCTTTACCTTTACTGGAGGCTTCAGTGTCCACAGTCCAGAGCACCGGATCACAGGGCAGGCAGAGTCTGGCCGGTCTGAAAACAAATCCAGAGCTCCTTTATCCAGGTGGAAATCAGTAGCCTTCCTCTAGCGCCTGAGTGTTGTAGTCCCTCCCTGCTGAGCTTCTCGGTGAGGTCCTCACAGCTATTGTAGATGTAATGCCTCTTTCTCTCTGTCCCCCTGATGGATAGGATAGGACAAACCCGTATGACTGATGGCCTGAGGCTTTTTACAGGGACTTTATCACGCCCCGGCCCCCACAAGTTGCGACCGTGCCTCCTGGGTATAAGGTCGGGCAGCCAACGTAGAATTAACTGTCCTGCCAGTCTCTGAAGTAAAGCATAGAGATCCGTACTCCCTCGGTATTCTGGCTACCGGCTTCTGCGCCTCAGAAAGGAGGCAGCCTTTTACAGGGCAGAACTCCTTCTGGTTTCCTCTCCTTCTGCTATGACTTCGTTTCTCACTCACTACAAGATAATTCCCTTCTGATGTCTCTTTCTTAGGATGCTGCCGCAAGTGGGGCAGGCACAGCTCAGTGGACCCTCGTCCTCCGCAGACCTCAGTCTGCATCTGGCTCCCTCTCACTCCAGCCAGCTTCTGTCTCACTTCCTATCCGGACTACCAGTTTTACCTAATTGTGAGGAGTGCCCTAATAGATAGAAGCATGGCTCCCCCTGGCGACCTGGAGTGTGAAGTGTGTTGTGTGGTTTGTGTTCCTTGATAAGGTGATCACCTTTATTGCCATCAGACATAACATCACTCCCCCTTGGGGAAGAATGACATTACTGCAATGACAAGGACCCTGGGGCGCTGCACTCCCCCCCGTTAAATCCAGTACTCCCGGACTGGGAAAAGAAAACAACAATACATTAGCAAAAGACATGCAGAATTTTTAAAATGCTATAAAACAAGTTAATTTAACTATGCTTCCCTTTATGGGAGGTGAGGACTCTTGAACGTTACAAACAAGAACATATTTACATTGCGCGCGCGACTTTGTAAAGCAAGTGGACAACAATTATTTCCTAACTATGAAACACAATTACCCATACAGGTACACTATCTACTTAGTGCAAGTACCCTCTGAGGGTATACTATAAAACCTCAAAGTGCAAATTAACATTTTCTTTATTCTTCTACACATGCAGGACTATCTATCAACCCCCACGGGCTCACTGCATTTTCTTCAGTTTATTCACAAGTACATCATTACCAAACATTTTCTATTCTATATCCTATCAACAATGTAAACATTATTACTATCTACTTTCTCTTTATTGCATTAACTCACTATCTGCTATACTAACTCTATAATATACTAACTCTTTATCAAAGTGCAACAATTAAACAATCCCTTTAAGAGGAAACTCAAATCTTTTTCCTGAGGTAGTGCAAACACATTAATCACATCATCAGTATTCAAGTTTATTTAAAGGCGATGTGATGCGAGGGACCTGTAACAAACCCCCAACGGGTTTTAAAGCAAAGAGGAAATGTTTTTAGAACTATTTACATTTACCAGGTTTTTCGAGGTTTTATTGCAGTTCTGGAGGTAGCACTGATGGAGGTAGCCCTGCTGGGTACTGGTGGCTACCAGGTGTTACATAGGGAGCTCCCTCACTCCAGATGGGGGTCTGAGTCCCCACAGCGTTCTGTTCAGGGGTAGCCTTAGCGCAGGCTACCATTGTAGTTGGCTCAGTAGCCACAACAGTTTCAGTAGTTGGTAAGGTACATACTGTGGTTCTAGTAAAGGTACAAGTTGGCGTGACAGTGGTAGTAGTAGTAGTGGTGGTTACAGGAGGCGGCATAGCTGGAGCTTTAGCATGGCGTGTCACAATGTCTCTCTTCCTATGCACATTTAGGGCAAACCAGCCTTTTTCACCGAAATGTCTGGTGTAGGTGACAGTGTCTCCCGGGTATAAGTCTCTGTCTGGGTGTCCTTCCCAGAGGTGAGACTCTACGTCCCTGCGGTTGACGAATATCTCGGCATAGAGCCCTTTTTCTTTAATAAAGCCCCATCCTCCTTGGAGTTTAAAAGCTACGACTGTGCCCTGCTTACGCGGGGCCTGGTTGGTGGTACGGTCCTTGCGGGCCTGGGCTTTGACTGCTAGGTCACGCTTATCGAAAGCCTGACGTTGGGCCTGATGTCTCTCCTCCTTTTCTTCCCATTTGCGGGCAAGCTGGGCCTGGTAGTCCTCCCAACTCAAAACCTCCACAGTCTCTCCTTTCTGTTTCACTTCCCCGGGGAACCCCATAAAATCAGGTCCGGGATTCACCCAGCGGTATACAGTCCGCTCAGCAAATACCTCACCCGGCAGGGTGGTAGGCGCAATTGGGGCCTGCATGAACTGCTCCATCCCCGTGGCCTGGTCCCAAGGTTCGAGATGCTGCAGGCGGTGGGTACCACGAGGAGGTGGCGCTGCTACGGGGCCTATCAGTGAGTCTTCAGTCACTGGGGCAGGGTCAGCGTTCTTACCTGCAGCGACGGTGTCCTCGATGTCGGCTGGCCCAGCTGGCGGCGGCGTCTGTGGCAAGTGCTGGCAACGGCTCCTAGAGCAGTGTAGGAAGCGGTGTTGGTGGTGGTGCCGGTTGGTCCTCCGCAGGCGCTGTCCGGTATGCGGCCTTGGTGGTTGCCCACAGCTGCAGGAGCTGGTCGATCAGTTCTTCCATCCCGGCCTGCAGGAAGTCAGCATCAGCGGTGGAGGCCTGGTTGCGGCGCCTCTCCAGGTGGCTGGGGGAGTCCTCTGCTCCGACCCCACGCTCTGGTTCCGGGCGGCTGGCCATGGCGTCTCCCACGTGGCTTGCGCCTTCCTTGTCCTTTTCCTACTCTCTTCTCTGTGGGTGGTTTCTGGTTCTTTGTCTCCGCCCGCCATTGAGGATCAGGAGGCGGATCTTGGCTGCTGACGGACACGTCCTCAAGGTACAGAGGTATTTGGAAAAAACGAAAAGATAATCCAGCTTCCAAATAAAATATAAAAGTTTAATCCAACATATTAAAATAAGGAGACAACTCCTGGGACGGCATCATACACATAGTAAGGCGAGCGACGCGTTTCGACCAAGCGGTCTTTATCACAGCTGATCTGCTAAATAACATATCTGGTATATATACAATATAGCACCAATCAAATGCTAGAAAAATGTCATGTGATACATAGGTTAAAAAAAAAAAAAAATTCACAAATGTACCCAAATGGGTACACACACAATGGTGGTGGTGGGAGACTCACTACTGAGAGGCACAGAAGCAGCCATCTGCAGACCGGACATAACTGCAAGAGAAGTATGCTGCCTTCCAGGTGCGATGATCAAGGATGTGACCGATAGGATACCAAAGCTCTTCAGCTCCAAGGACGTCCACCCATTTCTTCTGATACATGTTGGCACCAATGACACGGCAAGGAAGGACCTACCGACAATCTGCAAGGACTTTGAAGAGTTGGGGAAGAAAGTAAAGGAACTGGATGCACAGGTAGTTTTTTCTTCTATCCTTCCAGTAGATGGGCATGGCACCAGGAGATGGAACAGGATCCTTGATGCAAACAACTGGCTAAGACGATGGTGCAGACAACAAGGATTTGGATTCCTGGACCACGGTGTGAATTACTGGTATGATGGACTCCTCGCCAGAGACGGACTACACCTCAACAAACCTGGGAAACACACATTCGCCAGAAGACTCGCTACACTCATCAGGAGGGCGTTAAACTAGAAGAAGAGGGGACGGGAAGAAAAACATTAGACTCGTACAAAGACGACCCAGGAAAACATACTCAGAAGGGAGGTAAGAACATTTCTAAAACAATCCACAGTGAGGAGATTGGAACAAAACAAAATCCTCTAAACTGCATGCTCGCAAACGCCAGAAGCCTGACAAACAAGATGGAAGAACTAGAAGCAGAAATATCTACAGGTAACTTTGACATAGTGGGAATAACCGAGACATGGTTAGATGAAAGCTATGACTGGGCAGTTAACTTACAGGGTTACAGTCTGTTTAGAAAGGATCGTAAAAATCGGAGAGGAGGAGGGGTTTGTCTCTATGTAAAGTCTTGTCTAAAGTCCACTTTAAGGGAGGATATTAGCGAAGGGAATGAAGATGTCGAGTCCATATGGGTTGAAATTCATGGAGGGAAAAATGGTAACAAAATTCTCATTGGGGTCTGTTACAAACCCCCAAATATAACAGAAAGCATGGAAAGTCTACTTCTAAAGCAGATAGATGAAGCTGCAACCCATAATGAGGTCCTGGTTATGGGGGACTTTAACTACCCGGATATTAACTGGGAAACAGAAACCTGTGAAACCCATAAAGGCAACAGGTTTCTGCTAATAACCAAGAAAAATTATCTTTCACAATTGGTGCAGAATCCAACCAGAGGAGCAGCACTTTTAGACCTAATACTATCTAATAGACCTGACAGAATAACAAATCTGCAGGTGGTTGGGCATTTAGGAAATAGCGACCACAATATTGTGCAGTTTCACCTGTCTTTCACTAGGGGGACTTGTCAGGGAGTCACAAAAACATTGAACTTTAGGAAGGCAAAGTTTGAACAGCTTAGAGATGCCCTTAATCTGGTAGACTGGGACAATATCCTCAGAAATGAGAATACAGATAATAAATGGGAAATGTTTAAGAACATCCTAAATAGGCAGTGTAAGCGGTTTATACCTTGTGGGAATAAAAGGACTAGAAATAGGAAAAACCCAATGTGGCTAAACAAAGAAGTAAGACAGGCAATTAACAGTAAAAAGAAAGCATTTGCACTACTAAAGCAGGATGGCACCATTGAAGCTCTAAAAAACTATAGGGAGAAAAATACTTTATCTAAAAAACTAATTAAAGCTGCCAAAAAGGAAACAGAGAAGCACATTGCTAAGGAGAGTAAAACTAATCCCAAACTGTTCTTCAACTATATCAATAGTAAAAGAATAAAAACTGAAAATGTAGGCCCCTTAAAAAATAGTGAGGAAAGAATGGTTGTAGATGACGAGGAAAAAACTAACATATTAAACACCTTCTTCTCCACGGTATTCACGGTGGAAAATGAAATGCTAGGTGAAATCCCAAGAAACAATGAAAACCCTATATTAAGGGTCACCAATCTAACCCAAGAAGAGGTGCGAAACCGGCTAAATAAGATTAAAATAGATAAATCTCCGGGTCCGGATGGCATACACCCACGAGTACTAAGGGAACTAAGTAATGTAATAGATAAACCATTATTTCTTATTTTTAGGGACTCTATAGCGACAGGGTCTGTTCCGCAGGACTGGCGCATAGCAAATGTGGTGCCAATATTCAAAAAGGGCTCTAAAAGTGAACCTGGAAATTATAGGCCAGTAAGTCTAACCTCTATTGTTGGTAAAATATTTGAAGGGTTTCTGAGGGATGTTATTCTGGATTATCTCAATGAGAATAACTGTTTAACTCCATATCAGCATGGGTTTATGAGAAATCGCTCCTGTCAAACCAATCTAATCAATTTTTATGAAGAGGTAAGCTATAGGCTGGACCACGGTGAGTCATTGGACGTGGTATATCTCGATTTTTCCAAAGCGTTTGATACCGTGCCGCACAAGAGGTTGGTACACAAAATGAGAATGCTTGGTCTGGGGGAAAATGTGTGTAAATGGGTTAGTAACTGGCTTAGTGATAGAAAGCAGAGGGTGGTTATAAATGGTATAGTCTCTAACTGGGTCGCTGTGACCAGTGGGGTACCGCAGGGGTCAGTATTGGGACCTGTTCTCTTCAACATATTCATTAATGATCTGGTAGAAGGTTTACACAGTAAAATATCGATATTTGCAGATGATACAAAACTATGTAAAGCAGTTAATACAAGAGAAGATAGTATTCTGCTACAGATGGATCTGGATAAGTTGGAAACTTGGGCTGAAAGGTGGCAGATGAGGTTTAACAATGATAAATGTAAGGTTATACACATGGGAAGAAGGAATCAATATCACCATTACACACTGAACGGGAAACCACTGGGTAAATCTGACAGGGAGAAGGACTTGGGGATCCTAGTTAATGATAAACTTACCTGGAGCAGCCAGTGCCAGGCAGCAGCTGCCAAGGCAAACAGGATCATGGGGTGCATTAAAAGAGGTCTGGATACACATGATGAGAGCATTATACTGCCTCTGTACAAATCCCTAGTTAGACCGCACATGGAGTACTGTGTCCAGTTTTGGGCACCGGTGCTCAGGAAGGATATAATGGAACTAGAGAGAGTACAAAGGAGGGCAACAAAATTAATAAAGGGGATGGGAGAACAACAATACCCAGATAGATTAGCGAAATTAGGATTATTTAGTCTAGAAAAAAGACGACTGAGGGGCGATCTAATAACCATGTATAAGTATATAAGGGGACAATACAAATATCTCGCTGAGGATCTGTTTATACCAAGGAAGGTGACGGGCACAAGGGGGCATTCTTTGCGTCTGGAGGAGAGAAGGTTTTTCCACCAACATAGAAGAGGATTCTTTACTGTTAGGGCAGTGAGAATCTGGAATTGCTTGCCTGAGGAGGTGGTGATGGCGAACTCAGTCGAGGGGTTCAAGAGAGGCCTGGATGTCTTCCTGGAGCAGAATAATATTGTATCATACAATTATTAGGTTCTGTAAAAGGACGTAGATCTGGGGATTTATTATGACGGAATATAGGCTGAACTGGATGGACAAATGTCTTTTTTCGGCCTTACTAACTATGTTACTATGTTACTATGTTACCCAATAAATTCAAAACAATAATGTGCAGAAGGATATATACAATAGATAATGAACAATAAACAATGCACAATGAATAAGAATAAAGACATAAAGAAAATGAAGAAATACAGAGGGAGGGACATTGCTGGTAATGAAACATTAGTTCATTTCGTTTGTTCAAACCACCTGGAAACCTTGTACCTAGATTAAAGATCCAGAACGCTTCTCTGGTAAGTAACGCTCTGTGAATATCCCCACCGCGCGGAGGTTTTTTAATTTTCTCAATACCTATTACTTTTAAAGAAGCTGTATTGCGGGAATGAAAATCAATAAAATGCCTCGCCACCGAGGAAATGGTGCGACTATTATTTGTAGTGCATTTGATGTCATACAAGTGTTCCGATATGCGGTTTTTTAATTTCCGAGTAGTACACCCGATATATGATTTGTCACAAATCGTACAGTCAATTTTGTAAACTACAAATCGTGTATTACAGTTTATAAATGTTTGAATTTTGTATTGATTTTTATTTCCTCCGGTACCAAAAAACTTGACGGTGGTAAGATGTCTGCACGTAGTGCAATTAGTTACATTACATTTGTAACAACCTATACAATGCAACCAAGTATTAGTTGAATGTTCAGAAGAAAAGTGATTAGGAGATATTATGTTGCCTAAGGTAGGCGCTTTTCTGGCTACTATATTGCATCCCTTAGACAGAATCTGAGCAAGAGTGGGATCTTCAAGTAAAATGGGCAAAGCTTTATTAACCCCTTCGCGCCATGCGCCGTACTAGTACTGCGCTGCCGGCACTGCATTAGTGCCAGCAGCAGTACTAGTACGGTGCATCGATCACCGCGGTCTCGCGCTGAGCGCCGCGGTGATCGGGTGCGGGTGTCAGCTGTATATGACGGCTGACACCCCGCAGCAATGCCCACGATCGGCGCTATCGCCGATCGCGGGCATTTAACCCCTCTGATGCCGCTGTCAGTAGTGACAGTGGCATAGAGGGGGATCGTCCACCCTGGGACAATGTTAGAAAGTAAAAAAAAAAAAAATAGAATGTGTAAAAAAAATAAAAAAAAAAATCCCCAAATAAAAAAAAAAAAACATTTCCCAATAAATCCATTTATTTATGTAAAAAAAAAAAAAAACAATAAATGTACACATATTTGGTATCGCCGCGTCCGTAACGACCCGCTCTATAAAACTATCCCACTAGTTAACCCCTTCAGTGAACACCGCAAAAAAAAAAAAAAAAAAACAAGGCAAAAAACAACGCTTTATTATCATACAGGCGAACAAAAAGTGGAATAACACGCGATCAAAACGACGGATATAAATAACCATGGTACCGCTGAAAACGTCATCTTGTCCCGCAAAAAAAAAGCCGCCATACAGCATCATCAGCAGAAAAATAAAAAAGTTATAGCTCTCAGAATAATGCGATGCAAAAAACAATTATTTTTTTATATAAAATAGTTTTTATTGTGTAAAAGCGCCAAAACATAAAAAAAATTACATAAAGGAGGTATCGCTGTAATCGTACTGACCCGAAGAATAAAACTGCTTTATCCATTTTACCACACGTGGAACAGTATAAACGCCCCCCCTAAAAGAAATTCAGGAATTGCTGGTTTTTGTTCATTCCGCCTCCCAAAAATCGGAATAAAAAGCGATCAAAAAATGTCATCTGCCTGAAAATGTTACCAATAAAAACGTCAACTCATCCCGCAAAAAACAAGATCTCACATGACTCTGTGGGCCAAAATATGGATAAATTATAGCTCTCAAAATGTGGTGATGCAAAAACTATTTTTTGCAATAAAAAGCGTCTTTTAGTGTGTGACGGCTGCCAATCATAAAAATCCGCCAAAAAAACGCTATAAAAGTAAATCAAACCCCCCTTCATCACCCCCTTAGTTAGGGAAAAATAATAAAATGTAAAAAAATGTATTTATTTCCATTTTCCCATTAGTGCTAGGGTTAGTGCTAGGGTTAGGGCTAGGGTTAGGGTTAGGGCTAGGGTTAGGGCTAGGGTTAGGGCTAGGGTTAGGGCTAGGGTTAGGGTTAGGGTTGGGGTTAGGGTTTCAGTTATAATTGGGGGGTTTCCACTGTTTAGGCACATCAGGGGCTCTCCAAACGCGACATGGCGTCCGATCTCAATTCCAGCCAATTCTGCTTTGAAAAAGTAAAACAGGGCTCCTTCCCTTCCGAGTTCTCCTGTGTGCCCAAACAGTGGTTCCCCCCAACATATGGGGTATCAGCGTTCTCAGGACAAGTTGGACAACAACTTTTGGGGTCCAATTTGTCCTGTTACCCTTGGGAAAATAAAAACATAGGGGATAAAATATCATTTTCGTGGAAAAAAAAAATATTTTTTATTTTCACGGCTCTGCGTTATAAACTGTAGTGAAACACTTGTTGGTTCGAAGCTCTCACAACACATCTAGATAAGTTCCTTTGGGGGTCTAGTTTCCAATATGGGGTCACTTGTGGGGCTTTCTACTGTTTAGGTAGATCAGGGGCTCTGCAAATGCAACATGACGCCTGCAGACCAATCCATCTAAGTCTGCATTTCAAATGGCGCTCCTTCCCTTTTGAGCTCTGCCGTGCACCCAAACAGTGGTTCCCCCCAACATATGGGGTATCAGCGTTCTCAGGACAAGTTGGACAACAACTTTTGGGGTCCAATTTGTCCTGTTACCCTTGGGAAAATAAAAACATAGGGGATAAAATATCATTTTCGTGGAAAAAAAAATATTTTTTATTTTCACGGCTCTGCGTTATAAACTGTAGTGAAGCACTTGTTGGTTCAAAGCTCTCACAACACATCTAGATAAGTTCCTTGGGGGGTCTAGTTTCCAATATGGGGTTACTTGTGGTGGGTTTCTACTGTTTAGGTACATCAGGGGCTCTGCAAATGCAACATGACACCTGCAGTCCATTCCATCTAAGTCTGCATTTCAAACGGTGCTCCTTCCCTTCCGAGCTCTGCCATGCACTCAAACGGTGGTTCCCCCCCACATGTGGGGTATCATCGTACTCAGGACAAATTGGACAATAACATTTGTGGTCCAATTTCTCCTGTTACCCTTGGGAAAAAAAAATTGCGGGCTAAAACATCATTTTGTGGAAAGAAAAAATGATTTTTTAATTTTCACAATGCTACATTCTAAACTTTAGTGAAACAATTGGGGGTTAAAAGTGCTCACCACACATCTAGATAAGTTCATTAGGGGGTCTTCTTTCCAAAATGGGGTCACTTGTGGGGGGTTTCCACTGTTAAGGCACGTCAGGGGCTCTCCAAATGCGACATGGCGTCCGATCTCAATTTCAGCCAATTTTGCATTGAAAAGTCAAATGGCACTCCTTCCCTTCCGAGCTCTGCCATGCGCTCAAACAGTGGTTTATCCCCATATATGAAGTATCGACGTACTCAGGACAAATTGCACAACAACTTTTGGGGTACAATTTATCCTTTTACCCTTGGGAAAATAAAAAATTTGGGGCAAAAAGATCATTTTTTGTGAAAATTAATAAAACATTTTTTTTTACGGCTCTACATTATAAACTTCTGTGAAGCACTTGGAGGTTCAAAGTGCTCACCACACATCTAGATTAGTTCCTTAGGGGGTCTACTTTCCAAAATGGTGTCACCTGTGGGGGTTTCCACTGTTTAGGCACATCAGGGGCTCTCCAATCGTGACATGGGCTCCGATCTCAATTCCAGCAAATCTTGCATTGAAAAGTCAAATAGCGCTCCTTCCCTTCCGAGCTCTGCCATGTGCCCAAACAGTGGTTTACCCCCACATATGGGGTATCGGCGTACTCAGGACAAATTGTACAACGACTTTTGTGGTCCAATTTCTCCTGTTACCCTTGGTAAAATGAAACAAATTGGACCTGAAGTAAAAATTTTGTGAAAAAAAAGTTAAATGTTCAATTTTTTTAAACATTCAAAAAATTCCTGTGAAGCACCTGAAGGGTTAATAAACTTTTTGAATGTGGTTTTGAGTACCTTGAGGGGTGCAGTTTTTAGAATGGTGTCACTTTTGGGCATTTTCTGTCATATAGACCCCTCAAAGTCACTTCAAGTGTGAGGTGGTCCGTAAAAAAATGGTTTTGCAAATATTATTGCAAAAATGAGAAATCGCTGGTCAACTTTTAACCCTTATAACGTCCTAACAAAAAAAAATTATGTTTCCAAAATTGTGCTGATGTAAAGCAGACATGTGGGAAATGTTGTTTATTAACTATATGATGTGATATAACTCTCTAATTTAAGGGCATAAAAACTAAGAGTTTGAAAATTGCTAAATTTTCATAATTTCCGACAAATTTTTGTTTTTTTCACAAATAAATGCAAGTCATATCGAAGAAGTTTTACCACTATCATGAAGTACAATATGTCACGAGAAAACAATGTCAGAATCACCAGGATCCGTTGAAGCGTTTCAGAGTTATAACCTCATAAAGTGACAGTGGTCAGAATTGTAAAAATTGGCCCTGTCACTTAGGTGAAAACAGGCTTTGGGGTGAAGGGGTTAATAATAGTTTTGATTTTATTAAACTGTGGACTAAATTGTAGACACACATATGGTTTATTGCCTATATTAGTTCTATTCATAATTTTCTTTTTTTTATTTTTATTATTATCGCTTGTTCCACTGTCTATCTCTGAGGGGATAAGACTTGATTGCTCTTTCTGATTTACTATATGTGCTGCTCTGTCTAGCATCCAATGCGGATATCCACGTTTTAAAAATTTGTTTCGTGATTGGATTAGATCTTTAAATAAATCATTATTATTGTTACAGTTTCGCTTCAATCTCGTGAATTCACCTACAGGAATTGCCTTAACTGTGTGCCTGGGATGACTACTTTTAGTGTGAAGTAAACCATTACCTGCCATTGGTTTTACAAAAGTTCGTGTGGAAATAAGTTCATTAGGGACACCTGTCAACTCCAGATCTAAAAAGGAAATCTTGGACACAGCCTGAACATATGTGAATTTTAAATTAAAATTGTTGTCGTTAATATAATTTACAAAGTCCTGTATGGCAGATATATCGCCACGCCAAATAAACAGCATATCATCGATGAATACATGCAGAAAACGGATTGGAAACTGCAAAGAGGTGTGAATACTCCCAATAAGACATGACCAGATTTGCTAGGGAAGGTGAAAATTTAGCCCCCATGGCCACACCTGTGCATTGCAAAAAATATTCAGAATCAAAAGAAAAGAAATTATGCGTCAAAAGAAAATAAGTTACCTGTAAAATAAAATTAATCAGATCGCTTGAATATGAACTATACTTGTTCAGATGGAATTGTAACGCTTGTATTGCAACATTGTGAGGGATACAAGTATATAAAGAAACGACATCGCAACTTAGCCAAGTATACTCCAATTTCCATTTCTTTTTTGTTATGATAACCAGTATATCTTTGATATCCTTAATATATCCTGGGGTCCTGGATACCAATGGCTGTAGTAAAGAATCAAGCCACTGGCCAAGAAATTCATTTAGAGATCCTACACTAGAGACTATGGGTCTCATAGGTGGAAAAGCAGCTTGTTTATGAATTTTAGGAAGCCCATATAAAATGGGCATCACTGGATGAGAAACTCGTAAAAAATCAGCCTGTTTAATGGTCAGAACCCCCAAAGATATTCCCTCTTCAATAATTTTGTCAATTTCAGATTTAAATGAGGGGGTAGGATCAGAAGTCAATTTTTTGTAAATATTAGTGTCCGCTAAAGATTTTAAAATTTCATTTTTGTAGTCAGAGGAATTCATGATGACAATTATGCCTCCTTTATCACTAGTTTTTATAACTATGTCATTCATATCTTATATCTCCTGAATAGCTCGTTTCTGGTTTATAGATAAATTGTGTTTGACTGAAACCCTTTGATTCTGCAGGGTTTTAAGATCTCGTTCCACTATTTCTTGAAATTTATTCATACATTTAGCCCGAGACTGCAAAGGATAAAAAAAGGGGTTCTTTGTTACCAAATCTAGAGATTGATTGACCAATTTATTGGATTCAGTATCCTGATCCTGTAAATCCTGCAGAATCAAAAGGGACATTTGTTCATGAAAATCCAAAGAATGAAAAACATTTGTTGTCCCATAATTTTCCTCAGACAAATATTCTTGTTGTTCAGCTGAAAAAAAATGTTTTTTAATTGTAAGATTCCGAATGAATTTGTTGATGTCCAAGATTGTTGCAAAAAGATTAAAGTCTTGATCCGGCGCAAAATTTAAACCAAAAGACAATACTTTCAATTGGTCTTGTGTAAAAGATCTAGATGATAAATTTATAACATTATTATTCATCTCATTGCACCCTTCCTGCGGTGGGTCTGCACACCATATAGACTTTCTGTGCTTCCTCCCACCGTGCCTTTTGCGTTTTTTGGCTTATTCACATGTCTAATGGGACTGGTATCTGTGAGCTCATTGAGGGAGGCATCCGATGTGCTGCAGCCATTATCGTCAGAATCCCCCTCTCTTGAGCTAAAGCTTACAAAACGCTTGTTCTGTTTTTTGCGGCGATTGGAAAACCGCAGAATGGATCTGGGTGTTTTAGAGGAGTCTATGCCTTCATTCCAGTTGAACACTTTATTGGTTGCATAGTCGTCCAAATCTCGTTGAAATTTGTGTTTTTTTCGTTGTATAATTTCATCCTCTAATATTGTGACGTCTTCCTGAATTTTCTTGTACGAGATGTTATTTTCTAGAATGATGTCCATACTCTGCAGATTTGCTTTAGATACATCAATTTCTTTTTGTATGTCATTAAGTTTTTTATCCTCATATTTCACAATTAAACGCATGAGATTAAGTGAACAGGTGCTTAATATTTCGTTCCACTCCTCAGAGAATGAAGTGCCCAAATCAGTAGTGGCTTTTTTCTTAATTCGCAAGCCTCTTGGCACCATACTTTTGGATATGTAATTCTGAAGTGTGGTTAAATCCCACCAAGTTTTGGTTTCTTGGATCATGAGTTTTTTCAGTACAGACCATGAGTTAGAAATTTCAGACGTAGCAACATTTCCTTCAAATGTACCAGAAAAAACCTTAGCTGCTTTTTGCATGCGGTTTGTAGTGGTGTCCGACATAGTGCAATGTCCCAAAAAAGTATAAGAATGTAATAAAAGCAGAGAAAGCACTTACTTGTGATGATATGTAGCCAGTCCCGAAAATAAGGAGTTAAATCTCGGGTGCACGGTAGTCAGCGAAATATGAACAAAAGGCAGGGAGCCAGCACACCGAGGAAATGCAGGAAGCACGGATCTCCGTCCTGACGTGACGTGAAGAATATCCAAAAAACGAAAAGATGATCCAGCTTCCAAATAAAATATAAAAGTTTAATCCAACATATTAAAATAAGGAGACAACTCCTGGGACGGCATCATACACATAGTAAGGCGAGCGACGCGTTTCGACCAAGCGGTCTTTATCACAGCTGATCTGCTAAATGACATATCTGGTATACAGTGGGGCAAAAAAGTATTTAGTCAGTCAGCAATAGTGCAAGTTCCACCACTTAAAAAGATGAGAGGCGTCTGTAATTTACATCATAGGTAGACCTCAACTATGGGAGACAAACTGAGAAAAAAAAATCCAGAAAATCACATTGTCTGTTTTTTTATCATTTTTTTTGCATATTATGGTGGAAAATAAGTATTTGGTCAGAAACAAACAATCAAGATTTCTGGCTCTCACAGACCTGTAACTTCTTCTTTTAGAGTCTCCTCTTTCCTCCACTCATTACCTGTAGTAATGGCACCTGTTTAAACTTGTTATCAGTATAAAAAGATACCTGTGCACACCCTCAAACAGTCTGACTCCAAACTCCACTATGGTGAAGACCAAAGAGCTGTCAAAGGACACCAGAAACAAAATTGTAGCCCTGCACCAGGCTGGGAAGACTGAATCTGCAATAGCCAACCAGCTTGGAGTGAAGAAATCAACAGTGGGAGCAATAATTAGAAAATGGAAGACATACAAGACCACTGATAATCTCCCTCGATCTGGGGCTCCACGCAAAATCCCACTCCGTGGGGTCAGAATGATCACAAGAACGGTGAGCAAAAATCCCAGAACCACGCAGGGGGACCTAGTGAATGAACTGCAGAGAGCTGGGACCAATGTAACAAGGCCTACCATAAGTAACACACTACGCCACCATGGACTCAGATCCTGCAGTGCCAGACGTGTCCCACTGCTTAAGCCAGTACATGTCCGGGCCCGTCTGAAGTTTGCTAGAGAGCATTTGGATGATCCAGAGGAATTTTGGGAGAATGTCCTATGGTCTGATGAAACCAAACTGGAACTGTTTGGTAGAAACACAACTTGTCGTGTTTGGAGGAAAAAGAATACTGAGTTGCATCCATCAAACACCATACCTACTGTAAAGCATGGTGGTGGAAACATCATGCTTTGGGGCTGTTTCTCTGCAAAGGGGCCAGGACGACTGATCCGGGTACATGAAAGAATGAATGGGGCCATGTATCGTGAGATTTTGAGTGCAAACCTCCTTCCATCAGCAAGGGCATTGAAGATGAAACGTGGCTGGGTCTTTCAACATGACAATGATCCAAAACACACCGCCAGGGCAACGAAGGAGTGGCTTCGTAAGAAGCATTTCAAGGTCCTGGAGTGGCCTAGCCAGTCTCCCGATCTCAACCCTATAGAAAACCTTTGGAGGGAGTTGATAGTCCGTGTTGCCAAGCGAAAAGCCAAAAACATCACTGCTCTAGAGGAGATCTGCATGGAGGAATGGGCCAACATACCAACAACAGTGTGTGGCAACCTTGTGAAGACTTACAGAAAACGTTTGACCTCTGTCATTGCCAACAAAGGATATATTACAAAGTATTGAGATGAAATTTTGTTTCTGACCAAATACTTATTTTCCACCATAATATGCAAATAAAATGTTAAAAAAACAGACAATGTGATTTTCTGGATTTTTTTTTCTCAGTTTGTCTCCCATAGTTGAGGTCTACCTATGATGTAAATTACAGACGCCTCTCATCTTTTTAAGTGGTGGAACTTGCACTATTGCTGACTGACTAAATACTTTTTTGCCCCACTGTATATACAATATAGCACCAATCAAATGCTAGAAAAATGTCATGTGACAGAGGTATTTGGACTGGGCGGCCATTATCTTTCGTGCTTTTCAGTTCGTTCACGCCCACAATGACACGCCCTTTGTCTTCTTCTGCGCTCCTCATGGCACTGTAATGGCGGCAGTTTTGGCGGGAAATGGCAATACACAGTTTGTTAGTACAAACAGTTCAAATACAGTTCTGGCACAGTTCTTAGGCGCACATGACCTGATTTTCAGGCTTAAGTAGATCCTGTTCGTGATGCCGAAATTTGGAGCGCCCCCCAAGGGCGGCGAGGTACTCGTAGCCCGGCCCTTCGGTTCTCAAGGGGGATGTCACGGTGGCTGACCCGGGACGTGGCCCTCGGGAGGCTTCGGTTGTAAAAGGGAAAGGTCTTTAAAGGGGAAATGTTTGTGATGTCACCTGTGGTATTCAGTCAGGATGACCAACGCTGCTTAGGGGTCCGCTGGGGTGGTGTTATGGCAGCTAGATGGTATAGCTTCCCACAGGTGAAGTATGTCCCCAGGGCTTCCCAGTGTATAGATGGTGGATGGTGAGAGGCGCAGTAAAGAACAAGGACACAAGGTTGCAGTCTCTTTACCTTTACTGGAGGCTTCAGTGTCCACAGT